>NC_136061.1:856852399-857530899 GCF_964261635.1 Lissotriton helveticus | reverse complement strand
AGTAGTATAATTCTACATTTGGAAGTGCTATTCCCCCATCATACCAACTCTTTGTTAGCTTGGCTTGCGCAATACGTGGTGTCTTCCCATCCCACAGGAGGGTGGAAACAGCTGTAGCAATAGCCCTAAAAAAGGAATCAGAAACCGAGAACGGCGTGTTCTCAAGGACATACAGAAATCGTGGGAGCGCCATCATTTTATATAGCGCCGCCTTACCCAGGAGCGTAAGTGGGAGAGTTTGCCATATCTTAACGTCTCGTTTAAACCGTTCCAGATGGGGACTAAGATTTAAAGTATAAAATTCATGTGGGTCTACCGTAATATAAATGCCTAGATATCTGAATGCCGCCGCAGTAATTCGGAGGGGACAACTCGCGGGGAGAACAGGAGGAGGACCAGTCAGGACATAGACAACGGATTTAGACCAATTTATTCTGTACCCGGATACTCTACCAAACTTCTCACAGACGTTCAGCAGTTCCAGAATGGATTTCTTGGGGGACGTGAAATATAGCAAGATGTCGTCCGCGTATAGGGATATGCGGTCCTCCCACGTATTGGTCCATGAAAGTCCTTTTATAGAGGGTTCCCACCTAATCCATATTGCCAGTGGTTCAAGAATCAGTGCAAAAAGCAGCGGGGACAACGGACAGCCCTGTCTCGTACCTCGACCAAGCGGGAAGTCTCGAGAGATGTGTCCATTAGCCGCAACGTGTGCCCGGGGTTTGTTGTAAAGGAGTCGGATCCAGGCGCAGAATTTGGGGCCGAAGCCCATGTGACGCAGTACTGCAAACAGGTAAGGCCATTCTACGGTGTCAAACGCCATAGTGGCATCTAGGGAGAGGATGACTGTGGGTTCCTGTATACATGGCGCGCGCGCCAGGACCGTGTAGAGTCTGCGCAAATTAAGTGCCGTGCTATGATGCGGCATGAATCCAGATTGGTCCGGATGCACTAAAGAAGAGAGGTGGGGGGGTCAACCGCAGGGCAAGCAGTTTGGCAAGGATCTTGGGTTCAGCGTTTATCAGGGATATTGGCTGATAGGATGCGCAGTCCGTTTCCGGTCTGCCAGGTTTATGGATCGCGACTATAGTGGCAAGGCGCTGATCCCTCGGTAACTCTCCAGTTTCGAGACTATCAAGAAACATCTCAAGCAAAAAGGAGGCAGACGTCTGCGCTGTTCTTTTATAAAATTCCACTGGGAACCCATTTGGCCCCAGCGCCTTACCTGATGCAAGGGAGTAGGTCGCAGCTTGTAATTCTTCTACAGTAATGTCTGCCTCTAGCAGGAGCGCCGCCTCAGGGGAGAGTTGGGGGATAGTTAAATCTTTAATGTATTCATATGCTTCTTCAGACGTATAAGACGCCCGGGGAGCATAAAGATGCTCAAAGTGGTCGGCCAGGATGTCCACTACACCATCTGGTTTGGAGACCATGGAGCCCTTAGGGGAGAGTAGTTGCGCTATGACCTTGTTCGCCCTTTCTTTCTTATCCAACCAGGCTAGCATCTTTCCTGCTTTGTCCCCTAGTTTGTATACCCTGTGCCTGGTCGCTTGGAGGTTAGCTAATGCACTTTCCCTTTGAAATGCCACATACGCCGTCCGTTTAATCTGGACTGCAAGGACGGCTGCTAGCTACGGGCAGGCCGCCTGCTCCGCCAGGGCAGTGTTTAGCTCCTCCTCAAGAGTGTCAAGCTCTGCCCCCTGCATCCGTTTGTGACCTGTAATGGAGTTTATTGCCTGTCCGTGCAGGACCACCTTATAGGCCTCCCAAAGCGTACTAGGGGAATTCTCCGAGCCAGTATTCTCCTGAAAGAATTGTCTTGTGGTGACAGTGAGGCGTTTCATAATAGGCTGCACATGTAAAAAACTGCAGTGAATCGTAAACATACGTTTTCTAGTGTCTGGTGATGTGTGTATTTTAGTAGCAGCGGAGAATGGTCCGATATGCCCCTAGGGCGAATCGTCACCTCTTCTGTTCCAGGCAGGCCATCAGCCGATGCCAACAAATAATCAATGCGTGTGAGATAGTTGTGGACCCCAGAGTAATAAGTGTATTGCTTCTCATGAGGGTGTTTGTACCTTCAGCTATCTGTGAGCCCCATTGCATCTATAAAACCAAGAAGGCGTCGCCCACCCTGAATCCCTGATTTGATAGGGAGCCTGTCCAATGTGCCGTCTATTATGTCGTTAAAGTCACCCCCCATGAGTAATGTCGCATCAGGTAATATTAGCAGGAACGCAGTGAGAGCAGAATGGGCTTGTGTTGTAGTGTGTTATCTAGGAAACCTGAATCGATATTCCTATTTCATGCCCTTGTCCGGCTATAATCAATAATATCCATACAACGGCATAATAATCATATCCATAATTCAGTCGTAGCACATGCTGTCACATTAAGCAAGGCTACTTCTCTGGCCCCCTAGTAAGAACACCGAGTTCTCTAAACAAAACCAAGCCTCCAGCAACCTGGGAAATCCCCCTTGCTATTGTTTTAATTTCGTCCTAGAACTCCTGTAAAGCACTGTAAGAACGGCCAGTTCTTAGTGACATCTTTATTGACGTCTTATGTCCAACCTTACGTCAAAACCCGGCACCTTTCAGGTATAAATATACCAACGCTGCCTTAAGCAAACACACGGTGGTGAATCTGGAGCAGAGCAGCTATCGACTTCCGAGAGCCCAGCTGATGCGAGAGCCCACGGACGCTGCCCCTCCCTTTTGACGCGCTGAGAAAGACGCTGTCTTTTCTCTTGCCGAGAAATCCAGCTCTGGCGTTTCCAGCCTACCCTTGCGGGTTGCTGGGATATTGAGTCCTCAGAGAGAGATACCAGACCTCCGGCTTTCTATTACCCAGGTACGGAACTGACTAAACCCTTACAGAGAATTCTTGAGTCAGATTCTTGGCAAAACAAACTTAACTTAAACTGCTACTTACTTACTCCCTCCCACGTATTAGGCTTAGGTCAGGTACACCGGGGTAGGCGTATTTAGAAGCACCAGTTGAGTACGATTAGTCAATGTATATATTTATGTATATATTTTATCTATTTTAAAGTATTATATGGCTAAGAAACCATATCAATGCTTTTACAGTATTATTTTATAATCCTGCTTTTACTGTACGCACTTTACTTTACTATAAGTATTGCAATTGTAGCAATTCATTTCTCTTGTATGAGGAAGAAGACTGCTCAATAAATAATACCTTTATTGAAAATGCCCGTCTCTCTTTTCTCTGCAATCTGGTGAAACTAAGTACGCATCTTTGACTGAGTGAAATAGCTGTCTTTTGTTTTCACACGACTCTAGAGATATACTCTTAATCAGGGAGAGCAAAGTTGTCATGTTTTATGGTTGTCAGAAACTAAATTCCTTCTTGTCTATCCAGAGAGGTTAAACTCCTCCTCGCTTATTCGAGAAAGTTTCTAGTGACCTCTGAGCTAGCTGGCAAAAACTTAAGTCTAATATAGTCAGTAGAGACCTAGTTAACCTCAGTCCTACGTCTACACTGCTGAATATATTATTCCAATGCGCAGAGCCTATTGGGACTAAAGGAACTACACTACATGGCGCCCAATGTTTGGTAAGGCGATAAATCTAACGCAAGACGTTAGAGTAACTCAGTCGTGCTTTTTCACACAGACCCCTTTTCCTGTAAATACTCCAAAAGACACCTGGAGTGGGTAAAAGGTTAAAAATCCACCGGAACTTAGTAGGAAGAGATTTCTATGTATAGTTTCTGGTTTAGTCAACGTTGAAGGATACAGTGTTCCAAAAATATTGTGCACCTAATCTTTGTTTCCTTGAAACCTGATCTGTAACATAAACCTTTCTGTCAGAAAAAATGTCAGAAACTGAAGAAGAGAGGGAGACAGCTAGAATAGCAGCTCGACTCCTAGAGGATGACACAAGTCTCCTACAGAGTGACCCGGATGCAATACTCATTCCGGTCAACATAAGAAAAACTATAACTCTTAAACTTAGAGAAAATTGACTGACATCGAGAGGTGGTACAGTCATATTCGTAATTGAGGCACATGAATATCGGCAGACAGAGGTATTCTATTCATGGATAAACTTTCCAGCAGCAAACGCTGTCACACATGAATTCCACTATTACAAAATAGAGGAACCTCCGGAAGAGTACACCCCTTTCGAGGAGGTGGAAATCCCATTAAAATACCAAGAGCACTTGCTCTGGTTTAAAGGCGCCTTAAAACATAATAATCACATCACCAGGCTCGGTCCACTAGGTAGACCAAGAGCAACGTGGCCGGTTCTAGCCAGCTACACACCACATCCAGACATTGAAAAAATGTTAATACCAGAACTTTTAGCACAACTGATTAAAAATTCATAGACAATTAGTTCAATATGTAATGCGGACTTCAACAGTCCAACCAGCTATTAACATTCCACAGCTGACCCCTCATCAGGGGAATACAAATAAAATAACACCACAGAACATACAATCATGTCTGGGTAAAGTACCAATAAAACGGGAACAAATTCCATTCTGGTTAGCACAAAAAATAACTCAAATAGAGGCAGTATTTCCGGATACTACCCCTACTGAGAAAAACAGAATTCTGACTATCTGTATTCCAATGGGGATTGCACCACATGTGGAGGACTGTGACACTTGGGGCACAGTCTTTGCTTCCATTTACACAAAAACACATGGTGTTCCGTCCATGGCGGTAATACCGGATGTACTAAGACAGATTCAAAATGAATACGTCCAGAACCTGCTTTAACTCTGGGTATGAAATTACTGAAAGACTTCAAGCAGGTCTCTGCTATACTATTAGCCAATATAAAAGGGGAAGCAGCATCTGTGGCGATCCGCCAGAAATTGAAAGAAACAGATAGAGCAGAACAACCATTTGAACTTGCCAGAATCATAGAAAAATCCTATGAAGAACTAGGAAGAGATAGTTTGGGTGGGAAACCCGTAAAACCCCAACTAACTGAAAATCCTGAAAAAATATTTATTAAAAATAATCTAAGCACTCCTAAAAAGAGCTGGGATGGAAATAAACAATCCACTCCCAAAGAAAAAAGATTCCAGTCCAGAGGAAGGTCTCCTCGGCGGAGAGAAAGATCTCCGGACCAAGGACACAAGTCTCCCCAGAGGGAGCCCTCTGAGAAAAGATACAACCTTAGAAATAGGGATAAACTAAAGAAACCTGATAGATATCAAGATATTGATGCACGTCCCTCTCGATCTTTTCAGACTTCCGCGCAGAAATCGGAAAGAAGAGGACGGTCAGAATAAAGGGAAGAGCAGGTCAAGTCCAAAGACAAAGAACCTGCTCATCAAAGTAAAAAATTACAATTTCCAAGAAAGAAGGTAGGCAGCATTAAAATAGTCAAACATGCCGAGGATACTGAGGACACAGCTGAAAAACGGAGAGTGGGCCCAGACAGTGCTAGACAGCGCAGCAGAAGGGACCATAGCTCGCAAGATCCTGATGAATCATCTGGAGACAGTGGACACGAATGAATACATTCAGGTGGAAACTGCAGATACCAGAGTTAGCAAACCTCATAAAATATACGAGATAACATTACGTATAGAGGGAGATAAGACTAGGAAAGTAAGGGGTCTATTTTGGGATAACCTTTCCAAAGGCTACGACATCCGGTTAGCTGAAAAAGACTGGCCACCAGAGTTTGTCAGGCAGTGCCCTCATGGCGAAGAAATAATTATGCCTGCCTTCTCAAATCACATTCCAATTCATAAAAAATATACACTTGCAAGAAAGTGGGCAGTAGCCCAAGCTCCTGCTTTACATAAAAATCATGTAGGATGGGATGAGGACTCTCCTCCTCACAAAATCCAGTTAAAATGTCAACCAACTGCACAAAGGCAGTACCCAATTAAGCAAGAAGCTAAAAAACAGGTCAGGGAGATTTTAGATCAACTTGAATACCAGGGGGTGATTGAAACATGCACCTCACAAATGAACAATCCTTTGTTTCCTGTCTCCAAGCCAGACGATTCATATCGTCTAGTTTTGGACTACAGACACCTTAACTCATGTTGCAAGACATTTGCAGTACAAAACTCACACAGTGCAGCACTAATGAATAACATCGTGCGCAAAAAATACAAAACAACATTAGACATCTCTAATGGATTCTTTTGTCAAAACATTGCACCTGAAAGCAGGTATTTGACCGCTTTCTCAATAATGGGCTCACAGAACAATTTCTGTCGACTCCTACAGGGGTTCAAGAACAGTCCAGGATTATTCTCAGCAAGAGTAACAGAGTTACTACAACTGTATGATGATGAGGCATTATCTTATGTTGATGACATCTATCTAACAGATGATGACTTGGATACTCACTTGAAAAGAGTGAACACCATAATACTTGGGTTCGCAGCAGAGGGTTACAAATTCAACTTTAAAAAGTCACGAATTGCCCATCTAACTGTCCTGTTTTTAGGATATGAATTATCAAGTGAAGGCAAAAGCCTAGCAGACAACTTCTTAGAAAAGTGTGCTGTACTCCAAGCACCAAAAACGCTGAGGAACTTACAATTATTCTAGGTTTCCTGAATTTCGGAAGAACTTACATTCTAAATTATGCAGAGAGGGTTAAACCTCTCTACGAACTAATAAGACCAGATTTTAAACCAATCAATTGGACTCAAAAACACACAGAAATTTTGAGATCATTGCAAACAGACATGTTAGCTAAAACAAAATTGCAAACTAGCGACAATACACGCAACCTTGTAATCCGAGTCATCCCAGGAAGATGCGGATTCAAATACCTGACCTCTAATGAGGGAGAAAAGGTACCAATAGCATACAAATCACACTTGTACTCACAGGATGAAAAAACATTCAGTCTTGCGGAAAATGTTGTAAATGCGGTTCAAACAGCTGTTGCAAAAGAAAGTGCCCAAGCCCAAGGCAGACGGATTACTGTCTTAACAGCAGAATCAGCCTTCGAGGCATTGACAAGCCCATGTAATCTAACTACCATGGCATTAGATCCAAAATGGATAAAATGGGAAAATTCTCTTGCTACAGAAAAAGTGAAATACTATTTTGACCCGGAAATGAAAAAAATGAAATTTCTAACATATGAAAAAGAATATCCTCTGCCTGATGACATTCTGCCCATACAACTTTACGCCTGCGTAATATACACAAACAGTTATGCAGAACCCTCCGTTTGGGGAAAACAAGCTTATAACGCTACGTGCGAGGTTGTCAAATGCCGGTGGCGCGGACGTAAATTGATGCCACTGGTCACAATCAGTAAAAGACAATTCAGGTCAACAAACTGAATTAATAGCTTTAAATATGGCGCTCGACATTGCCGATCACGAATTCCCGACACTAATAGTGTGCGATTCGCATTCCTGCGTCAAGTCATACAATGAAGACTTGCAGAAATGGGTTGAAAACGGTTACAAAGATGTCACAGGTGCCACAATTAAGCAAAAATCGCTTTGGAAACAAGTAGTTCTTGTAAAGAAAGAACTACAAAAGACTCACGTGATACATACACTGAGTCATCAGCGTGATGGAGTTCACGCTGCAGGGAATTCATTGGCTAAGACAGCCACAGCGGAAGCAACTAATCCGGCTTCCGTAGCCAAAAAAAAGCGTTCAGAAAAATACATAGACGGGGAAACCATGCTGCCGGTAAAAACGTCTTTAAAAAGCGACTGTGCAGCATTACCCGTGAACTATCCACTCAATTATACATACATAATCGATGCAAACTCAGTTTCTTTTGCTCGAATCCCTGGAGTGGGGGATAGAGTAATTCCAAACACGAACAGGAGAATCTTCTTAATACAAGAAGCACACATGGGATTAGGTCTAAGGCATCAGATGATCAAAGAATCTCTGACAGAATTACAATCAGAATACTGGTGGCCAGGAATGAGCGTGGATAATCACAACTTTGCAAAAAATTGTGAAAACTGCAACAGAGATCGCAGTAGAGAACCGGCCGACATAGTACCAGAACACCTAATAGGAAGCATAAGGCGATCTATACGCATGATTAAACAGGAAACATGCGTCCCAATGTAAAGTATTTAAGACTAAATTCACTTAAAATGTAGACCCCAGCGCTCGGCTGACGCCAGAACTGTTATAAAAGATTTGCGAGTCTATATCGGCACATACGCAATTGGCATGCTACATTCTGACCAGGGTCCTGCTTTTAGCTCTCGAGCCTATGAGGAGGCCATGACCAGCATGGGCATTGCATTGCGGTATTCTTATCCCTTCCATCCAGGGAAACGGGATTGTGGAAAGAAAGAAACGAGACATAAAGCAATCTATAACGGCAAAGGTACTAGGTACGGGTGATGGGTGGGTCAAACATTTAACAAGTGTCCAACGTAGTCTTAACAATCTGCCAAGAAATTCTCTAAAAGGTTTCAGTCCGTATGAACTATTGTTCGGGACTAGAATGCATATCCAGGACCTTGATAGTCAGACTTCAGTGGTAGAAGAAAAATGCTTTGATATCAAAGATCGTTTGGCTATTTTACAAGACTTAAATGAAACAAGAAAAGACCTGAGCAATGTAAAGCTAAAACAGCAGCCAACAGCCACTGAAGGGAAACCACCTGTCCCAGCAAGGCCTGTCTGGATTCCAAAGATTGGGGATCTGGTCAGAGAGAAGATCGCGGTGAAGAAGGAATTTGGGCCTTCTTACAGAAAAGCAGTACCTGTCTTAGCTGTCAACGGAACAAGATCAGTTGTACTACCACCCCTTGCTGGTAAAAAGGAGAACCGAGTTGTATCCATCGACCTGGTTAAACCACAATCATGTGGCCAATAATAAGTAGTAGGCCAAGTGGACTTCCAAGAAATAGCAGAACGCCAAAGTTTGCTACAAAACAATAGGTTCAAACTGAGAGACTAATCACATTTGATAAAGCTACAGTGAATGAACAAGGACTATGCAACAAAGCCATGGAACTTATGCCTCTTAAAACCCAAATTGCAACAGCTCGTCAAGAAACACCTGTCTACAACGATGTAGCCTCAGACTATGCTAATGAAGCAAAGAAAACTCCAAAAGCAAATGAAAATCCAGGAGCAATTCCAACAATTGACAGAACTGCATCAGGCTACTTCATCAATTTCGATGACTTTTCTGAGGATCCAAGCGAACCTGAGGAACAGCCAACAGAAACAAAGACTTTTAAAGACAAAGCAAAAGAACTCTTTCATCAACTCAAAGAAACCTATCTGATGACTCCATGGATTGAATTTTGGTTTGTGCTAGGTGTACTTTTCCTCCTGCTTTGGCTCATCATGGTACTGTGCTTGGGACATTTTATTGAGGGAAAATATAGTACAATGGACACAGCAAGTCAGAACATCAACTTGGTCCTAAAGCCACACAAGTCATCCCACATTGAGAAAAGAGAACTATCATCAGTAAATTTCACAGCCAATCCAATACCCGGTGGGGTAGCTAGGGACAAAACAGATTATGACATTTATGGCCCGGTCGAGCTCTTGAAGTATCCACATCAATTCAAGGTTTCATTAAGTGACTTTGTAAAACCGAGCACATTCTCTGATGATTGGGACTTTGAAAGTATTAATGATATGATGTCAGATTTAGTAATGTCAGCAAAATTTACATAACATGATTATTTACAGGGTTCATCAAATTATGAACAGATGTACTGCTACAATCACTATGCTAACCATTATTTGCATAAATCTGCTCAACCTAGAAATGTTCTTAATTATAATCAATGGGAACATTGTGCAACTCCAGCAAAAGGTAGTTCAAAAACATTTTTTGATAAATTCCCATACTTCTAAGGGTTTAACACAAGTGATGCAGAAACGTTTTATTTCAAACTGTTAAATAAGACAGGAATGAAAACCATGCTGACAAACACTAAATTAATCTATTCAGAAACATTTTTTGAAATAATGACTACATTTGGTTTTGATTTTTGGAAAAACAATAATGAAACAAAAACTATCTGGGGTACCAAAGATTGGCAGGTCAAAGGTATAGAATCATTATTTAGAGCCTGCATGATCCCAGAACAAATTATATTCTTGAATGATACCATTCAACAGACAACCTGTCTTGGCCTAGCCAAAATTAAAGAACTAAATAAACCGTCTATTCCAAAACCGACACCTGAAAGTAATAACACTATAGATGTTGAGATAGACGTATCCCATATTTTTTAACCAAAACAGAACAGAACCTGATTGGAAGAAATGGTTGATCTGGCCCACTGACACAAATAACTGTCAAGATAGATTCCTGAACAAAATACAGGGGTTCAAATTGACCAAGCCAGACCCTAGATACTCCCAGAGACAACATCCAGGGATAGTTACAACATACAGTGTAGGAAAACTCTGCCTCGAATGGCTACAGACATCCACACTGGCAGAAATTAAGCAACACTTGACTTTACTTAAAGACGGTGCTGACTTGCGTGATTTCATATTGGGACCACGCAAACAGCGTCAAAAACGTTTCATAGCGGCCAGTATATATGCGGCATACAACAAAGCTTGGAAAGAAACACAAATTGAAACAGCAGAAAAAATACGAGAAATTGACTGTATTAATTTGGAAAAATCACTTTCTGTTGTGGACAATGGGTTAATGACTCTGTCTTCCAGAATATATTCACTGGACAGTATTGTATCATCTGCAATTGATATAATAGAACAGGACTTACTAATGTTACAACACGGTCAGTCCCAACTACGTTCTGTTGTACAGCTTGGCTGGACGTTACAAAATCTGCGTTCAGGCTACGTGCCTTGGCGTTTAATCAACACAACGTCATTATTCTCTATCTTTAACCTTACTGATACACAAATCAGCTTGGCACAAAAAGGAGCGGAATATACAATTCTGAGCATTGAAAAACTTGAGAGATTACCATTGACAATGTCAGAACGACCTGTCATTGAATGGATAATACACGGAATCATAACTATTCCGATAACTACTTTCCAATTTAAATACTGCCAAAAGTATATACGAGCAGGCCAGTATGAAAGGTTGGGTAAAGAATACATTAAGTCATCATGGAAATTACCTTACACACACACATGTTATAGTGAAAAAGCACTGCAATGCGCAGGCGCGAGAATCACTACACCATTGGGCATGCGCCCCGCGGCAATGACTAAGCGTTTTTGCGCGACTGCAACCCTCCTTCTATCTTTACACTTACACAGGTGAAAACGATAAACGGGGCTATTTAAACTCGATCTGCAAGGTTCTCCTTTCGCATTTCGGGCACCGCAGAAGGACGATAGGTCCAAGGAGGAACCAGACCGGCAATTCCGTGAGTAAATCGACCGCGCACTACAGCAACTACTGGGGTAAGCTTTTGATATCTTTTTCCCTACAGGTCGGATGCAATTCATCACTTTCACTATCTTCTTTCAGGGTCTCTTTCTCTGCCAGGTGACCCAAGGAAGCTTTGTACAGCAAATAGCCTGTGTGAGGATAATGTTCTTTTACTTACCTGTACCTCACCATGCCAATATCCGCTGTTCTAGCTCACCACTACAATCGGTTTCTAGATAAAACCCACGAAGGTCCTGTCACTGACACGACCACACCCTAGCCAAACATAGTGCGATCACTCACCTTACAAGTCGGCTGAATGATGCGCAACTTGCCATATAATGCTAACATGACTCTACTTTGTACGTCTGTCTATGTCCCCTATATGTTATGTGTAGCAAAGCGAGAGGGAATCCCCCTCTCACCCATATAGCACCTTAGAGAGTGCTACACATAGCCAAAACAACACAACCACTATAATTTAGTTTATTTATTTAAATTGTACCTTAATCACATACTCACTTGGTCCTGAGGAAAGCCTGTTTTAAATTAAAAAAGGCCAGGCTGAAACATGTAGACCACACAGGACGCAGGAGGTCATAATCCATACTCCAACACGTCCGTCTGCCTTTTAAATAACTAACAGGGGCCCAGTAAATTAAAGTATATTTTATTACCCTCGGGTACTGGGACCCACTGTATGGTTTTTTAATTTTCACCTTCTCACTCACTACACTGCACACTCAGCGAATATACCAGCTCCGCAGTAAACTGGCGTTGAAGCACACCCGGGACACATTCGGTGTCACTGTGGTGGGCCCGATGATGAAGCATGCCACCAACTAGGTTGGTGGGTGAGGGCTTCTTGAACAAACCAACTGGTTTGCCGACATACGTACTTCATTGAGTCTCCTTCTCCCTTAAACATAGCTAGTCCTTCTTTGATTTTGATATATAATACCGGGGATTCGGACTAGCTTACCTAGTCCTCACTCTCTCCTTTGATTTAATAATATTAGGCAGCGCACAGCTGCGAGAGTCCTACTTCCACACCCAAAATGGCAGAAAATATCGGCCTCACATTCACAGAAGATGATGTCAGTGAAATCCTATCCGACCCATCTCTCCTGGCAGATTTCAACATCTCCACAACAATAGCACAATCAACCGACTGGGACACATTGACTGAGAAGAAAAGGAACAGAATACGAACCATCCTACACGGCGTAATTCTAGCACAATACTTACGCACCAACACGGCCCCCAAAGGTCTCATAGTCACTAACGCTCCAAGAATATTTCTAGATGATGCCACCTTTAGAAAGGATTGGGCCCAGATCGCCTGGCACTGCACCAGGGATTGGCTCATCCTGATCATAAAAACCGCCAAACGCCTATCGGATGCCATCATGATCGAGATCCAAGCAACAGAGACCCATTTCAAAACCACCCTCACTGGTTTCAAAAAGAAACTAGACGATCAGAATCGAGAAATGGCGGAGTACAAAGATTATCTAACCCAGACCAAGGTCAAGAACTTCGAGAAGGACCTGAAGAAGTTCAGCTTTACGAACACCTACCCCTACGCAGACGATGACTACACTGCCCCCAAAAAAGATTCTGACAGCTCCGGGGACAACAGCTCCGTCTCGAGCAACTCCAGTACTGGATCGAATAAATCTAGAGGCAGAGGACGACGAGGACAACACTGGCAACAACCGTGGCAGGGACCACAACAGAACCACAACTTCGGGCCACCACAATTTGGACCAATACCACCCCCATACTACGGTTTTCCACCTCTATATGCACCAGGGCACATGCCCTTCTTCCAAGGCAATCAAAACCAAAGATTCCCTTTTTTGTCACAGGGCCAGAGAAATCGCGGAAAGAGAAGGAACACACTACAGGTCCAGTGGGCACCAGAAGCGGACCCAGTGAGTTCCAACACGAGGAACAAATCCAAAGAACAGGCGGGGCCAAGCAAGTAGCACCCCCAAGAACCACCAGCCAACTAGTCTTCAACATCTCCAGCACACAATTAACCAATGAGGAAATAGAAGTTCTGAATAAAGACCTCTCCTTCGTCCCCACAACCAGATTGGATACCTTCAAACTACATGTAGAACTAGCAGAGTTCTTCAGGAAACTTAAGCTGAAAAGAAAGAAGACACAGGCAACAATCACGAGGAGATCCCCAATGAGACAGGCCTCAGACTAAAGTCCAACTTCATCCCACCACCGGCCAGCATCCCAGTAGAGATCTCCACTTTCGAACAGGCGGTATATACGGAGGTAGAAAAACTACAAGAGAAGGACACCTTTAACAACTTGTCCCACCAGGAACGCGAAACCATCAAACGCCTACAGAATGATCCATTGCTCGTCATCAAACCTGCGGACAAAGGTGGGGGCATTGTCCTCATGGACAAAACGGATTATGATAAAGAGTGCCGCAGACTCTTGAGCGACACCAGGAACTACAGGAGTCTCAAAAAAGACCCCACTGAGGAGCTACGCAGCACAATCAACACCCTGGTCATGAACGCCAGAGATGCAGAACATATCTCCAAACAAGAGGCTGACTACCTGTGCACCAAAAATGCCAGAACCCCGTATTTCTACACAGTCCCCAAGATACACAAAGGAGTTACCCCCCCACCAGGCAGACCGATCGTGTCGGGAATCCAATCACTCCTAGAACCATTGTCCCGTTTTTGTGATTTCTTTCTCAGCCCCCTGGTTCAACAGACACCATCATACATAAAAGACACGAAACATCTCCTCAACGTCATCAAAGAAATAAACTTCGATCCGACAACCCAACTCCTTGTCGGACTAGACATAGAGAGCTTGTACACCAGCTTGCCACAAGACGCCACACTGAAAGTACTACATGAGGTCCTCATGGAAAACATCTGGGATTATAAGACCCCCCCGCAGCTTTATCATGGAATGCGCAACTCTCGCGCTAAAAGACAATTACTTCGAATATGAAGGAAAACTCTACTTGCAGACCAATGGGACCTCCATGGGGAGTGTTTTTGCCCCTAGTGTAGCTGGTCTCTACGTTGCCCATTTCGAAAAGACCCATGTACAAACGCCTACCAACCCATACTCAACCAACATAAAACTATGGCGTCGCTGACGACATTCTCATCATCTGGGAAGGCAATCAGGAGACCCTAGACAACTTCCTCCTCTGGATCAACAGTCATGACAACTACCTGAGATTCACAAGCACCAGCAGCCCATCTGAACTGGCCTTTTTGGACCTGAACATCAAAGCAGATCAAAACGGTTTAACAACCACAACTTTTTACAAACCCACATCGAGGAATTCCCTCCTCAGATTCGATAGCTTCCACCCTAGACCCCTAAGGGAAAACCTCCCTTATGGACAGTTCTTGCGCCTCAGACGCAACTGCAGTCACATCCAGGACTACAAACAACAATCAGATGCCCTAATCCACAAATTGGAGGACAGAGGGTATCCCTCCAGAATTATAAAACCACCTGCAAAAGAGCGCGGAATCAGAATAGAGAGGCACTACTTGAGACCATCGTCAGACCACCTGAAGAACCCACTCTCACTTGTGTAACAACATACAATACTGCATAAAATCAGGTCTCCAACATTATCAATAGAAACTGGAGGATTATCAACTCAGGCAGCAGAAACTGGGAAAAACCGCGGTTTGCCTACAAAAGAGCTAAAAACCTCAAAGATTCACTAGTCCACACAAGACCCAGACCCAACACCGCTCCCAAAGACAACACAATCCTCAACATATGGGGTTTACCCAACTCACAGGGCACCAACCGTGCAATAACTGCAGCGTATGCCATTTAACATCACCATCCAAAACCCTTGATCTGGAACCAGGTAAAACATGGACGCAACGCCAGTTTACAAACTGTAACTCCTCAAATTTGGTATACTTAATAACTTGCAGATGTGGACTACGATACGTCGGGATGACCACCCGCAAGGTCAGAACCAGAATGACAGAACACAGGAGTACCATTCGATGTGGCAAAAACATAAGCAAATTGACAGATCATTTCCTGTCCCACAACCATACTCCCAACGACCTCACATGGACTGTCATAGAACAGTTTGACACAACAGAAAATAACGACAGGTACCTTCTCCAGAAAGAACAACGCTGGATATACAGACTGTCCACACATATTGTGGGCTTGAATGACTCAATACCGTGGAACTCCCTAACAATCTGAACTGAGTGTTCCTTATCTTCTCTCCCACTTGTGCAACCCAGCCCATGTTTTTCCATACCCCAATGGACCATTGTCCTTCACACTCATCAAAATTCATCAACATTCCTTGAATGATGCAATCACTTATTGCACTGTTTCACGCATAGTTTTACACTTTCGGAATGCCCCCACCACCCGCGCATAGACACGCGCTATCCGGTGAGGAATTTCCCAACTCATAACCTCCGTCTCCCCACCGCGCATGTGCACACCCACAGGCGCTTCCAGCACTGCAATGCGCAGGCGCGAGAATCACTAAACCATTGGGCATGCGCCCCGCGGCAATGACTTAGCGTTTTTGCGCGACTGCAACCCTCCTTCTATCTTTACACTTACACAGGTGAAAACGATAAACGGGGCTATTTAAACTCGATCTGCAAGGTTCTCCTTTTGCATTTCGGGCACCGCAGAAGGACGATAGGTCCAAGGAGGAACCAGACCGGCAATTCCGTGAGTAAATCGACCGCGCACTACAGCAACTACTGGGGTAAGCTGTTGATATCTTTTTCCGTACAGGTCGGATGCAATTCATCACTTTCACTACCTTCTTTCAGGGTCTCTTTCTCTGCCAGGTGACCCAAGGAAGCTTTGTACAGCAAATAGCCTGTGTGAGGATAATGTTCTTTTACTTACCTGTACCTCACCATGCCAATATCCGCTGTTCTAGCTCACCACTACAATCGGTTTCTAGATAAAACCCACGCAGGTCCTGTCACTGACACGACCACACCCTAGCCAAACATAGTGCGATCACTCACCTTACAAGTCGGCTGAATGATGCGCAACTTGCCATATAATGCTAACATGACTCTACTTTGTACGTCTGTCTATGTCCCCTATATGTTATGTGTAGCAAAGCGAGAGGGAATCCCCTCTCACCCATATAGCACCTTAGAGAGTGCTACACATAGCCAAAACAACACAACCACTATAATTTAGTTTATTTATTTAAATTGCACCTTAATCACATACTCACTTGGTCCTGAGGAAAGCCTGTTTTAAATTAAAAAAGGCCAGGCTGAAACATGTAGACCACACAGGACGCAGGAGGTCATAATCCATACTCCAAAACATCCGTCTGCCTTTTAAATAACTAACAGGGGCCCAGTAAATTAAAGTATATTTTATTACCCTCGGGTACTGGTACCCACTGTATGGTTTTTTAATTTTCACCTTCTCACTCACTACACTGCACACTCAGCGAATATACCAGCTCCGCAGTAAACTGGCGTTGAAGCACACCCGGGACACATTTGGTGTCACTGTGGTGGGCCCGATGATGAAGCATGCCACCAACTAGGTTGGTGGGTGAGGGCTTCTTGAACAAACCAACTGGTTTGCCGACATACGTACTTCATTGAGTCTCCTTCTCCCTTAAACATAGCTAGTCCTTCTTTGATTTTGATATTGAAAAAGAATACATTAAGTCATCCTGGAAATTACCTTACACACACACATGTTATAGTGAAAAAGGACAGAGTGTATTTCTTAGTGGTGATAATTGTAAAAGGTCACTAAGTGGTATACTTCTGTGCCAGGGTATAAACCTACATGGGGCCTGTGAGGGGACTTCAAATAACCTTTCATGCCACCAGCATGACACACCTGCAACTCGAATAGAGCCATTTGTTAGACGGCTTTCTAACGGGAGCTACATTCTAATAGTGGACACCAGATGTTGTGGCTTGGTGCCAGGAAAAGCTTATCTAGTAAGCGTTTCTTCCATGGTCACTTGTTGTATGCAAGTATTGTATCCGAACAACACTCCAGACAGGGAGGGAATCATTTGGCCCATTTTGAATATCTCTTCTATTCGAATTGATACTTTAAGCAGAATGAGGTCTGTTCTTCTACAGACGACTGTGCCCTTGACGTCATCAAAAGAAACGTATGATCTGCAAGTCGCAAGGACAACGGCAGAGATACATAGCCTTTTATCAGCAAATTGCCCCCTACATTTCGCAGAAATGTTAAGCCAAATCCTAAATATGTCCGATACTGGAGGTATCCCGCATTTATTTAAGACAATTTTTTCGGGACTGTTAACACCCTTCACAACAGTTCTGAGCATTTTTCCTAATTTTGTCCATTCTGTCTTTGGTGGCCTACCACTCCTGTTGGGACTCGTAGCAGGCATTTTATTTTTGATTCTCCTGCTTCGTTATGGCAAGCCAAAACGCAGACAAGACTCCTGCAACAATGAAAGAAACGATCCTAGCTATACGCTATCGGTAACCGCATAACTAAAGTCCTTGGATTAGCCCGGCTAAGAGATCTGAATATAACCTGGTTTCTTTCATTCAGACCCATCTGGCAGAATTGTATCTTACCTGTGCTTCGATGTATGCTGTGCGGAGAAAAATGCGTGTTGGACGTCTGTCTTACACTACAATCAGAAGTACCATTGGATACAGATACTTTGCTAAGTCCTGTAACGGCTCATGCATCGTGTTGTCCCCAGCGGTTACCTATCCTGATGACGGCATTCGTGGAAACTTCACCACTGTGATTAAAGGGTAGTGAAGTGCAAGATGAGAGCAGCATCAACCAGGTACGACCTTCTGTGAGCACTGCTGATCCTGTCATCAATGACAGCAATCATTCTCACGACTGCACAGTTGCGGCATTTTCCAACTTGGTCGAACTTTCACCTGAAGCAGTAAACTGCTTTTTTGAAAGTCTGTCTGAAATGATGTTCTCCCCGGAACAGAAAGAATAACTTTAAAGCAAACAAGCACACAGCGTTCCCTGAACTCTGAATTCGGCCTTCAGCTTTGAAAAACAAAAGCTACTAAAAATATTTGGAACTATATATATATTTTTTTTCTTATCTCTCCCCTGAAAACGAAATTATTATTTTTTTTTTCCGATTCCAAAATATTTACCTTTTTATGGCACTTGTACTCTGCTTAAAGTAGAACTATTCTTAGAGAACAGAGCTTCTATTTTAGGAACTCTAAAGACAATATATCACGTCAACCTCTAGCACATTTACAGCAACTGTATTTATATGTGATGGAATGGTCTCGCACCTTTTTTCTGTATTAAGAGCCATTTCATGTGTAAATTTAGCAAATCATTCATGCTGATATATATATGCATCCTTTTTTAATGAATGATTACACTGCTTGAAACGCGTACAATACCTATAATCATTTTCATGTATTTCGCATACACCATTTCAAATGCAAAAATGTATTTTGGGGTGGGTTGAGATACACGTGCACCTTTTATGTTTACTATTGCTTAGTTTTAGTAATGATGGACATTAATTCGTGGAGTGGTTGTAGTGTGTTATCTAGGAAACCTGAATCGATATTCCTATTTCATGCGATTGTCCGGCTATAATCAATAATATCCATACAATGGCATAATAATCATATCCATAATTCAGTCGTAGCACATGCTGTCACATTAAGCAAGGCTCCTTCTCCGGCCCCCTAGTAAGCACACCGAGTTCTCTAAACAAAACCAAGCCTCCAGCAACCTGGGAAATCCCCCTTGCTATTGTTTTGATTTCGTCCTAGAACTCCTGTAAAGCACTGTAAGAACGGCCAGTTCTTAGTGACATCTTTATTGACGGCTTATGTCCACCTTACGTCAAAATCCGGCACCTTTCAGGTATAAATATACCAATGCTGCCTTAAGCAAACACACGGTGGTGAATCTGGAGCAGAGCAGCTATCTACTTCCGAGAGCCCAGCTGATGCGAGAGCCCACGGACGCTGCCCCTCCCTTTTGACGCGCTGAGAAAGACGCTGTCTTTTCTCTTGCCGAGAAATCCAGCTCTGGCGTTTCCAGCCTACCCTTGCGGGTTGCTGGGATATCGAGTCCTGAGAGAGAGATACCAGACCTCCGGCTTTCTATTACCCAGGTACGGAACTGACTAAACCCTTACAGAGAATTCTTGAGTCAGATTCTTGGCAAAACAAACTTAACTTAAACTGCTACTTACTTACTCCCTCCCACGTATTAGGCTTAGGTCAGGTACACCGGGGTAGGCGTATTTAGAAGCACCAGTTGAGTACGATTAGTCAATGTATATATGTATGTATATATTTTATCTATTTTAAAGTATCATATGGCTAAGAAACCATATCAATGCTTTTACAGTATTATTTTATAATCCTGCTTTTACTGTACGCACTTTACTTTACTATAAGTATTGCAATTGTAGCAATTCATTTCTCTTGTATGAGGAAGAAGACTGCTCAATAAATAATACCTTTATTGAAAACACCCGTCTCTCTTTTCTCTGCAATCTGGTGAAACTAAGTACGCACTTTTGACTGAGTGAAATAGCTGTCTTTTGTTTTCACACGACTCTAGAGATATACTTTTAATCAGGGAGAGCAAAGTTGTCATGTTTTATGGTTGTCAGAAACTAAATCCCTTCTTGTCTATCCAGAGAGGTTAAACTCCTCCTCGCTTATTCGAGAAAGTTTCTAGTGACCTCTGAGCTAGCTGGCAAAAACTTAAGTCTAATATAGTCAGTAGAGACCTAGTTAACCTCAGTCCTACGTCTACACTGCTGAATATATTATTCCAATGCGCAGAGCCTATTGGGACTATAGGAACTACACTACATGGCGCCCAATGTTTGGTAAGGCGATAAATCTAACGCAAGACGTTAGAGTAACTCAGTCATGCTTTTTCACACAGACCCCTTTTCCCGTAAATACTCCAAAAGACATCTGGAGTGGGTAAAAGGTTAAAAATCCGCCGGAGCTTAGTAGGAAGAGATTTCTATGTATAGTTTCTGGTTTAGTCAACGTTGAAGGATACAGTGTTCCAAAAATATTGTGCACCTAATCTTTGTTTCCTTGAAACCTGATCTGTAACATAAACCTTTCTGTCAGAAAAAATGTCAGAAACTGAAGAAGAGAGGGAGACAGCTAGAATAGCAGCTCGACTCCTAGAGGATGACACAAGTCTCCTACAGAGTGACCCGGATGCAATACTCATTCCGGTCAACATAAGAAAAACTATAACTCTTAAACTTAGAGAAAATGGAATGACATCGAGAGGTGGTACAGTCATATTCGTAATTGAGGCACATGAATATCGGCAGACAGAGGTATTCTATTCATGGATAAACTTTCCAGCAGCAAACGCTGTCACACATGAATTCCACTATTACAAAATAGAGGAACCTCCGGAAGAGTACACCCCTTTCGAGGAGGTGGAAATCCCATTAAAATACCAAGAGCACTTGCTCTGGTTTAAAGGCGCCCTAAAACATAATAATCACATCACCAGGCTCGGTCCACTAGGTAGACCAAGAGCAACGTGGCCGGTTCTAGCCAGCTACACACCACATCCAGACATTGAAAAAATGTTAATACCAGAACTTTTAGCACAACTGATTAAAATTCATAGACAATTAGTCCAATATGTAATGCGGACTTCAACAGTCCAACCAGCTATTAACATTCCACAGCTGACCCCTCATCAGGGGAATACAAATAAAATAACACCACAGAACATACAATCATGTCGGGAACAAATTCCATTCTGGTTAGCACAAAAAATAACTCAAATAGAGGCAGTATTTCCGGATACTACCCCTACTGAGAAACACAGAATTCTGACTATCTGTCTTCCAATGGGGATTGCACCACATGTGGAGGACTGTGACACTTGGGGCACAGTCTTTGCTTCCATTTACACAAAAATACATGGTGTTCCGTCCATGGCGGTAATACCGGATGTACTAAGACAGATTCAAAATGAATACGGTCCAGAACCTGCTTTAACTCTGGGTATGAAATTACTGAAAGACTTCAAGCAGGTCTCTGCTATACTATTAGCCAATATAAAAGGGGAAGCAGCATCTGTGGCGATCCGCCAGAAATTGAAAGAAACAGATATAGCAGAACAACCATTTGAACTTGCCAGAATCATAGAAAAATCCTATGAAGAACTAGGAAGAGATAGTTTGGGTGGGAAACCCGTAAAACCCCAACTAACTGAAAATCCTGAAAAAATATTTATTAAAAATAATCTAAGCACTCCTAAAAAGAGCTGGGATGGAAATAAACAATCCACTCCCAAAGAAAAAAGATTCCAGTCCAGAGGAAGGTCTCCTCGGCGGAGAGAAAGATCTCCGGACCAAGGACACAAGTCTCCCCAGAGGGAGCCCTCTGAGAAAAGATACAACCTTAGAAATAGGGATAAACTAAAGAAACCTGATAGATATCAAGATATTGATACACGTCCCTCTCGATCTTTTCAGACTTCCGCGCAGAAATCGGAAAGAAGAGGACGGTCAGAACAAAGGGAAGAGCACGTCAAGTCCAAAGACAAAGAACCTGCTCATCAAAGTAAAAAATTACAATTTCCAAGAAAGAAGGTAGGCAGCATTAAAATAGTCAAACATGCCGAGGATACTGAGGACACAGCTGAAAAACGGAGAGTGGGCCCAGACAGTGCTAGACAGCGCAGCAGAAGTGACCATAGCTCACAAGATCCTGATGAATCATCTGGAGACAGTGGACACAAATGAATACATTCAGGTGGAAACTGCAGATACCAGAGTTAGCAAACCTCATAAAATATACGAGATAACATTACGTATAGAGGGAGATAAGACTAGGAAAGTAAGGGGTCTATTTTGGGATAACCTTTCCAAAGGCTACGACATCCGGTTAGCTGAAAAAGACTGGCCACCAGAGTTTGTCAGGCAGTGCCCTCATGGCGAAGAAATAATTATGCCTGCCTTCTCAAATCACATTCCAATTCATACAAAATATACACTTGCAAGAAAGTGGGCAGTAGCCCAAGCTCCTGCTTTACATAAAAATCATGTAGGATGGGATGAGGACTCTCCTCCTCACAAAATCCAGTTAAAATGTCAACCAACTGCACAAAGGCAGTACCCAATTAAGCAAGAAGCTACAAAACAGGTCAGGGAGATTTTAGATCAACTTGAATACCAGGGGGTGATTGAAACATGCACCTCACAAATGAACAATCCTTTGTTTCCTGCCTCCAAGCCAGACGATTCATATCGTCTAGTTTTGGACTACAGACACCTTAACTCATGTTGCAAGACATTTGCAGTACAAAACTCACACAGTGCAGCACTAATGAATAACATCGTGCGCAAAAAATACAAAACGACATTAGACATCTCTAATGGATTCTTTTGTCAAAACATTGCACCTGAAAGCAGGTATTTGACCGCTTTCTCAATAATGGGCTCACAGAAAAATTTCTGTCGACTCCTACAGGGGTTCAAGAACAGTCCAGGATTATTCTCAGCAAGAGTAACAGAGTTACTACAACTGTATGATGATGAGGCATTATCTTATGTCGATGACATCTATCTAACAGATGATGACTTGGATACTCACTTGAAAAGAGTGAACACCATAATACTTGGGTTCGCAGCAGAGGGTTACAAATTCAACTTTAAAAAGTCACGAATTGCCCATCTAACTGTCCTGTTTTTAGGATACGAATTATCAAGTGAAGGCAAAAGCCTAGCAGACAACTTCTTTGAAAAGTGTGCTGTACTCCAAGCACCAAAAACGCTGAGGAACTTACAATCAATTCTAGGTTTCCTGAATTTCGGAAGAACTTACATTCTAAATTATGCAGAGAGGGTTAAACCTCTCTACGAACTAATAAGACCAGATTTTAAACCAATCAATTGGACTCAAAAACACACAGAAATTTTGAGATCATTGCAAACAGACATGTTAGCTAAAACAAAATTGCAAACTAGCGACAATACACGCAACCTTGTAATCCGAGTCATCCCAGGAAGATGCGGATTCACATACCTGACCTCTAATGAAGGAGAAAAGGTACCAATAGCATACAAATCACACTTGTACTCACAGGATGAAAAAACATTCAGTCTTGCGGAAAATGTTGTAAATGCGGTTCAAACAGCTGTTGCAAAAGAAAGTGCCCAAGCCCAAGGCAGACGGATTACTGTCTTAACAGCAGAATCAGCCTTCGAGGCATTGACAAGCCCATGTAATCTAACTACCATGGCATTAGATCCAAAATGGATACAATGGGAAAATTCTCTTGCTACAGAAAAAGTGAAATACTATTTTGACCCGGAAATGAAAAAAATGACATTTCTAACATATGAAAAAGAATATCCTCTGCCTGATGACATTCTGCCCATACAACTTTACGCCTGCGTAATATACACAAACAGTTATGCAGAACCCTCAGTTTGGGGAAAACAAGCTTATAACGCTACGTGCAAGGTTGTCAAATGCCGGTGGCGCGGACGTAAATTGATGCCACTGGTCACAATGTCACAATCTGTAAAAGACAATTCAGGTCAACAAACTGAATTAATAGCTTTAAATATGGCGCTCGACATTGCCGATCACGAATTCCCGACACTAATAGTGTGCAATTCGCATTCCTGCGTCAAGTCATACAATGAAGACTTGCAGAAATGGGTTGAAAACGGTTACAAAGATGTCACAGGTGCCACAATTAAGCAAAAATCGCTTTGGAAACAAGTAGTTCTTGTAAAGAAAGAACTACAAAAGACTCACGTGATACATACACTGAGTCATCAGCGTGATGGCGTTCACGCTGCAGGGAATTCATTGGCTAAGACAGCCACAGCGGAAGCAACTAATCCGGCTTCCGTAGCCACAAAAAAGCTTTCAGAAAAATACATAGACGGGGAAACCATGCTGCCGGTAAAAACGTCTTTAAAAAGCGACTGTGCAGCATTACCCGTGAACTATCCACTCAATTATACATACATAATCGATGCAAACTCCGTTTCTTTTGCTCGAATCCCTGGAGTGGGGGATAGAGTAATTCCAAACACGAACAGGAGAATCTTCTTAATACAAGAAGCACACATGGGATTAGGTCTAAGGCATCAGATGATCAAAGAATCTCTGACAGAATTACAATCAGAATACTGGTGACCAGGAATGAGCGTGGATAATCACAACTTTGCAAAAAATTGTGAAAACTGCAACAGAGATCGCAGTAGAGAACCGGCCGACATAGTACCAGAACACCTAATAGGAAGCATAAGGCGATCTATACGCATGATTAAACAGGAAACATGCGTCCCAATGTATATTATTTAAGACTAGATTCACTTAAAATGTAGACCCCAGCGCTCGGCTGACGCCAGAACTGTTATAAAAGATTTGCGAGTCTATATCGGCACATACGCAATTGGCATGCTACATTCTGACCAGGGTCCTGCTTTTAGCTCTCGAGCCTATGAGGAGGCCATGACCAGCATGGGCATTGCATTGCGGTATTCTTGTCCCTTCCATCCTGAGGGAAACGGGATTGTGGAAAGAAAAAACCGAGACATAAAGCAATCTATAACGGCAAAGGTACTAGGTACGGGTTGACGGGTGGGTCAAACATTTAACAAGTGTCCAACGTAGTCTTAACAATCTGCCAAGAAATTCTCTAAAAGGTTTCAGTCCGTATGAACTATTATTCAGGACTAGAATGCATATCCAGGACCTTGATAGTCAGACTTCAGTGGTAGAAGAAAAATGCTTTGACATCAAAGATCGTTTGGCTATTTTACAAGACTTAAATGAAACAAGAAAAGACCTGAGCAACGTAAAGCTAAAACAGCAGCCAACAGCCACTGAAGGGAAACCACCTGTCCCAGCAAGGCCTGTCTGGATTCCAAAGATTGGGGATCTGGTCAGAGAGAAGATCGCGGTGAAGAAGGAATTTGGGCCTTCTTACAGAAAAGCAGTACCTGTCTTAGCTGTCAACGGAACAAGATTAGTTGTACTACCACCCCTTGCTGGTAAAAAGGAGAACTGAGTTGTATCCATCGACCTGGTTAAACCACAATCATGTGGCCAATAATAAGTAGTAGGCCAAGTGGACTTCCAAGAAATAGCAGAACGCCAAAGTTTGCTACAAAACAATAGGTTCAAACTGAGAGACTAATCACATTTGATAAAGCTACAGTGAATGAACTAGGACTATGCAACAAAGCCATGGAACTTATGCCTCTTAAAACCCAAATTGCAACAGCTCGCAAGAAACACCTGTCTACAACGATGTAGCCTCAGACTATGCTAATGAAACAAAGAAAATTCCAAAAGCAAATGAAAATCCAGAAGCAATTCCAACAATTGACAGAACTGCATCAGGCTACTTCATCAATTTCGATGACTTTTCTGAGGATCCAAGCGAACCTGAGGAACAGCCAACAGAAACAAAGACTTTTAAAGACAAAGCAAAAGAACTCTTTCATCAACTCAAAGAAACCTATCTGATGTCTCCATGGATTGAATTTTGGTTTGTGCTAGGTGTACTTTTCCTCCTGCTTTGGCTCATCATGGTACTGTGCTTGGGACATTTCATTGAGGGAAAATATAGTACAATGGACACAGCAAGTCAGAACATCAACTTGGTCCTAAAGCCACACAAGTCATCCCACATTGAGAAAAGAGAACTATCATCAGTAAATTTCACAGCCAATCCAATACCCGGTGGGGTAGCTTGGGACAAAACAGATTATGAAATTTATGGCCCGGTCGAGCTCTTGAAGTATCCACATCAATTCAAGGTTTCATTAAGTGACTTTGTAAAACCGAGCACATTCTCTGATGATTGGGACTTTGAAAGTATTAATGATATGATGTCAGATTTAGTAATGTCAGCAAAATTTACAGAACATGATTATTTACAGGGTTCATCAAATTATGAACAGATGTACTGCTACAATCACTATGCTAACCATTATTTGCATAAATCTGCGCAACCTAGAAATGTTCTTAATTATAATCAATGGGAACATAGTGCAACTCCAGCAAAAGGTAGTTCAAAAACATTTTTTGATAAATTCCCATACTTCTCAGGGTTTAACACAAGTGATGCAGAAACGTTTTATTTCAAACTGTTAAATAAGACAGGAATGAAAACCATGCTGACAAACACTAAATTAATCTATTCAGAAACATTTTTTGAAATAATGACTACATTTGGTTTTGATTTTTGGAAAAACAATATTGAAACAAAAACTATCTGGGGTACCAAAGATTGGCAGGTCAAAGGTAGAGAATCATTATTTAGAGCCTGCATGATCCCAGAACAAATTATATTCTTGAATGATACCATTCAACAGACAACCTGTCTTGGCCTAGCCAAAATTAAAGAACTAAATAAACCGTCTATTCCAAAACCGACACCTGAAAGTAATAACACTATAGATGTTGAGATAGACGTATCCCATATTTTTAACCAAAACAGAACAGAACCTGATTGGAAGAAATGGTTGATCTGGCCCACAGACACAAATAACTGTCAAGATAGATTCCTGAACAAAATACAGGGGTTCAAATTGACCAGGCCAGACCCTAGATACTCCCAGAGACAACATCCAGGGATAGTTACAACATACAGTGTAGGAAAACTCTGCCTCGAATGGCTACAGACATCCACACTGGCAGAAATTAAGCAACACTTGACTTTACTTAAAGACGGTGCTGACTTGCGTGATTTCATATTGGGACCACGCAAACAGCGTCAAAAACGTTTCGTAGCGGCCAGTATATATGCGGCATACAACGAAGCTTGGAAAGAAACACAAATTGAAACAGCAGAAAAAATACGAGAAATTGACTGTATTAATTTGGAAAAATCACTTTCTGTTGTGGACAATGGGTTAATGACTCTGTCTTCCAGAATATATTCACTGGACAGTATTGTATCATCTGCAATTGATATAGTAGAACAGGACTTACTAATGTTACAACATGGTCAGTCCCAACTACGTTCTATTGTACAGCTTGGCTGGACGTTACAAAATCTGCGTTCAGGCTACGTGCCTTGGCGTTTAATCAACACAACGTCATTATTCTCTATCTTTAACCTTACTGATACACAAATCAGCTTGGCACAAAAAGGAGCGGAATATACAATTCTGAGCATTGAAAAACTTGAGAGATTACCATTGACAATGTCAGAACGACCTGTCATTGAATGGATAATACACGGAATCATAACTATTAAGATAACTACTTTCCAATTTAAATACTGCCAAAAGTATATACGAGCAGGCCAGTATGAAAGGTTGGGTAAAGAATACATTAAGTCATCATGGAAATTACCTTACACACACACATGTTATAGTGAAAAAGCACTGCAATGCGCAGGCACGAGAATCACTACACCATTGGGCATGCGCCCCGCGGCAATGACTTAGCGTTTTTGCGCGACTGCAACCCTCCTTCTATCTTTACACTTACACAGGTGAAAACGATAAACGGGGCTATTTAAACTCGATCTGCAAGGTTCTCCTTTTGCATTTCGGGCACCGCAGAAGGATGATAGGTCCAAGGAGGAACCAGACCGGCAATTCCGTGAGTAAATCGACCGCGCACTACAGCAACTACTGGGGTAAGCTGTTGATATCTTTTTCCCTACAGGTCGGATGCAATTCATCACTTTCACTACCTTCTTTCAGGGTCTCTTTCTCTGCCAGGTGACCCAAGGAAGCTTTGTACAGCAAATAGCCTGTGTGAGGATAATGTTATTTTACTTACCTGTACCTCACCATGCCAATATCCGCTGTTCTAGCTCACCACTACAATCGGTTTCTAGATAAAACCCACGCAGGTCCTGTCACTGACACGACCACACCCTAGCCAAACATAGTGCGATCACTCACCTTACAAGTCGGCTGAATGATGCGCAACTTGCCATATAATGCTAACATGACTCTACTTTGTACGTCTGTCTATGTCCCCTATATGTTATGTGAGGCAAAGCGAGAGGGAATCCCCCTCTCACCCATATAGCACCTTAGAGAGTGCTACACATAGCCAAAACAACACAACCACTATAATTTAGTTTATTTATTTAAATTGCACCTTAATCACATACTCACTTGGTCCTGAGGAAAGCCTGTTTTAAATTTAAAAAGGCCAGGCTGAAACATGTAGACCACACAGGACGCAGGAGGTCATAATCCATACTCCAACACGTCCGTCTGCCTTTTAAATAACTAACAGGGGCCCAGTAAATTAAAGTATATTTTATTACCCTCGGGTACTGGGACCCACTGTATGGTTTTTTAATTTTCACCTTCTCACTCACTACACTGCACACTCAGCGAATATACCAGCTCCGCAGTAAACTGGCGTTGAAGCACACCCGGGACACATTTGGTGTCACTGTGGTGGGCCCGATGATGAAGCATGCCACCAACTAGGTTGGTGGGTGAGGGCTTCTTGAACAAACCAACTGGTTTACCGACATACGTACTTCATTGAGTCTCCTTCTCCCTTAAACATAGCTAGTCCTTCTTTGATTTTGATATTGAAAAAGAATACATTAAGTCATCATGGAAATTACCTTACACACACACATGTTATAGTGAAAAAGGACAGAGTATATTTCTTAGTGGTGATAATTGTAAAAGGTCACTAAGTGGTATACTTCTGTGCCAGGGTATAAACCTACATGGGGCCTGTGAGGGGACTTCAAATAACCTTTCATGCCACCAGCATGGCACACCTGCAACTCGAATAGAGCCATTTGTTGGACGGCTTTCTAACGGGAGCTACATTCTAATAGTGGACCACAGATGTTGTGGCTTGGTGCCAGAAAAAGCTTATCTAGCAAGCGTTTCTTCCATGGTCACTTGTTGTATGCAAGTATTGTATCCGAACAACACTCCAGACAGGGAGGGAATAATTTGGCCCATTTTGACTATCTCTTCTATTCGAATTGATACTTTAAGCAGAATGAGGTCTGTTCTTCTACAGACGACTGTGCCCTTGACGTCATCAAAAGGAACGTATGATCTGCAAGTCGCAAGGACAACGGCAGAGATACATAGCCTTTTATCAGCAAATTGCCCCCTACATTTCGCAGAAATGTTAAGCCAAATCCTAAATATGTCCGATACTGGAGGTATCCCGCATGTATTTAAGACAATTTTTTCGGGACTGTTAACACCCTTCACAACAGTTCTGAGCATTTTTCCTAATTTTGTCCATTCTGTCTTTGGTGGCCTACCACTCCTGTTGGGACTCGTAGCAGGCATTTTATTTTTGATTCTCCTGCTTCGTTATGGCAATCCAAAACGTATACAAGACTCCTGCAACAATGGAAGAAACGATCCTAGCTATACGCTATCGGGACCGCATAACTAAAGTCCTTGGATTAGCCCGGCTAAGAGATCTGAATATGACCTGGTTTCTTTCATTCAGACCCATCTGGCAGAATTGTATCTTACCTGTGCTTCGATGTATGCTGTGCGGAGAAAAATGCGTGTTGGACGTCTGTCTTACACTACAATCAGAAGTACCATTGGATACAGATACTTTGCTAAGTCCTGTAACGGCTCATGCATCGTGTTGTCCCCAGCGGTTACCTATCCTGATGACGGCATTCGTGGAAACTTCACCACTGCGATTAAAGGGTAGTGAAGTGCAAGATGAGAGCAGCATCAACCAGGTACGACCATCTGTGAGCACTGCTGATCCTGTCATCAATGACAGCAATCATTCTCACGACTGCACAGTTGCGGCATTTTCCAACTTGGTCGAACTTACACCTGAAGCGGTAAACTGCTTTTTTGAAAGTCTGTCTGAAATGATGTTCTCCCCGGAACAGAAAGAATAACTTTAAAGCAAACAAGCACACAGCGTTCCCTGAACTCTGAATTCGGCCTTCAGCTTTGAAAAACAAAAGCTACTGAAAATATTTGGAACTATATATATATCTTTTTTCTTATCTCTCCCCTGAAAACCAAATTTTTTTTTTTTTTCGATTCCAAAATATTTACCTTTTTATGGCACTTGTACTCTGCTTAAAGTAGAACTATTCTTAGAGAACAGAGCTTCTATTTTAGGAACTCTAAAGACAATATATCCGTCAACCTCTAGCACATTTACAGCAACTGTATTTATATGTGATGGAATGGTCTCGCACCTTTTTTCTGTATTAAGAGCCATTTCATGTGTAAATTTAGCAAATCGTTCATGCTGATATATATATGCATCCTTTTTTAATGAATGATTACACTGCTTGAAACGCGTACAATACCTATAATCATTTTCATGTATTTCGCATACACCATTTCAAATGCAACAAGCACTGGCGTTGCCAATAGGTTTCGCATTTGGAAAGTTGGAGCTATTGGTTTTGTAAATGACATTTTATATTTATATATTGTTATTGACAATAATATTAGTATTTAAAAAAAATTATTCTTTGTTTATGTTCTTCAAAATATAAAAGTATTAATTTTGTTATTAGAAATGCCAATAGTTATAAAGTTAGCAAATGTTACATCTATAGCATTAGTAAAGGTACATGTTTAGTTTTCCCCTGTCTTACATGTATTGATCTGACAAATCACAATGTTTTAACAAGAACAGAAGTGAAAACATTTAACATCTTTTTATGACATTTGTAATAAAGCTTTAAACATTGACAGAAAATATTTGAACCAGTTGTTGTTGAATGGTTGCACAGATTGATGTTGTGGTGGCACTGAGTGATGTTGTTTTGGGGACGAGTGACGCTGTGGCGTTCATTGATGCTGTTGTAGCGCATAGTGATGTTGTGGTGCCCCTGAGTGATGGTATAGTGGTGCTGAGTGGTGCTGTGGTGGAAGTGTGCACTGCCGGCTGGTGGTGTGTGTGCCTGGTGGAAGCATGCACTGACGGCTGGTGGTGTGTGTGCCTGGTGAAAGCGTGCACTGACCCTGGTGGTGTGTGCCTGGTGAAAGCGTGCACCGACGGCTGGTGGTGTGTGTGTGACTGGTGAAAGCGTGCACTGATGGCTGGTGGTGTGTGTGTGGCTGGTGAAAGCGTGCACTGACGTCTGGTGGTGTGGGCCTGGTGGAAGTGTGCACTGACAGCTGGTGGTGTTTGAGCCCGGCGAAAGCGTGCACTGATGGCTGGTGGTGTGTGTGTGTGACTGGTGAAAGCGTGCACTGATGGCAGGTGGTGTGTGTGTGTGGCTGGTGAAAGCGTGCACTGATGGCAGGTGGTGGTGTGTGTGCCTGGTGAAAGCGTGCACTGACGGCTGGTGATGTGTGCCTGGTGGAAGCGTGCACTGACGGCTGTGCACTGACGGCTGGTGGTGTGTGCCTGGTGGAAGCGTGCACTGACGGCTGGTGGTGTTTGTGCCCGGTGAAAGTGTGCACTGACAGCTGGTGGTGTTTGTGCCCGTTGAAAGCATGCACTGACGACTAATGGTGTCTGTGCCTGGTGAAACTGTGCATTGATGGTGTGGTTGTGCGTGTGGTTGTATGTGTGGGTGTATGTTGTATGGCGTGCGTGAAACTTAAAGTACGGCCGGCCGGCCGTAAAGAAATAATTAGGGGAGGAGAAGCCCTTTGATGTGGTGTCACGGCCTGGCGGCCGTGAAAAAATGCAATTAGGAGAGGGGAGAGTGGTGAGGAGAGTGGTGTTGAGAGGGGAGAGTGGTGGTGAGAGGGGAGAGTGGTGAGAGGGGAGGAGAGAATCAGGCCTGGAGAGAGTGAGGAGAGGGGTGAGTGAGGAGAGGGGAGAGAGAGGTGAGTGAGGAGAGAGAGAGGGATTGGAGAGGGAGTGTAGTGTTGAGTGGTGAGAGGGGAGATAGGGAGAGGGGTGAGTGAGGAGAGGGGAGAGAGGAGTGAGTGAGGAGAGAGTGGGATTTAAGAGAGGGAGGGGAGAGTGGGGAGAGAGGAGGGGAGAAAGGAGAGAGAGTAAGGGGTGAGTGAGAAGAGAGGGAGGAGGGGAGGTTGAGGTTGAGGAGAGAGGGAAGATAGGAGGGGGAGAGGGGCTCACTTGCAACAGAAGAGCTACCTTACTCACTGGCACCAGAAATGGAACATTATTTACATACACCAGAAATTGCATATATGATCACATGCAGAAGAAATGGCACTCTGCTCACATGCATCAAAAACTATACAATACTGTGCAGCCTTGATGAGATATTCACCGGTGGGGAGCATGACTAGCTCAACCGCTCACACACAGCCACGGATAGTGGGACGCACATAGATCACATTATTTACTCACCCACACTCGCCTCCCCGATTGTGTAGGTCTTGCCAGAACCTGTTTGACCATAAGCGATCACGGTAGCGTTATAGCCCTGAAAGAAAGACTGCACCAGTGGTTGCACGCATGCTGAGTACACAGCCTCCTGGTCGGGGTTCTCAGCCCCGAAGACTTGGTGGAAACGAAAAGTGCGGTCCGGAGCAACTCTACGGGCAGCAGCGGCCGTACACGCACAGATACCTGCACTGGACTGTCATCTGCTGAAAGCTTCAGACCCATGGCGGCGTAGTCAATAACCAAGAGAAATAACTTTTTGCATCCCCAAGTAGAAGAGAGATGCCGGTGGGGGAGGGGGGGCGGGGGCGTGAAAGCAGGCAGGAAGGGGGGGGGGATCTTGGTGCGCGCGTGTGTGCGCGCATGTGTGTATGTGTGCGGTGGGGGAGGGGTGTCTCTGTGTGCGTGCGTGTATGGGTATTGAATTAATTAAATGAAAGGGATGAAGAGTAAATTGAAAAAAATGAAACAAGAAGGTTATCTGTCATGTGTTCCAGTGCCAGAGGAGTTAGACCCTAGGTGATTCAGTTAGATGGCACGGTGGCTAAACGTTGCACATCATTCCCCATAGTAGCTCACTAAGTTGGTAAAGGTGGTTGCTTAAGTTATTGTGTCAATGTAAATGTGTAGCCCTACTTATATCCTTGCAGAATGTCCCGATATCCTTTTTAAAGTCTGGTCAACGTACATAAGAAGTAATTTAATTAGCCAGAGACACCAAGAGTGGAAAAGGGAGGCCATTGTAGTAAGGGTTGCTGCAACACTACATATAAAACAAGCATGTCACGTTAAGCGTACTGAAACCATGGGAATGTCACACATAAGTGAAACCCTTCCGTCGACGAGCTAGGCATGTTCCCGACTCTCGGCAGTTCATTCCAAGTGAGAGAATCACATGAGTCCGCGAAAAACAAAAACATTCACATAATAAATCCGGATCCAAATCAAGTCCTGCAGCTCTGAATAGTGCAAATACATTATCATGTTATTGTTTTGAACGTTTGTTCATGGCGTTTCAGCATGCTTGCTGCAGTGTTATGTGTACACGCTGTATCCTCTTCACGGTCCTAAGATAGCCTGTACTTAGAAAAGTAAATCCCCAGGAATGTCATGTAACAAAAAAAACAAGCAGGGATAAAGGAGAAACAGGCCAAAAGGAGGCAAAGGGCCAGAAGAGTGAAAGAGCTGCAAGGAGGTATAATAAAAAGAGAGCCAAAATGGATCAAGGGAGCAGAAGAGGGAGGGGAATGTGAGCAGCAGGGCAGGGGGAGAAAGGAGGGGTGATTTTACGAGGCTTCTGGCGGGGGGAGAAAGGAGGGGCAGCGGAATGCGTGCGAGGGGAGGAAAAGTGTGGCAGGCAGATGCGCGGCCTGGTGGGGGGGCGGGAATGCGAGCCTGGTGGGGGCAGGCGGATTAGGGAGATGCTCGTGCTTGTGTGGTCACGTGACCCGCTTTTGTGGTCACGTGACCTCACATGCACTGGGAAGAAACCGCAGTGGTTTCACTAGTCGATCAAGCCCTTGAATTTTCGCCTATTACATTCGCAAGCGAATGATAATAGGCGAAACCAAAAAATGTATTTTGGGGTGGGTTGAGATACACGTGCACCTTTTATGTTTACTATTGCTTAGTTTTAGTAATGATGGACATTAATTCGTGGAGTGGGTGTAGTGTGTTATCTAGGAAACCTGAATCGATATTCCTATTTCATGCCCTTGTCCGGCTATAATCAATAATATCCATACAAAGGCATAATAATCATATCCATAATTCAGTCGTAGCACATGCTGTCACATTAAGCAAGGCTACTTCTCCGGCCCCCTAGTAAGCACACCGAGTTCTCTAAACAAAACCAAGCCTCCAGCAACCTGGGAAATCCCCCTTGCTATTGTTTTGATTTCGTCCTAGAACTCCTGTAAAGCACTGTAAGAACGGCCAGTTCTTAGTGACATCTTTATTGATGTCTTATATCCAACCTTACGTCAAAACCCGGCACCTTTCAGGTATAAATATACCAACGCTGCCTTAAGCAAACACACGGTGCTGAATCTGGAGCAGAGCAGCTATCTACTTCCGAGAGCCCAGCTGATGCGAGAGCCCACGGACGCTGCCCCTCCCTTTTGACACGCTGAGAAAGACGCTGTCTTTTCTCTTGCCGAGAAATCCAGCTCCGGCGTTTCCAGCCTACCCTTGCGAGTTGCTGGGATATCGAGTCCTGAGAGAGAGATACCAGACCTCCGGCTTTCTATTACCCAGGTACGGAACTGACTAAACCCTTACAGAGAATTCTTGAGTCAGATTCTTGGCAAAACAAACTTAACTTAAACTGCTACTTACTTACTCCCTCCCACGTATTAGGCTTAGGTCAGGTACACCGGGGTAGGCGTATTTAGAAGCACCAGTTGAGTACGATTAGTCAATGTATATATGTATGTATATATTTTATCTATTTTAAAGTATCATATGGCTAAGAAACCAAATCAATGCTTTTACAGTATTATTTTATAATCCTGCTTTTACTGTACGCACTTTACTTTACTATAAGTATTGCAATTGTAGCAATTCATTTCTCTTGTATGAGGAAGAAGACTGCTCAATAAATAATACCTTTATTGAAAACACCCGTCTCTCTTTTCTCTGCAATCTGGTGAAACTAAGTACGCACTTTTGACTGAGTGAAATAGCTGTCTTTTGTTTTCACACGACTCTAGAGATATACTTTTAATCAGGGAGAGCAAAGTTGTCATGTTTTATGGTTGTCAGAAACTAAATCCCTTCTTGTCTATCCAGAGAGGTTAAACTCCTCCTCGCTTATTCGAGAAAGTTTCTAGTGACCTCTGAGCTACCTGGCAAAAACTTAAGTCTAATATAGTCAGTAGAGACCTAGTTAACCTCAGTCCTACGTCTACACTGCTGAATATATTATTCCAATGCGCAGAGCCTATTGGGACTATAGGAACTACACTACAGTGTCTGAAGGGCCGGTGGGATATAGACAGAGACCAGGTTAAATAATCGCCCCTCCCATTGACATGTCAGTGCAGCGAACCGGCCTTGATCGTCAACTCTTTTCTGCTGTATCACCAATAGGAAATTCTTCCTAATAAGTATCCCCGTCCCTCTAGAGCCTGAGGAAAATTCCGCATTTACAGCCATCTGGTACCCCCACCTATCCATAGCTTTGACAGTTGAGCCCATTAGATGTGTCTCTTGCAGTAGGGCTACTGTGGGGCCGCAACGTTTTAGGTGCTGAAGCACTAAACCTCTTTTCACTTTGTCTCCCAACCCTCGGACATTCCAGGATAATATCGTCAAAGCAGTTTGCATAGTCCTGGACTCTTGAGCTATATGATCAGCCATCAGACATATTGAGAATTGTCAAACATGTAAATACACAGTTGCTACGTCTAGATCCACTATAAAAAGGGAAAATTGCCCCAGTAACATTACGAGGAACAAACTTAGAAAAAAAGAAAGAAACGTGGACCTTTCTATCCCCATCCCCACCCTCCCTCCCTGCTTCCCTGCCTAGCAAGCCTGTAATTACCTGCCACCCCAACTCAGCAGAGTGCTTTAACCCTCCCTACAGTGCAATACTTGCGTAACGGGGGTAATGAGTTCCAGAAGGCTCCAGCCCTTCTCATGCTCCAGGGCTTGCCTCAGTCCAAAGTCTCTAAAAAATAGTCTGTTCCGGGGAGACCATGAGGCCTCACAATGCGACAGGCAACGTCGGTACTGGTTTTTGAGGGGGCAAGATGGCGGCCGCTGCAGTGGCCGAGTAAGGTGCCTGCTCTCTGCTTCTCGGCTGGAAGAGGAGAAAATTGATGGTGATATGCTCCTGTTTTTGATGCCGGAATCCGACCTACGAGATCTTTAGCGTGAATCCGGCTTTGAATCCTGACTGACATGCGGCTGTTTGGCTTCGTGGTATTGCAGCATATCGGTCGGCAGTGAAAGGATCGGCTCTTACCGTTTTGCTATCCATGACCGGCGGCTGTGTTCTGCAAAGACCGGGGGGCGTTGGCCTCTCATTGTTTCATGATTACCGCTCTCCTGTGTCCCGGCTTCCCTCGGATATCGGTCTGGCGGCTCCTTCCTTTTTCCCTCGGAGTATCACCTTACTTGCAAGGAGGAAGCTGCTCACGGACGAGGATGCCACCAAAACCTCCGACGAAAGCCCCAGTTACCAGAAGTTGCAAAGCGAAGGTGGTTGCTGAGGAGGTACCTGCAACTGAAAAAACTCCGTTGAGCGGATCACAGACAGAGATGGGGGCGAACTCTAAAAAAGGAGGTGAGCGTAAGAAAAATGCAACTGCAACCTCTACAACGTTAACGCTTCCCAAAATGTTTGGCAAGGTAATGCGCATCAATTCACAAGAGCCCACTAAGGATGTGTCATGTCCACAACCCCAGGTTGATAACGCTGCTACTGTATTATTGGATTCTGCGGTTCCTAAAACTGTTATATTAACCAGGGAAAGCGCTGAGCAAAGCCCGAGTAGGTGCATTGTGGGAGTTGGAGTTTGTACTCAGGGCAATGATGTTGCTAGCACACCACCAGCTATTACAGGGATGGGAGAGCAACCGGCGGTTAATGATAAAGCTATAACGAATTCGAATGGCTGCATTATGGGAGTTGTAGTTCGATCAACTCCAGGTCTGAGCCTTCTCAATCCTGTCGAGTCTAATGATACTACCGAGGAGATAACAATACCTCTGGCGATTGATGTTGACTCTCTGGCTCCCCAAGAAGCGGCTGATAATTTTTACTCCATGTCAGATCCTTCCTCAGACGAGAGTATTGATAAGGCATGGGGGGACTACCCTGATGATAGCAGCATAGACGAAGATTCAAGAGCAAGCGAGATCTCGCCAACGTCGGTTACAACTATTTGGAGACACAGAGCTAGGAAATCTAGCTCAAAGGGTAAAATATCTGAGGCTGGGGAGGCCAGGATGGAAGACGAAATGCAAATGGCGAATTCTAACACCAGTAAGGTTCATGAATCATATAAGCCTCAGAAGTGACATTAGACATGATTTACAAGACGATGGTCGCTCATTGGGCTGAAACTAAAATGGAAATTTCTCGCACACAAGCTACATGCAGGAAGGTTCAAAATGCTGTCAGACGAGGTACTAAGATCTGCTCAGACATCTCCTCTAGAGTTACAGAGGCTGAAACAAGAATATCTACGCTAGAGGACGTTGTCGCCGCGCAAAAAACAGAACTTAGTGCTATCAAGGCTCAACGTGACGATATATCTTTCAATCTCACTGAACTAGAAAATCAAGCACGGAGGAGTAATTTGCGTATCTTAGGGGTCCCGGAAGAAATGGGGGGGCCTGACGTACGGAAATTTGTGTGTGAGCTTTTTCAAGACGCTTTCCCAAAACTCACTTCTTGGGACTGGCCCATTGTCATTGAACGGGCACACCGTTTCCTTTTTCTATTGAGAAAATCAAAACAATCAGAGATTGAACGACCTAGAGCAATTCTAGTCCGTTTTAATAATTTTCTGGCTAGGGAGGCGGTTTTCGGCCTGGCCAGGCCGGATAAATTAAGGTCAGCAAAGGGCTGTAGTTTTTTTGTAAGGCCAGACTTCTGCCCTGCTACTGTATCGAAACATTGGCATTTACGTCAACTCATTGCTGGCTTTCAAGAGAAAGGAGCCACTGTGTATCTTCAAAATCCGGCAAAGTTAAAAGTAACCATTAAAGGGCAAACAAAATTTTTTGTTTCAGAAATAATGGCCAAGGAATATTTGATGTCATTATAGAACGGTTACATGCATCTAACAATCTTATGTCTATTGCTTATGTTATTTTCTTATTTCTAATGCCGTAGTGGTTTTCTATTCTTTATTAATTCGAGCCTGCAGTTAACGATCACCAGCAATTAGTAAAAAAAATGGTCTTTCTTGATAATATTTCTCTTGTTTCCAACCTTTAAGGGAGCAGAGGGGCACCTAGGGTTCCCAGGGACTAATGGTCTCAATGCCTCATGTAATAGGATGGGTGGGTAGGGTGGGGGGATGGTTACAGGTTAGGGGGTGGTGGTGGGTTTGTGGTGGGTGGAGGGGTGTGGGGTGTAAGACAGCGATAGTTATTTCAGAAAATATAGTAGTGCAGACTAATGTATTTGTTGTCGTCTGTGGTATGTATGAAAATAAGAAAGTTCTAATCTTGTTACTTCTAAAAGCATTACAATGAATTGAACAATTTAAATATGCACGCTGAATATCAACGGTCTTAATGATTTAAAAAAAAGGGGGATTTTACGTAATATAATTCATTTATCACAAATAGATATCTTGTGTCTACAAGAGACACATATTTCCCGGGACAAGCGGAATGTGTTGAAGCAACTGGGTCTAGAACTTCTAATCTGCTCAAGACAGACTGGGATAAAAAGAGGAACTGCTATTCTTATGAAACAGGGATTGGGGAGCTGTATCAGAACTCTAGCAGATAAATGGGGCAGATGGGGTTTAGTAACACTAGATATTGAGGGAAATAGGTTTACCGTTTGCTCAATGTACGGGCCAAATCTGGATGATAGTGAGGCATTGAATTCAGTTAACTCAGAGCTTGCCACTTGGTGTCAACCGATAATATTCTGTTGTGATTTAAATGTGCACATTGATGCTGACATCAACATCAGGACAACTTGGAGCTATAATGGGCATAAGACTAAGACCTATAAAGCCCTTAGAGAACTTGTTCCGGGGAATAGCCTGATTGATGTGTGGAACAGGCTGCGTCCTCTGGAGCCTGGTTTTACGTTTTTTCGGCTCCACACCAAAAATGTGTGCGTCTAGATTATTTTTTCATTTCTTCAGAACTTTTGGAGAAAGTAAATATTGATATAAAGCCACAATTAGTCTCAGACCATAATCCTGTTATTCTGGAAATACAATTAGTCTCCCAAAATAAAAAATTTAGCCGTCAGTGGTCTTTTCAAAGAAATTTGGTGTTAGATGGGTACTACCTACAACATATGTCCAAAATTATTACTGAGTTTTTTACACGTAATAATGAGACGGCTTCGATTCAAATAGTTTGGGACGCCTTTAAGTCAATTATTAGGGGAAAAACCATCAGCTACTCCAATTTTCTACAGAAAAAAAAGCGATTCAAATTTAAACAAGACTTAGATAAAGTGATGCTGGCATAAATAAGACTTGCTTCTAATATTAAAATGGGTCATGGAATAGAAGAAGCTCAACGTGCTTTAACCATCGAGCGTGCCAGTGTGTATTCTTATTTAGCTGATCAGTTAGCACTTAAATATAATCAATATAAGACTGAATGTTATGAGTTAAATGAACAAACCGGCAAAATGCTGGTACAAAGACTCAGGCAAAAAGCTGCCTATAATGATATTATAAAGATTATAGATCAAAATGGAGTAACTCAGGAGTCCAAAGCTGGGATTCTAAAGGCGTTCCGTGAATTTTATTATTCTTTATATAATAAATCAAATGACTGTCCAGGTATGGTAAGCGATGTATTGGCATATTTGAATAGCCTGGATAAACTTGCACTTTCAGAAAGCGATAAGGCGATACTTGCTGCTCCCATCGCTTGGGAGGAGATCGAATCAGCCATCCTAAGCCTTGCTTTGGGCAAAGCGATGGGTCCCGACAGTATACCATTGGAATTCTATCGCACTTTTCGTAATGTTTTGAAACCAGAATTACTCAAGTTGTACCAACAGGCTTTTCAGGGTCACCCACCTGATTCTTGGTCTCTGGCTACTATAGTTGTGTTTAGGAAAAAAGGCAAAGATAGTACTGAATTAGGATCATACAGGCCAATTTCTCTCATAACAGCGGATAGCAAGATTTTTTCCAAAATTCTCGCCAATAGACTAGAGGATTTTATGCCCATTCTGGTTTCCAAGTTTCAACACGGTTTTATAAAAAAAAGAGACACAACTGACCATGTCAGACGCATTATCGCCTTGCTGGACTGGGCGCAGGCCACGGGATCCCCAGTCGGAGTAACCTTACTGAATGCAGAAAAAGCATTTGATAGGGTCGACTGGGGATTCCTATGGTCTGTTCTGACATGGAAAGGATTTCCTATCGAATATATAAAGGCAATTAGGGCGTTATATTCCAATCCCAAAGCTGTTATCCGGGTCACCACTGAGACTTCCGAACCTTTAATGATAACAAGGGAGACAAGGCAAGGGTGTCCTTGCTCCCCCTTGTTATTTGCTTTATATATCGATCCTTATCTGAATAGATTAACAAAAGAAGTCGCTATTCCTCCGGTTAAAATTCATCAAGTAGAGTACAAAGTCTTTGCATATGCCGACGACGTCGCGATCGTCACTTCTAACATTCAAGTGGCGTTACCTAAAATCATAGAACTAGCCCAAGAATTTGGTGTATCATCTGGATATAAATTGAACATTTCAAAAACCCAAGTGATTCATTCTATTAAGGGTAGACCGGATGATATGATGATCTCGTCTGAAGCATCATACCTTGGTATAAAAATATCCGCTAAAGTGGAAGATATTGTGAGACTTAATACAGACCCCATGCTAGATCCAGTAGATAGGACCCTGGAGAGACTGAATAATATGCACTTATCTCTGTATGGTCGTACCAATGTTTTAAAAATGATGATATTCCCCAAATTTCTTTATTTGTTTCGTACTATACCTTTATTGTTCCCTTCTGTTTTTTTTAGTAAACTAGACAGAGTTATCTCCAGATTCTTTTGGAGTTATCGGAGAGCCAGAAAGTCCCTTAAATGGTGTACTCTACCTAAGATCAGGGGAGGCTGGGGGGTTCCAAATTTTAGGCTATACTATTGGGCTGTCTCCTTGAGATATATGGGAATTCTAATTTTTCAAAATTACCCTATGGATGAGTCGGTCAGACCGTCAATTTATGAAATGGTTCTGGGTTCTGAAGCACGACAATGTTTGCTGAGACTAATAGAACCTAGTTACTACAAGAAAACAAAAATTTTAATTATGATCTCAGTGTTTCAAATTTAGAAGCAGTTCAAAAAGAGATTTAATTGCTGCCTAGATCTTAACTATTATACACCTCTTTTGTTTAATCCGGTCCTACCCTAAATCTTTAGAGGCCTTATAATTCAGAGATGGCATACCAACGAGTTGTGACTATTAGGAGATTTATATCTAGTGGGGCAACTTTCCTCATACTCTGACCTACAGGAAAAATATAATTTAATAAAAACGGATTTCTTTAAATATTTACAAATACGTCGTTTTTTAGGATCAAAAAATGTATTAAACACTATTATGATGGGAAAAATAGACGTATTAGAAAGCTGTAGGAAAGGAAGTAAAATTGGTGTAATATATCAGTTGATGATAAATAGAACACAAGATAATTTGCATGTATGTATAAATAAATGGCAAAGAAAGTTCGGAATTGAAATTATTGATGTATCTAGATCAATCGAACTGGCTAGCAGGGTATTATTTAACGGCTCGCTTAAAAGCCAACATTTTATGTCTGTTTTTGATTTATATTACACCCCAGCAAAACTTGCTAAATGGAAAGATAATAGAGGGGATAAATGTAGTTGATGCAACCTTTTTGCGGCGGACGCTATTCATATGTTTTTAGTTGCCCCAAATTAACTCATTTTATTAATGATATACAATATTTTCTAGATAATATCCTGGGGACACCAACTCACTTATCTGCAGAATTAGTAATATTGGGTATACAATCGGACCAAATTGGTAGGAAAACAATGGAAGAAGAAGGCTTGATGTTTATATGTATTGGTATTTCGTTATTGTATAACTACACGCTGGCTAGAAGTTGATCCACCAACCTTTCAACTTTGGCAGTCTAAATTATTAAATATATATCATCTTGAAAAAGCGATTTATAAATTAAAGGGAAGGAGAAGAAAGTTATTCGGTCAAAAACTCTGGGCTCCGATCTCTAATTGGATTTAACTCTGTTAATCTTGAATTAATGTCAGAAACTATTTTCCAAGTCTTCGTCTTTTTTCTTTTTTGTAAAGGGTGTTATGCTGGAATGACTCTTTTATCTCTTTCTCTTTTTTTCGTATGTTTTTTTTTGTATCATTCTCATTCTGTACGAAGTTGCTATGCACTGTATTTCAAATAACTATCTGCTGTCATAAAATCAATAAAAATAATTTTAAAAAGGCAACGTCGGTACTGCTGGTCTGTCTATTCCCTTTCAAGTGATGCTGGGCGGCTCGATCCGTTGCTCCGGAGACCTTGCTTCTCCAGATTTCCGTCCGTTTCTCCACGGCGATGTGAGCTATTTCCTCGATCAGTGCGGCCCACCGGTTGCCAGCCCTCCAGCCAGTCGTGTGCGGACTCAGGCGTATCAAAGAACAAGTTTCGGCTTCCAGCCACCACTCTTAGCTTAGCGGGGAAGAGCATAGAATACGGTAGTTCCCTCTCACGAAGCAGTTTTTTTACATCAAAGAAACTGCGCCTACGTCTCGAGACTGCCGCAGTGTAGTCAGGAAAAAAGTTAACAGTTGAGTTGAGAATGCGTATGGGGGGGAGACACGTGTCGGTTTCAGGATTGCGTCTCTGTCCCTAAAATTGAATAGCCTTGCCAAAACCGGTCTAGGGGGCGCTCCCGGCTTTGGTCTTCCACCCGGTACCCTGTGGGCACGTTCCACAGAAAAGTAGTGAGAGTGTCCTTTAGGTTGTAACTTAGGTTTTATCAAGTCCTCAATATATAGGTCCATCGCCTGGGCGCCTTCGGTTTCTGGAATACCTATGATCCTGACGTTGTTCCGTCGTGCACGCCCTTCTTGATCATCAAGTTTGTCAATAAGCACCTTTTGCTCTTTTTCAAGGCGGGCCACTGCCACCTGCAGATCCGAAGTATCCTCAACTAGAGATTTTGTCACCACTTCCACCTCTCGCACCCTATCCGCCATCTTGTGGAGGTCTAAGCGCAGTAGGGAAACATCTGTGGATATCGTTCTCACCGTGGTCTGGGCGCTGGCTAAGGCATGTCGTTGAGCGTTACTTTTGGGGGGGCCATCTCCATCTGGTGCCTTCTGTTGTGAGGCGCGCCCCTCCGATGTCGTGGGTGAGCACTTACCATACGCATACTTGTCAAGTCTTTGTTGCGCGTTCTGGTTTCTGAGACCCTTGCCGGCCATGGTTCGGCAGATCAGGTAAGTAGCTGGGTCGGTGGCCCAATCACAAAGGGTGCAGGGAGTTCGCTCGCAACCAGGGCGGTGGGTCAAAGGGGATTGGAGGAGCACACAGCACCCCACAAGACTAACCTCCAGTGTAATGTGCGCGGGGCAATTCGGCCGCTTTCTTTGTCATGGATGTAGGTGCAGGAGTGCCTGCGGTTCTGTCGGAAGTTGTCGCACACCAGGCTTCCGTGTAGCAATGGGATCTGGTCCTCCCCAATGTCATTAAAGCGACTAGGAAAGGGTCCCTAATCGCTATCCACCCCCAGCCAAGAAAAGCAACCCTCCAGAGTTCGTCAGGCCTGAGCTGGGGGGCGGAGCGCCACTCCGTCGGGTCTGACCCCTTGTTAAAACGTGGGGCTGAGTTCGGACATAGTGACTCTCTCGTTAGACAGTCAGAGGCTGTGGGGAGCACTGGGGAACGTGAGGCAATCGGGGCCGCATCACTTACTGCATTGCGCTGAGCGCGTGCGTGGCAGCCACAGCCCAGTCCCAAAAACAGCTCACCTCCCGCTGGGATGAATTCAGGCGATCTCGGGCGGTCGGCCCACCGCCAATCGGAGGGCTGAAAGTGGGAGGATAAGCAGGAAGAAGTCTGTTGCACATATAGTGGTGCCAGGTGAAGTGGTCACGCAGGGTTACTCGCGGTTACAGGCCGTAGGCAGCAATCACCAAGTCGGGCTCTCGCACTACTGGAGTCCCCGGTCCGGTCGTCTCATGTAGGCCGCTCCTACTCGGTCGGCTATTACGGCCGCAAACAGCAACGGATTTGCACCGGAGCTACACCGGTCGATTCCGCTTACGTTTGGACTTCAGCTCCAGCCACTGGAGCTCTGTATGTGGCGGATTATGTAGCGGATTGATGGAAAGGGCTAGATCAACCTCGGAGCCCAAAGACTAAGCGGCCATCTTAGTCGGCCATAAGCCCACCCAGAGATGTTTAATCATTTTCACATTTCAATTTGCCTCATTAATACACTGCATTCAGTACAGTTTTCAGCCCATGTGTGTCATTGCTGAAAGAAAAGACCCATCTTTGTTTCCATGATGGTGGATTATACATCATTGCCCCTGAAGCACTAGTTGGTTGGCAATTCAAGAATGACCTGCCAACCAATAAGTTGCACATTTTGCCACTGTAACTGGACAATACCCAGGGGGTGCTGGGTGCAAATAGACTGTTCCCTTCAGTGATTATTGGTGACAACAACTGAGCACTGTTTCGATATTTCACAAATACATCCCAATTGTATTAGTCTCTGGAGTGTGAATTCCTTAGTGAGCCTTTTTATTTGTTCAGGAGGAATTTTAAAATAAGTAGATTATAAAGAATTAGGAAGGTTTCTTCTGATTATATTCGTCTGTTCTTGCAAACTTCTTTTTTTTAAGTTTAAAGTTTATTGAAAGAAAGATTATACCATACAACAAAAGAAGTGTCATATAGGAAGAATCATAATAAAAACAAACTAATGCATAGTATCAAATAAATTACAGTCCATGTCTAAGAAGTGAGGAGGGAAAAAGAGGGAAAGAGAAAAAGGGGTGAGGGGGGAGGGGAAACGGATTAAGTAATAAAGGGAAGAATATAACCTGAATCAAATTTCTAATACATCAACAAGAACATCATCAAATAGGGTATAAAACATAAACTTTGCAATAGAGTCTATAAAAAAGGAGAAAGGAGTAATATCATAAAATATGAAGCTTGGAAATAAGTAAAAAGACATCAGAAATTCATGGAGGTTTCCTAACTTCGTCTGAAGAATTACTTATTATAGAAGAGGCTGAGTCTAAGTCTGTTAGGTAGGAGGAAAGAGGAAGCCATAAAAGATCTCTTTTAGTGCATAAAGATATAGGAGTAACATTGTTAGTATCTAATCTATGATGGAAACAAACAGCATTCCAACAAGCTCTAAAAGTAACCTTCTCAGCATGTTGCCAATTAGAAGTGATTAAGTGGAGGGCTATTGCTAGTAACAAATCAATTAAGGAGGTACTGGGAGTAGGGTACGGCCAGGAGGGGGATAGGGAGCCTAAAAGATGTTGGAGATGGAAAAAGGGATTTGGGGTTCTTGCAAACTTCTAATCCTATGATTTTCCTTTGGGACAAGACCCACTAAAATTACTTTTAAATACTACAATTGGCACTTGCCAGAGCTTCACTTTGGGGTTGTAGCTTTTTTTGGAGTTGCTGGGCTCCTGGCACGTGCATAAAAAATATTTTTGCACCTTAACACTGAATATGGGTATAACTGAGCATTCCTCTTACACATGTTCAGGTCAATCACCATGAAATGATTCGGGTTCATTGCAAGATGGTGTTTAAAACGTCATGACAAAATACCCACTCAGAGCTGAACTTCCAGCTCTCATTGAACACAGTAGTTGACGGTCAGCAGTTACACGTAAAGAGGTGCAGCCAATTCACCTATTATTGACATTAGCCAGAAAAGGCTATCCAAAATGTCTAGGTAGTTCTCTTTTTGTAGAATATGGGTGGAAATAAAAGAATGCAGATTTGTCGATCTATTTTAGTAATGTGGCCATATAGCATGATTGGACTTTATTCTGGTTTGCAGTGCTTAATCTTTTCCTATATAATGGTTTTAATTGGTTATGTGCCCAGGCGTGGGTTCCATGCGCACTGTGGCACTGGACTCAGCTAGTCTGGCTGATGAGGGGTGAAACCCCGAAACTGGTTTCAGGATGCTTGTTTCTGGTCCGGGGAGGACCTGGTTTGGCAGTTCGGGCTGGACTGTTGTGGAGAAGTGTGGCTAAGGGGTTAGATGCGGCAGACCCGGAAGCTGAGATCGGTCCTGGACCAGGGTTCAATTCCCCGCCTCGGCGGGTCTTGGGCTAAAAATTCCACGGACTCGATAATTCTCGCCCCGGTGCCTCCTCGACTCACGGGTTCACACTCTGCGACTCTGGGCAATAGCTTGCTTAATCTCCACAACGGCCCCTCGCGGCGGGATGCCTGACTTTCACCTTGTGGATACCCTGCTATCTCACAGGGGAATACCAGGAAGGGTTCCCTAAGCAAGCGCCGGGAAACCCACTACGGGTAGCTGTGCGCTATATAAGCTCAACTACATTTACATTCCCATGGGGAACAGGGTCAAGGCTGATTTGCATATGGCTGGGTCTAAACTGGAGTGGCATGGTGAGCAAAAGAGCGATGTATTTAACCCAGATCTCTTGACTGGGGTGAATGTTTTGATTGGTTCTGCATTCCGTCTATAATTTGTGTGTCTTTTGCTTTCTCACTCTAAGTACGCCGGGTATGCCCAGAAGTGGGTCCCGGGCTCACTGTGTCACTTGAATCAACCTAGCCTTGCTGAAGAGGGTGTGAAACCATGAAACAGGGTCAGGATGCTTGTTTCTGCTCCATGGAGGACCTGGCTTGGCAGTTCAGGGTTGACTGTTCCCATGAGGAACAGGGTCAAGACTGACATGGCTGGGTCCCAACTGGAGTGGCATGGTGAGCCAAAGAACAATGGATTTAACCCAGATCTCTTTTGACTGGGAGGTGAATGTTTTGATTTGTTCTGCATTCTGTCTATCATTTATGTGTCTTTTGCTTTCTCGCCCTAAATGCGCCGGGTATGCCCAGGTATGCCCCGACGTGGGTCAGGGCCTCACTGTGCCACTGGAATCAAGTTAACTTTGCTGATGAGGATTGAAACCCTGAAACCGTTGTCAGGGTGCTTGTTTCTGGTCAAGGGCGGACCTGTCTTGGCAGTTCGGGCTGAACTGTTCCCATGAGGAACAGAGTCAAGACTGATTTGCATATGGCTGGGTCTAAACTGGGGTGGCATGGAGAGCAAAAGAATGATGGATTTAACCCAGATCTCTTGACTGTGGGTGAATGTTTTGATTTGTTCTGCATTCTGTCCATCATTGGTGTGTCTCTTGCATTCTCGCCCTAAGTGTGCAGGGTATGTCCAGATGTGGGTCCTGGGCTCACTTTCCCACTGGAATCAGGCTAGCCTAGCTGATGAGGGGTGAAACCCCGAAACCGGTCTCAGAATGCTTGTTTCTGGTCCAGGGCGGACCTGGTTTCGCAGTTTGGGCTGGGCTGTTCCCATGAGGAACAGGGTCAAGACTGATTTGCATATGGCTGGGTCTAAACTGGGGTGGCATAGTAAGCAAAAGAATGATGTCTTTAACCCAGATCTCTTGACTGGGGGGTGAATGTTTTGATTTGTTCAGCATTCTGTCCATCATTTGTGTGTCTTTTGTCACCTGAGGGTAATCACTATTCAGGTTTTTGACATTTGTACACAATGCATCACAGCATTTGGATTAGGAAGGGAAGGGCAAAGCATTAGGGATATTTGTACCCCACTCCATCATTGCCACAATTGTCACTTTACACATATGCATAAAATGAGTCCAGTGGGGATTCAAATGGTGGTGCCCTTATACAATTTATACACAGACCTGGTGGGACTAGGCCACCAACAGCCCTCCAACAGGCAACATAGCTATCCTCTACAGATATGGATGTACGGGTGTCTGAAGGGTGTTCTACCTCAAAGATTGTAGGAGGGAGTCTCTGACAGAGTGGATTGCCCCAAGGTACACGGCAGTGCCAGGCAGTGTGGAATCCCAGAGGAGGTTACTGCTGCTTCAAGGGGTACCAGTCAGCATGGCAAACCACTGGACCCCATGGCTACCAGTTATATTGTGATATGTGGGAGCATTGAGGACTCCAGTCAGAGTGAGCTCCCTGGTGTCCTAGAAATGTCATTCAAGAGGGGAGCCCAGCGTGCTCCAGGGTAAATATCACTGCAGTTTCCTTGAGGTGCTCCTGAGACAGCAGTCAGGGTGGATGACCCAAGGTACCCCAAGGGTACCAATAGAAGTGAATGACCAAGGGTGCACCAGACTACCCCAGGAGAACATTCTAATCACCAGGATCACCTTCTGAATGGAGGATATCAATTAAACACAGGACTAATTTGCTGGCATCCTATATGAGCATCCTCATTGAGCAGAAGTATTTGTCTGAACTTTCTTCAAATGCTGCGATGCGCAGCTTTCTGATACAATCAGACAGACAACCACTACATTTGTAGGATGAGAGCGAGAGAGACCCTAACCAAATTTGAGAAAGCAGCAGGTGATTTCTAAAAGATACCTATATCTATTGTAAAATACTGTGAATTCAGGTCTAGCAAATCGGTCAAAACTGCCACATAACTGAAAGTAGCCAAAATGATGACCACTGCTCAACAGACAAAACTTTGTCCCAATCTGTAAAAATAGAGAAATGGTATGGAATAAACATACGGCCAAACACATACTGAATATGAAAGTAGCACAATAATCGCACCCACACTACCGATATTCCAACTGATACAAAATTTTCTTTAACTTAAGTCTGTGATAGAATCCTCAAGAGCGGGCATGAAGGTACCTGACCTCCAACACTACTGTGAGCCCTTAGTAATCGCAGAATAAACTCTGCATAAATTATAACATAGCATAACAATGCTTGTTTTCCACAATCAAACTAAGGGCCAGATGTAGGTATCCAAATACCGGTCGGTAACGGCCGAAAATACAGATTTTCGGCCGTTACCGACCGGTATTTGGATAAGGAGATGTTGGGCCACCTAAAATACAGATTCAGTAATTTTACAGATTCGGTAACTTTACAGATTCGGTAAAATTACCGATTCTGTAAAATTACCGAATCTGTATTATGAGATGTAGGTAGCACTGTAATCAGTGCTACAGGGCTTTAAGAATTCGTTATTTACCACCAACTAGCAGTTGGTGGTAAATAATGAAAAGCCTTGAAAAAGCATTTTTTTAGCTTTTCAAACACTGCCATGTTGCAGACATAAATGCCCTCAGGGCATGTATGTCTGCAACATGTGCACCCATACACGATTGAGGGGTGCAACAGGGTGTCAAAGTGACACCCTGCCACCCTTCATGGTTTCCCGAATTACCGAATTGGTATTTACCGATTCGGTAATTGACATTCATTCCTATGGGCCTCCAGGCCCATAGGAATGAATGGCAATTACCGAATCTTACCGATTCGTAAATTTAAAAAGGGAAATTACCTACATCCCATTTACCTACTCTTAAATACCGAATCGGTATGATTCGGTATTTAAGAGTAGGTAAATCGAGATTACCTACATCTGGCCCTAAGTCCTGTAGTGGACTGAGCTCTGAGGGCAGGGTTGTTGTTTACAAAACCAGTAAAGATTTTTACGAACTGACCTATGAATTATTAAGTTTGTCCTTAAAAATCCAAATTGTAGTGGGTCGGAAGAAGACCTAGCTCATGAATATTAATAAGGTAGGTCCCACATTGAAACTGACTACGAATGGATACCATAACAGGGTCGGTTGCCAGCTGAGGTAAGCAGACCATCATGCTAGCAATCACACTTCAATAAGGTTAACTTTTTTTTATTTTAAATGTGGCCCGTTTTTTCTTAAAAGAAACTGAACTATTTCTTTTTTCGTGAACATTACATGTCTTAAAGTATTTACACACTCTGACTCCACATAATTCAACATATGTTTGAAATGTGCATTTCTTATATCTTGTTTACAAGAAAGTTTAGAAACTGGAGTTTGTTCTGTTGTTATCTGCACAGCATAAATCTACCTGCAGAATGATGCTGCAGCGCTGTTGGTGGAGATACATGATACATATTCTTATGTGTGGGCCAAGATGCATGTGACTCTAATACTAACATAATCGTTGCCACGCATCTTGCGGAGCCGCGAGATTGATGGTGTGGTTTGAGTCTCTTGTCTGCGGTAAGATATTAGCAGGACCAGACTGGCCGTAGCGGGTACCAGCCATTTCCCGGGGCCGGAGGGGTGGGGTCCGGTTTGTGCCCGTGGGGGACAGTTTTGTCTCCGGAGCTAGCAACAAAAGTGGGATCGGTGCTTCTTGCTATTACCCCGAGACCCCCCACTCCCAGGGCCGGTCGAGCAGCAATCTGCCAGGGCTGGTTGCTGTTCCCGGGTGGTCAGGTCCTGGTTACTAGTAGAGGTCTGAATGGTAGCGTCAGTTTCTTTTGGTTGCCGTTTCGAGGAATGGAAGAATTAATCCGCTGAACGATGTTTACAAAGAAAACACTTGCAGGAGCGATACTGGTTGGGGTAGTGTGCGTATTTTTAAGATGAGATGTTTGTTGGGTCATTTGCTTTACATATTTGTCTGAAGAGGAAGTTGTTTTCGCTCCTTGTGTTGTGCATTTGTGTATTTTCATATGAAAAGATCTGTCTTGGATCTTATGCTTTTTGTGCATTTCAAAAAAGGGAATTATGTTGAGTCTTTTGCTGTAGGTGCTTTTATAAGGGTTCAGGTTTGCTGGGTCTTGTGATTTGCACTCTTTTCAAAGTTATTATAGTAAAAGAAGTATGTTGGTTATTATCCTTCCTACGTTTGTGTAAGGATTGGGTTGGACTGGGTCTAGTGCTTTACTTATTTGTATAAGGAGGAAAGTCAGTTTGGTATAGTGTTGCATGAGTTCGTATAAGGTGGGAGGTCTGCTGTGGCTTGTGTGTGTTTTTATGTAAAGAGGTCGATGTAATGTGGAGCATGTGGAGAAAAAAGGCAAATCCGAGCCAGGTACATGAACTCCATATGCGTGTATTCTTTGTGCCCTCCAGTGCTTAATTGTAAAAATAAATAAATAAGTGCAGGTGCCCAAACATTTTACTGGGAAGCTGCCGCCCACTCCTTCCACCACCCACATCCCCCCCTGGCATGACTCACTGTCTGCATTGACAATACTCAAAACCAGATTGCAGCGAGCGAGCCTACCTTCCCCAAGGCGTTTTGCGGATTCTCCACCCACAGCCACCCCAGAGAAAAATGGGCACAAATGGATCAAGACTCCATGTTACTGCCCAATCTCCACTTGAGTTTGCTAAAAAAAAAAAAAAAGCTATAGGCCCTGATGTGGTGGTCATGAAACGTTCTAGTATTTTATGGTCCTTTAGGGGCAGAGCAAGGGATTGGTAGAGCCAGCTTCTATCACAGGGACCTCCTCGTGAAGACAGTTCAGGGCTGTGCAGTATCACCAGAATGGGAATGGTCCCAAAGCATCGGTTGGCATTGCCAGTTTCCAAACGCGGAGGTGTACAGGTGCACCTCCTGTTGGTGGCACACCCCTTACCAAGACAACACGGAAACGTGATATGTATGAGAGTGATGTGAACCCAATGTCACCCCACCTTCTACAGCCCTGCTTCCCTTTGAGGAGTTGACCACTTATCCCTATTTAATCAGCGCGGAACTGAGAACAAGTTTCTTTAGTCTCTGCTCAGTTTCATCATTAGTCACTCACTGTGTGAAGACTGGGTTCCAGCAGGTAGCTGGGCACGTAAAATACACAGCTGGTTGTTTGGGCCTTTTCCAAATGTCATATTGTCCAATCCCATGTGGGGGGGGGGAGGGGTGGAGGCACAAAGCAGGCAGGGGCTACTGGGCACAAAACATGGTGGTTGAGGTAATTTCCCACTGGTGTCCTGGAGTCAGTCCTGCTATGTCTCTAGAAATTGACCCAGTACAACGCCTTTCGCACTTATATTGTCCAGCCCAGTGCAAATCTTTTAAATAACAAATACTGCACATGCAATTAGGGTTCTCAGCTACACAGATAGAATTCTGTTTTCAAGGTGTGGAGTTGGCCTAATGACTAGGGCGGTCGACCTCGAATCTGGGTAACCGGATTTGAGTCTCGGCAATGACGCTGAACATCTAGTGATTCTGGGCAAGTCACTTAATCGCCCCGTGCCTAACAAAAATGAATGTATCCTCATGCAATGCAACTGGAGCTATGTAAAGCGCTCTGATTCTCGATACCTTCGGGTCAAGTTCGCGCTATATAAAACTCTGTTTAAAAAAAATTGTATTAAACTCAATATCTCACTCTCACTATCCTTCTATTGGAGTTTCCTAGCGTCTAAACCTTGTGATATTTAGCATAGACATTGATTCATCAAAATGCCAGGGATAGTGGAAGTGACTTCACACACCCTTTGTCCTTAATGACACTACAGGATGTGACATCATATGATCTTTTTGGAAAGTAGTCGCATTACCTTGTCCCTGATGACATCTCAATAGCTGACATCAGTGACTTGCCATAATAAGTGAACTATTAATACACCAACACAACACTGACACATTTGGTCTATTTTAGATGTCACCTAAATTAGTGTGCTCAAATGATATGCCAGGGAAACGTTACTAATTTCTTTTTCTATTACGTGAAAAATGATATGATAATCTGAAGTGGTAATAGTGCCACAAAACACAGCACTGCACTGGAAACCTCGATTCTTTATACCACACTCTGTCTTGGTTTAATAGTTCTCCTACTGTATACCACAAAGAGAAATATAATGATAAATCACAGAGACAGGAAAAAAGAGATTAAAAAAAATAGTAGTTTAGCCCACATGCATTAATCATGATAGATCCTATATTGAATATGAGCTAAGTTATTGACTTAAATTATTCCCTATTGTAACTACATTTTGATTTATGATCATTGGCAAGGCACTATCACTTGTGCAAAGCATGGAGGTAAATGTTTTATTGAAACATAATTTTTCATATATTCACAATATTGAAACATGGCAAAAACGTGTTTTAAAATGTGTTTTTAGTTCCTTTATGTATTTAATCAGAATAATATGCATTGCACTGCTGAAATGTTTTATTTTTTAAAACCTAAAATGTAATGAAAGTAAACAGTGCTTATCATTACTTTCTGTTTTTGCGGTGGCGGCTGGTAAACTTTGTAAGTGGCGATGCCTACTATTTGTCCTGAATTGTAGCGAGTGAGTAGGCCTAATCATTTTTAGGAGGGGTCCACAAATGGTTCTCCACCTGAGAAAGGTTCTAAATAAATCAATCAATCAATCATTTGTATAGTCACTAATCACCCGTGAAGGTCTCAAGGTGCTGAGGGGGGAGGGGTGCAGCTACTGCTCGAACAGCCAGGTCTTGAGGCGTCTCCTGAAGATCAGAAGGTCCTGGGTCTGTCGCAGATGGGTGGGGAGGGTGTTCCATGTATTGGCGGCGAGGTAGGGGGATATGCCGCCGGTGGTGTTTTTGTGTCTGCATGGGACGGTAGCGAGGGCGAGGCCAGCGGAGTGAGGCTGGCGATTCGGGGTGTAGAAGGTGGGACGTTTGTTCAGGTATGCTGGTCCGGCATTGTGGAGTGCTTTGTGAGTGTGGGTGAGGAGCTTGAAGGTGATCCTCTTGTTGACTGGGAGCCAGTGTAGGTCTTTCAGGTGGGCAGTGATGTGGGTGTGGCGGGGGATGTCGAGGATAAGGCATGTGGAGGCGTTCTGTATGCATTGAAGTATTTTCTGGAGTTTGGCCATGGTTCCTTTAAAGCACAGTTTTCACTCAAATTTGCCTAAATTCTATATTCTCTGAAGGGGCACTCATTAAAGATTGACGTCTGTTCATGGCGTGCCAAAACCATGAAACCGGATGCTTCCCATGAGCTGATCACATTTTGTTTAAATGTGCTGTTGGTGTCACCACATGCCATAATTAACCTCTTTTGTGCCAGTTCCTTTGCATTTTGTCGTAGGTGCCCCCATGTGCCACAGGTGCCTCCCATTTGCCAGAGTACCCACCTTAGACCAAGAATTACATACATTTATGCCAGTGGCAACATTTTGCCATTAGTGCCGTCAACATAACACGGGTAATTCTTATGTCAAAAATGACCTCAAGAATGTCAAGACTAGTATTTAGTCATAGTTATCGCCCTTCGACATGCCACGATCGTCATACCTGATGCAAAGAATTATCTCCAAAGTGCCAGCACCAACATTTTGCCATAGGTGCACCCTATGGAAAGAATTTCCTCCATTGTGTCAGTGCTAGCATTTTTGGAAGAGTAACCCTATACCAAGAATTACTTCCAGTGCACCAGCACCAGCATTTTGCCACAAGTGTCCCTTCTGCCAAGTAATATCTATAGCAGAGGCGCAACTAGAGCCAAATTTCGGGGGGGGGGGCTAGGAAAAAACTTCGGGGGGCGGCATCTTTACTCAATAGGCAGAGTGGAGCTGCAGGGGCTCTTAGAACGGGTGAAACAACAGCAAGGCCTCCTTAACATGCACATGGTCTTATAAAGAGCTGTGAAGTGCTCAGTGCGGCTGTGTGTGCCCGGGAAGCTGCCTCATCCCGGGCTGCCACACACGACGGGGGGCGGGGGCTGAAGCCCTTTGTGTCCAATGGGTGTTACGCGCCTGATCTATAGAATGCCAGTGCCAATATTTTGTCATAGGAGCCTTGTGCTAAGAACTGCCTCGAGTATTCCAGTGCTAGAATTTTGTCAGGGCCAATGGCAGCTCTCATGCGTAATACCACTTTGTCACTCTTGTTCACCTCATGATAGAGTCAAGCGGAACCGCTTGCCCTCTGCGCACTGTTACGTATCCAAAGTGGATCTTTGCGTAATGTTCAAATTAATATCAACATGACAAGTTACATGAAAACTCTTAGACAATGAAAATTGTAGTCCATATATATTTTACTAGTTTCATGTCAATTAAACTACACGTAATTCATTTGATGTAAGATAAGTACAATTAGTTAATCAAAAACAAAAAGTTTGATGTTTGCATCACACCAATTTGTAAATTTTCATCTCACAAAATTGCCCTGCCCAATGCATTTCGGGCCACATGGCCCTTCGTCAGGGGCGGTATCTGAAAAGACACAAACAATGATGTCTTTTACTTTAATGGAAGAATCTTCAACTGCAGAGTTCATAGAAAGCCACAGATATTTGAAATCAAAACATAATTTTTACAATGAAAATACCCACAATGATCATATTCAATCTACAACATGATATGAAAACTGAACAATTCAGGTTGAAACACTCACATGGGCAATGATGAAAATAATGGCGCTATGTGTGGGCGAAAGACCAAATTGAAGGTTACCGGTGTGAAGAGCGTAGCGGGTCAATGTGCTGTGAAAAATGTAAAGAAAAAACAGTGGCAGTCATGATTTGGACTTCAAGAGTGACAGAAAAAACGCAGAGAGAAGAACTTAAAAACATGCGCTTACATGTCAGTAGAAAAATAACAAGGTAAGGTAATCCGTTCGGTCCTAATATCATGAAGGGGAACCTGGAAAGCTGGAACACACGTTAGTGTCGGCAGTGCGTATGAAGTTGCCTAAATAAATAATCAAGGAGAAAACAAACATCTTACTAGAGAGTAAAATGTTGAACTAACGATCAGTCACTTGAGCGTGCGAAATGATTTATAATATTCAGGAAAGTGATCGTCACAAAAAGATACACTCAAAGCTGTACAATAGAGTTTTCGACCACCGCTCGCTCAATATTCAAATAGACAACAGGAACTAACCTGCTTGATTTTTAACAACGCGGTGAATTTCACCCAACTTTGCCCGCACGAAGTATAACCAAGTACTACCCGACACCCTGCAAAAACAATGATAACATGGTATTAACTCGCTGTGTTTACTTGAGTTGAACCAACGAGCCACCTGTAACTGACAAATACCTTAACTCAAGGGTCACGGAAATGAAGAAATCCAGGTCCCGCTCTCGGTAGAAAACGCCCAATAACTCTGCCGGTTCGAACTCAGAACTAAGCGCGACGGCCTTATTAAATGACGTAGAGCAGAAATGAAAACAAAAAACGGACCTAGTCGTGAATGGAAAGCGGAAGAAAAGAACAGAGCTCAATGTCAGAATAGCAAATGTGTTAGAGTAAAATGCCACAGAGTTGTTATGTCAGGAAAAAATAAGTGTGAACGCTGCGTTATGCAGATGAAAGATGACAGAAACAAATGTGGGACATTGTAAAATAAAAATAAAAGCAGATATGTTATGTCATAAGACAACATAAGTCATATATCAGTCCTGATGCGTACACAGTTGGTGCAGATATCACAAGTAACAAATTAAATCCACTCGATCATTGATCCCGTGGGGATCTTGTGTATTTAGTCTTTTGATCCAAAAAATCTCTCTTTGCAACAAAGTTTTTGTGAGGTTTCTTTCTGGGGTGGGAACGACCACTTCGAGGATCTGGAACTTAATCTGAGCTATCGTGTGTCTATTCTTGTCCCAGTGTACCGCTAAACTGCTATTGATATTTTTGTTCCGAATTGTACTCTTATGCTCAGATATGCGGGTTTTTATTTTCCTTTCTGTTTTGCCCACATACAACAATCCGCAGGGGCACTTGATGGCATATACCACGTTCATGGTGTTACAGTCTGCATTGATCCTAGTGAAAATAGTTTCCCCTGTATGTGGATGTTTCACTGTATCTGTTACCATTACATTATTACAATGTACACAGTTTTGGCATTTTCTCATTCCCTTGTACACAATTGTTTTGGTGACAGATTTGGGTTTTAATAGCTCTTTTATGTTTTGCGATCTCCTGTAAGCAAAAATTGGTCTATTCACAAATAGTTCCTTGAAATCAGTCTCATGGCTCAACAAATCCCAATGGCGGTTGATGCTCTTTTTTATTTCGTGGGAACTAGTAGAATATTTGGAAACAAATACCTGACGTTGGCGAGGCTGTTTCAAACTCTTTTTCCACAAAATTTCCCTGGGTAATTTATCAGTTTTGTTTTTGGCTGTTTCCAATACAGTCATGGGGTACTTTTTAGATACGTACTTGGAAATGATGGTCTTGAGGTTGGTTTGTAAAGTTTCTTCCTGTGAACAGATTCGTTTGGCTCGTAACATTAAAGAATATGGCAAGTTATCAATAAGGTTCCTGGAATGAAAACTATTGTACTGTAGAGCAGTGTTTTTGTCTGTAGCCTTATGGTATACTTCAGTTTCAAGTGTGTTGTTCTCCAATTTTACTAATACGTCCAAACATGGAATGGCTTTTTCATCAATGTGATGGGTGAATTGGATATTCTCATCATACAAATTGAACTGGGATATCTTTTGCTCCAACATTGTTTTGGAGTTCTGCCATATAAGAAAAATATTGTCTATATAACGACAATACAGAGTTGTGTTATCTGTCCAATCTTTGTCAGTCACCAAGAACATGTCTTCAAACCTAGCCATGTAGGTATTAGCATAGGCTGGGGCTCCAGAAAAACCCATTGAGGTACCCTTGTTTTGTAGATAAAAATCATCTTTCCACTTAAAATAGCTGTGACGTAAACTGTAATGTAAAAGTTCCAACAGGAAGATTTTATTCACTGATAGATCCTCTTGTTTCAATAAAGCCCATTCTACTGCCTCTATTCCTGCGGCATGCGGGATAGAGGTGTATAGGGCTTTGACGTCTAGTGTGCACATAAGCATGGCTGGTTTAATGACCACCTTCATGAGCTTTTGCAAAAAGTGTGTAGTGTCTTTAGTGTAGGAATACCATGACTGAACAAAAGGTTGCAAAAATTGATCTATGTACTGACCCAAAGGCTCGAAAATGGTGCCACACCCGGTTACAATTGGGCGAAATGGTGGGTTGGAAAGATTTTTATGGACTTTTGGCAGCATGTAGATTCCTGGCTGCTTAGGAAATGTAACTGTGAGAAATTGACGAGTTTTAGTGTTAGTCCATTTCATATTTTCAGCTTGATCTAGTCAGAAAAATGGTCAGGCGATTTAGTCGATGTTTTCTTAAGTAATTTTGCCCGGCGTTAAACGCCTCTAATACCATACGAAGTTTATCAAATAAAGAGGCAGGCGCTGGAGACAGGAAGACAGGAAACAAGTTTTATTCCGACGGAGCAGAACACATCAGATCGGACAACAAGGTATCGTCTCGAGGTGCTCTCTCTAGCCTCTCTGAGGCCTGGCCTTTTATACACTGGTTTACGACATGTGACCGCTCTTTATTACAATAAAGACATTGTGAAGTAAGGAAAAACGACATCCCCGGTACCCCCCCCAGTTCCGGCTCATTCCAACACGTGGCTACAGTAGAGGTCCTCACCCCCATACAATAGGAGGGGCTATTACGCAGCTGAGTGTTCCGCCGATTCCTTTGGAATGTGTGCGCCTGATCGAATCTCAGGGGTTGGGGAGGTCATGATCAATAGTAGCTCCTTTGAAGAGGGGCGAGTGCATACAGTAGTGGGCAATAAACTGTATCCTCAGGCTAAGGGATGACCAGCGGTCCGTGCAGACAATCGGGCTCAGAGGAAGGGGTCATCAAAGGAGAGATATTCATGAAAGGAAGGATCGGTGTGGACAATCGAGCGTAGAGGAAGGGTTTATCAAAAGAGGGGTATTCATAGAAGGAAAGGAGGTGTTGGTCAGGCGCGGGGTGTGATACCCAGAGACAGAGTCATGCGGAAGGGGAGAGTTCATGACTTGTGCATGTGAGAGCGGGGGCAGCCAGGGTCCATGGGGGATGCTTGCAGGGTCAGGGAAGTGCTCTGATGATCGATCGTGAACAGGGAGACCATGGCTGTCGTGTATGTTCATACGTGAGTCTGAGGAATGGGCAAGATGGCGCAGATGATGTTCAGTTCACGAACTAAAATTCCACAGTCCTCCCTTTTAACATGTCTCGCCAGCTTGTCAATTCGGATCTATCCCCATAAGACCACGTATTTCTATCTCATAGAGGGGACTCATGTGCTCAGTTCTAAAGTCCAAAGTCTTAGGGCACATACAGTTAGAAATGAGTGAACACAAAGGTGGCAAACATTGAATACCTAAGCAACACCCACACAGTACCACGACTGGTATCAGTATAAATGTAAACAACCTCCATCCCCAGTCCTTCAAAGTGTCCCAAAACCAGCTTCCAAGCGACCATCCTTCTTGCTCCTGGTGAACCTCTGAGGATAGTCTGTGGAGGTGTTCGATTGCTTTGTAGACTGAAGGCGAGTTATCCGGCACGAAGGTGCAACAGCTGGAGCCGATGATGCGGCATGCTCCTCCACGGTCGGCCAGAACCACATCTAGAACAAGGCGGTTTTGAAGAGCCACCAGGCGGACTGCCTGAAGCTCAGCCGTGTTGTTAGCGAGGATGCCAGCCGTGATGTTAATGGTTGTTTCTACTGCCTGAGTCAGGTGTCGGATAGCGCGGCTATTTGCCATTGGGCCCCACAGAGGAACAAGTCCCTTCACCGCATCCAGGAACTGTGCTCCGGTGGAGTCGGCTTGTCCAATGTCTCCGGCGCGCTTTTGCCGGTGATGGTAGGCTGGGGCCACATACGTGGGGGCAAGAATGAAGGCGATGTAGCACGTACCCCTCCAACCTTTCGGGAGCCAAGTGTAAGCTTTGATGCCACAAACAAAGTACATATTCGGAGAAGCAACAAAGGAGGGGGGATCAACTGAGACCAATGTTCTGGTGATGTGGCAGGAACTGTGACCCACCAGCTGTGTTCCCTGGCCTTCGAGGCACACGTGACCTGTGACATTGATGACAGACAGGGCCACAGTCAGAGTGGCAGCCGTTCGCTTCCGCAGGTAGGAAAAGGTGGGTCTAGCTGGATTGTGGAGCACTTGCATTTCAACTCGTTCTTTGGCAGGGATGTTCATATGGAAGGCGGAACCTGAGGTCACAGGACAAAAGGGGGCAGACGTCTTTCCTGTTTTGTTCAGCCAGAACCCATAGTAGAAGTGTGACACTGTTTGACCAGAAGCGGCGTTGTCCTTGTGGCTTTCCTGCAAGAGGATCAACCAGGCGAGGCAGGAGCCGTGAACTGAGAAAGGAGAAGGGATGAAGGGGATGGAGTGTCCAGTGGCATGCGGGAGCAACCCGCAGACCCAGCAGTTCGTGGCATTTGCAGCAAGGTTGTGCTGGTGCAATAGTTGCACGAAGGAATTGTTCCAGAACTCCTTACGCCTTTCTCGGAGCTGAGGCGAAAGGGAGATCAGGTGATGCTCTTTCATGGTGGTTGGCTGTGCAGTGGTCAGCAATATCTGATGAGCGGGTGTGCTTTCCTCCAAGATCCAGAAGGAAGTCATGAGGAGGAGGCACAGGAGGAAGAGAATGAAGAAGGCGATTGTCTTTGATTTGTGCAAATTGTCAGCCTTTGGGTTCCTGTAGTGGGTATTTCCGGTTGCGTCCATCATCTTCTTGTCTGACGCTGCCATCATCTTCTTATCTGGCGCTTCCATCATCTTCAAGGTGCTCGGTAGTGGGCAGAACCACAGACTTTGTTTAGCTTCTCTCCGGGTAACCCTTGGTTGTTTTAGGCCACCGTTCTGAGATTTTAACTTAGTCCGTGGTCTACTTAGCCGAAGCTCCCTCCTTTTCGACGCAGGAAATACCCTTCCCGGGATGGCACAGTGGGATCAGAGAATTTTGCAAGTTCAAGTGCCTCGGTATCAGGATAGCAATTCAGTGATGGCCGGTCTTTGTTCAGGAGCTCTTCTTGGGTGTTGACGTTTTCTGTAGTGGCCAGGGTCGAGGAGACCTTCTTGCAGTGGTGTGCGTGCAGCCAGTGCCTTTTTCCCTCTACTCGAAGAGCCGTCCGAGTGGTGATCAGTACTTGCCAGGGGCCCGTCCACCGGGGTTCCAGACTCTTTGCCCGTTGAAAATTCCGGACTAAAACATAATCTCCCTGTTGTATATCGTGACCGGGACCCCTGGAAGCATCGGGGATGGCCTGCTGCACCTGTTGATGAATGACAGACAACGTTTTAGTTAATTTGCACAAATAATCTGACAGCTGGACGTCGGGGACGTCGTGAATGGAGGTCGGTTTGGGGGCAGTCCAGAGGTTCATTGGTCGCCCAAACACAACCTCGTAGGGGGTCAAGTGGTGCTTAGTGGGAGTGGAGCGCATCGATAGCAATGCCAGTGGGAGGGCATCTGGCCACTTAAGTCCTGTGGTGGCCACTATGTTTGACAGTTTCAGTTTCAGTGTAGCATTGTGTCGCTCAACTAGGCCAGCGGATTGGGGGTGGAAGACCGCATGGAACCTCTGCTTTACCCCCAGCCCCTTCAAGATTAGTTGGATAACTTCAGCTATTATGAAGTGGGGGCCATTGTCGCTCCATAAAATTCGACAAAGGCCGTAGTGAGGGAAAAACTCTTTCAGTAGTACTTTGGCAGTAGTCATGGCAGTGTTATCACGGGTTGGATAGGCTTCCACCCACTTGCTGAAGGCGCATACAATGACTAATACGTACTTCAAGCCTTGGCATCTCTCCAGCTGGATGTAATCCATCTGGAGGACCTCAAAGGGGTGGTCGGGGATCCCAAACCCTCCCCGGGGTACCACAGTTCCTTTCCCGGGGTTGTGTTGTAGGCAGATAAGACACTGCTGGACCAGGCGTTTGGCTGAGTCGGGGATTTTGTTGTTGTGCCAGACTTTGGAAATGAGTTCAATCATGGGGGCAGAACCTATGTGTGCAGGGGAGTGTGCCATAGTCAGTATGGGAATCAAGTATGAGTCAGGCAGCAACCATTTGTTTGTGTCTTTTGTCCGCCAGCAGCCTTCATCGTCCTTTAGACCCACCCGTGCCCACTCAGTCAGTTCGCGAGGTGTGCTGGCCGACTGGATGTCCCTAATCGTTTCCCTAGCGTCAGTCCATTTTTCTGCTTGTGACCTGGTCACATATATGCGTGTCGTCGTCCTATTCTCAGCTGTGGTTCGGGCAGTGATGTCGGCCAGTGCGTTTCCCTGTCCAACTAAGTCCGTCACCTTCTTGTGTGCCTGGCATTTGATCACTGCTAATCGTTTGGGGAGGAGAACTGCTTTAATCAGGGCAGAGACTAGATCTCCGTGAAGGATGGGCGTGCCGTGGGACGTCAGGAATCCCCTTTCCCTCCACAAGAGCCCAAAATGATGAACCACCCCGAAGGCATACTGGCTGTCCGTGTAAATGTTCGCCGTGGTTCCTGCTGCTATGATACATGCTCGTGTGAGGGCAATTAGCTCTGCCGCCTGTGCGGATCGTTGCGTGATGCGGGCTGTTTCAACTACTGTTCGGGCTGTCGTCACCGCATAGGCAGCTGAAGTGGTGCCGTCTGGGAGTTTGATACAAGAGCCGTCTACCCATAGTTCTCCATCAGGGTCTGTAAAAGCAATGTCTCGGAGGTCAATTCTACTCCTAGTCTGTTCGTCCGTGAGGGTCACACAGTCGTGTATAGGGAGCACATCGGGGTCATTTTCAGGCAAGGGCAACAGTGTAGCAGGATTCAAAGTTGTGCATCTCTTCAGAGTGATGTGGGGTGCAAGTAGGGTCAATTCGTACCCCGTCAGTCGTGCACTAGTCAGGTGTTGGGTCTTGGTCTGGTTCAAAAGGGTGTCAACTGCGTGGGGTACTAACACCGTGAGAGAGTTCGAAAGTACTATTCCCTGACTCTGACGGATAGAGACAGCAGCGGCGGCTACTGCTCGAAGGCAGGCAGGTAAAGCTCTGGCGACTGGGTCAAGAGTGGCAGAGAAGTAGGCACAAGGGCGTTGTTTGGAGCCGATGGGCTGAGTTAGAACAGACAATGCGCATCCCTCCCTTTCGTGAGTGAAGAGGGAGAAGGGCTTGGAGTAATCTGGTGTTCCTAGGACGGGTGCCGAGCAAAGGGCATCCCGCAACTCCTTAAAGGATGCTTGGCATTCGGGGGTCCAAGGGAGTGGGAAGGGAACATCTTTGGCCAACAGGGAAAGTAGGGGCTTTTGTAATGAGACTGAAATTTGGTAACCATTGTCGGCAAAAAGAGGTAAGGCCCACCAATGAACGGACTTGCTTCTGTGTTTTTGGGATGGGGGTGTCTAGGATGGTTTGGATTCGGTCGGGCGTAAGTTTCCTCCCTTCTTTGGACAGGAGATGGCCTAGGTATGTCACTTGAGGCTGGCAGAACTGCAGTTTCTTTTTGGAGACTTTGTGGCCATTCTCCGCAAGAAAGTGCAAGAGTTGGATAGTGGCCGTGATTGCAAGTGGAGTGGTGTCGGCCGCCAAAAGGATATCATCGACATTTGGATCAACACCACTCCATCTGGTAGCTGGACGGCGTCCAGCTGTCTTTTGAGGGCCTGGCTGTAAATGCTGGGACTTTCAGTGTAGCCCTGGGGAGCTCTACAAAATCGGTACGAACGGTTTTTTAAGGTGAAGCCGAAGAGATAACGGCTGTCTGGATGGATGGGGATAGAGAAAAATGCATTCTTGAGATCAATAACGGTGAAGGTGATGGCAGTGGACGGGATGAGGGTCAGAATGGTGGTGATGTCTGAGACTACGGGGTACTGTGGCACCACCACTTTGTTGACTTCTCGCAGGTTGATGATGAAGCGGTACGCTTTCTCATCTCCCTGACCTTGCTTCTTAACAATGGGTAGGATAGGGCTGTTGCAGACATTACTAACCACTTCCTCTACCACTCCTGCATCTACCAGGGACTGAATAATTGCTACCAATGCCTTCTCGCCTTCGGGCGATATCCGGTACTGTGGGAGTTTCGGGAGTATTGCGTCTGGTCGAACAGTTATGTGCACAGGGTCGATCATCATTCGTCCTACATCCGAGTCGTTTCTGGCCCATAGGTACAGGGGTAGGGTGTCGAGCAAGGATAGGTCAGCATCAGTTATAGAGTACATATGTCGTGCGGGGCGGGATCTGGACATGCTCGGGTTGTCGTACAGGATGACTCGGACTCCATCTGGGGAACACCTAATAGTAGCTCGGAAATGTTTTAGTAAATCAATACCCATAATGGCGTCAGGGGAGTTGGAGGAGAGCAGAAATGTTGTGTCAGTGGGGTTGTTTCCTAGGTCAAAGGAGATAGGTACAGACAGGGGATTAGTGGAGGGCGTTCCATCGAAACCTATCGATGTAATGTGTGAGCCAGACAAGGGTGCCCTTGGAATCAGTCGCTTTGATAATACACTACGTGTCGCTCCAGTGTCTACCAAGAATGGAGACTTTGTACCCAGGACCTTAGCGGTGACGTAAGGACCTTGCTGGTCAACACAGAGCTCGACTGGATCCCTCCCTTGCCCCTGGCAGTCCTATGCGAAGTCTGGAGTGTTCTCACTGTCAGATAGTTGGTACTGGTTCTGTCGGGGACGGTCAAATGTGTTCGATCTTCCTGGTCTGTCACTGTTGGTGTCGTTTGCGTACCCCCGCCCCTGCCCTCTAGTCCTGGGGCCATTCGTCATGTCCCTCGTTTCTTTATTTTTAATTAGTTCCAGAAGAACCGGACATTGAGACTTCCAATGCCCGAATCCTTTGCAAAATGCACACTGATTATCTTCTATATCCCTACGTCCAGAGTAGGGAGTGGGTGTGCGGTCCTTTGGGGGTGGATTTCTAGGGGCGATTGATTGGTAGCTCCCCCTGTGTAGTTCTTTCCCGACTGCCACCCCTTGTATCTGGGCTATCATCACCCTTTCTTTCAAATCTTTCTTCTTTCTCTCGATTGCCCTATCATTCTCATCCTTTTGGTGTTCGTAGTACTGAGCCATTTGGAGAATAGCAGCGGGTTTGGAGGCCCCCCAACTAGTCTCGCTCGTTTGTAACTTTTGGGAAACCTCTCGTGACAGACCCTTTACGTAGTTTTGCACAAATAGGTGTTGTCCGGTTGCGGTGGTCATGTCTTGGCCACTGTAGTCGGAGAACACCGTTTCAAATCGGGAGAAGTATTCTGATACGTCTTCCTGGGGTTTCTGACGGCAAGCCGTGACTATTGACCAATCTACCTTTTTCTCTGGGATCAAGGTTTTTAACTTCTGAACTATTTTGTCCGGAAGTTCCAGTATGTCTTTTATCGGTTTCCTTCCGGGCTCTCGTCGTCTATCTAGCTAGTTGATTCCAGGTATGTCCGAACAGATCTGTGTGTTCGGCTTTCCGGATTTGCTTCCACACGTCAGCCGGCAGACATAACCCGAAAAACAAATCAATGTCTGCTAGAGTCATTATCGTTGAGCCCAAGGCTGTGCCTAATTCGGTGTAAAATGCTGTCGGGTTCTTCCTTAAATCAGGCAGGGTTTGCCTAAAGGTTAAAATATCTTGTCGATCCCATGGTTGGTAAACCCAATTGTACACAACCCTCCCTTTTGCATCTGTGTGGTTGATATCGTCGTTTGTTCCCTGACCTCTTGGGGGAACCCAGTAGGGGGCGGCTTCTCTGATAGGCATCATAGTGTTGGCTACTTCTAATGGGGACTCAGCCGTTTCAGGGACTGTGATTTTGACCTCTGGTTTCTGTTCCGTGAGGTGGCGGAAGACTTCAAGCGTTTGCATGAAGAGGTCCGTCACATCGTGCTCAGTCCCATCTCCGACATCGACCTTTCTATATAGAGCCGTCAGCTTAGCAGGACCCTTAGTTTGATACCTATCCTCATATGCGTTCAGGGTGTGGTAGCTGAACCGTAAAATGAAATGCCGTCTGTGGCTACCGGCATGTGAATTGTGCATATCCATCGTATATTCTTCGCTCTCCTTCCGTTCTACCAGTGTCTTTGCTATCTTGTCAATCCCATCCCGCTCGTCTTTGCTCAACCTATTTGGTCTGGCTGTTGGCTTCTTGCTAGTCTCGAGTTCTTCTGATGTTGTTACCAATGTGGCCGGTGCGAAGGCCGTAAGAGCCGGGGCACTAGCGCTAGGGTCACCCTCGCCCGCACTCAGAACTGGTAGGTGCTGTGCCAGAGGCTGGCAGGGGGCATAAGGAGGGGGCATGTAGATAATCGGAGGACCTAGCAGTAACTCGTCGTTTGCCCGTTGTTTGGAGGGCATCTCCGGTTAGAGCGTAGAGGGGGTCCTAACAGGGCATTGGCCTGCCGACCCTGATTCTTGCGTTTGTCTAACTTCCTCTCTCCTTCTTATTTCTTCATCTAGTTCCTTAGCGGCCAGGTGGGCTGCCTTTCGTAACTCTTTCCCTATTTTTGCTTCTTCTCTTTTCCTTCGTTGCTCTGCTTATTTGCGCCACATGCCGATACTATCGAGCATGGTGGGCGTTGCTTTATTTGTTCTAACAGCTGCTTCTAACGTTTTTATTTTATGATCATCAAAGGAACCTATCAGTGGCCACTGACTTTCGGGGTCCTTTTTTGTATATTTATGCCATAACTTACTATAAGCTATAGCGACTAGTCCTTGTTTAGTGAACATGTCCTTATTAGGGGTGCCTTCCAATGGAGCTGGATGGTTCATCTCTAATAAGCGGTCCGGGTTGTACCAACTACCAATCAGTGGGGAGAAGACAGGCATGACAGATTACAACGGGGGACAAAGGTCCGCACTACCTATCTTTCACTATTTGCAAAGACTAGACAGAATATTGCTATTCTACGTTATTTGCAAGCAGAGAACCTCAAAAGAACTATACTCCAAACAATCTATGTTCGGACAATCAATCAGTGGGGAGAAAAATAGGTACGGCAGATTACAATGGGGGACAAAAGTCCGCGTTACCTACCCTTCACTATCCGCAAAGGGAGATAGAATATTCCTATTCCTCCCCGTTTGCAGGCAGCGAATATCTCAAAGAGCGACAAAGCAAATACTAGTATTTCAATCAATCAAACAATCAATCAATTCGCAATTCGTCGTGTGTCACGACCTTACCCGGACCGCATGGACAGTTTCTCGTCTTCCGCTTCCAGCGCCCGATCGTCCTCTACTCTCTGTTGCTACCGCGGCACTCCCGATGGTTCCCAGTCAGGACCGTAGATCACTCGGGAGAGGTCTGCTTGGAACCAGTGAAGTTCGGATGATCGGCTGTCAGACGAGGGTCTATCGGACAGGAGCTCTCCCGATCGTTGCAGTCGTTCACTCTGTCGTCGGGACCTCTCCCACTGGATCCACGTGTCGCTGATGGGCCCCACGCTTGGGACGCCAATTGAGGAAAGTCAGAAAAATGGTCAGGCGATTTAGTCGATGTTTTCTTAAGTAATTTTGCCCGGCGTTAAACGCCTCTAATACCATACGAAGTTTATCAAATAAAGAGGCAGGCGCTGGAGACAGGAAGACAGGAAACAAGTTTTATTCTGACGGAGCAGAACACATCAGATCGGACAACAAGGTATCGTCTTGAGGTGCTCTCTCTAGCCTCTCTGAGGCCTGGCCTTTTATACACTGGTTTACGACATGTGACCGCTCTTTATTACAATAAAGACATTGTGAAGTAAGGAAAAACGACATCCCCGGTACCCCCCCAGTTCCGGCTCATTCAAACACGTGGCTACAGTAGAGGTCCTCACCCCCATACAATAGGAGGGGGCTATCACGCAGCTGAGTGTTCCGCCGATTCCTTTGGAATGTGTGCGCCTGATCGAATCTCAGGGGTTGGGGAGGTCATGATCAATAGTAGCTCCTTTGAAGAGGGGCGAGTGCATACAGTAGTGGGCAATAAACTGTATCCTCAGGCTAAGGGATGACCAGCGGTCCGTGCAGACAATCGGGCTCAGAGGAAGGGGTCATCAAAGGAGAGATATTCATGAAAGGAAGGATCGGTGTGGACAATCGAGCGTAGAGGAAGGGTTTATCAAAAGAGGGGTATTCATGGAAGGAAATGAGGTGTTGGTCAGGCGCGGGGTGTGATACCCAGAGACAGAGTCATGCGGAAGGGGAGGGTTCATGACTTGTGCATGTGAGAGCGGGGGCAGCCAGGGTGCATGGGGGATGATTGAAGGGTCAGGGAAGTGCTCTGATGATCGATCGTGAACAGGGAGACCATGGTACCTAAAATGGCTGTCGTGTGTGTTCATACGTGAGTCTGAGGAATGGGCAAGATGGCGCAGATGATGTTCAGTTCACGAACTAAAATTCCACATTGAGGTTGGTTTGTAAAGTTTCTTCCTGTGAACAGATTCGTTTGGCTCGTAACATTAAAGAATATGGCAAGTTATCAATAAGGTTCCTGGAATGAAAACTATTGTACTGTAGAGCAGTGTTTTTGTCTGTAGCCTTATGGTATACTTCAGTTTCAAGTGTGTTGTTCTCCAATTTTACTAATACGTCCAAAAATGGAATGGCTTTTTCATCAATGTGATGGGTGAATTAGATATTCTCATCATACAAATTGAGCTGGGATATCTTTTGCTCCAACATTGTTTTGGAGTTCTGCCATATAAGAAAAATATCGTCTATATAACGACAATACAGAGTTGTGTTATCTGCCCAATCTTTGTCAGTCACCAAGAACATGTCTTCAAACCTAGCCATGTAGGTATTAGCATAGGCTGGGGCTCCAGAAAAACCCATTGAGGTACCCTTGTTTTGTAGATAAAAATCATCTTTCCACTTAAAATAGCTGTGACGTAAACTGTAATGTAAAAGTTCCAACAGGAAGATTTTATTCACTGATAGATCCTCTTGTTTCAATAAAGCCCATTCTACTGCCTCTATTCCTGCGGCATGCGGGATAGAGGTGTATAGGGCTTTGACGTCTAGTGTGCACATAAGCATGGCTGGTTTAATGACCACCTTCATGAGCTTTTGCAAAAAGTGTGTAGTGTCTTTAGTGTAGGAATACCATGACTGAACAAAAGGTTGCAAAAATTGATCTATGTACTGACCCAAAGGCTCGAAAATGGTGCCACACCCGGTTACAATTGGGCGAAATGGTGGGTTGGAAAGATTTTTATGGACTTTTGGCAGCATGTAGATTCCTGGCTGCTTAGGAAATGTAACTGTGAGAAATTGACGAGTTTTAGTGTTAATCCATTTCATATTTTCAGCTTGATCTAGTATTTTGTCAAGTGTCATTTTTAGTTCCTTGATGGGATCTTGATCCAATTTAAGATAGGTATTTGTGTCGGATACATGTTCAACTACCTTTGACTCATAAAATAACCAATCCATTACGACGATGGCGCCGCCTTTGTCTGCTTGTTGAATATGTATTTCAGGATTTTCTGCCAATTCTTTCAGAATCAGTTTCTCATATTTTGAAAGATTCCAATAACATTTCTTCTTGGTGTTAATTTGTTTGAGGTCTTTCAGTACTAGGTTTTCAAATGCATCCAGTATTTTATGAGAGGTAGGAGCCTGAAAGGTAGATTTTGGTCTGAACTCAAGATACTCTGCTGGATTTGATTCAATGAGTTGGTCTGGGAGATTCAAGAAAAAATATTTCAAACGTAGAGTTCTCATGAACTTAAAGAAATCAACTTCCATCTCCAATGTGTTTGTTTGGTAAGTTGGCACAAAATTCAAACCTTTATTCAGAACATTGGTTTGTTGACTTGTAAGTTCTTGGCTTGAAATATTGATCACTAAGTTTGACGGGTACTCCTCAAATTTGGTTTTATTACCTCCTTTGCCTCTCCTGATTTTCCTTTCATTTTTCCTGGTGGCTGGGTTGTATCTGCATCCTGGGCGGAAAAAGACGTTTTGGAGGAGGAGGCTCCTTCTGTTGTTGTTGTATTTTTATCACCTGCCGTGGTTTCAACAACTGTTGGCGGTGCCCTGTTAACATTGGTATCTCCCTCGGAAGCCATGCTTTCATGTGAAGAGGTATTAGGGGTACTCTTTGTGAAGATTCTCCTTTGGGCGTACACTTCCGCCCACGTGTACACTTCATTGAGCTTGTAGTCAAGTGTATCTCGTTTGTATTTCCTACGTTTTCCCTCTTGAATCTCCTTAGTGTGTTTATCCATTCTGGTGTTCATTTCTTCCAAGAATTTAGACCAATCCTCTGAGTCCATTCTGGACTGTAAATCAGATTCAATTAAGGTGATTTCGTCTGTGATCTCTTTGATAACTACTGCGAGTTCTTCTATTTAACAATAATATGAGATCCAAGGAACATTTATTAAGGACTGCATACCAGCGGTCCATAAAATCTTTCTTCATGTGAAAGCGGAATACCATGGGTTTAATAGGCATTCTTAGACCTCTTGGGATTTTCTTGGCACGGTGGTACTGCACGAGTGTGGACGCATGAAGGCGCTGATTTAACTGCCTTTTTGTTAAAAACTCAAGTTGTTTCAATTGCTGTGGCAAGCTACTCCCTTGCACGTTGAAGGACCTGATGTCTTGAATGAGAGAATACATTTCTGAGGCTTGATCATTGGTGTAGGCTAGGGTGCTAGCTCGATTCTCAGTGAGACCTGTTATGGCATCAAACGACATTTTTAGAATGGTGGGTGCTCACTCCCTGTGGACAGGGTACAAAACAATGATTAGTAATAGGAGAGGCACACCTTGATTAATCTGCAATTAACAAAAGTTTAAATGCTCAAAAAACACGCGTGCTGCGGAGGTAGACGCAATGTCCAAACTGCGCCAAAAAACTTATATCATGATAGAGTCAAGCGGAACCACTTGCCCTCTGCGCACTGTTTCGTATCCAAAGTGGATCTTTGCGTAATGTTCAAATTAATATCAACATGACAAGTTACATGAAAACTCTTAGACAATGAAAATTGTAGTCCATATATATTTTACTAGTTTCATGTCAATTAAACTACACGTAATTCATTTGATGTAAGATAAGTACAATTAGTTCATCAAAAACAAAAAGTTTGATGTTTGCATCACACCAATTTGTAAATTTTCATCTCACAAAATTGCCCTGCCCAATGCATTTCGGGCCACATGGCCCTTCGTCAGGGGCGGTATCTGAAAAGACACAAACAATGATGTCTTTTACTTTGATGGAAGAATCTTCAACTGCAGAGTTCATAGAAAGCCACAGATATTTGAAATCAAAACATAATTTTTACAATGAAAATACCCACAATGATCATATTCAATCTACAACATGATATGAAAACTGAACAATTCAGGTTGAAACACTCACATGGGCAATGATGAAAATAATGGCGCTATGTGTGGGCGAAAGACCAAATTGAAGGTTACCGGTGTGAAGAGCGTAGCGGGTCAATGTGCTGTGAAAAATGTAAAGAAAAAACAGTGGCAGTCATGATTTGGACTTCAAGAGTGACAGAAAAAACGCAGAGAGAAGAACTTAAAAACATGCGCTTACATGTCAGTAGAAAAATAACAAGGTAAGGTAATCCGTTCGGTCCTAATATCATGAAGGGGAACCTGGAAAGCTGGAACACACGTTAGTGTTGGCAGTGCGTATGAAGTTGCCTAAATAAATAATCAAGGAGAAAAAAAACATCTTACTAGAGAGTAAAATGTTGAACTAACGATCAGTCACTTGAGCGTGCGAAATGATTTATAATAATCAGGAAAGTGATCGTCACAAAAAGATACACTCAAAGCTGTACAATAGAGTTTTCGACCACCGCTCGCTCAATATTCAAATAGACAACAGGAACTAACCTGCTTGATTTTTAACAACGCAGTAAATTTCACCCGACTTTGCCCGCACGAAGTATAACTAAGTACTACCCGACACCCTGCAAAAACAATGATAACATGGTATTAACTCGCTGTGTTTACTTGAGTTTAACCAACGAGCCACCTGTAACTGACAAATACCTTAACTCAAGGGTCACTGAAATGAAGAAATCCAGGTCCCGCTCTCGGTAGAAAACACCCAATAACTCTGCCGGTTCGAACTCAGAACTAAGCGCGACGGCCTTATTAAATGACGTAGAGCAGAAATGAAAACAAAAAACGGACCTAGTCGTGAATGGAAAGCGGAAGAAAAGAACAGAGCTCCATGTCAGAATAGCAAATGTGTTAGAGTAAAATGCCACAGAGTTGTTATGTCAGGAAAAAATAAGTGTGAACGCTGCGTTATGCAGATGAAAGATGACAGAAACAAATGTGGGACATTGTAAAATAAAAATAAAAGCAGATATGTTATGTCATAAGACAACATAAGTCATATATCAGTCCTGATGCGTACACAGTTGGTGCAGATATCACAAGTAACAAATTAAATCCACTCGATCATTGATCCCGTGGGGATCTTGTGTATTTAGTCTTTTGATCCCAAAAATCTCTCTTTGCAACAACGTTTTTGTGAGGTTTCTTTCTGGGGTGGGAACGACCACTTCGAGGATCTGGAACTTAATCTGAGCTATCGTGTGTCTATTCTTGTCCCAGTGTACCGCTAAACTGCTCAATTCTCAGTGGTAACAGTTGATATGAGCGCTCAGCACAGTATAGGTACAAGTAAAATCTAGAATCAAAATAATATCGGTGCTCAAAGAATGCGGGGGCTGGTTACCACAACCCCAAAGATAACCACAAGGGTATAAACTAGGAATTGTCCATCTGAGCACTCATTCAGTATCACAAAAAAGTCTTTACGATTTTCACCAGTCCATTTAATGTCCAGATTCTTCAGTTATTTCATAAATCATCAATCCAAGTTGTATTCCAAATCATACATCCAAGATATGAAACGATGCAGCCAACACGTGTTTCGTCTGGTCAGTAGGACCATTGACTTCCTCAGGGCTGCAACCCAAAATATCCACAATAAGTAACATTCTCTATGTACATCAGTTACATTATCACCAAAGAATATCCTATTCTCTAATAGATTCCCTAGAGAGATAGAGAGAAATACAACCACAAACCATAAGATACTTAAATTGTGTATTGAAAGGGAGGACATGTAAGCCAAAGTCGTGTTCTTATCAGTAATAGAGTAAAATTAACTTAAGTAAGTAGCATTATAATGTAATCTCAATATCCTAAATAAGGGTTCCTGGTGATGCCACAGGTGCTAGGTCCACGCCCAATGAGACTAATTGTTACAAATAATAGGACCTCGCCCTAACTAAGTACACCCACATGTCAATCCATATTTCATCTAAAGCCATCATTTTGAGGACTCTCACCTCCATATTCAAGTATCCTTCACCGTATTCCAAAGTGTGTTTCAGTATCTAATCACGTCTTATCCTGCAAATGTACCAAAAGTATGTATGTTCTATAGTACTCTCGCATAACTCAATTTTACGTTAATATGCTGAGTCGATTATAGTTACGTTGGTCTCTTTAAGACCACATCATATTACAGCTACTTCGATTCTTACCTCCTAGTCTCGATTAAGTGTACTTCTTGTATTCCAATTATATTTCTAATCTTCACACGTGTACGTGTCTGTAAGTAAAATGAGCCATAATAAGATACATATTCTTGTGTCCTTGGTATCGTAAAAAAAGCCACCCTTGTCTTGGGCTTACCGTTTTTGTCTGTTCTCTCGCTAATCTGGTGGCGTTCTGCGCCAGCGCCATCTTGTAATGGCATTTTATACTGCATTGCGCGTCTCGTCCTATTTCCCTGTTTACACTTGTTCTGACTCTTGTCACTGCCCGTATCATTCATAATCGTATTTGTTATACAGTACCATTAGATACGATTCAGAGTGAACCACCGTAGCTGTCACATATTGATAGTTCCGTGAGTCAGATTGTAAAAAATCAGCTCCGCGCTCGTAATTTTCAAATTATACTCCTACTGTCTTAAAATACATGCCATCCTCACCGTAGTACACCTTATTCTTTAATTGTGGCATATAAGTTGTTATGGTATAAATATTCAGTTACACACCTGGTATACGATTTTACTCCGATGTCATAAACAGGCGCCATCTTAGGTCAGGCACCATCCGTCACCTGCTATATTAATTCTCGTTCTAAATGTATATCGCAAAGAACCTATCCTTTTCTGATTTTCCCATAGTGATTACGTTAGTTGACATTGTGCGTGTATCCCAGGCATCCACAGCATCCTCAGTCCCCCATGTCTAATATAGTTATTGTGCAAGTATTTTGCACAATTAAGCAAAAAGGCTCGTAGAGGTGTTTGGGGTAGTAACCGGTAAAAGCTCTGTACATCGTCGTATTTTCATGACATATAGTAGAGTTTTACAATTGATTAAATGTAAATCATTTCTTAATACGAGCTATTCTTATAGTGAGACAAGATAGTTAAGTTATTGCTACATCATTATGTCCATGACTCAGATGATTGCGGCAAATGTTATAGGTGGGAAATCTGGTACTCATATATCAATATTATCAAAGGTACATACGATTTGATAAAAAGTTATTTTTCAGTCCTCTCTGACATATGCACATACCTATTGTCCCAAATAAAACTCAAATTCGTGATCCACATTGAGCCCGCATTCCACTGCTTTCAATTTAATAAGCCATAAGACCTCCCTTCTTCTCAGTGTCAGAAGTCTGTTACCCCCCCGGGGATCAGGCTTAATGTGATCAATACCATGATATGAAAAGTTGTGTTGATCTCGATTGTCATGATTCTGTACTATGTGTGATGCGATCGGATAACGTGTGTCTCCGTTCTTTAGGGCTCTGAAGTGCTCCGCCATTCGATCTCTCAGTCTCCTGATCGTGCTCCCCACATATATCTTCCCGCAAGTACAAGAAATAACATAAACCACGAATGTGGTATCACAGTTAATGAACATGCCAATCGTATAATCACCTGAATCATTATAGTTAAAGTTCTGAACTTTCTTTTTTGCCCATCTACAAGAAGCACATCTCCCACATTTGTAAAAACCTTTAAAACTGTTTAGCCAATCAGTTTTGTTGGTTTTGTCAGGGTAACTTGGACTTAACATATTCCTCAGAGTATTTCCCCTCTTAAAGGTCAGGCTTGGTCTTTCATAAATATATGGTCTCAGGTCCTGGTCCATAAATAAAAGGTGCCAATGTTTATTAAGAATAGAAAATAGTTTGGAGCTACCTAGACCATAGTTAGTTATTAGTCTGACCTTCTGATCTTTAGTTCTTGATTCTTTGTTTTGTCTGATAAGTGTCGATCTCCTTTTAACCTTCTTTACTCTGGATACAGCAGTCTTGACTACATCCTGTTTGTACCCACGATTCAAAAACCTAGCTGTCATATCTGTTAAGTTTCTCTCAAAGTCTAAATCAAGGGCACAATTGCGTCGAGCCCTGACAAGTTCGCCATAAGGTATGGCATTCTTCTGGCTGCTGGGATGGCAACTCTCAGCATGCAGAATTGCATTGCAGCTGGTAGGCTTCCTGTACATCCTGCTCTTTATCTTCTCTCCTTCTATAAATAGCTCTACATCCAAAAAAGTAATACTTCGTCTGTCATGAGTCGTGGTAAATCTCAAATTGTAAGCATTGTCGTTCAAATAATCAAAGAAACCCTTCAGTCTCTCCACTGAACCCGTCCAGATTAACAGGCAGTCGTCTATAAATCGACCCCAATAGTGGATATACTGTATCCACTGACTCCCATCTTGGCCCCAGATTCGCTCCGCCTCGAACCAACCCATAAATAGGTTGGCGAAAGACGGAGCAAATCTTGAGCCCATAGCTGTACCAAGGCGCTGCCTGAACCAGTAACCATCAAATAGAAAAACATTGTTTTTCAGTACCAACTCAGTCATTCACAAAATCATTTGAGTATGATCGTAAAATTCAGCTGCTCTTTGGCTAAGGAAATGATCCAAAGCACGTAAACCAAGAGAGTGGTCAATAATAGTATACAAAGATACCACGTCTAGAGTCACTAGTATCATACCATCCTCCCATACAATGTCTTCCAATAAATTTAACACATGCTTTGTATCCTCAATAAAGGAGGGTAGGTTATAAACATATTGTCTGAGAAAACAGTCAATGAACTCAGAGATGTTCCGTAGGCCCACCTATGCCGGAAACAATAGGCCGGCCCGGCGGTTTGTCCCGGCATTTGTGGACCTTGGGGCCAAGATGGGAGTCAGTGGATACAGTATATCCACTATTGGGGTCGATTTATAGACGACTGCCTGTTAATCTGGACGGGTTCAGTGGAGAGACTGAAGGATTTCTTTGATTATTTGAACGACAATGCTTACAATTTGAGATTTACCACGACTCATGACAGACGAAGTATTACTTTTTTGGATGTAGAGCTATTTATAGAAGGAGAGAAGATAAAGAGCAGGATGTACAGGAAGCCTACCAGCTGCAATGCAATTCTGCATGCTGAGAGTTGCCATCCCAGCAGCCAGAAGAATGCCATACCTTATGGCGAACTTGTCAGGGCTCGACGCAATTGTGCCCTTGATTTAGACTTTGAGAGAAACTTAACAGATATGACAGCTAGGTTTTTGAATCGTGGGTACAAACAGGATGTAGTCAAGACTGCTGTATCCAGAGTAAAGAAGGTTAAAAGGAGATCGACACTTATCAGACAAAACAAAGAATCAAGAACTAAAGATCAGAAGGTCAGACTAATAACTAACTATGGTCTAGGTAGCTCCAAACTATTTTCTATTCTTAATAAACATTGGCACCTTTTATTTATGGACCAGGACCTGAGACCATATATTTATGAAAGACCAAGCCTGACCTTTAAGAGGGGAAATACTCTGAGGAATATGTTAAGTCCAAGTTACCCTGACAAAACCAACAAAACTGATTGGCTAAACAGTTTTAAAGGTTTTTACAAATGTGGGAGATGTGCTTCTTGTAGATGGGCAAAAAAGAAAGTTCAGAACTTTAACTATAATGATTCAGGTGATTATACGATTGGCATGTTCATTAACTGTGATACCACATTCGTGGTTTATGTTATTTCTTGTACTTGCGGGAAGATATATGTGGGGAGCACGATCAGGAGACTGAGAGATCGAATGGCGGAGCACTTCAGAGCCCTAAAGAACGGAGACACACGTTATCCGATCGCATCACACATAGTACAGAATCATGACAATCGAGATCAACACAACTTTTCATATCATGGTATTGATCACATTAAGCCTGATCCCCAGGGGGGTAACAGACTTCTGACACTGAGAAGAAGGGAGGTCTTATGGCTTATTAAATTGAAAGCAGTGGAATGCGGGCTCAATGTGGATCACGAATTTGAGTTTTATTTGGGACAATAGGTATGTGCATATGTCAGAGAGGACTGAAAAATAACTTTTTATCAAATCGTATGTACCTTTGATAATATTGATATATGAGTACCAGATTTCCCACCTATAACATTTGCCGCAATCATCTGAGTCATGGACATAATGATGTAGCAATAACTTAACTATCTTGTCTCACTATAAGAATAGCTCGTATTAAGAAATGATTTACATTTAATCAATTGTAAAACTCTACTATATGTCATGAAAATACGACGATGTACAGAGCTTTTACCGGTTACTACCCCAAACACCTCTACGAGCCTTTTTGCTTAATTGTGCAAAATACTTGCACAATAACTATATTAGACATGGGGGACTGAGGATGCTGTGGATGCCTGGGATACACGCACAATGTCAACTAACGTAATCACTATGGGAAAATCAGAAAAGGATAGGTTCTTTGCGATATACATTTAGAACGAGAATTAATATAGCAGGTGACGGATGGTGCCTGACCTAAGATGGCGCCTGTTTATGACATCGGAGTAAAATCGTATACCAGGTGTGTAACTGAATATTTATACCATAACAACTTATATGCCACAATTAAAGAATAAGGTGTACTACGGTGAGGATGGCATGTATTTTAAGACAGTAGGAGTATAATTTGAAAATTACGAGCGCGGAGCTGATTTTTTACAATCTGACTCACGGAACTATCAATATGTGACAGCTACGGTGGTTCACTCTGAATCGTATCTAATGGTACTGTATAACAAATACGATTATGAATGATACGGGCAGTGACAAGAGTCAGAACAAGTGTAAACAGGGAAATAGGACGAGACGCGCAATGCAGTATAAAATGCCATTACAAGATGGCGCTGGCGCAGAACGCCACCAGATTAGCGAGAGAACAGACAAAAACGGTAAGCCCAAGACAAGGGTGGCTTTTTTTACGATACCAAGGACACAAGAATATGTATCTTATTATGGCTCATTTTACTTACAGACACGTACACGTGTGAAGATTAGAAATATAATTGGAATACAAGAAGTACACTTAATCGAGACTAGGAGGTAAGAATCGAAGTAGCTGTAATATGATGTGGTCTTAAAGAGACCAACGTAACTATAATCGACTCAGCATATTAACGTAAAATTGAGTTATGCGAGAGTACTATAGAACATACATACTTTTGGTACATTTGCAGGATAAGACGTGATTAGATACTGAAACACACTTTGGAATACGGTGAAGGATACTTGAATATGGAGGTGAGAGTCCTCAAAATGATGGCTTTAGATGAAATATGGATTGACATGTGGGTGTACTTAGTTAGGGCGAGGTCCTATTATTTGTAACAATTAGTCTCATTGGGCGTGGACCTAGCACCTGTGGCATCACCAGGAACCCTTATTTAGGATATTGAGATTACATTATAATGCTACTTACTTAAGTTAATTTTACTCTATTACTGATAAGAACACGACTTTGGCTTACATGTCCTCCCTTTCAATACACAATTTAAGTATCTTATGGTTTGTGGTTGTATTTCTCTCTATCTCTCTAGGGAATCTATTAGAGAATAGGATATTCTTTGGTGATAATGTAACTGATGTACATAGAGAATGTTACTTATTGTGGATATTTTGGGTTGCAGCCCTGAGGAAGTCAATGGTCCTACTGACCAGACGAAACACGTGTTGGCTGCATCGTTTCATATCTTGGATGTATGATTTGGAATACAACTTGGATTGATGATTTATGAAATAACTGAAGAATCTGGACATTAAATGGACTGGTGAAAACCGTAAAGACTTTTTTGTGATACTGAATGAGTGCTCAGATGGACAATTCCTAGTTTATACCCTTGTGGTTATCTTTGGGGTTGTGGTAACCAGCCCCCGCATTCTTTGAGCACCGATATTATTTTGATTCTAGATTTTACTTGTACCTATACTGTGCTGAGCGCTCATATCAACTGTTACCACTGAGAATTGTGCAATTTATAGTTAAGTGAGCAGCCGCCAGGTACCAACTATGAATAGAGACAAGGAGGCTGAATTACTCTTTAGCAATTTAAATGCTGGGGGAACCATAGGGAGAGCGGTTGGTCCTCCGAAAGATACAAAGAAAGAGGGGCTTAGAGCCAAATTCGCAAGATTGGAATTACTTAAACGTACAGAATTAAATAAGTGGTGGGATGCTGCCACTCTCAAACAGTACTTGGTATTGAATAGAGTACCACGAGGTTTACGTTCACAGATAATACCGACATACGAGGATTTAGAATCTGACCTGTACATTACTTGGGAGAAGGAACTAAACAATAGCTCGCGCAATTTAATACAGATCTTAATTGAAAATGCTGAGAGGAAGATAACTAAATTACTTATCGAAATTAACAAAATAGAAGATGAGATTAAAGAGATGAATCTACCTGAACTTACAGTTAAAAATTATACAATTCTTGACGAAAAATTGAATGATCTTCAATTAGAAATCAAGAGTAGGAAGGCACACAAATTGAAACGTGACGAAAGAGATTATCGTACAGGCAGAGTATATACTTTTGCCAAGAGGTTTGACTACTTAGTTAAAAAGAGTTCCTCTACCAAAACTAGTGGCAGTACTCCGCTGGTCAGTGACACTGATGCTTCTTCACTAATATCTAGTAGTGAAAATGAGGATACTCCTGAGGTGGTCCCGGTTAATGAGAATAATTTTTTAGAGGAAGTACAGAGATTGAGGAGGGGCAATCGGGACTCAGAGATGAGGAATCGCGATTTAAATACAAGAAGACAAGGAGAGGGAGCAGGGGTAGTAGATCCAGATGCAAGAAAAAGGAGCCTCAGGTCTTGGAAACAATGATGAACAGGGATGAATCCAGCGCATGTGATATTGAGGTGATCAATTTATCTGCTTGTGTATTGTCTGTTGATATGATTTCCGTACTCAAGAAAGGTTTAAACTTTTGTCCAGTAACTAAACATGATTGGTGTATGACCAAAATAGATCTCTATAAATTTGTTAGAAATTTGAAGTTGAAAAATTTTTTTGCAAATATGCCAGGCAAAGAGAAACAACAAGCAAATAAAGTACTGAGTGATGTATCAATTCAAGAGTTGAGAGACACGCAACTTCTTTTATCACTAACTGAAAAAGAGGATGATCCTATTACTATGCTAAGATTATTAGAAGATCTAGAGATTGAGAGATTTCAGAGTGAGAGTAGTGGACTCAGAATGAAATCCAAGTGGACACCCCAACTTATACCTGGCAATACCATTGATGTGTTCTTCAAGATGGTCAGTGCAGATATAAATAAAGAAATGGATACATCTCGAGTTACAAATATTGGGAGACGACAGGATAATCTAACTTATGGGGAAAGGGAGGCTTTGAAAGAACTCATCAATAACAAGTCTATAACCATACGTAGTGCAGACAAAGGAGGTAACGTAGTGGTTTTAAATACAAAGGATTATAATGATGAGGTCTACTCTCAACTCAATGATACAGAATTCTATGAGAGGTTAGTCTCGAATCCAATGAATGATTTGACTGCTATGATCAATAATGAAATCAAAACGTGGTATGAACAATCACTTCTTGATCATGATGAATATTTATATTTAACTTTGCATACACCAAGATCACCGTGTTTGTATACTCTTCCCAAGGTCCACAAATGCCGGGACAAACCGCCGGGCCGGCCTATTGTTTCCGGCATAGGTGGGCCTACGGAACATCTCTCTGAGTTCATTGACTGTTTTCTCAGACAATATGTTTATAACCTACCCTCCTTTATTGAGGATACAAAGCATGTGTTAAATTTATTGGAAGACATTGTATGGGAGGATGGTATGATACTAGTGACTCTAGACGTGGTATCTTTGTATACTATTATTGACCACTCTCTTGGTTTACGTGCTTTGGATCATTTCCTTAGCCAAAGAGCAGCTGAATTTTACGATCATACTCAAATGATTTTGCGAATGACTGAGTTGGTACTGAAAAACAATGTTTTTCTATTTGATGGTTACTGGTTCAGGCAGCGCCTTGGTACAGCTATGGGCTCAAGATTTGCTCCGTCTTTCGCCAACCTATTTATGGGTTGGTTCGAGGCGGAGCGAATCTGGGGCCAAGATGGGAGTCAGTGGATACAGTATATCCACTATTGGGGTCGATTTATAGACGACTGCCTGTTAATCTGGACGGGTTCAGTGGAGAGACTGAAGGGTTTCTTTGATTATTTGAACGACAATGCTTACAATTTGAGATTTACCACGACTCATGACAGACGAAGTATTACTTTTTTGGATGTAGAGCTATTTATAGAAGGAGAGAAGATAAAGAGCAGGATGTACAGGAAGCCTACCAGCTGCAATGCAATTCTGCATGCTGAGAGTTGCCATCCCAGCAGCCAGAAGAATGCCATACCTTATGGCGAACTTGTCAGGGCTCGACGCAATTGTGCCCTTGATTTAGACTTTGAGAGAAACTTAACAGATATGACAGCTAGGTTTTTGAATCGTGGGTACAAACAGGATGTAGTCAAGACTGCTGTATCCAGAGTAAAGAAGGTTAAAAGGAGATCGACACTTATCAGACAAAACAAAGAATCAAGAACTAAAGATCAGAAGGTCAGACTAATAACTAACTATGGTCTAGGTAGCTCCAAACTATTTTCTATTCTTAATAAACATTGGCACCTTTTATTTATAGACCAGGACCTGAGACCATATATTTATGAAAGACCAAGCCTGACCTTTAAGAGGGGAAATACTCTGAGGAATATGTTAAGTCCAAGTTACCCTGACAAAACCAACAAAACTGATTGGCTAAACAGTTTTAAAGGTTTTTACAAATGTGGGAGATGTGCTTCTTGTAGATGGGCAAAAAAGAAAGTTCAGAACTTTAACTATAATGATTCAGGTGATTATACGATTGGCATGTTCATTAACTGTGATACCACATTCGTGGTTTATGTTATTTCTTGTACTTGCGGGAAGATATATGTGGGGAGCACGATCAGGAGACTGAGAGATCGAATGGCGGAGCACTTCAGAGCCCTAAAGAACGGAGACACACGTTATCCGATCGCATCACACATAGTACAGAATCATGACAATCGAGATCAACACAACTTTTCATATCATGGTATTGATCACATTAAGCCTGATCCCCGGGGGGGTAACAGACTTCTGACACTGAGATGAAGGGAGGTCTTATGGCTTATTAAATTGAAAGCAGTGGAATGCGGGCTCAATGTGGATCACGAATTTGAGTTTTATTTGGGACAATAGGTATGTGCATATGTCAGAGAGGACTGAAAAATAACTTTTTATCAAATCGTATGTACCTTTGATAATATTGATATATGAGTACCAGATTTCCCACCTATAACATTTGCCGCAATCATCTGAGTCATGGACATAATGATGTAGCAATAACTTAACTATCTTGTCTCACTATAAGAATAGCTCGTATTAAGAAATGATTTACATTTAATCAATTGTAAAACTCTACTATATGTCATGAAAATACGACGATGTACAGAGCTTTTACCGGTTACTACCCCAAACACCTCTACGAGCCTTTTTGCTTAATTGTGCAAAATACTTGCACAATAACTATATTAGACATGGGGGACTGAGGATGCTGTGGATGCCTGGGATACACGCACAATGTCAACTAACGTAATCACTATGGGAAAATCAGAAAAGGATAGGTTCTTTGCGATATACATTTAGAACGAGAATTAATATAGCAGGTGACGGATGGTGCCTGACCTAAGATGGCGCCTGTTTATGACATCGGAGTAAAATCGTATACCAGGTGTGTAACTGAATATTTATACCATAACAACTTATATGCCACAATTAAAGAATAAGGTGTACTACGGTGAGGATGGCATGTATTTTAAGACAGTAGGAGTATAATTTGAAAATTACGAGCGCGGAGCTGATTTTTTACAATCTGACTCACGGAACTATCAATATGTGACAGCTACGGTGGTTCACTCTGAATCGTATCTAATGGTACTGTATAACAAATACGATTATGAATGATACGGGCAGTGACAAGAGTCAGAACAAGTGTAAACAGGGAAATAGGACGAGACGCGCAATGCAGTATAAAATGCCATTACAAGATGGCGCTGGCGCAGAACGCCACCAGATTAGCGAGAGAACAGACAAAAACGGTAAGCCCAAGACAAGGGTGGCTTTTTTTACGATACCAAGGACACAAGAATATGTATCTTATTATGGCTCATTTTACTTACAGACACGTACACGTGTGAAGATTAGAAATATAATTGGAATACAAGAAGTACACTTAATCGAGACTAGGAGGTAAGAATCGAAGTAGCTGTAATATGATGTGGTCTTAAAGAGACCAACGTAACTATAATCGACTCAGCATATTAACGTAAAATTGAGTTATGCGAGAGTACTATAGAACATACATACTTTTGGTACATTTGCAGGATAAGACGTGATTAGATACTGAAACACACTTTGGAATACGGTGAAGGATACTTGAATATGGAGGTGAGAGTCCTCAAAATGATGGCTTTAGATGAAATATGGATTGACATGTGGGTGTACTTAGTTAGGGCGAGGTCCTATTATTTGTAACAATTAGTCTCATTTGGTGTGGACCTAGCACCTGTGGCATCACCAGGAACCCTTATTTAGGATATTGAGATTACATTATAATGCTACTTACTTAAGTTAATTTTACTCTATTACTGATAAGAACACGACTTTGGCTTACATGTCCTCCCTTTCAATACACAATTTAAGTATCTTATGGTTTGTGGTTGTATTTCTCTCTATCTCTCTAGGGAATCTATTAGAGAATAGGATATTCTTTGGTGATAATGTAACTGATGTACATAGAGAATGTTACTTATTGTGGATATTTTGGGTTGCAGCCCTGAGGAAGTCAATGGTCCTACTGACCAGACGAAACACGTGTTGGCTGCATCGTTTCATATCTTGGATGTATGATTTGGAATACAACTTGGATTGATGATTTATGAAATAACTGAAGAATCTGGACATTAAATGGACTGGTGAAAACCGTAAAGACTTTTTTGTGATACTGAATGAGTGCTCAGATGGACAATTCCTACCGCTAAACTGCTATTGATATTTTTGTTCCGAATTGTACTCTTATGCTCAGATATGCGGGTTTTTATTTTCCTTTCTGTTTTGCCCACATACAACAATCCGCAGGGGCACTTGATGGCATATACCAGGTTCATAGTGTTACAGTCTGCATTGATCCTAGTGAAAATAGTTTCCCCTGTATGTGGATGTTTCACTGTATCTGTTACCATTACATTATTACAATGTACACAGTTTTGGCATTTTCTCATTCCCTTGTAAACAATTGTTTTGGTGACAGATTTGGGTTTTAATAGCTCTTTTATGTTTTGCGATCTCCTGTAAGCAAAAATTGGTCTATTCACAAATAGTTCCTTGAAATCAGTCTCATGGCTCAACAAATCCCAATGGCGGTTGATGCTCTTTTTTATTTCGTGGGAACTAGTAGAATATTTGGAAACAAATACCTGACGTTGGCGAGGCTGTTTCAAACTCTTTTTCAACAAAGTTTCCCTGGGTAATTTATCGGTTTTGTTTTTGGCTGTTTCCAATACAGTCATGGGGTACTTTTTAAATACGTACTTGGAAATGATGGTCTTGAGGTTGGTTTGTAAAGTTTCTTCCTGTGAACAGATTCGTTTGTCTCGTAACATTAAAGAATATGGCAAGTTATCAATAAGGTTCCTGGAATGAAAACTATTGTACTGTAGAGCAGTGTTTTTGTCTGTAGCCTTATGGTATACTTCAGTTTCAAGTGTGTTGTTCTCCAATTTTACTAATACGTCCAAAAATGGAATGGCTTTTTCATCAATGTGATGGGTGAATTGCATATTCTCATCATGCAAATTGAGCTGGGATATCTTTTGCTCCAACATTGTTTTGGAGTTCTGCCATATAAGAAAAATATCGTCTATATAACGACAATACAGAGTTGTGTTATCTGTCCAATCTTTGTCAGTCACCAAGAACATGTCTTCAAACCTAGCCATGTAGGTATTAGCATAGGCTGGGGCTCCAGAAAAACCCATTGAGGTACCCTTGTTTTGTAGATAAAAATCATCTTTCCACTTAAAATAACTGTGACATAAACTGTAATGTAAAAGTTCCAACAGGAAGATTTTATTCACTGATAGATCCTCTTGTTTCAATAAAGCCCATTCTACTGCCTCTATTCCTGCGGCATGCGGGATAGAGGTGTATAGGGCTTTGACGTCTAGTGTGCACATAAGCATGGCTGGTTTAATGACCACCTTCATGAGCTTTTGCAAAAAGTGTGTAGTGTCTTTAGTGTAGGAATACCATGACTGAACAAAAGGTTGCAAAAATTGATCTATGTACTGACCCAAAGGCTCGAAAATGGTGCCACACCCGGTTACAATTGGGCGAAATGGTGGGTTGGAAAGATTTTTATGGACTTTTGGCAGCATGTAGATTCCTGGCTGCTTAGGAAATGTAACTGTGAGAAATTGACGAGTTTTAGTGTTAATCCATTTCATATTTTCAGCTTGATCTAGTATTTTGTCAAGTGTCATTTTTAGTTCCTTGATGGGATCTTGATCCAATTTAAGATAGGTATTTGTGTCGGATACATGTTCAACTACCTTTGACTCATAAAATAACCGATCCATTACGACGATGGCATTTTCTACCGAGAGCGGGACCTGGATTTCTTCATTTCCGTGACCCTTGAGTTAAGGTATTTGTCAGTTACAGGTGGCTCGTTGGTTCAACTCAAGTAAACACAGCGAGTTAATACCATGTTATCATTGTTTTTGCAGGGTGTCGGGTAGTACTTGGTTATACTTCGTGCGGGCAAAGTCGGGTGAAATTCACCGCGTTGTTAAAAATCAAGCAGGTTAGTTCCTGTTGTCTATTTGAATATTGAGCGAGCGGTGGTCGAAAACTCTATTGTACAGCTTTGAGTGTATCTTTTTGTGACGATCACTTTCCTGATTATTATAAATCATTTCGCACGCTCAAGTGACTGATCGTTAGTTCAACATTTTACTCTCTAGTAAGATGTTTGTTTTCTCCTTGATTATTTATATAGGCAACTTCATACGCCCTGCCGACACTAACGTGTGTTCCAGCTTTCCAGGTTCCCCTTCATGATATTAGGACCGAACGGATTATCTTACCCTGTTATTTTTCTACTGACATGTAAGCGCATGTTTTTAATTTCTTCTCTTTGCGTTTTTTCTGTCACTCTTGAAGTCCAAATCATGACTGCCACTGTTTTTTCTTTACATTTTTCACAGCACATTGAGCCGCTACGCTCTTCACACCGGTAGCCTTCAATTTGGTCTTTCGCCCACACATAGCGCCATTATTTTCATCATTGCCCATGTGAGTGTTTCAACCTGTATTGTTCAGTTTTCATATCATGTTGTAGATTGAATATGAGCATTGTGGGTATTTTCATTGTAAAAATTATGTTTCGATTTCAAATATCTGTGGCTTTCTATGAACTCTGCAGTTGAAGATTCTTCCATTAAAGTAAAAGACATCATTGTTTGTGTCTTTTCAGATACCCCCCCTGACGAAGGGCCATGCGGCCCGAAATGCATTGGGCAGGGCAATTTTGTGAGATGAAAACATCAAACTTTTTGTTTTTGATGAACTAATTGTACTTATCTTACATCAAATGAATTACGTGTAGTTTAATTGACATGAAACTAGTAAAATATATATGGACTACAATTTTCATTGTCTAAGAGTTTTCATGTAACTTGTCATGTTGATATTAATTTGAACATTACGCAAAGATCCACTTTGGATACGTAACACTGCGCAGAGGGCAAGCGGTTCCGCTTGACTCTATCATGATATAAGTTTTTTGGCGCAGTTTGGACATTGCGTCTACCTCCGCAGCACGCGTGTTTTTTGAGCATTTAAACTTTTGTTAATTGCAGATTAATCAAGGTGTGCCTCTCCTATTACTAATCATTGTTTTGTACCCTGTCCACAGGGAGTGAGCACCCACCATTCTAAAAATGTCGTTTGATGCCATAACAGGTCTCACTGAGAATCGAGCTAGCACCCTAGCCTACACCAATGATCAAGCCTCAGAAATTTATTCTCTCATTCAAGACATCAGGTCCTTCAACGTGCAAGGGAGTAGCTTGCCACAGCAATTGAAACAACTTGAGTTTTTAACAAAAAGGCAGTTAAATCAGCGCCTTCATGCATCCACACTCGTGCAGTACCACCGTGCCAAGAGAATCCCAAGAGGTCTAAGAATGCCTATTAAACCCATGTTACTCCGCTTTCACATGAAGAAAGATTTTATGGACCGCTGGTATGCAGTCCTTAATAAATGTTCCTTGGATCTCATATTATTGTTAATAGAAGAACCCGCAGTAGTTATCAAAGAGATCACAGACGAAATCACCTTAATTGAATCTGATTTACAGTCCAGAATGGACTCAGAGGATTGGTCTAAATTCTTGGAAGAAATGAACACCAGAATGGATAAACACACTAAGGAGATTCAAGAGGGAAAACTTAGGAAATACAAACGAGATACACTTGACTACAAGCTCAATGAAGTGTACACGTGGGTGGAAGTGTACGCCCAAAGGAGAATCTTCACAAAGAGAACCCCTAATACCTCTTCACAAGAAAGCATGGCTTCCGAGGGAGATACCAATGTTAACAGGGCACCGCCAACAGTTGTTGAAACCACAGCAGGTGATAAAAATACAACAATAACAGAAGGAGCCTCCTCCTCCAAAACGTCTTTTTCCGCCCAGGATTCGGATACAACCCAGCCACCAGGAAAAATGAAAGGAAAATCAGGAGAGGCAAAGGAGGTAATAAAACCAAATTTGAGGAGTACCCGTCAAACTTAGTGATCAATATTTCAAGCTAAGAACTTACAAGTCAACAAACCAATGTTCTGAATAAAGGTTTGAATTTTGTGCCAACTTACCAAACAAACACATTGGAGATGGAAGTTGATTTCTTTAAGTTCATGAGAACTCTACGTTTGAAATATTTTTTCTTGAATCTCCCAGACCAACTCATTGAATCAAATCCAGCAGAGTATCTTGAGTTCAGACCAAAATCTACCTTTCAGGCTCCTACCTCTCATAAAATACTGGATGCATTTGAAAACCTAGTACTGAAAGACAAATTAACACCAAGAAGAAATGTTATTGGAATCTTTCAAAATATGAGAAACTGATTCTGAAAGAATTGGCAGAAAATCCTGAAATACATATTCAACAAGCAGACAAAGGCGGCGCCATCGTCGTAATGGATCGGTTATTTTATGAGTCAAAGGTAGTTGAACATGTATCCGACACAAATACCTATCTTAAATTGGATCAAGATCCCATCAAGGAACTAAAAATGACACTTGACAAAATACTAGATCAAGCTGAAAATATGAAATGGATTAACACTAAAACTCGTCAATTTCTCACAGTTACATTTCCTAAGCAGCCAGGAATCTACATGCTGCCAAAAGTCCATAAAAATCTTTCCAACCCACCATTTCGCCCAATTGTAACCGGGTGTGGCACCATTTTCGAGCCTTTGGGTCAGTACATAGATCAATTTTTGCAACCTTTTGTTCAGTCATGGTATTCCTACACTAAAGACACTACACACTTTTTGCAAAAGCTCATGAAGGTGGTCAGTGAACCAGGCATGCTTATGTGCACACTAGACATCAAAGCCCTATACACCTCTATCCTGCATGCCTCAGGAATAGAGGCAGTAGAATGGGCTTTATTGAAACAAGAGGATCTATCAGTGAATAAAATCTTCCTGTTGGAACTTTTACATTACAGTTTACGTCACAGTTATTTAAGTGGAAAGATGATTTTTATCTACAAAACAAGGGTACCTCAATGGGTTTTTCTGGAGCCCCAGCCTATGCTAATACCTACATGGCTAGGTTTGAAGACATGTTCTTGGTGACTGACAAAGATTGGACAGATAACACAACTCTGTATTGTCGTTATATAGACGATATTTTTCTTATATGGCAGAACTCCAAAACAATGTTGGAGCAAAAGATATCCCAGCTCAATTTGTATGATGAGAATATCCAATTCACCCATCACATTGATGAAAAAGCCATTCCATTTTTGGACGTATTAGTAAAATTGGAGAACAACACACTTGAAACTGAAGTATACCATAAGGCTACAGACAAAAACACTGCTCTACAGTACAATAGTTTTCATTCCAGGAACCTTATTGATAACTTGCCATATTCTTTAATGTTACAAGCCAAACGAATCTGTTCACAGGAAGAAACTTTACAAACCAACCTCAAGACCATCATTTCCAAGTACGTATCTAAAAAGTACCCCATGACTGTATTGGAAACAGCCAAAAACAAAACTGATAAATTACCCAGGGAAACTTTGTTGAAAAAGAGTTTGAAACAGCCTCGCCAACGTCAGGTATTTGTTTCCAAATATTCTACTAGTTCCCACGAAATAAAAAAGAGCATCAACCGCCATTGGGATTTGTTGAGCCATGAGACTGATTTCAAGGAACTATTTGTGAATAGACCAATTTTTGCTTACAGGAGATCGCAAAACATAAAAGAGCTATTAAAACCCAAATCTGTCACCAAAACAATTGTTTACAAGGGAATGAGAAAATGCCAAAACTGTGTACATTGTAATAATGTAATGGTAACAGATACAGTGAAACATCCACATACAGGGGAAACTATTTTCACTAGGATCAATGCAGACTGTAACACCATGAACGTGGTATATGCCATCAAGTGCCCCTGCGGATTGTTGTATGTGGGCAAAACAGAAAGGAAAATAAAAACCTGCATATCTGAGCATAAGAGTACAATTCGGAACAAAAATATCAATAGCAGTTTAGCGGTACACTGGGACAAGAATAGACACACGATAGCTCAGATTAAGTTCCAGATCCTCGAAGTGGTCGTTCCCACCCCAGAAAGAAACCTCACAAAAACTTTGTTGCAAAGATAGATTTTTTGGATCAAAAGACTAAATACACAAGATCCCCACGGGATCAATGATCGAGTGGATTTAATTTGTTACTTGTGATATCTGCACCAACTGTGTACGCATCAGGACTGATATATGACTTATGTTGTCTTATGACATAACATATCTGCTTTTATTTTTATTTTACAATGTCCCACATTTGTTTCTGTCATCTTTCATCTGCATAACGCAGCGTTCACACTTATTTTTTCCTGACATAACAACTCTGTGGCATTTTACTCTAACACATTTGCTATTCTGACATGGAGCTCTGTTCTTTTCTTCCGCTTTCCATTCATGACTAGGTCCGTTTTTTGTTTTCATTTCTGCTCTACGTCATTTAATAAGGCCGTCGCGCTTAGTTCTGAGTTCGAACCGGCAGAGTTATTGGGAGTTTTCTACCGAGAGCGGGACCTGGATTTCTTCATTTCCGTGACCCTTGAGTTAAGGTATTTGTCAGTTACAGGTGGCTCGTTGGTTCAACTCAAGTAAACACAGCGAGTTAATACCATGTTATCATTGTTTTTGCAGGGTGTCGGGTAGTACTTGGTTATACTTCGTGCGGGCAAAGTCGGGTGAAATTCACCGCGTTGTTAAAAATCAAGCAGGTTAGTTCCTGTTGTCTATTTGAATATTGAGCGAGCGGTGGTCGAAAACTCTATTGTACAGCTTTGAGTGTATCTTTTTGTGACGATCACTTTCCTGATTATTATAAATCATTTCGCACGCTCAAGTGACTGATCGTTAGTTCAACATTTTACTCTCTAGTAAGATGTTTGTTTTAACCTTGATTATTTATTTAGGCAACTTCATACGCACTGCCGACACTAACGTGTGTTCCAGCTTTCCAGGTTCCCTTTCATGATATTAGGACCGAACGGATTACCTTACCTTGTTATTTTCCTACTGACATGTAAGCGCATGTTTTTAAGTTCTTCTCTCTGCGTTTTTTCTGTCACTCTTGAAGTCCAAATCATGACTGCCACTGTTTTTTCTTTACATTTTTCACAGCACATTGACCCGCTACGCTCTTCACACCGGTAACCTTCAATTTGGTCTTTCGCCCACACATAGCGCCATTATTTTCATCATTGCCCATGTGAGTGTTTCAACCTGAATTGTTCAGTTTTCATATCATGTTGTAGATTGAATATGAGCATTGTGGGTATTTTCATTGTAAAAATTATGTTTTGATTTCAAATATCTTTGGCTTTCTATGAACTCTGCAGTTGAAGATTCTTCCATTAAAGTAAAAGACATCATTGTTTGTGTCTTTTCAGATACCGCCCCTGACGAAGGGCCATGTGGCCCGAAATGCATTGGGCAGGGCAATTTTGTGAGATGAAAATTTACAAATTGGTGTGATGCAAACATCAAACTTTTTGTTTTTGATGAACTAATTGTACTTATCTTACATCAAATGAATTACGTGTAGTTTAATTGACATGAAACTAGTAAAATATATATGGACTACAATTTTCATTGTCTAAGAGTTTTCATGTAACTTGTCATGTTGATATTAATTTGAACATTACGCAAAGATCCACTTTGGATACGTAACAGTGCGCAGAGGGCAAGCGGTTCCGCTTGACTCTATCATGATATAAGTTTTTTGGCGCAGTTTGGACATTGCGTCTACCTCCGCAGCACGCGTGTTTTTTGAGCATTTAAACTTTTGTTAATTGCAGATTAATCAAGGTGTGCCTCTCCTATTACTAATCACTCTTGTTCACCTACCTTCACTCACACATTCTCACTCCCTCACACTCACTCATTCTCATTCACTTAAACTCCCTCATTCATTCTCACTCATTCTTGTGCACTCACTCTGAGTCACTCATTCACACTGTAACTCTTACACTGACTCACTCATACTTACACTCATATGCAATCACACTCATTCTCACTCAGATTCACTTACTCTCACTAACTCACATTCACTAAACTCTGAATCATTCCGATTTTCACACTCACTTGCACTCACTTTTCCGTTCACAAAATTTTTCTCACTTTTTTCACTCACTCTGTAATATGTGAGGCCATAAGCAGTGCATTGTGGGGGCATACGTTATAGTCAGTACAGGTAACTATAGCTGCTGAATTTTACTGGTTTTGTATGAGTGAAATCTGAGCCTAACTATAACATCCATGTAACCTTTGTCTTTCAGTGAGTATATATACATATATCTACAATATGAAAATGGTGCTGTCATGTCTGCCCACCAGTATTTATGCATTCTACCCATCCCTTGTAAAACTTTTTGAAGCAAGATACCACAAGAGTGAACACATCTGTGGCTCCATCTTCCAGGTGTGCCGCATTCCCTGACTGCATTCCCCGACCTTGCCTTCTCCAGGTGGACCTTCTAATAAAATCAATATCTGAATCAATCCCATATTTCCCAAATTTATAAAATTGATGCAGTATATAGCCAAAACTATCCACCATTTGACTATCAACACTTATTTATACAAAGGGACTATTTTGGCTACTTAGGAACTGCAACAGTCTAAATAAAAAGTGTGTTCTTGGCGTTGTATTTTCTGAAGCTCAGCGCGCTGCCTCTCTGTGGCCTCTGCTTATGCATCGGGGACTACAAACGCGATAGAGACGTCGCCCCTTTCCCCCTCACTCTGTAGTGTACAGATTACTTTTGTAACGCCTGAAAATTCGGCGCTTCCTGTCGTGTGTTCATGCCTCGTGGTTGTTATTTGCTGAACTCTATATTGTTGAGCGAGCCTCTGCTAGAGAACATTAATATTAGAACGAATTTTTGAATGAAACAGTGCGGATTATGCAATTTTAATATTCAGATTCGAGGGTCCTCCTTCGTGAGTAGGGGGGTGTTCGTGAAATTGGGTAGTCGTTGATGCAGACATCACGCTCATCAGCTTTATAGGGCGATGCGTATTTAGAGTAAACTTGTTGATTGAAGACATTCAAGTGATTTTCCCCTTTACCCACTTTTAAGAGGCCTTGTTCCTGATGAGTGTGTGTCTTTCACCAGCTCGTCGGGCCTTTCTGAAGGGCATCTGGCGTGTGAGTGGGTCTGACCAGCCCCACTAGCGTTTCATAGGAAATCCTTTCCTGTGACTGACTCTACGTCAGCTCTACCAGTGTTTACAGAGTGGAGCCTAATATGTGACTGACCCTTCCCCAACTATAACAGGCTTCGGGGAATCTGGCAATATCTCTATCAGACAATTGGCCTTTAGCGTGCCTGACTGCGGTAGGGCTCGCCTCGCGCCCGAGCTCCAGGGCCGGTGTTGTGTAATATCAGGTATCCCCTCGGGATCCGGTATCCCCTGCTCTTCGGCTCTCTTCGGCGCTCTGCCCGATTGGCCAGCTCGGACTGCTCTTCTGTAGCCCCGCCCCCTCCAGAAGATTGGAATGACATCTCAGGCCTGGCTCGGAATGTGCAGACAGAAACAGCAGCGCTCCGAGCCGAGGAAGGCTCATAAACAATCCTTCGGCAGTTTTATCAATTAAAGCCTGTCAGTAGCCGAGCGTGATAAATTAAGGAAAGAGACTTCAGGAGAGGCGCCTACCTAGAGCTTGTGCTCTGCAGAGGGGCCCAATAGCGTGTGCTCTGAAGCCGAGGGTGTAGCAAGGAAAATAAAATGGATCAAAGTGAACGATCTCAAACTTTCCTAAAGATCTCAAACTTTGCTAAAAAAGCCAGTGAATGTTGTTCACTTAAGGAAAATGTGTAAAATGTTGTATTTATAAACATAAACGTAAAGGAATTTGATTTAAAAAATAATGCATTTTACTTGTATTTATTTTTTTCTTTCCTTTTTTCTTTCCTTTTTTTTAGGTCGAGCAGACTACTCTCAATGCGTGAGCATTGAGAGTCTGCTACAGACCTAATGTGGCCCGTATTCAGGAGAGTGGACACGACTCAGACGCGCGCTTTTGCAGTCTCAGTTTTGACCGCGGGAGCGCGCGTCTGAGCCGCGCTTGCGCAGACGAACTCCCAGCCCCTGCACACACACAGACACAGACACAGCCAGCCCCCACCCCTCTGCACGCACGCACACACAGACGCTGCCGCCTCCCAACCCCCTGCACACACACAGACACACACGCCACCCCCCTTACAACTAGAGCTTACTCACCGTATCGCCGCCACTCCGTCCTGACTTCTGCAGCCACCGCGGGGCATCAACTCCGTGGGCGCGGGCTTTGAGGAAAACGGAAGTCCCGCCCCAAGACAGGCGTGACGCTCCCGAACTTCCGTTTTCAGGATGCGCATGCTCGCAGCTTATTAGAATCAGGGACGGGTGTGCCTTAGAGAGGGCGGGCGGCGGGGGACACTGTGGAGGCTCCTCAGCTGATGTCACAGAGGCGGAGGCGCTGCGGGCCCGGCCTGCTGTCTGCACACCCTGGAGCCGGCGCACCATGAGCTGTCCCTCGGAGGCGCCCGGCGCTGAGACTACCCGGGAGAAGATAATGGAGGCAGGTGGAGGAGCAGCCACAACTTGATCATCACAGATAACAGAGGTGAGGCGACAGCCCCAGAGTGATTGGGAGCCTAGTACAGGGGGCATCTGAGGGGGAACAGACAGGAAGTTGGACGTGCCCCAAAGTAGAGGACCATACACACGTTCTTTCTGAACCTTCGTGTCCGCTCGATTCGGGGCGTTGTGCAGCGTTTGATATCTGCAACGTTTACAAATATTTAATGTTTGTTAATGTTAGGGTGGCCTCAGCGCTGTCTCGTTCTGGGTCCTTCACGTATTGGTCTATAGTATTCCGACACATCTGCCCACTCCTTTACTGCACAACCATAGGTAGCCGCCTTCATCACAACGAATCTTTAATATTTAACAGCGTTTGCCCTCTGTCGCTTAAACTCTTGCCAACCCCACCACTGGACAGGCTCCGATCTCTCACGTCCTACTTTCAGCGCCCTCCGTGCATGTCCATCAAATGATAGGTCAGCTTCTTTCAACCTTTGCTCGATCCATCACAGGGCAGTTTATCCCGCTAGCCTCACCTTCACAGTGGAACCCAAGAGGCGTATTATTTTTCAGTACGTTCTACCGTTAATGCACCCACTGATGGCATACTCCGAAATCGCGTCGGAGAGGGCTTGGAGGATGAGATTGCAGCGGCATGCCTGCTAACAGGCCCCACGGATGTGTCATGCAGAAAGCCGTGATCTCAGCCTGCGCTTGGCTGCCTGCACTGCTCTGTTTTAAGCCACTAATAATGGATCTATGTATGTCCAAACATGCACGTTTATTAATTAGCATCTCGCTACTTATGTTATGCCACCGTGTTTATAAAGCACGGCGCACAGAGCCAGAGCAGTCATATACCGTTGATCTAAAGCGCACCTCTAGAATGGATCCAGAGTGTAATTGTAAAGGTGCATATGGACCCATGCCATGGCCCCAGAAGGAAGCTCGTTGGGATAAACCTTTCTGCTTGATTAAACAGCGCCGCGTTAAAGCTTCCGTTTGTGGGGCGGCGTTCACATGTTCAGCTGCACACACCGTGAGGTTTAGTCGGTTTTATCATTGGTGCGGCAGGTGCAGTACGCCGGGGACCACTAAACCCTTATTCTTGCTGGATTGCATTGTTCAAACAGCAGCCAGAGGGTCCATTCCCACGCTAAGGCATGCACAAATGCACAGTTGTGTATGCATATCCGTGTTAGCACACCACATGTAGAACAGTGGGCTTCGGCAACGTTTAAGTAGTTGAGGTTCCTCCACCCAGCTGCGTAGGGATTGTAGTGTATTCTTTCAAAGATAAAGACTCTTCAGAGCGAATTGCATTGATTAAGAATGCGTTTTGTAAGGAAAACCCTCACCCACCGAGGTTACCCCTTGGTGGCAGTGGCATGCTTAATCATTCTGTTCCTTCCCATCCGCTATGGGACGAGACGTCCTGCTACCAGTAAATTATACAGGAGCACTGATTGATATGAAGCAGATGTTCCAAGTGAGTGATGGAGGGAGGAGTTTTATTTGTGGGTTAAAAGTACTTATCTGGTGGCTGTATTTACTTTGTCAGCCCCAGTTGGAATGATTAAAATCTGGGAAAGATGTTAGGAAGTATATGGTGGGTCGGGGTTAATGGCCCACCTTCCTCTTAGTGTCTGGTCTTCATTTTCGGCCAACCTTCCCTGAGGCGTCGTCCGGACGGTATATTTCACTCCCTGAGAGCATTCCTTACATATTCATGAAGTGCATATCGATCACAAAATCTGCTTTAAAAATTAAATAGATACATCTAATTGGTGTCTGTTCCTCTGCTTATTAAAAACAAGCATTGGAAATGCAATAGGTCTCGCACCATTAGAGTTAGTGCTTTTAGAATTGTTTATGGGTTTTTTTTGTAAATGTTTAGCATTTTTGTTTCCTGTAGCCAATGCTAAAGAATTACAAATAAAAAAAGCCATAAACATTTCTTAAAGCTCTAACTGAAATGGTCTGAGACCTATTGCACTGTGTGAGGGTGAGGGGTTGAGGATGAGTGAGGGTGAGGGTGAGAGTGGGTGAGGGTGAGTGAGGGTGAGGGGTTGAGGGTGAGTGAGGGTGAGGGGTTGAGGGTGAGTGAGAGTGAGGGTGAGTGAGGGTGAGTGAGGGTGAGTGAGGGTGAGGGGTTGAGGGTGAGTGAGAGTGAGGGTGAGTGAGGGTGAGGGGTTGAGGTTGAGGGTGAGGTGTTGAGGGTGAGTGAGGGTGAGGGTGAGTGAGGGTGAGGGTGAGTGAGGTGTTGAGGGTGAGTGAGGGTGAGGGTGAGTTAGGGTGAGGGGTTGAGGGTGAGTGAGAGTAGTTGAGGCTGAGTGAGGGTGAGTGAGAGTGAGGGTGAGTGAGGGGTTGAGGGTGAAGGTTTGAGGGTGAGGGTGAGCACACAAGCTTAGGAGTATGTCTTAGCACAACTTGCCCTCACCAATCACCTTTCACTTCTCAGGGCCTATGGACTTTCAAGGCTACAGATAGCATCTGCCATGTGCCTTAGAGGAACATTTATGTTTTAAAAATGTATTTGACAAATAATTATCGATCCATAGTTCAGCGCCGGCGAGATTATGCATTTTTGATATTTTTTGTTGCTGCACAGGCACTCGTGAGCATCATCTTTACCAGACTATACTATGGGTGGGCCGAGAGTTAGGCAGTCCAGGATCTGGGTGTTGCCATTTTAGAATGGCCCCTTACTTGCCAACTGATGGAGAATTGTTGGGTGGTCTCACTACTACTCGCTGATCTTGTAATTCATGCTCTAATACAAATGAACACTAAATAGCTTTTTATTCACCATCTCAGCAAGAGGCCAACAATTGAATAAGCAGAGTGTGAACCCTTCAGTGAACAGCACCAGTGTAAGTTGTGGATGACTTGAGGATTGTCGCTCATATTTTAACAGATTCGTAACTATTTCACATACATCTTTTTAGTACGAAAGATTTGCTGTTTTTTATTTTCTCATCTCTGATGCATTTTACTTGTTTCTTTTCATTCCTGCATAAACCATAGAGCCAACTCGGCACAAACGTGTTATAATGTGGTCAGAGGGAGGGGCACTAGATGACGAGATGTGGACTACCGCCACATTATGCAAGCTTGCCAGAGCCTCTGTGCCTTGTGGTAAACTACAGCTGTTCTTGAAGTGCTCAGAGCTGCTTCTTCATTCAACGTAAGCCATCGCTTCACTCCAATGAGAGCATCTGAGCATCCTGAAATTGACGTCCTTTGCATAATAAAAGTGTTTACATACCTCAAGCTTCTTTCTCTAGGATTCTTTCTGTAGGATTTCCTTCTGTTTCCTGCTCAATGGTTTCTTCAATGAAATGTTCTTAATTGCTTGTTTCTTTGCTGATTTTTTGGAGAGCAGAACTAGAGCACAGCTTGTAGCTACTCCTTTCAGTCTTTCGTCATATTTCAGTTACTGGTGCGTGTACTGCATCATTGAGGCACACGGCCCTGGTGCTGGGTGTGCAGGGTCGATTTTTACATTGACACAAACATGGGAAATAAGTGGTGCAAATTGAAATTATACTGTTTTCGTGCATGCTATTTAAAAAACAAAAATACGCTATTCCCTCAAAGTTATTACCAGCAAAATAACGAGAGTGTAGTTTGCACAAAGCTCTAAAATAGCACTGGAAACAAAGACAACAAGTGAAAGCAAGTTGCGGTAAAGCGGGTTTGGGCTTTCATTTAATGTTATTCCCGAAATGTGCTCCAGGCAACACGTTAATCTCTTTGTACGTCGTGTTTGTGCTGCATATTTGGAGGCTTGACAATAACATGCTAGTTGGGGCTGAGCAACACCAAAATGGTTAAAGGGACTGTAAGAAGGGACGGTGCAAGGAAAACAAACTGCGAGGGGCGGAAAGAAGGAGACAATGTAAAAAAAATTCAAATGAAAAGAAGCGAGACGGGTCAATTACATGTTCCCTCCAAGCGCAATGCCGCTGCCAGCAGCGGCAGAGCAAGAAAGTCAGCACAAACAAACGGTGCGAAGAGGTGGCTCAACATATAACGATGCCGACTTTGGAGAAGGAGAACAGGGTTCGAGCCTCAGCGTGGGCGGCATCATTAATTATAAATTAAATAAACTGAGATCTCCTGCATATTAAATATAAATAAATAAACAGCGTGCGTGGGGTGAGGGCAGGAAGCTGCCAGCTATTTAAAAAACAAAAATACGCTATTCCCTCAAAGTTATTACCAGCAAAATAACGAGAGTGTAGTTTGCACAAAGCTCTAAAATAGCACTGGAAACAAAGACAACAAGTGAAAGCAAGTTGCGGTAAAGCGGGTTTGGGCTTTCATTTAATGTTATTCCCGAAATGTGCTCCAGGCAACACGTTAATCTCTTTGTACGTCGTGTTTGTGCTGCATATTTGGAGGCTTGACAATAACATGCTAGTTGGGGCTGAGCAACACCAAAATGGTTAAAGGGACTGTAAGAAGGGACTGTGCAAGGAAAACAAACTGCGAGGGGCGGAAGGAAGGAGACAATGTAAAAAAAATTCAAATGAAAAGAAGCGAGACGGGTCAATTACATGTTCCCTCCAAGCGCAATGCCGCTGCCAGCAGCGGCAGAGCAAGAAAGTCAGCACAAACAAACGGTGCGAAGAGGTGGCTCAACATATAACGATGCCGACTTTGGAGAAGGAGAACAGGGTTCGAGCCTCAGCGTGGGCGGCATCATTAATTATAAATTAAATAAACTGAGATCTCCTGCATATTAAATATAAATAAATAAACAGCGTGCGTGGGGTGAGGGCAGGAAGCTGCCAGATATGGAAATACCAGCATCAAAGAAAACAAGACGGAGGGAAGAGAGGGGAGAGGGGAGGGGGGAGGAGAAATGCGACACGGCGGGAAGGGGCAGGCAGGATGACTCAGGGGAGGGGGCGGAGCGGGGCAGAGCGGCATGTGGGTGTGAAGAAGCCGGGCCTTTGAAGTGAAGCTAAGCTTCACTTCAAAGGTGTCGGAGGAATGCGGGCGGCTGTGCACGCGCTTTTAAGCTCAATGCACATGCGCATTGAGCTTAAAAGTCACGGGCACTGCAAGGAATCGCCACGATTCCTTGCAAGTTAGATAAAGAGTAGATGAGCCCCTATAGTCTCGCTTGCTCGATGCGCATGCGCATCGACAGGCGAGACCTAAAAAAATTAGATAAAGAGTAGATGAGCCCCTATAGTCTCGCTTGCTCGATGCGCATGCGCATCGACAGGCGAGAACTAAAAAACTAGTGCTCCATAAGTCTGCGGATGGGAGGGCGGGCCTGTAGTCTCACTGTCATAAATGTCCCTGCCTGGCCCATTCACCTACTTAGCCGTCATCTGTTACTGCATATTTAATCCGGTTGGTGATGCACGTGCACACAGCCAGCTGCCGTTCCTTGTTGTTTGTGGCTTAGCTACAGCTGCTTACCGCAGTGCTGGTTACTTTCAGCCGCTTTTCCAGTGCTTAATTTGTGACAAAAGAGGTGCCGGGGCGATTATTAGGCGGCTGCTTTTAAAAAATATTTTTTGTGTCAGCCTGCCTAAGAAAGATCACAGAAATCGTACAATTGAGGATTGCATGTTTAAAGACAAACAGTTAGAAAATCTGCACTTTCATTTACATTATTTTTAACTGAAACTTTACACGAAATGCAAATGTTCCCAGACACTCAATGCAACATAGACTCCAAATACCACTCAGTGCCACATAATTACACTCTACTTAATACAACATACACTACACACAATACCACTCAGTGCCACATAATTCTATGCTACATAATTACACTGCACTCAACGCAACATACACTCCAAATACCACTCAGTACCACATAATTACACGCCACATAATTACACGGCACTCAATGCAACATACACTCCAAATACCACTCAGTGCCACATAATTACAATGCACTCAATGCAACATTCTCTCCAAATCCCGCTCAGTGCCACATAGTTACACTGCACTCAGTGGAACATACACTCCATATACCACTCAGTGCCACATAATTACACGCCACACAATTACACCCTACAGAATACAACATACACTTCACACAATACCACTCAGTGCCACATAATTATATGCTACTTAATGCACTGCGCTCAACGCAACATACACTCCAAATACCACTCAGCGCCACATAATTACACGCCACATAATTACACTGCACTCAATGGAACATACACTCCAAATCCCACTCAGTGCCACATAATTACACGCCACATAATTACACGCCACATAATTACACTGCGCTCAATGCAACATACACTCCAAATCCTACTCAGTGCCACATAATTACACGCCATATAATTACACTCTACTTAATACAACATACACTACACACAATACCACTCAGTGCCACATAATTCTATGCTACATAATTACACTGCGCTCAACGCAACATACACTCCAAATACCACTCAGTACCACATAATTACACGCCACATAATTACACGGCACTCAATGCAACATACACTCCAAATACCACTCAGTGCCACATAATTACAATGCACTCAATGCAACATTCTCACCAAATCCCGCTCAGTGCCACATAGTTACACTGCACTCAGTGGAACATACACTCCATATACCACTCAGTGCCACATAATTACACGCCACACAATTACACCCTACAGAATACAACATACACTTCACACAATACCACTCAGTGCCACATAATTATATGCTACTTAATGCACTGCGCTCAACGCAACATACACTCCAAATACCACTCAGCGCCACATAATTACACGCCACATAATTACACTGCACTCAATGGAACATACACTCCAAATCCCACTCAGTGCCACATAATTACACGCCACATAATTACACGCCACATAATTACACTGCACTCAATGCAACATACACTCCAAATCCTACTCAGTGCCACATAGTTACATGCAACATAATTACACTGCACTCAATGCAACATACACTCCAAATACCACTCAGTGACACATAATTACACTCCACACAAAGCAACATACACTCCCCATATTAACACTCAGTGCCACATAATTACACTTTTCTCAATCCAACGTAAATACACTCTCCATAATACCACTCAGTGCCATATAATTACACACCTCGTACTTACACTCTACTCAATGCAACATAAATACACTCTATCTGTCTAGCTATCTATCGCCCTCACTCTATGTCGATCTATCACCATCACTCTAGCTATCTATCGCCTTCACTCTATCTATCGCACTCACTCTATCGCATCACCACAGCATCACTCAGCACCACCACAGCATCAACCTTTGCAACCATTCAACAACAACTGGTTCAAATATGTTCTCTCAATGTTTCAAGCTTTATTACAAATGTCACAAAAAGATGTTAATATTTCACTTCTGTTCTTGGATTTTCGTCACAATAAAATACAACTAACATAATCTTCACAAAAGTTATTAACAAAAGTTTAAGCTATTGCCATTATAAATTACAAATACTTTTATTTAAGTATTAATTAAAAACTGAAAATCCATTGTTATTTGTAATATCAATACATCTAGTCGCGTAAATACAACACATATCGCATTACAAATGCTATAGGTGTCACATTTGCGAAACTTGAAACTATTGGCATTGTAAATGACAAAGCTATTAATTTTGCTATTTTCAAAACCAACACATAAATAAAAAAATTGTCATTTACAATACCAATAGCTCAAAATTTCCTAATGCGAGACCTATTGCATTGCAAATGCTTGTTCTTTTATCCTGTCCTCCTTTCCATCCATCTTTAATGCTTTCTATTAACATTTATTTATGTTTTTTGCATTCTTCTTTCATTCCGCTTTCATCTTTCTTTCTGTCTGTCCATACTTCTTTCCTTCCATCTCTAATTGTAGTTATCTTTCTGACCTTGTTTATATTAAATGTCATTTACTTTCTTTCTTCCATCCTTTTTGTAATTCATTATTTTCTCGTTCCTTCTGTTCTTCTTTTCATCCTCTTATCCTTCCTTCCCCTTTTCGGCTATCCTTTTTTTGAATTGCTTCAATTTAATAATTCATATTTTTCCCTTTCTTTGCCCTTACTTCTGTCTCCCATTTCTTCTTTCCATTATTTCATTCTATTTTCCAGCTCTCCTTATTTCTTTTTCTCCTTCCATTTTTCGTTTTATTTGTTCCTTCCATATTCTTCCTTCATCCTTTTTTTTTATTTCTTTCCATCTTTCTTCTTTTGAGCTTTTTTCCATTCGGCTCTCTTATTACTTTCCATCTTTCTCTTCTTATTTGCACTGTATTCTCCTTCCTTCATTCGCACTCTCTCACTTTATTTGCTCTGACTTATTTTTTCTTTACCATTTACATACTTTCTCTTTCTGTCCATCACTGTTTTTTGGCTACTTTTGCAACCCTTGGCCCCTATCACATACCTGTGTCATGGTAATTATTCTTCCAGTACTACGAACCACAGATCAAAGATAACTAGCATTGGCATAGCCAATAGGTCTCGCATTTGGGACCTTATAAGTGTTTAGCCATGCAACAGTTGGTGTTGTTGCACCAAGGATATTCTGCTGGATAACTAAATACTTATAGGGTCCAAAAAGCGAGACCTATTGGCTATGCCAATGCTTGTTTGTTTTTTGTTGCTGTTTTGTTTAAGTTGCCAGATCTACAATAGTTGAACATGGTTCTTTTTAACAGTTATTTGCATCAAATGAACTTGTTTTCATTGCTCTGAATGTTGTTTCCATTCTTGTTGTAGGAAGCAGTCATTCATTCCCGGTTGTGGGGGCTGCCTAGCTGTGCGCATGCAAATGAGAAAAAGCCTGGTGCATGCACAATTTACAAGTGTGGAGTGAGTGAGCCCCAGGCAGCATGACTCACTCACACAGGAGTTCATGCACTGCACCTGCATACTCAGCTGGTTTAAGGAAACTCGACCCACTCCCTCCCAGGCATCAAACACATATTTACCAAGAAACTCTGAGAAGAGCTTGCCTGCTGCACTGACGGCTGTTGGTGTGTGCGCCCGGCGAAAGCGTGCACTGACAGCTGGTGGTGTGTGTTGCCGGTGAAAGCGTGCACGGACGGCTGGTGGTGTGTGTGCCTGGTGGAAGTGTGCACTGATGGCTGGTGGTGTGTGTGCCTTGTGGAAGTGTGTACTGATGGCTGGTGGTGTGTGTGCCTGGTGGAAGCGTGCACTGTCGACTGGTGGTGTGTGTGCTTGGTGGAAGCGTGCACTGACGGCTGGTGGTGTGTGCATGGTGGAAGCGTGCACTGATGGCTGGTGGTGTGTATGCCTCGTGGGAGTGTGCACTGACGGCTGGTGGTGCGTATGCCTGGCGAAGCGTGCACTGACGGCTGGTGGTGTGTGCGTGGTGAAAGTGTGCACTGATGGCTGGTGGTGTGTGTGTCTGGTGAAAGCGTGCACTGACGGCTGGTGGTGTGTGTGCCTGGTGGAAGAGTGCACTGATGGCTGGTGGTGTGTGTGCCCGGTGACAGTGTGCCCTGACGGCTGGTGGTGTGTGTGCCTGGTGGAAGCGTGCACTGACGGCTGGTGGTGTGTGTGCCTGGTGGAAGCGTACACTGACAGCTGGTGGTATGTGTGCCTGGTGGAAGCGTGTTCTGACGGCTGATGGTGTGTGTGCCCACCTGGTGAAAGCGTGCACTGACAGTTGGTGGTGCGTGTGTCCGGTGAAAGCATGCACCGACGGCTGGTGGTGTGTGTGTGCCTGGTGAAAGTGTAAACTGACGGCTTGTGGTGTCTGCCTTGTGGAAGCGTGCACCGACGGCTGGTGGTGTGTGATGGCTGGTAGTGTGTGTGCCTGGTGGAAGCGTTCACTGACGGCTGGTGGTGTGTGTGCCTGGTGGAAGCGTGCACTGATGGCTGGTGATGTGTGTGCCTAGTGGAAGCATGCACTGACAGCTGGTGGTGTGGTGTGTGCCTGATGCAAGCGTGCACTGATGCTGGTGGTGTGTGTGCCTGGTGGAAGCGTGCACTGATGGCTGGTGATGTGTGTGCCTGGTGGAAGCGTGCACTGATGGCTGGTGGTGTGCGTGCCCGGTGAAAGCGTGCACTGACTGCTGGTGGTGTGTGTGCCCGGTGAAAGCGTGCACTGATGGCTGGAGGTGTGTGTGCCTGGTGGAAGCGTGCACTGACAGATGGTGTTGTGTGTGCCTGGTGGAAGCGTGCACTGATGGCCGGTGGTGTGTGTGCCTGGTTGAAGCGTGCACTGACGGCTGGTGGTGTGCGTGCCTGGTGGAAGCGTGCACTGATGGCTGGTGGTGTGTGTGCCTGGTGGAAGCATGCACTGACGGCTGGTGGTGTGCGTGCCTTGTGGAAGCGTATACTGATGGCTGGTGGTGTGTGTGGCTAGTGGAAGCGTGCACTGACGACTGGTGGTGTGTGTGCCTGGTGGAAGGGTGTACTGACGGCTGGTGGTGTGTGCATGGTGGAAGCGTGCACTGATGGCTGGTGGTGTGTATGCCTAGTGGGAGCGTGCACTGGCGGCTGGTGGTGCGTATGGCTGGTGAAAGTGTGCACTGACGGCTGGCGGTGTGTGCCTGGATAAAGCATGCACTGACGGTTGGTGGTGTGTTTGTCTGGTGAAAGCGTGCACTGACGGCTGGTGGTGTGTGTGCCTGGTGGAAGAGTGCACTGATGGCTGGTGGTGTGTGTGCCCGGTGAGAGTGTGCAATGACAGCTGGTGGTGTGTGTGCCTGGTGGAAGCGTGCACTGACGGCTGGTGGTGTGTGTGCCTGGTGCAAGCGTGCACTGACTGCTGGTGGTGTGTGCGTCTGGTGAAAGCGTGCACTGACGGCTGGTGGTACATGTGTCCAGTGAAAGCATCCACCGACGGCTGGTGGTGTGTGTGTGCCTGGTGAAAGCGTGAACTGGCGGCTTGTGGTGTCTGCCTGGTGGAAGCGTGCACCGACGGCTAGTGGTGTGTGATGGCTGGTAGTGTGTGTGCCTGGTGAAAGTGTGCAATGACGGCTGGTGGTGTGTGTGCCCGGTGAAAGCGTGCAATGACGGCTGCTGTTGTGTGTGCCTGGTGGAAGTGTGCACTGACAGATGGAGGTGTGTGTGCCTGGTGGAAGCGTGCATGACGGCTCGTAGTGTGTGTGCCTGGTTGAAGCGTGCACTGACGGCTGGTGGTGTGCGTGCCTGGTGGAAGCGTGCACTGATGGCTGGTGGTGTGTAAGCCTGGTGAAAGCGTGCACTGACGGCTGGTTGTGTGTATGCCTGGTGGAAGCGTGCACTGACGGCTGGTGGTGTGTGCCTGGTGGAAGCATTTACTGAGGGCTGGTGGTGTGTGTGCCTGCTGAAAGCATGCACTGACGGCTGGTGGTGTGTGCGCCTAGTGAAAGCGTGCACTGATGGCTTGTGGTGCGTGTGTCCAGTGAAAGCATGCACTGATGGCTGGTTGTGTGTGTGTGCCTGGTGGAAGCATGCACTGACGGCTGGTGGTACGTGTATCCAGTGAAAGCATGCACCGACGGCTGGTGGTATGTGTGTGCCTGGTGAAAGCGTGAACTGGCGGCTTGTGGTGTCTGCCTGGTGGAAGCGTGCACCGACGGCTAGTGGTGTGTGATGGCTGGTGGTGTGTGTGCCTGGTGAAAGCGTTCACTGACGGCTGGTGGTGTGTGTGCCTGGTGGAAGTGTGCACTGATGGCTGGTGGTGTGTGTGCCTGGTGGAAGCGTGCACAGATGGCTGGTGGTGTGTGTGCCTGGTGGAAGCATGCATTGACGGCTGGTGATGTGTGTGCTTGATGCAAACGTGCACTGATGCTGGTGGTGTGTGTGCCTGGTGGAAGCGTGCACTGACGGCTGGTGGTGTGTATGCCAGGTGGAAGCGTGCACTGATGGCTAGTAGTGTGTGTGCCCTGTGAAAGCGTGCACTGATGGCTGGTGATGTGTGTGCCTGGTGGAAGCGTGCACTGACAGATGGTGGTGTGTGTGCCTGGTGGAAGCGTGCACTGACGGCTGGTAGTGTGTGTGCCTGGTTGAAGCGTGCACTGACGGCTAGTGGTGTGCGTGCCTGGTGGAAGCGTGCACTGATGGCTGGTGGTGTGTATGCCTGGTGGAAGCGTGCACTGATGGCTGGTTGTGTGTATGCCTGGTGGAAGCGTGCACTGACGGCTGGTGGTGTGTGCCTGGTGGAAGCATGCACTGATGGCTGGTGGTGTGTGTGCCTGGTGAAAGCGTGCACTGACGGCTGGTGGTGTCCGTGCCTGGTGAAAGTGTGCACTGACAGCTGGTGGTGTGTGTGCCTGGTGGAAGCATTTACTGAGGGCTGGTGGTGTGTGTGCCTGCTGAAAGCATGCACTGACGGCTGGTGGTGTGTGCGCCTGGTGAAAGCGTGCACTGATGGCTGGTGGTGCATGTGTCCAGTGAAAGCGTGCACCGATGGCTGGTTGTGTGTGTGTGTGCCTGCTGAAAGCGTGAACTGACGGCTGATGGTGTCTGCCTGGTGTAAGCTTTCACCGACGGCTGGTAGTATGTGACGTTTGGTGGTGTGTGTGCCTGGTGGAAGCGTGGACTGACTGCTGGTGGTGTGTGTGCCTATTGAAAGCGTGCACTGACGGCTGGTGGTGTGTGTGCCTGGTGGAAGCGTGTACTGATGGCTGGTGTTGTGTGTGCCTGGTGGAAGCGTGCACTGACGGCTGGTGGTGTGTGTGCCTGGTGAAAGCGTGCACTGACGGCTGGTGGTGTGTTTGCCTGGTGGAAGCGTGCAATGACGGTTGGTGGTGTGTGTGCCTGGTGGAAGCGTGCACTGACGACTGATGGTGTGTGTGCCTGGTGGAAGCAGGAGTATTCACAGTGATAGAAGACACAAATGAAACTGACGAAGAGGAGGGGGAGGAGGGGAGAAGGGAGGGGGAGTGCGAGCAGAGGAGCATGATTCACAGCTAGAAGACACAAATGAAGCTGACCAGGAGGGAGGGGGAAAGGGAGGTGGTGGTGAAAGCAGAGGAGCCTAATTACAGCAATAAAAACACAGATGGCAGCTGTGCATGTGCACAAGCTCGTGAACGCAAGGTGTAGGCCAGCAAAAGCCTCTGGTGGCACTTTTAAAAGCCACTTACTACATGTCTCGAAGAGACAGCATGCGCTGTCTCAGGCGAGACCTAAAAAGGGACCATAAACAATGTATTTGGCCCTATTGGCAACCTCGCTTAAGCTGATATTGACTACGCCCTTCCTCTGGACGCTTCTTTAAGTGCACGTTGTTGGAATTGTTCATTGCAGACCTTAGTCATGCATTGCAGGACTAGTTTTCAGAAGTATTGCAGGATTGTTCACACATGCATTGCAGGAATTGTTTATTGTTTGCTTAAACATTGCAGGAAATGCACACACAGCCATTGCAAGAATTGATGATGGAGGCACTGCAGGGATTGTTTATTGTTTGCATAAGCATTGCAGGAAGTGTCTACATAGGCATTGCAGGAACCATTTACACAGGCATTGCTGGAATGAATTATTGCTTGCATAAGCATTGCAGCAAATGTACACACAGCCATTGCAAACATTGTTTATGGTGGCATAGCAGGAATTGCTTATTGTTTGTATAGACATTGCAGGATTTGCTAAGGAGTGATTTATTATTTGCATAAGCGTTGCAAGAAATTAAGAATTGCTCGCTGTTAGCATAAGAATTGCAGGAAATATTTATGTATGTATCACTTCTGTTCACAAGCACTTTAAATTTATTTACATGCATATCGCATGTCTAGTTCACAAGTGACATATCAAATGGCCTTTTCACACATAGTACACTTTCTTTAATTGAGCTTTGCACAGTGTGCTACTTGGATGACCACTTAGAAGCATTCTTACAATCTTGCAAGGAAAAAGGGATGGGGACTGTTAGTCAATCAGTCAAAGGTGACCAGCGACTGTAGGCTGAAAGAAGTAGGTGGCCCTTCACTGCTTTGATTAATGCTGTGTAGTTGGCTTCAGAATTGAGCCTTGTAGTGCATGGTTGTCCCCCTGAGCACTCATACTCACCTTGTAGAGAGGATGCAGTTTCAGGGAGGCCTTACCATTTTGTGGACTGGTGCGGATGGAAGGGTCATAGGTCCACTTGTTTAAGGGCTTCTGAGCTAGGGTAGGCAACTTCAAAGCTCTTTGTGCTGGAGTCAAACCAGGGATTTTATGGCTAATTTTAGGTTGAAATGAGGGAAGCATCATTATCCAGCAAACCCTGAAATTTAGAGATGGTTTTGCATAAGTCCTCCATGTATTTTTTGCAATATCGATAGGAAACCACCACCACAGTGACCAATGAAATTTTTCTTGGTGTTTTGTCCACCATGATGACTGTAGAGCGCATATATGCCATCATTCCCTTTTACATCATAATGAAGAGAGGGTGGTATCGCCCGTGCTCAAGCAATGAGCACCACTATGCAGCATAGTGTGCTAACAAGTAGCTTTGAATCATTGCACCAAAACCCACAAGGGAATGGGGAATAAACTACTTGATGCTTTTACATGTTGAAGAGAATACAACCTAATCTGCTTTGAATGTATCGGTCTCTCGCTCAATTTAGAAAGGCCTTAAAAATCTTTCTTTTGAACTCGTAGTTCATCATGAACAGTACTTCTTTTCAGCACCAAGAACCATTTCCAGCTGGAAGCTACTCTCTGTGAATACCTACTGCCACTGATACTGTCTTCTGTACATGAAATGACGTGATTAAGCATGGGCGTAAAATCCGCTCCGCTCGCGGATTTTTTGGATTTTCGGCAAATTCGCAATCCGCGAACGCTCGCGAATTTGTCGAAAATCCGTGAATCCGCTCGCGGCGGATTTTTTGCTTGGTTGCGGCGCCCGGCGTGGTGCACGGCGTTCACTTTCCGTCATTTAGCGTTTGCCGAGTTGTTTTTCTTTGCGAGTGACGCGCCATTTTAGATCTTGCTGCGTGTTCCCGCGGGAGTTTGGCGCCCGCGAATACGTAATCGCGGCTTGCCACCTTGCACAGCACACCTCGCGAGAGTTCGCAATTGCGAACACGTAGTTGCGGCGGAAAGGAACAATCTCGCACTTGCGAAATAGAGATTTTGCAATTTCGCACAAGAAAATCACCAGCAAACAGGATAAACCTTCAGAAAATTATGATTTTTATCAGAATCACTCCTCAGGTTGACATTTGGATGGCCTTTTTTTTTGCAAGGAGTCCATTTTGGGGGGGGGGGAGGAAGGAAGTGCCCCACAGTCTCCAACTTCCTGTTCCTGTCCAGCAGGCTCCTCCCAGTGCTTTGTCCATCTCCTGGTCACTTTCATTTGGATCTGGAGCTGGAAGGATTACTTTTTGTGGGTGCTGCTTGATATTTGGATTTGAGGCCTTTTTGACTGTCTTTGGATCACTTTTGGATTAGAAATCAACTTTCACAAGTAAGTTTGTTTGGGGCATTACAGTTGCTGCAAGTAAAATTTTGGAACTTTTTCAGAACATTAAATAAATTATATTGTGGGTAGCCACAGTATCCAGTAGGACCAGGGTTGGTTAGGGGTGCATGATACAACTGTTTTGTTGAATTTAAACACCATTGAGGCCATGGATGGGCTGGGATTGTGCTGATTTTTGTCCTTTTTTTGGGCCTGCTGGTGTGGCCCTTTGCCCAGGGGTGGTGAGTGTTGCATGGGCCTAGTCTTTCTGTGGGGTGTCTTCTTGAATTTAAACATAATTGAGGCCATGGATGGGCTGGGATTGTGCTTATTTTATTGTTATTTGTCGTTTTTGGGGGGCTGCTGGTGTGGCCTTTTGCCCAGGGGTGGTGGTGCATGGACTGAGTGTGCCTGTGGTGTGGTCTCACTCTCTTTAATGTAAACATCATGGATGGCATTGGATTGTGGTGATTTCTGGCTGTTTTTCTGTTTTTTGGGGGTGTACTGTTGATGTGGACTGGCCATGTGGGTGGTGGTGGTGGCCATCTTGAGTGCTGGCTGGTACAGGCAACATGTGCTTGGGGTGTAAGGGGCCATTTTGAGGAGAGGCAGTGTCTGAGGCCTGCACTTATTTTGGCTACTTTTCATCCATTATGCCCAGGGGTAGTGAGTGTTGCATGGGCCTAGTGTTTCTGAGGGGTGTCTTCTTGAATTTAAACACCATTGAGGCCATGGATGGGCTGGGATTGTGCTGATTTTATTGTTTTTTGTCGTTTTTTTTGGGCCTGCTGGTGGGGCCCTTTGCCCAGGGGTGGTGAGTGTTGCATGGGCCTAGTCTTTCTGTGGGGTGTCTTCTTGAATTTAAACATAATTGAGGCCATGGATGGGCTGGGATTGTGCTTATTTTATTGTTTTTTGTCGTTTTTGGGGGGCTGCTGGTGTGGCCTTTTGCCCAGGGGTGGTGGTGCATGGACTGAGTGTGCCTGTGGTGTGGTCTCACTCTCTTTAATGTAAACATCATGGATGGCATTGGATTGTGGTGATTTCTGGCTGTTTTTCTGTTTTTTGGGGGTGTACTGTTGATGTGGACTGGCCATGTGGGTGGTGGTGGTGGCCATCTTGAGTGCTGGCTGGTACAGGCAACATGTGCTTGGGGTGTAAGGGGCCATTTTGAGGAGAGGCAGTGTCTGAGGCCTGCACTTATTTTGGCTACTTTTCATCCATTATGCCCAGGGGTAGTGAGTGTTGCATGGGCCTAGTGTTTCTGAGGGGTGTCTTCTTGAATTTAAACACCATTGAGGCCATGGATGGGCTGGGATTGTGCTGATTTTATTGTTTTTTGTCGTTTTTTTGGGCCTGCTGGTGGGGCCCTTTGCCCAGGGGTGGTGAGTGTTGCATGGGCCTAGTCTTTCTGTGGGGTGTCTTCTTGAATTTAAACATAATTGAGGCCATGGATGGGCTGGGATTGTGCTTATTTTATTGTTTTTTGTCGTTTTTGGGGGGCTGCTGGTGTGGCCTTTTGCCCAGGGGTGGTGGTGCATGGACTGAGTGTGCCTGTGGTGTGGTCTCACTCTCTTTAATGTAAACATCATGGATGGCATTGGATTGTGGTGAATTCTGGCTGTTTTTCTGTTTTTTGGGGGTGTACTGTTGATGTGGACTGGCCATGTGGGTGGTGGTGGTGGCCATCTTGAGTGCTGGCTGGTACAGGCAACATGTGCTTGGGGTGTAAGGGGCCATTTTGAGGAGAGGCAGTGTCTGAGGCCTGCACTTATTTTGGCTACTTTTCATCCATTATGCCCAGGGGTAGTGAGTGTTGCATGGGCCTAGTGTTTCTGAGGGGTGTCTTCTTGAATTTAAACACCATTGAGGCCATGGATGGGCTGGGATTGTGCTGATTTTATTGTTTTTTGTCGTTTTTTTGGGCCTGCTGGTGGGGCCCTTTGCCCAGGGGTGGTGAGTGTTGCATGGGCCTAGTCTTTCTGTGGGGTGTCTTCTTGAATTTAAACATAATTGAGGCCATGGATGGGCTGGGATTGTGCTTATTTTATTGTTTTTTGTCGTTTTTGGGGGGCTGCTGGTGTGGCCTTTTGCCCAGGGGTGGTGGTGCATGGACTGAGTGTGCCTGTGGTGTGGTCTCACTCTCTTTAATGTAAACATCATGGATGGCATTGGATTGTGGTGATTTCTGGCTGTTTTTCTGTTTTTTGGGGGTGTACTGTTGATGTGGACTGGCCATGTGGGTGGTGGTGGTGGCCATCTTGAGTGCTGGCTGGTACAGGCAACATGTGCTTGGGGTGTAAGGGGCCATTTTGAGGAGAGGCAGTGTCTGAGGCCTGCACTTATTTTGGCTACTTTTCATCCATTATGCCCAGGGGTAGTGAGTGTTGCATGGGCCTAGTGTTTCTGAGGGGTGTCTTCTTGAATTTAAACACCATTGAGGCCATGGATGGGCTGGGATTGTGCTGATTTTATTGTTTTTTGTCGTTTTTTTGGGCCTGCTGGTGGGGCCCTTTGCCCAGGGGTGGTGAGTGTTGCATGGGCCTAGTCTTTCTGTGGGGTGTCTTCTTGAATTTAAACATAATTGAGGCCATGGATGGGCTGGGATTGTGCTTATTTTATTGTTTTTTGTCGTTTTTGGGGGGCTGCTGGTGTGGCCTTTTGCCCAGGGGTGGTGGTGCATGGACTGAGTGTGCCTGTGGTGTGGTCTCACTCTCTTTAATGTAAACATCATGGATGGCATTGGATTGTGGTGATTTCTGGCTGTTTTTCTGTTTTTTGGGGGTGTACTGTTGATGTGGACTGGCCATGTGGGTGGTGGTGGTGGCCATCTTGAGTGCTGGCTGGTACAGGCAACATGTGCTTGGGGTGTAAGGGGCCATTTTGAGGAGAGGCAGTGTCTGAGGCCTGCACTTATTTTGGCTACTTTTCATCCATTATGCCCAGGGGTAGTGAGTGTTGCATACTTGCATGTCCCTAGTCTTTCTGTGGGGTGTCTTCAATGTAAACATCATGGATGGCATGGGATTGTGCTCATTTTTCTGTGTTTTGTCGATTTTTTGGGGTGTATAACTGAACTGATGTTCCTCTGTCTTCCATTGCTTTTAGGTGCACAAGAAGACTCAAGAGAACCACCAGTGCCAGGAAGAAGTCCTGCAGCGGTGTGTGTGTGCAGCATAACGTCACGCGACGTCACGTCTGGACACAGAACCCTCTGCAACTCGTGCAACTGCTGCCTGCTGACCTGCTCTGAAGAAGATGGCCCCAAAAAAAGTAACCCGTAGCTCCTCTAGCAAGAAAGGTGCCAGTAAGGAGCAGAAGAAGCAAGTTACCAAGGACACTGGTGTGCTGCCCGCCCCTTTTTTTGGGAGTAAAAAAAAAAGTATGCCTGCAGCAGCAGCAGCGGGATCTGCTGGGGACCAAGCTGGCAGCAGCACCCCCGCTCCATTGGGCTCAGTGCCACCACCACCAACACGCCAACTTAAGTCCAAGCCCTTGAGTGCTGCAGAGGCAGCCAGTATAGTTGTTCAATCACCATCGACCAGTGATGTTGGCTCATCGCAAGAAAGCAGCAGCAATGTCCCTCAATCAACACAGGTTGTTGTAGCTCATCTGACGAGTGTTGAACAACCACAGCCGCAACAACAATCACATGTGCAAGTACAAGCCCAAGTACATGTGGAAGGAGAGGCAGCGCAAGGAGATGCGCAAGCAGAGGTGCATGGAGGGTCACAAGTGCCCACAATAGTTGTTCCTCCCGAAGTAGGGGCACATCAGGAAATCGACAATCAAGGCGAGGTATCATTTGAGGAAGCCACTCCTCCTGATGATCCTTCATTGTCTTCCACACCCCTAGCAAGGAAGAGATCAAGGGTGGTGTCTACATCTTCTTCAAGCACACCTCCTTCTGATGATACGGATCAAACTTGGGAACCAGCACCACAGCCGTCTGAGAGTGAGGCACACCATGATCCGACAAAGGTAGTTAAGCGTAAAAGGAAGCTCGTCCAAAGTCTCAGAGTTATGGAGTGTGATGAGTCTCAACAAGAAGTGGCGGATACTGCTGCTGATGAAGACTCTGCCAACGACGACCCAGTCATCATAAAGGTCACTGCAGCCCCAGCGGGCATGCAGCAAACAGACATTTTGACCCTAGCCCGAAGAGCTGCTGAGCGTGATGATGATGATGATGTTGTCGATGAGGAGGCAGTGGAAACACCACAATCATTGGAGTTAAGTAGTACACCAACTCGTCCCGCTTCCATATTTCTTTCTGGCAAGAAGAGACCTCCGTCAACCTCGACCTTAATTAGTGGCGGTGAAAGTGCAAAACGTACAAAAGTTGGGCAATCCAGATCCTCCACTTCATCTGGCATTAGCTTCATGACCACCACCACCAGTATCGCCGCCTCCTCCATGTCCCACAGACACTTCAAGTCCCCAGTTTGGGACTTCTTTACTGTTTGTCCAAAAAATCCAAAGTTTGCCATTTGTACCATTTGTAAGCAAGCAGTTAGTCATGGTAAGCCAGGTACCAACTATGGTACCGGAGGCCAGAGAGGTCATCTTAGGAGACAGCACACTGTCAAATGGTTTGCGCACCTAGATGCGATCAAGAAAGGCCAAATTCAAGGAAACGTTGATGTTTCATCTGATGATGACGAGCAGGAAGAAGACGTGTCAAACACTTCCCTTACACCCAGTACCCCTGTCATCAGCACACCCAATGTGAGGCACACTAAGAGTGTTGGAGCGAGTGAGACACCAACGCACAAAAGTTCACCAGCGAGCAAAATTGGGTCAACGAAGTCATTATCAGCCCGTAAATGCTTGGTCCAGGGCAACATTAGAACAATGCTTACTTCAGACGTGCCATATGAACGCAACCACCCACTGGCGCGTCTGTATAACACTAAGCTGGCTAAAATGCTAGCTGTGGACCTTCTACCTTTTTCTTTTGTAGAAGCGGTAGGTTTTCTTGAATTAGTGGCAACGCTCTGCCCTAAATGGAAGGTTCCGAGCCGGTTCTATTTTGCCAGAGTTGCGGTTCCAGCACTACATGAAGATGTGCTGGAGGCGATTGGGGCAGCTTTGCAGAAGAGTGCTGTTCACACAATACATCTGACAACAGACATGTGGACCAGTGGCGCAGGCGCTGATTACATGTGCATCACTGCACACTGGGTCTCTTTTTCAGGTGTTAAAGCAAAGCTAAACGCAGGTGTTGACCCGGACAAAGTTTTCAAAGCTGCTCGGAAACATGCAACACTAGCCATGTTTGGCTTGGAGAAAAGTCACACAGCAGAAAACCTTTTGGAAGAGTTTAACACAAAGGTCTTGAAAATGCTATCCCCCCTAAAACGCAAGATTGGTTATGTTTCCACGGATAATGGCGCCAATGTAGTTAAGGCCATGTTGAAGGGTGACCATGTTAGAGTGCCGTGTTTGGCGCACTGTATCAACCTGGTAGTTCAAAAATTCTTGATTGATAAACAGAGTCCAGCGTTCGAGGTAATGGCCACCTGCCGCAAAATGTGCAACCATTTCAGCCATTCTTTTAAGGCCCGGAAGCATCTGCGGAGACTGCTACTTCAACGTGGAATGCCAGTGAAAGCACTCATCCAGGAGGTGGCAACACGTTGGAACTCAACCTTCTACATGCTTGAGCGTCTGTATGAGCAGTATACGGTACTCGATCACTATTTCTTCACAGAGGGTACATCTCAGAAGGAGGACCTGCGGATGAGTGCGGCGCAATGGGACATAGTTAAAAGCCTGACAGACATGCTTCGTCCTTTTGAGTTCTTCACGCGTGCAGTCAGCCAGGAGGACTGTAATTTGGGAAAAGCTATCCCATTGTTGTGCATGCTGGAGCACCAACTGATGGCGGTGTCTTCTGAGTTTGAAAAAGATGTACAAAAAAAAGACCATTTTATTTTGTCTGAGAAATTTTTAGAACGCCTACGTGGTGATGAACGTCTTCAAAAGATCAAGTCAGATCAGCATTACATTTGTGCTACTATTCTGGATCCACGCTACAAAAAGGCGCTGGCAGGCGAAGCATTCTTTCCTTTTGCTGATGCAGATGTTCAAAAGTACAAACATTGGTTAGCCTGGTCAGCCAAGAGGTTTGAAAAAGAACGGCAGGTTATTGAAGGAGAAGCCAGTACATCAGCATCAGCATCAGCAGGCCATCCCCAGTCACAAGAATCCACTTCTGCACCTGTGGCTGGGGCACAAGTGACCTCTCAGCCGTTAAAGACACCGGCAACTGGATCATCTGCACCACACACAATGACAACACTAACAGTGGCTGCGGAGGAGGATTGGCTAAGTTTGATGGGGTATGGTTCTCGAAAAAATGTCACAGGCACAGCAAAAAGTAAGCAAAGTGGAGGAACAGTTGATGACCTTGGGTCGATGGTGCAGGACTATCTGAATGACTCAACAGAGGTCTTTCTTAATGATGAGCCATTGCAGTATTGGCATGGCAAAAAACAATTGTGGCCACAGCTCTTCAACCTGGCTATAAACTATTTGTCTTGCCCACTCGCAAGTGTGTCTTCTGAACGTGTTTTCAGTGCTGCTGGTGGCATTGTAACTCCCAAACGGAGCCGCCTCTCGCCCAAAAATGTGGAGCGGCTGACAATGATCAAGATGAATCAGCACCTCATACCACCAGATTACAAAGTACGAGAAAGCACGCCGCATGAAGACGAGGAGGACGGCAACGTAGATGAGGGGATTTTTTCTCTGTTCGGTGGCACTGACCTCATCCAGCCTGAATTCGCAGAGTATGATGACGAAATCTTGTTCTTATTCCCTGACACCGAGCCCTGAAAATGAGACAATCAATCAAGAACTTTCTTTTTCGTCCTTATTCACTTTTATTCCTGTGTGCTTTGTGTCTCTCTTTCTTTGTTTTGCACAGTTAATTTAATTCAAACTTTAATCACCTAATCCCAAAAACAAGACCATCATCAGAACTGTCTTCACTTGTTTGCTTATTGATTTGAAGGTGCCGCAGTCTACATTCCTCAGGTTCACAAGTTCTGAAGAACATGCTCCTCTATCCTCCTCCTCCAGACTGCGATTTCCCTCAAAGCAGAGTGCTGGATTACGCCCAATGAAGAAAGACTCAGCACTTGTGGGGGTGTTGTACTTCTTTGCGGGTGAGTTGACGGATTTGGGCCCATTGCTGTGAAGCTCTAATAATGGACAAAAGTGTTTTGGACCAAATATGAGGTGGAAATTTCTTGCCGTTTTTGCTGACTTGCTTGCCTTTGAGGTGCTCTTTGGCGGGGTTCCGGGTGTTTGTGGGTAATTTTTGGTGTCTGGGAGCACTGCTGCGACAGTCTAATCTTGATTGCATTTGCTTTTCAGGAAATCCGGGGTGGAAAACAGGAGTTATGATGATGAGTGACCTAGCTGCACAGCGCCGCGTTTGGACCGAAGGCCGAGAGATATTGTAAGTATGAGATTTAGCTTTTTCGCTGTTTGGGGGTGTTGTCGGGTGGTTTTTTCCGGGTGGGTTGGCGGGTCTTGCCTGGGGCATTCGTGGGAAGGTCTAATACCGGATAGAAGTGTTTTGGACAAAATCCTGAAGGAACAGCCTTTTTTTTGCTATTTCTTCTGTCATCTTGCTCAATGTAGCGTTTTGGGGGGCTTCCTGCTGTTCGTGGGTGGGTTGCGGCCGGGGTCTCTGTCGAAGCACTGCTGCGACAATCTAATCTTGATTGCATTTGCTTTTCAGGAAATCCGTGGTGGAAAACAGGAGTTATGATGATTGATGATGATGAGTGACCTAGCTGCACAGCGCCGGGTTTGGACCGAAGGCCGAGAGATATTGTAAGTATGAGATTTAGCTTTTTCGCTGTTTGGGGGTGTTGTCGTTTTTTCCGGGTGGGTTGGCGGGTCTTGCCTGGGGCATTCCTGGGAAGGTCTAATACCGGATAGAAGTGTTTTGGACAAAATCCTGAAGGAACAGCCTTTTTTTTGCTATTTCTTCTGTCATCTTGCTCAATGTAGCGTTTTGGGGGGCTTCCTGCTGTTCGTGGGTGGGTTGCGGCCGGGGTCTCTGTCGAAGCACTGCTGCGACAATCTAATCTTGATTGCATTTGCTTTTCAGGAAATCCGTGGTGGAAAACAGGAGTTATGATGATTGATGATGATGAGTGACCTAGCTGCACAGCGCCGCGTTTGGACCGAAGGCCGAGAGATATTGTAAGTATGAGATTTAGCTTTTTCGCTGTTTGGGGGTGTTGTCGTTTTTTCCGGGTGGGTTGGCGGGTCTTGCCTGGGGCATTCCTGGGAAGGTCTAATACCGGATAGAAGTGTTTTGGACAAAATCCTGAAGGAACAGCCTTTTTTTTGCTATTTCTTCTGTCATCTTGCTCAATGTAGCGTTTTGGGGGGCTTCCTGCTGTTCGTGGGTGGGTTGCGGCCGGGGTCTCTGTCGAAGCACTGCTGCGACAATCTAATCTTGATTGCATTTGCTTTTCAGGAAATCCGTGGTGGAAAACAGGAGTTATGATGATTGATGATGATGAGTGACCTAGCTGCACAGCGCCGCGTTTGGACCGAAGGCCGAGAGATATTGTAAGTATGAGATTTAGCTTTTTCGCTGTTTGGGGGTGTTGTCGGGTGGTTTTTTCCGGGTGGGTTGGCGGGTCTTGCCTGGGGCATTCCTGGGAAGGTCTAATACCGGATAGAAGTGTTTTGGACAAAATCCTGAAGGAAACACCAGTTTTGGCACTTTTTGTAAGTTAGGGTTCGTTAGGGTTAGCCCTAGCAGCAGGATTGCATGTGTTTCGGGGGGTTCTATTGCAACGCAGTTCTGGTGTTGTAGAGCACTGTTGGAGCGATGCTGGCTATGGATACTTTTGCTTGCTTGCAAGTGGTTTGAATACAATCCACGGTCTGTATTTGGGCCTACTGTTACTTTCAAAGTACGTTTTGTAACCATTTTTCTGCTAGGCATCGTTTTTGGAGATCTGATTGGGGTTCTTCTACATTTTTGCGACTGGCTTTAGTAAGGGTCTTGGTGGGAGCATTGCTGGGAAGGTCAAATTTTGTTCTAAAACACAGTTTACAGTACACCTACCTTGAGGGGAAAGATCCGCTATAATATTTTGGCCATACTTATTTATCCTTAAAAAGGTGACTCAGACAGAGCACGCAATTTCAAAAATATTGTACTGTCTATTAGGGAAATCAAAGTGTCACATTTTGAACCACACAGCGTACATACCTTTTATTTATTTATCAGTGGTATTGTAATAGCACTTCCTGTTTTCCGTTCAATAATTACAGGCCGGGTTTCAGTCAACATCCGCCAGGCAGGCAGGGGACAGGGTGTCTTCTGTCAGTGGTCACCAACATTGATGGACGAAGCGTCAGCTGGAATGGAGGAGTGCCGCCAATAAGAGGAATTTTTTGCTGCATGCAACTTACTTACCAAATTCAAGGACAACTCCAACAACATACGCAATACAGATACAGTATCCATTGTTTTAATCTATGAGTGTGACTGCATGTGCTTAGCTTTACTTTGTAACCAAAGATTGTCTTTATCTTCAATTATTGTTTGTCCAGGCTCTGCTTTTTTTTTCTTCTCTCAACAAAACCTACCCAAAAAGAAACCCCCATTCCCATCCATTTTACAAACCCTAACCCTCTTCCTCCGAGCTGTGTTGTTTTGCTTGATGTCTGACTAAAATGACATCAATAATTCCACACACTTGCTGGGGAGGATAAGGTCATAGCAACAGGCTGGTGAAGGAATACGAGGATATCTTCTAGACTTACTCAGCTTCAGTACTATATCTTCTAGTAGTAGTAGCCAATGTCAAATAAATTCAACGCAAGTACTAGTTATACTTGCAAGCAAATACTTTACCATTTGTTAGGCTACATTATGGCACTGTTCTGTCTGTCACCTGCTATATTCTCGATCGTACCGTAACCGTTGTAATGCTACAGTAAGGACAAACAAGGTTTCGTTTTCTTTTTTTCCATAGGCATGCAACTGCCACTGTGTCACACCACTAGTACCACCGCAATGAGGAAATGTCACCCGCCCAGGATTGACAACGTTAATCCCCATTTCACGTGGAGCCTGCCCTGGGCCTAGCCCTAATTTCTAACACAAATTACAGGTAAGATAAGCGTTTGGTGGGAGGTAGTATAATGGAGTATTATTTCGGAGTAGACAAGAGATTGATGGTTGTACTACTAAAGTCCTACGACTGTTCAGGAAAACAAAGTTACTGTTACACCCCCGCCCCCCACCCACCAGACTGAAAAGCAGTAAAAAACAGGTATGGTCAGATAAAGTTTAAAAATATATTTATGTAGCCCTAACAAAATAATCTCCCTCACCCACCCTAACCCCAACGATTGTCTTTGAAACGTCCCAAAACGATCCCAACTCCCAAATCCCACCCCCCAAAAGTCTATAAAAAAAGGGCAAGGGACACTCCACTACTGGAGGGTGCTGGTGCATTTTGCGGCATGGGCATCATACTCCTTGCGGAGGGTGGCAAGCTCGGAGCGGAGGCCCTTAACCAAGTTCTTATACTTCAGGACCTCCTGCTCCAGGTTGGACATTCGGACTCGTAGGCGGCGTTGGCGTTCCTTGCAGCTCCTGTGGGGGGCAGCTGGTATTTCTGTTGCTTGGCGGTGGCGGTTGTCTTTGTTAGCCCGGCTCGGTCCCGCTGGCTTAGTCACGGAGGAGGATGCAGTGGTCACAGTCGAGGATGTTGTTGTTGCCCCGCTCGACTGCGTGTCCTCCTCCTCCTCCAGGGCCACCAGCCGCCGATATTCGGCGACAGTGGCCTCCAGCCTCCGTTGCCGGGCCATTCTAGCCTGCTCCCTCCGTGTTGTTGATTTGGAAGGAGCAACTATATGAAGAAAGAAAGACATAGTCTGTAACCAATGCTCCTTAGCATTAATAACACAAAGTGATTGAGCCGAAAGTTGGGTCACAGTACAAGTAGCAAATTGAAAGCACAGTACATAACTATTGAGGACAGTATCTATGTAACCTCCCACTTCTGCATCCTTGCTCTAACATTAGTGGTAGTTTAATGAACAAATTCTACGACCACTATGGACTTCCATTACAGTCGACTATGACAGTACACCAGTCTTATTCTTCTTCTTCTCTCTTGTTTAGGGAAATTGGTACGTTATCTTATGCAAGCCGGCAGAATGACATGGACAGCACAGTGAACTTGCACCCGAGAAAAAAAGTTGCACACCATGATGAGTGAGACAGACTTGCGTTACTGTACCGGTCCAGTACATGCAGGTGGTGAAGCTATTACTTTTCTATTACGGGTGGCACTGAGAATACTCTGTTACAAGGGCTACTGCTTAATTAATTTACCTTTCACCCTACAGTGCAAATGAGTACTAGAAAAGGAAAATGAAGAAGCTAACTAATTTGATTATCTATCACTTCACATGGGACGTATTTGATGACATATGGGATGACTTTAGGTGCTTTGCTTAATATTGAGTGAACAGTGATACACCCACACATGAATGACGTACTACAAGTAAACTAAAGTTATTAAGAGAGGTACGGAGTGTCCACCGTAATAACCAGATATATGCTGTGATTGCAGACACAATACAAAGTACTGCTACTATTCATGGTAGTATTGGACACATTTACAATTTCTTTTCCTTGCCTTCCCTGCACTGGAACGGACGTGCGGGTGCGGTGGTACATGCTCTTCAAGGTAACACTTACTTCATCTGGCGACCATCTACTCTCTCTAGATACACATGTGCTATCTAAGAGTCAGAGAATACCATGCTCCAGGCATCCATTCAGTCAAAGTATACGCACACATACAGTTTCTGTTTCACCCACCCAGGCTGCTGTCCTTCCACCCATCCTTGCTTCATCATTGACCCAGCCATGCACCATACCATATTCTTTCCTTCCCAGCCACCTCGGGGGCCAAGCAAACACATATCGTTCTTCTTTGCCAGCCATCATACAAGTTCGCGTCCCACTTACTTACACCCTTCTTTCGCTTTTCGTTCATCCCATCCATCACGTTCGTCTAAGAACTTATTGGGATTCTTCTCACCAAAAACTTCACAGCTAAGTCGAAGTACATTTCGAGGAGGCTACTACCTGGTTGATTTGTAATACACCCGTGCAGAAAGCACACTATGCAGTCTTCAATCTCAATAAGTAAGGAATATATAGCTTACCTGTTTCCGCCACCACCGTTTGAACCCCCACAGGACCGTCCGCCGGCTCTTGCACCGCCTCCTCCCCAGAGTCCGCCGAGTCCTCGCCCAACACAGCCACCTCCGCGCTGGCCCCGTCACCAGATGTTACACCTACAAAGTACATTTAAGAATGTTAGAATACACCACTCACTACTATATAATATTTGGTCTAGGAGAAATGTTAAAAAAACTGAATACAATGTAATAATTTGTGACTGTCTACTCCAAAGTAAAAATGTCCCATTTTCCAGGGAAGGCTGTTGTCTTGCTGCACTTTTATGCACAACTGATGAATGCTTGCTTTTGATTTTTAACACGCACCACTTTTTCTCCTAACAGACAGAAGCTTGACTCCTAAGAACACGACCAGGATCAAGTTCAAACCAGGTGAGAGCTCGGCTCGACCACAAGAAATGTGTCCAATTAATCGTCAGCACTAACCACTTTTCCGTTTTCAGTTAAATAGTTTTATGACAAAGTAGATTTTAATAAATGTGTTTACTTTTAATAAAGCTTTTAAACTTAAATAGACTCTGTGGTTTTTGTTCCTCCAGACTAGAGTGGATGAGCTAAAGGTTTTGGAATTTTTGCAAGCATGAGTGCCTCTGACACTTCTTGACTGTGCTGTGACTCCGTACTCTCTTGTCCTGCGTACGATAATCTAGAGATCATTGGGGATCAATAATCAGTGACTTCGGGAGCTGAATGACTCTGCCACACTATCTAGTCAGTAAGGAGACAGTGCATAGAGCTGTTGCTGAATAGAATGGGAGTCCAATGGAATTGCCAATGTCCAATCTTAGTTAGCTACACAGACAGACTAATAAGAATAGTCTAGTAATACCACAGGGAGTCATATTCGAGGCAGGATAAGAATTTATATCCAGTCTACAAGAAGATCAAAGACGATTTAGAAAAAATCGAATGAGGAACGCTAGGAAAAAATAGGTACTCTTTATTAAAATGTAAACTTACTGGGGCCAGCAAAGGAGCCCTCGCCTGCCCGATCCTGGCCTGCATCCTCAGCACCCTCCTCCTGTGTCCTCTTGCCCTTGGGGGGAGCTGATGTACAACATGAAAGAAAGAAAAACCAGAAAACATGGATGAGATTTTTCAACCAAATCAAACATTTCAAAAGAACAATAACAAAATATTTTGGAGAAATAGCAAATAGATAGACAACTATTCCACGGGATCTATCTCATGTGGTATACTACGTTATTCGTATTGCCTGATTTGCGGAACGTTGACTTAGAAAGTTCCTATGTAACTCAATAAACAGACTACTAAAGAGGTTTGCCTAGGCCTGGCACTGCAGGCAGCAGTCCGCAGCACGCGAAGTGACAGACAAAGTCCATCCTGCTTGCAGATCAGTGAATACTCAAACTATCAATCCACCCACCACCGCCACTATTTCTTCTTATAGCCATGTGTCTAAAGGAAGGACTGGACTTCAGTCTGTTGGGGCTGATTTAGAAGTCCCTTGCGGCTCATTTTCCTCCATTGTTGCGTGCCTTTTGTGACGCAGCGGCAGAACAAAAGACTCGCCATGGTGTTGGTGCGGCGTATATATATTTAAAAAAACCACATATGGGCATATGGGCGATGCATCATGTTGTAAAGCCCTGCGCCATCAGGGGGCGTCCCGGCGCAAGGGAGGGCGTACCTGCGCAGGAACGAATCCTAAAAGTGGCTGAGGGAAATCTACAAGATGTCAATCAGTCACTTTTAGGACAATGATGCATGACTCAAACCCTGCGCGCTTGAAGCCGACGTACGGCTTGATGCAGCATTGGGGAGATAGGGTACCCCAGAGCATTGCTGGAACTGCGCCATCGTTGGCACGCAACTCCAGCAATGCGCTGCCTTTACGGCACTGATGCGTAAGGCTTCTGTGACGTTTTGGGCCAATGGGTGGTGGTGGCATGGCACACAATTACTGCCGCATCCCTGCTACTTTGCAGGGATGCGCCGGTAATTGAAAATATGACCCTTAGTGTCTAGCATTACGCAGTTCTTATCTTTGCACTACACTCATACATAATTTCTCAGGCCAATGAAATGCTTCTGAACACAACATACAAAACAAAGAAGCATAGTAGCAAGCAAGGCTACTGAGAAGGAGAGCAGTGCACCTGAAATGCATAGAAGATTTTGAAATATAATTTACCTCAATGTAATCGGCAGCATTATTGCTCTTGGTAAAGAACAAAGATTTGCAAATAACAGAGCCGGATAAAACAGAGTAGTAAATGAATAGCTACTACTACTCACCAAGCCCGGGGACCTCTACGCCGAGCGCGTCCAGCAAGTCCCGCTCCCGGTCCATGACATCGGTCCAGCGGTGGGTGGCCTGGTTATATGTGCGCCGGACCCCAGAGAGCTTATACATGGCCCGGCACACCTTCTCCCACCGCTTGCGGCGCTCCTGGATGCCATAGCCAGTCGCGATCTTGCCGCCTCCCAGGATCGTCTTGGGGAGGCGGCGCTGGACGTGGAAGATGAGTGCCGCCACTTCCTCCGCGCTGAAGATCTCCCGCGGGACCACTTGCTCCCCCCTCAAACGCCCGCACGGGAGCCGGGCACGGGGTGCGGGACCCTTCCCCTTCTCAGGGTGCTTCCCGGCTCCCTTTACCATGGTCTGGGCAGAAATACAGTTAAATGATAAACAAGAAATAGAATAGTGAAGAAGAAAATAAAAGAGTTTAAAAAAGTAGTTTAAAAGTAACTAAAAGCAGCAGAAAACACAAAAATATAGAGCTAGAAAAATAGAGGGATAGATAATAAGTAAAATTAGATCAAATAAACTTCAAACAAGCAAAGGATGGCAGAGATTGAGAGAGGATAGAGAAAGCATGCCCAGAACCATAGCAATGAATGAGAAACAAGATGGCCGCGCCCGTTCACGACCGCGTGGGTAAGTTCGCGCGAGATTTTCCTCGCGAGCACGCGCGAAATTGTACTAGCGAGCAGCACACTTTGCGAGATTACACATAGCGGCCGGAAACGGAATTACGTCACGCAAACAAGATGGCCGCGCCCGTGTACGACCGCTAGGGTAACTTGGCAAACGTATAGCTACAAGCGCCTCGCGAACACGCGCAAAAGCACGCGAACATACACGTCGCAAAAAAAACAATTTTGTATTCGCACGTATTCGCGGCTTCCGAAATCGATCTCGCACGGATTCGCGCCCCAAAAAACGCGCGAAATTGCAGAAAAAACGATTTTAGCTAAACTGAAAGCAATGAGCAGGTGCAAAAGTTCAAACTTAACATTAGTAACATTCAAGGTAGTGCTTCCTGAGGGGCCCCTCCAGAGTTTGCAACTATTCTATGACCCTGCTATGACCCAAACAGCAGGCTCATAGAATAGCTACAAGTAGACCATAAAGGTCCTGTGAAAAAAAAATTCACTGCAACAACAAGCAAATTACAGATAAGGAAGGAAGCAGGTGCCAGCCAGACTGGAACTTTCAAAATTACTGACACATTAATGACCCACAAATTAATTGATGGCAGTTGAAGAAGGGCAGGTGTGCTTGCTTTTTTCAACCACCATAATCTACAGTGATAAATAAACCTAATGGGTAGCAGTGAGGATGTACCAGAGGGTGGCATGGGTGTCCCAGAGGGTGGCAGTGGTGAAACAGAGGGTGCTGTGAACCTGTGATGATAAACCAGACGTAGAAACAACATAGTCGCGGCCGTTGCGAGCCGAAAAGTAAGTTCGCAATTGCGAACTTGTCCCAAAATCGGCGCGAACGCGCGCCAACACAAAAAACGGGAAAATCCGCAAATCCGCTAGAGTTCGCGTATCTTCGCGGATTGCGAATCCGTAAATCCACAATTTCGCGTACGCGAGATCCGCTAGATCCGCCCATGCTTAGACGTGATCAATTATCTTTGGTAATATTATGAATGCAGCCTCTGCTTCTTTAAAGTTGACATACAGGAAGCAAATTGACATATAGACTCTCACTCTTAAATTATATAGCAGTTATTGTTAAGTAAGAAGCAACAGTAAAAATGTACTATTGATTCCTATTTTTAGAAATCAAATCTTTATGAAAAGGAACGATAAAGGTACTCTGGTTAATGATCTGCCTTCATATATTTCAATAGCCCACTTTTACAGTGGTACTTTTTGAGAAAGATTTTAATAGCACAGGTGTTGGTAGAAACAGTGATCCAACTAGTTGCAATATAAGATGACGGTAACTACACACCACACTAAAGCTAGCTTTTCAGCTTGACTTGTAATGTCCATGCAAACCTTCAACACATTTGTGAGTAAAAGAACTACTGCTCCTTTGAGGTGCCTGCCAAGTAGTGCTGTGAAATATAGTGGGTACCAGGATACCCCCCAAGTGCACCCTCACCTCCCCCAACACATGTGGGTTGCAACGGGTACCCCATAAGTAATCCTCACATACCTCGCCATGGAAAGGCATGACATTTTCCTCATCATAATTTGGTGGACGGGGCCTGCTGGGCACGCCACCATTTTATGGTCCCTGATTCTAAATGATTGCTTCTGGCAGACAAGTGGCAGATGGTCTTTCCATCCGCCGCGGTCAGAAAACGATTCCCCCGCCATCCTAATTTGGGGGAGAACCAAGACTAGCGACATAGGTCGGCTAGTCTCCCTGCTGGGTGAATGCTGGGTGAGTTGACATCACCCAGGGGAACCAAGATCACCTCCTCTGGAGCATAGAGCACCAGTGCCTGCCTGCTTGCCAAAACCCGAGTGCCCTGTGAGGAAGAGGAGAACGTTGGACAGAGCAAAGTCCAGTAAGAAGCCCTACTGCGGGAAACCTGTATGCTGGAAGAGGCTGCCTTTACCAATCTTAGTAGAAGTTTAGGTTGTTATCCACACAGAATATTACAGTTGTGACTTGATGGTCAAGCCCACACACTAATACCTGCACCTTACTAATTTCCCCACAAACTTAAAGGACTCTGCCGGAGATGTTTTACCATCGCTTGGCTCCAGTCAGGAGCTGGAGGATCAAATACCCCCGTGAGGCAAAGAGTGACTTGCCTCAACTTCGCGGAGCTGTGGTTGCTTCGGTGGGAAAAGCTGGCACTGCTGCTTGAGGGAGATTGCCTGTGCCTGTATGGTGCTGCCGCATGTAGCACGAGCAGCCTGGCTCCACAGAACAGGATCATATCTTTTGAACACCTACAGAGAGAGCACTCACTGAATGAAATGAAAAGTAAATCGAGCCATTCACCCTAATTTGGGCTATCGGCAAAGTATATAGTAACCTGATACGGCTAATAAGAAGTGGGCTAAATCCCATACGCGTTAGTATGTCAAACAGGTAGGGCCATTCAAGTGTGTCAAACGCTTTCGTGGCGTCTAAAACTATAGCGGCAGCATGCACCTCCGGATGGAGATAGTGGAGTACCGAGAAAAGTGTACGCAAATTGTGGGCAGTCGACCTCCCAGGGATAAAACCCGATTGATCTGAGAGCGCAATCATGGGAAGCAAAGGCTCTAGCCTGTTGGCGATTAGCGTGGCAAGTATTTTAACATCTACGTTTAACAAAGACAGGGGTCTGTAAGAGTCCATCTTTTCCAGGTTTTAACAAGGTTATAATTACTGCCTCTCTCATGGACTGGGGTAAAACACCCACCTCTGGAGCCTCCTCATAAACTGCCAATAGTCTGGGTGCCAGCTCTTCCGCGTAGGCTTTAAAAAACGAGGTGGTCAGGCCATCTGACGCTGGGGTGCTAAACTTTTAATCACCTGGGCTACGTCCTCCACCGTGATAGGGAGATCCATATACTTCCTATGGACATTGTTGAACCAGACTAAGGCTACGGACTCCAGATAATTCCTGCAACCCCTCCGGGCACGCCCCCTGCATAGCCGTGTAGAGATTGGAATAAAATTAAGAAAAAGCATCCAATATTCCCGTCTGTCCCCTGATAACATCCCCATCTGCTGTGCATAGTTTGTGCACGAACATAGCGGATCTAGATGGGTGAATCATGTTTGCCAGTGTGGGGCCCGGTCTACCCCCTTCGCCATATCTGCGCGCTTCAGCGTATTTACCAAGGAATTTGACCTCACGCTGGGACTCCTCAGCAAATTCCAACAGTTTATCTTTCAGAAGCGCTGCATCACCCGGCTCACCCGTGGAGCAGAACCGAGCCTCCAGGTCTCATATATGGGTTTCTAATGAGGCAAGTGTACCCCTGATAGCCTTCAGCACTCCAGCCTGTCTTGCGATGCACTGTCCTCTAATAACCACCTTAAATGCCTCCCATAGGGATGCTTCAGTGTCTACTGAGAAACATTGAGGGCAAAGTTATCAGTGATGTCAGAGCGGATTTCTTCCTTGAACGCCTCATCTAGAAGGGCATTCGGGGGCAGGCGCCAGGAAAATGCGCGGGTGGCGTGCCAGGGAGTCTCAGCCTGAACAGACAGAGGGCATGATCCGACAAGGAGGCACCAGATGCTGGACCTCTGAGGTCCAGGTTGCTACGTTCCACGAGACTAACCAAATATCCAGCCTGGACCATGCAGTATGATAACTTGAAATGCATATACCATCTTTAAGTGGCGGGTGACGACACCACCAAATATCTAGTAGCTCCCCATCAGCCATAATAGCATTTAGGGCGGCACTCAAATTGGGGTGCAACGTTCGAGCCGCACCTCGCCTGTCCGACACATCATCCAACACAACATTGAAGTCCCCCCCACAGTACTGTGGTACAACCAGTCGACCTTATCTTAGCCCAGACACAGTGAAAGAATTCAGGTGAATCCACAATAGGCCCATAGACTGTTACTAAGACCAAAGACATACCTCCCAACTTAGCATGTACAAGGATATACCTCCCCTCTGGGTTGACAAATAAGTGGTCCTTCCGCCAATCCACCCCCCTCCTAACCAACACCGCCACCCCACCAGCATAATTGGAGTAGACCGCTGAATATACATTACCCCAACTACTGAGCCGCAATCTATGCGACGGTTTGGCATGCAAATGAGTTTCCTGGAGAAGACAATAATCAATTTTGTTTCTAGCGAGGTAGGCACGTACCAATCTGGCTTTCCTGTTATCATTCAATCCTCTAATGTTCCATGTAAGAAAATTTAGCGTATTAGCGTGTGGTCTGGAGTACAACTCTCAAATAAACAGTGCAAGTTGAGATGACATAGCAACACCCAATATCAGTCTTCTGTCCCGACATGGAACGTACCAACATGCTGGCTACAAATAAGAAAACAATCCCAACCCCCCACCCACTCCAACCCCCCAATCAGGTTGCAGCATACCCACCCCAAAACTCGCATACAAGAACACCAAAAAAACACTGGGAGATCTTCCATGAGGGCGAGGTGACACCTGCAAACTTCTCCGTTTACATAGGGTGACCGGGAGTCCTGTAGAAAGGTGTGCAGCTAATGATAGGATGTAAACATAGTTAACATAAAATGCACTCGGACCGCAAGGCCCCAAGACATCGCGCTTTTAAACAAAGGAGAAATTAGGAAGAGGGATGTGCCAGGCAGCAGAGTTCAAGCACCACCAGTTCAGCTCAGCAAAGCATAACGGCAAAGTGAGCAGAAGACGTGGGACTGTCAAAGTCATTTTCACTTAAATGGCCCGATGACTCTTCCACTGAAGCTCCCGTGACCTTTGCCTTTTTACCCCTCACATGTTTTGCGAATTTCAAAGCAGATTTCACATCTTTAAAGTAGTGAGCAGTATCATCATGTGAGACTTTCAACTTGGCCGGGTATAGGAGGGAGTAGGGGATTTGAGCTTGCATAAGGACACGCTTGGCGGGAAGGAATTCACGTTGCGTCGCCTGTACTGCCGGGGTGAAGTCCGGATAGAAGGATATAGTGTTACCTTTATGTAAGATCTGGCCCTTTTCCCTGGCCAGGCACAAAATAGGATCCCTATCCTGATAATTCAACAACTTGGCCAGGATTGGTCTAGGTGTAGCACCCACAGGAGGTCTCGGCCCCAGAGACCTGTGTGCCCTCTCCACTACAAATACTGATGATAAAGGAGGGTCGAATAGCTCATGAAGAAGGTCCATCATGAAGGTCTCCGTCTAAGAAATGGCGGTAGTCTCTGGAATACCAGTAAAGTGGAGGTTATTCCTTCAAAACCTCGCTTCTAATTCGTCACTCTTGGCCCTAATGATGTTCAGCAACATATCCATGTGCAACAATTGTTCTTTAGTTTCAACTTGAAACTCATGAAACTCCATGTGTCGATTTTAGAGGCCATCTAGTCGCGTTTCATGTGTAGCCACCTGCGTTTTCACGGAGTCCAATTGTGCAGTCAGAGTGTCTAGCTTGGAGTCGATGGTTCTCAAACTGGAGCCTATTTCCAACCTAAGGGTGCGAAGGTCTTCCCCGTGATCTTCCGCCGATGACTCATGAGTACCACCTCCCTGGGAATCAGGGTCATGGTCTGTCTGCCTTGTGGAACGCTTATTGTCGAAAGTCAGATTGGGCTGTTTCGCATCCGTCTTGCCCATGACAGCAAAGTTCGGTCTGCGGCCCACCGCCCTATGTACATTGGTGAGATGAACTTCGGGGTCACGGCACCACCTATCACCACTCCAACACCACCACGTCCTGTGAATAGCCAACTCCACCAAAAACTGGATAGTAGAGACCTTCCTCGTGCAGCCTCTCCGGCCCCTGGTCACACTACAGCTAGCAACAGCCCAGCAGTCCCAACACAGCGCCTGGGAGAATGACCAGAGCTACCTCCATCCACAGCAAGGACATCTCACTGCAGCGAAATGACGGAGCACCATGTACTTCAATCTCCGCGGCGTGACCCCCAATGAAGAGCCCATTTTCCTACCACGGGGCGGGCACTGCTAGGGGACTCGCCCCACTGGCCACCACAGAGTCCGGTGCGCTTAAGCTGCAGCCCCCAATGCCGCTACGTACATATGGTGAACAATGCCTCAGTAAAAATGCAGCAATGTTGCAGCGCCTACCGCAGACCAGGAGATAACACCTCTTGAAGCACTTCTCTCCAGGGCAGCACACTGCAGCATTGTCCCCAACAGCTTTCCCACAGCCTCTTCCACCACAGCGGCAAGAATGCAGCAGCCAGGCACATGCATCGGTCGGTCCCCTCTCGCCTCCAGGCACCGGAGTTAATGCCACAAATGACAGCTCCCCACAGATAAGGCCTTGTCACACACTGGCACACTGCAGCTTACCGGACCTCCTCCAGCAGTCAGCCCGGCTCGAATCCACTGCCAGGCTATGTGTGAAGGCTCCCCCGCAGCGCTGCCCGCACTAGGTATGGGACCGCGAGACAGCCCCGAGCTAAATTTCCATGTTAGTCCGGCCGCGACGCACGCAGAGGGCAGGCAGGGCAGGCGCTTCGCAATACACCTCTGCACCGCTTGGCCAAACAGCACTCCCCGTCCTTGGGAAACCAGCTATCTGATCCTGGGCTGCAACGCAGCACGAGCCGCTACAAAAGACGCCGCAGCAGCTCTCTCTGTACAGGATCGTTTAAGGATCAGATCCCGGCCGACTGAGCTTGCTCACAGAGCAGCCATTCCGCAGCACGACTAGCCACGCCCCCCGAGAAGCCTGCAAAAGGTTGATCTCTCCTGTCAATGGGCTGTGCCCAACCAGCGCATCAGCCACTGCAGCTGCTGCATATTACAACTCATAATTGGGGGTGCCAAGACCACCCTCAAGAAGCAGGCCCTGGAGTATGGAGAGCTCCACCGCCTCCTGCCTGCACCCCATATTAGCTCCAGCAGGAGACCATCGAGGTCCCGAAAGAAGTACTTGGCAAGTGAAAGCGGTTAACGCTGCAAAGTAGTACAGGAGTTGTGACAGGCTAGGCATCTTGGAGATAGCCAGCCGGCCCAGCTGGGACAGAGGCGAGGACAACCAGAAAGGGAGGTATTTATGGATCGAGTCCAGGACCCTACCCATGTTATCATTACTCTCCACAAGGTCCTTGCTCAAGTGGTAGACCTGTGCACCAAAGGGAACAAGCAAGAATTAGACCAATTCACTCTGAGGCCTGACACAATTCCAAATTCCTCCAGTATCTCCATAAGGGCTGGAAGTGTGGCAGTGGCATCACACAGATAAATGAGGACATCATCTGTTTATAAAGAGATGACATGGTATTCGTCATGTTCCAGGAGACTCTAAAGCTGCCCTTTCAAGTGCAGGCAGCAGGCCAGGTGCTCCATGGCCAGGGTACAAATCAACGGAGACAGGGGGCAACCCTCCCTGGTGCCCCTATTTATGTTAAAACTGTGAGATATCAACTGTTCCGCCCTGACTCTTGCTGTCGGGTTCTTATAGAGGGCACGTATCTAACTCAGGTAGCCCACCTCATGCCCATTTCCTCCAACGTCACCAGTAGGTAATCACACCCAGTATGCCAAACGCCTTTTCTATGTCAAGCGACACCGCAAGCTGTTCCCCCGTCTCACTGGAGGCAGCTTTCATCAAAATAAGTAGTCGTCGTATGTTGAGGAAGGTATTGCAATCTGGAATAAACACAGACTGATCTACGTGCACTTGGGAATTAGCAACAGGGAGCAGCCTATTGGCCAAGAGCTTCCCTAATATCTTATATTCTATGTTTAATTGTGAGAGCGGCCAATATGAGTGGATTTCGGGGGTATCCTGGCCCAGTTTTGACAGAACCTCTACCAGCGCCTCACGGAGCGAGTCTGGGAGCTGACCCTTCTACCTTGCTTCATTAAATACTTCCAAGAAATTCTGGTAAAGATGTACACTGAAGGTGGCATAATAATCTATTGTAAGTCCATCCGTACCCAGGGTTTTATTTTATGCAATTTGGGTGATAGCAGGGGCTCATCCAGTTCCGCTCATGGGAGCGGATTCAGCCACTGTAACAGAAGCCCATTAAGAAACCCCTTGATCCTGTCAATGAGGTGGGGGGGCTGTCTACAGGAACAAATAGGAATTCGCAAAAGTGGCATTAATTTCCACTTATGTATTAACCACAGTGCCACTCCCTAACTTAATTACTCCTATGGAGGGGCGTTCCTGGTCTTCTTTAACCAGCCATGCCAATAGCTTGCCCGAGCTATTCTTCCTCCGCATGGAGATGGGCAAGGCAGTGCCTATAGTCATGTTTCCCCAACCGCACCTCTAGCTCCCTGTGACTCTTTCTCAGCTGCTTGCGTATTTCCTTCTCGTCAACCCAACATGACATCTCTGTCGCAAGTAGTCTCAACTCCATGTCCAGGAGTTCCTTGATCAGGACCCCCCACCATAATGGCAATGCATTGCCCTCTGATGACCAACTTGTGGGCATCCCACTCCAGTGCTCTTGTGGAGGTGGTGTCTGTGTTACGTTCAAAATTGGGGGTAATATGTGTTCACAGGGCCTACCTGAAGGAGGGTTCTGAAGTGCCTCTGTCTGGAACCTGAAGGTCCATAACGTCATTAGCAGTTAAACCTGTCCCCTCCATTTCGCATGCACTTTTTCTAACTCTGCCTATGTCAAACGTATCTCTTGCAAAAAATCTATGTTTACGCAGCTGCACTTAAGATATTTATGAACCCAGGACCTCTTTGTGAAAGTGCCCATGCCCCTCACTTTCTACGTCAGCAAGTTATAGTGTGGGGTAGTGTGTCCCGTAGGTGTGCCAATTGGATTTTGGTGGTAAGTAGTGAAGCATTGCGTTCCACGAGTCCCATTGCCCTCAACTTAAGTGTGCGTGTCTCCTGAAACGCACCATTGATGATCAAGAGACTGGTGTGGTACAGGGCTATAAAGGAGACTCTATCTGTGTATCGAAAGAAAACACAAGCTTTGTAACCCGCCTTCCCTGACCAAGACTCCTCTGAGTACCCAGCCATACCATTCAATGAATGAACAACAACCAAAGTGAAATGTGTAATAAAATGCATGTCCTGTTTGGAGAGGTCAGGGCTCACGGATACACAGGCCCACTCCAATGATCTAGGCGTCCCACCCTCGCTCGTGAGGCCCCAAGGTGTATGGGCGTGGTTTGGGCGCCGATGGGACAGGCAGCGTGAGCCGATAGCTCCGTGCCCGATCCCGACTTTTATCCTGCTGAAACCTCCTGTACCTCGTCCACAGTACAGGATCGTACATCGGAACACTTGAGGCAGCCCCTGAGACCAACTTTGCTGCAACAGGGGGTCCTGCGGCGACACGGAAGCCGGCTGAACCGACGGAGGAGCCGAGTAACAGTCGACAAAATGGCGGCGACCCCGGACGCTTGGAGCGATTACAGCGCTGAACCCGCTCAGGATCAGTGAAGAACTAAGGGTCGGAGCATGGTGAGAGACAGGGGCGGAGAATGGCCTGATGCCCTGGTGTGGTGTTCGGCGACCACGGTGTGGGACCTCACCTGATGTGGAATCGGCGAGGGGGAGTTGAAGCGGGACGGAACAATGAGATGGCGGCCGCTGGGAGAACTGCCTGGGGAGCATGTCGCGCATGACCCGGCTACCGGAGGCTCATTTGATGGTTACAGGGGCCCGCGAATATCGAGCTGAGCAGTGCGGCGCTTGAGTGGCAGATCGATTGCGGAGGCCTGTGGACTACGGGGGAGCCGCCTCCGGCGAAGGACCTGAGGCTGCGGCACGACGTTTACCTGAACTTTTGCAGGTCTCCGGCACCCAGTGGAGTGAAGCGGCACACGAGGCAGGACGGAAGGCGAGCCGCAGACAGCGAGCGGCGTGGAGACGTACCCTCCCCTGCGGCTTTGGTGAGTGCGGAGCTGTGGGCCTGCGCCCGGTGCTGCGGCGGAGAGGGCAGGGGCGGGTCCGCATCACCGCGTGGGCCTGGGGCGTGGGAGTGCGCAAAGAGGTGCTTTGGGAGCAGCGCTGATGAGATCGTGCCCAGTCTTATTACTGAGAGGAGCGCTGAGTACCTGCTGACCTCTGCACATTACCAGTGTTTGTTCCTCTCGGTTGTTACGACCAAGCGCCCATGCGGAGGGCGTGTACATTGGGCTCCCAATAGTTTTGAGCATCACATCGTGAGAGGCACCATCTGGACAAGAGTGAGTGAGCTCTAGTGGAGGGGACTCTGTGCCTAGCCGGCTCCTGAGCGAGAGTGGTCACTGCACACTGGGGTTGCACATTCACTGACCGGGATACGTCACATCCAGAGATGGGGTTGACCGCTTGGTGCTGCGCCCCAGTGAACAGATACGGGCTGGCAGGGCGGCTGAGAACCGTTGCGTGCGACAGCATATTCCCTACAGCGGGACGAAAGAAGAGAGTCTAGAGGCCCACAGGAACGTGTGGGGGTATGCATGGCCAGCTGGATAGTACGCAGCCCGCGTCAGACCTTGGGCAGATGGGGAAGAATCGGGCCTGATTGTGGATACTGTAAAAACGGCAGCTGATCCCCACAAAGGGCTTTGGGGCTCAGGAGTGGTGCAAACCAACGGAGGCAAGGACCCGGGTGTCGCGCAGGTCCGTTTGGGGCCGCGTCGTTCGCCCATTGAATCGTCTAGGAGCGAGTTAAGAGCATACCTGTCGAGGCGGTAAGCTGGGTGGAACCAGTGATCACTCATTGGGGTGAGATGAAGCCGAAGCCGAGAAAAGAGGATGATGTGGGGCAGGAAGACAGCCATGACGGCAAGCTGAACCGGAGGGAACGGCACAGGAACAAAGGCTAAACAAACGCCTTGATGGCATTCTGGAAGCCATAGCGGCAACAAAGGACTCCTTGCACCAGGACATAGCACAGGTTGCAACGGGGTTGGGGCTCCTGAAGGCTGATCATTCCAAATTGGTAGACAGGGTGAAGGAAAATGAGCTGGTTCTTCAGGACTTGAAACTGGCTGTGGTCACGGTAGAACGCAGGCTGAATGATGTGCTGGACCACCTGGCGATCCTGGAAAAAAGAGCCAAGGACGCTGAAAGTCGCAATCCGCGCAACAACGTCCGGGTGGTAGGCCTGCCCGTAAAATTAGAGGGGGCTGATATGATCACGTACCTGGAGACCTGGTTCAAAACGGAGGTTGCCCCGGAAGGACTGTCCCCCTTCTTCTCCCTTGAGAGGGCACACAGGGTCCCGGCCAAGCCTCCTTTGCCTAGCCGTCCTCCCCGACCAATAGTAGTCAACGTCCTACATTTTAAAGACAGAGATCTGCTGATTAAGAGAGCAAGCTCTGCAGGGCCTTTCAAAGTGGAGAATGGTACGGTCACGATATTCCCGGATTACCCACAGGAAATCCAGAAACGCAGGGCCTCTTACTTAAGAAAGAACTCAGAGATGAGGGGATCCAGTATTCGTTGCTCTTTCCAGCCAAACTGAGAGTGATCATGGATGGCTCAACCCAATTTTTTCTAACACCTGAGGAAGCCTGGACAAAGCTTGAATCATACCGAGCTGGCACGGATCGGAGGGGTAAGGGAGGTCGTGGACCGCTAAAACTGATGCAAATGCGCAAGTCACAACGCCTCCGCAAGCGGAATAAAAACCAGCAGACGCAACTGATTGGCCAAATGACTGCCGATAAACAGGGAGCTCTGGCGGCAACGGCGGTGATAACGGGATCGCAAAGAGAGGGATCGACGATGGGCTCGGATCCTGATGACAACAGGGGGAAATCGGACACGGAGGTTTCGGATACGGACAGCGCTAAAGGCCCGGTGGTCACCCCCCAAACGGCGGACGGAATCTTGGGCGAATAACCTCTGAAGAGGGATGCTTCCTCTGAACTGGTCCTAGCAGAACTGATGTACATGGCAAACTTTGGGACAACAGGTACTGTGACGCACTATCGCAAGGGATCAAGGGGCTAGGGGCGGAGGCGAGTCCTGCCGCCCGTTGGCCCTGAACCTGCCTCCTATTGCCCTTAAGGCAATCTGTAGTGGCTACTACAGAATAGCATTGTGTGTTTTGTTGTGGAAGTTTGGATCAGGGCTAATAAGCTGTTATTGGGTCCTGTTCTGGGGGGGGATGGGAGTTATACAGGGAGTTGTGCAAGGGGAACAATGCTGTTTTGATGTGGGCAGGCGTGGCATGGAGGCAGGGAGGCTGAGGGACAATTACAATGGGGACATTACCTGATTTGAAATGTGTTACATGGAACGTCCGTGGGCTACGGACTATGTCGCGGCGCCATAAGGTGCATGCGTACTTGTTGCGACGTGGGATCCAGATAGCGCTGCTTCAGGAGACCCATCTTCCCAAACAGGAGTGCTCTGCCTTGCAGAGGAGATGGCGTGGTCAGGTGTTTGGCACGACCTACTCTGCGTTTGCCAGGGGGTCTTGATATGGGTGAGGGCGGGGGTCCCCTTTCAGGCCACGAACCAGGTTGTGGACCCAGAGGGTAGGTATGTGGCGGTTGAGGGGAGGCTATGTGGACATGATGTCGTACTTTGCAGTATTTATGCCCCGAATACAGATCAGGCCCGCTTCCTCGATAAAATATCAGGGTCATTAGCGCACTTTTTGTCGGGGCAGGTGATATTGGGAGGGGATTTCAATTCGTTCACAGACGTATTACTAGACAGATCGCATCCACCACTGACTGATTCCCCAACTCGTAGGCTTGCTAAGCAGAGGTTGGACTGGCAGGATAGGTGGAGCCTCATTGATATATGAAGGGGACACCACCCCAATGAAAGGGACTACTCCTTCTTTTCTGCACTCCACGAACTACATGTCCGAATTCATGTCTTCTTGTGTGGTGATTTGATAGCTGCCCTAACTACATACTCCAAATATTTAACTAGGACCATTTCCGATCACAATCCCCAATTGGTATCTGTTAAATGGCAGCGTGTACGGACGGCGGTCCCCACGTGGCGACTGCGACCGGAAACCCTTGAAGATCAGGTTTTCAGTGCTAATATACGTGATGGCATAGAGCATTATTTTACTGAGAATAGGGGGACGGCTACCACCAGAGCAGTGGAATGGGATGCATTCAAGGTAGTGATGAGAGGGCTGTGCACTGGTAAATACTCGAGTGAGCGATCGGTGGTCCTTGCTGACGTGGAAAAAGCGCAGGGGGCTCTGAGGGACCTGGAGAAGCAGCGACCAGAGCAGCCGACACTGCACAAGCAGCTAATGGAGATGAGGGAGCTAGTGGCAGCGGAAACGAAAAGACTGAGGAGCTATGACTATAGACAGTATGTTCTTGCGAAGGTGCATGCTGAGGGGGACAAGGTGGGCACGCTCTTGGCGAGATTGGCGAATCCGGTGCCCAGGGGTCACCCGATCATGAGTGTGCGTTAGGCGACGGGGGAGATGGTTTATTCCCAGACTGCAGTTCTCTCGTGCTTTTTGGGTTATTATACAACCCTCTATCAAAGTCAACTGGAGGTTGAAGGCTCAGAAAAAGGGGGCTATCTTGTAGAGATTCAGCTCCAACAATTGGATGAGGACAACGCTGAGGATCTGGGTCGCGACATAACGTTGACCGAGATTAGTGGTGCGATCAAGCAGATGGCTCGGAACAAGATGCCAGGGGTGGATGGCCTGCCGATCGAATTCTATGCAAAATACATTGACATTTTAGCGCCCCACTTGCTGGAGGTCTATGCAGAGGCGGCAGAACAGGGGCACCTGCCTCGGTCAATGAGGGAAGCGCTGGTCGTTCCGCTTTTAAAACCCGGGAGAGAGGGTAGTATGTGATCTCATATAGGCCGCTGTCCATGGTGACAGTGGACTATAAAATTCTGAGTCGCATATTGGCCACTAGACTATTGCCACATATGACCACACTGGTCCATGAAGATCAGGCCGGGTTTATTCCGACTAGGAATACCTCGACTAATATCTGCCGCCTAATACGGGTGCTAGGGAGCACTCTGGGCCCGGCACAGATGCCGGCAGTGTTGTCTATAGATATAGAAAAGGCTTTTGATAGCCTGGAATGGGGGTACCTTGACAGGGTGCTGGAGAAGTTCGGCTTAGGCGATCGTTTTCGCCGCTGGACGAAAGTCCTATACTCCTCAGCGACGGCCAGGGTGCGACTAGGATCAATAATATCCTCCGATTACCAGGTGCAGAGAGGGACGAGGCAGGGGTGTTCACTTTCCCCCTTGCTGTTTGCACTGGCGATTGAGCCTTTGGCGGCCCAGGCTAGAGCAGGGCGGGCATTTAGTGGCTTGATTTGTGGCGGGATTCCGCATTACATCTCGTTGTATGCGGACGATCTGCTGTTGTTCTTGGAGGACGCGACATCAGCTCTGCAGGGAGCGATTGAACTGTTGTCGCATTTTGGGAAACTGTCGGGCCTTAGGGTTAATTGGAGTAAATCTTGTGTTTTCCCGATGCGAGCAGACATGCCCCGACCACAATAAACCGAAGACATCATGTGGGAACGATCATGCTTCACCTATCTGGGGGTCCGAATTCATCACGGAGCTGACAACCTGTTAGAAGGGAACATAGGACGTAGCATAAGGGCCTTGAGGGGCTGCATGGCGTTCTGGGCAACTCTTCCCCTTTCTGTACAGGGTAGGGTGGCGCTGATTAAGATGGTGGCTTTGCCTCGGCTGCTCTACTACTTCCGTACGTTGCCAATATGGATCCCTCAGCGGATCTTTAAAGAGCTGCGGACGCTAACCACAGATTTTCTGTGGGGACACGGGAGGCGTCGAGTAGCATTGACTACGCTGATGAGGCCAAAGTCGGAAGGGGGAATGGCGGTTCCTAATTTTGAATTATATTATTTTGCAGCGCAACTGCAGATCCTTACTCAGAATGTTGCGAAGGAGTTTCGAGGCCCGGTCCAGGACAGAGGGGTGGGGATACAGAGGCACGTCCTCTCCTATATCGTCACGCAGCAGCGGCTAGATGCACTGGACTTAACGCTAGAAGAGAGGACCCTGCGTTTATGCTGGAACAGAAGTCAAAAGAGAGCGGGGTAGCACATCCGTATGCACCTGAGATCCCTCTGGGAATGTTGACGGCGTTGCCGCACGGAGGGGACTGGTCTCCGCTTACGGATTGGGAGGAGTTGGGACTTCATATGGTAGGCGACCTGTACGCTGATGGCGAGCTGTTACCATTCAGGGCGGTGCAGGATCAATTTGGCCTTCCTGATGGGAGTTTCCTCTTACACGCGGTTGTAACTACGGCGATATGAAAATACTGGAAAACTGGGCAGTTGGAGCCCCAAACAACCATGGCTTGTCAGTATGTGGTAATGGCGGTGGGCACTTTTAAGGCGGTCACCTGCCTACATTCCCGAATGTTGAACGAAGGTCTAGAGCCACTCACGATACTGAAGCAGAAATGGGAGAAGAGCATAGGGAAACCCATACCAGACACGACATGGGCTCATATCTTGAGGAGGACGTGGAAGGGGAGCAGAAATGCTCGGTTTCAGCAAGTGCACTTTTTTATAGTGCACAGAGCTTACCTCACCCCAGGGAATATCCGGAGGTATTTCCAGGTGCAGGAGGCAGCGTGCCCTAGATGTCTGTTGCCTGAAGTGGAACTGGAGCATATGTTGTGGGATTGTCCAAAACTGGGATCGTACTGGTCCGAGGTGGGGGCGCTCCTTAATGCAGTTACTGATCGGCAGGTAGAATACGACAAGGCAACATGTCTGTTGCTCTGGTTTCCTCACACGACTAAAACGAAAATCACTAGCAAGTTCATTGATCTGGGCCTAATTTTAGCCCAGAGGGAAATTACCTGGCACTGGAAGTAGAAGGAGGGTCCATCTAGTAGGAGATGGGCGAATGAACTGCCGAAATGGGCCAGCAGCGAAAGTACTGTTAGACTTAGACAGGCCACCCGCACAGCAAATGAAAAGAGTTTAGATATGGCACGGGCGTGGAGGAGCTAGTGCGAGCGCTAAGGGTCTACCAGGCTGGGGAGGAGTAGTAGAGCGGGGGAGTATTGTGGGGAGTTCCATGGGACACAGTAGCAGATGGGTATTGATCCCTCAGATTTCTTCTGATTATGGTTATGTATGTGTGAACTAGGCCCACACCGGCAGCAGTTGGGGGGAGGGCTATGGGTGGGTTAGGTGGGGGTTCCGATAAGATAACTATTATGAAGGGGGGGTTAGGGAGTTACAGAAAAGCAGATGCAAGACCATTTTGCCGACCAGATGCAATTATTTTCCTTTTTCAATTTTATGTCTCTGGCATTTTACTAACTAACGCCGCCCAGCCTCCGGGATGTGGGCTGAATGGCTGTGTGATGTCTTCTTATCGCTCTGTGAACTGCAGCTGACCGCGGCGAGAATGTCGGAACAATTGATTGTGTATCCCATGATTCTGCAATAAAAAATCTTTAAAAAAAATAAATAAAAAAATAATAAAAAAATAATGAGGCCCCAAGGTGTCTACAACAGCCACGGGTGGGCAGTCCACACCACTTATCACACAGCTACGAAAAAACCCACCCTACATAGCAGATCATCTGCCAGCCATGTCGTTAACCTCGGCTCCCGGGAGTTCTCCCCAGCAGAGGACTAGGAGCCATTATTATCCAACTCTGTCAGAGACCCGGTCTGAGCACAATGCTTCAAAAGGATTCTGGCCATATTGCAGCATCACTTCCCCTACCCGTGCTCGCTCCCTGTCCATCTGTGCCATGAAGGGGCAACTATGGGTCCCGCACTCCTCCTACCACTCAGTTATGATGTCAGCATTTACTACCATTCCGGTCATCTGATATGGGCTTTGCAATTCCCTTGGCATGTAACCAGGTTTATGCATCTGCAGGAGTCAAGATAGAATGGGTTCACTGATCATCCATCACCTTAAGTTGAGCATGCTAGAAAAGAGCATACTTCAGGCCTAGCTCCCGGAGGCATTGCTTGACCTCCATATGTGAGTTGCGAAGATGCTACAGCTCCACGGTAAAATCTGGGTAAGCTGTGATGCTGCTGTCCTCAAAGTGGCAGGGACCTTTCATCCAAACAACTGCAGAATCAAGTATCTGTCACTATAATTAAGCATGAGCGGTAAATCCGTTACGCCCACGGATTTTTCGGATTTTTGGGGAATCCGCAATCCGCGTATTTTACGGATTTCCCACAAAATCCGGAAAAAAAATCCGCGGACGTAACGGGTTCAAAAGTTGAACCCCCACTCATGTAACTATTTTACAATGGCGCCAGCAAGCTGCCAGCGCCGTTGTAAAATAGTTACAAAGTTAGCTTGCACAGGAACCACTAGATAAAACGAAGCAGGTGCTGCTTTATTTTATCTAAGTGCTTCCTGTGCAAGCTAACTTTGTAACTATTTTACAACGGCGCTGGCAGCTTGCTGGCGCCATTGTAAAATACTACAGCAGCTCACTCAAGGGACCCCTGCGCCCGTAACACACACATGGTCGCTCGAACTAGTTGATGCTCAAATTCAGTGACTCATTCATTAGCCCAAAAACAATCGTGAGCGTCGTCGAGGCTGGACAGGTGTGCCTTCTTCCCAAATCTACCGTGGAAAATCAGCTGTGATGCTGGATAGACTTTGCATCCTTGACTTTCACGAGCGCAATACCCATGAGTAGGCACATTGTGTTCGCACGGGTTTTCTGCACGTTCGCGAGCGTTTTGTACAATAAAACCCTCGCGAACTTGCAGAAACCCGTGCGAACACAAAAAAGAAAAAATACGCTAGGATCCGCGGATTTTGCGTATTTTCGAAATACGCAAATCCGCAAATCCGCAAATCCGCGGATTGCCAATACGCAAAATCCGCTCATGCTTAACTATAATTAAGTAGTTTCACAATTACAGGACTCGGCTGGGCCCCTAGTGGCTGTGACCTCCAAGGTAGACAATGTGCTCTCTCCACAGAGAAAAATGTGGGTACATTGCCTGCTAGCATTGTGGTCATCAACCACTGTCTGAGGAAGAGTTCCATACTCAGGCTTAATAAGCACTCCAGGAAGCCAGAGAAGAGGACATTATTACTTCTTAAGCGGACCTCCGCAACCCACCGCTGTAGCGAGGTCACATCTGCCCTCATTTCCTTCAGTTGGGTTTGGAGTTCCTGCAATGTGGGTCGCACCATGGTTAAAGTGGATTCAGCATCTTCCACACCTTCCACCTGTTTCATGTGACCCGTACAGAGCAGGTTCAAATCCAAGGTGACTGCATCAATCTTGGACAAATATGTGGCTTTTATGTCGGGAATTGCATGCAATATCTGTAAGAAGGTGCCCTCTTTTTCGAATGGTTGCTCCCACATTTTGCCAAACTGTTGATGTGCTTTGACTGAGTGTGCCCTGGGTTCCTGCCAACCAGGTACCCAGGGTCTATGTTCTTTCCCTAAACTGCATTGCTACAAAATCCAATTGACAATCTTTGGCCACTTGTAAGTCCCTTGTAAATGGTACCAAGGGCACTATGGCCATGGAAGGCCTCTAAGGACTGCAGCACTTATTGTGCCAAGCTTAGAGGCCCTGTACCTTTATAAACACAGACACTGCTATTATAGGCTGCATGTTTTGGTGCAGAACAAAGTGAAGAGTCGACATGGCACACATCCCTGTGTGCCATGCTTACACCCACTGCCCTGCATAGGTAAGCCATCCCTTTAGCTGGGTGCACTCTATCAGTGGTGAGTGTACAGATGCATGAGCTCCGTACAGCTACAGTGTCTAAACCAATTCTTAGGCATTGTAAGTGCAGTAATGCCATTAAGAGTATTAGGTGCAGGGAGTTGGTCATTACGAACTCCACAGCACCATAATGGCTTTACTGAAAAATGGGAAGTTTGGTATCAAACTTCTCAGCACATTAAACCCACACTGATGCCATTGTGGGATTTAAGGAAAAATGCACTCAGAGGGCATCTTAGAGATGCCCCCTGAAAAACGACCTAACTCTAGTGTCCTGGCTGAGTGGCTGCTCACCAGCTGCCACCACCAGACATGTTTCTGGACCCCTGGGTCAAGAGCCTGCTGCTTCGGTGGTCTAAAACAATGCACATCCTGGGACAAGGTGCCAAGCCTCCCTCCCCCAGGATGGGCAGGGTTCACGAAGGGGACGCTTCAAAGGCTTGCGGCCTTTGTGAGCTACCCCAGCCATTTGCTGCTTCCAGCAACTGGTCCCCAGTGGTTCTGACCACCACTTTGGGTGGGAGAATCAGCAGGTAACCAAGTGAGGAAGAGAGGTGTGCCCACCTTTGCTAACCCCACCCCTCAGGTGGGGAGGCAAGGTAAAGCACAGCTCTCAGTCCCCACCATCTTGCAGATGGGGTGACCCAGCGAACCAGAGAGAGGCATGTGCCCCCTCCCACTGGTGGGTGGCATAATAGGGGGTGTACCCACCCAAAGGAAGAGGCCCATTGGTCCTGACCTTTACCTACCTGCAACGTCTCTAAATCTAGGGCCTCATTTATGAGGCCATGCGTCACTTTTACGCCGCCGGTGCGTCACTTTTTGTGACGAACCAGCATCGTAAAAAATGTGCCTTGTTGCACCATATTTACAAAGTGACGCATCTAGGTAGATGCGTCACTTTGTAAAACCCTGCGCTACATTATACCTACGCCAGGCATAATGTATGCAGGGGGGGCATTCTGACGCAAGACAGGGTCATTGAAGTGACGCAGTAAAATCTATAATATTTCACTGCGCCACTTCTAGGACACAAATGCGTCAATTTCTTACGCCTGCCTCACAGCAGGCGTAAGACTGACGCAGGCCCTTTCACATGGGGCTTGCCCCATGTGAAAGGACATATTGCTGGAGCTGCGTCACTTTTGTGACACACTCCAGCAATGCGTCACTTTTGCGCCATACAAATACGTCAGAAATACTGACGTATCTGTAACTCCTTGCGCCATGATGCGTCATACTGTAACTATGACGCATCATTGGTCTCGCAAGGAGGGCGCAGTGAAAAGTGACGCATCGCTGTTTTCACGCAGCGATGCATCACTTTTCATAAATGAGGCCCCTAGTATTTAGGGGCAACACTGAACCTTGCCTCCTCAGAGAAGAACCGACCAGAACAAGAGAAAAAGAAGGACAGAAGAAGCCGTGCTCAACTAAGAAGAGGAGGACGCCCACTGACTTGGCCCCACTTCGAACCTGCTCCAGCGAAATCCCGGTGTGTGCTGCAGCCAGCAGCCCCCAAAAACCCAGAGGACCTGCCCTGCCTTCCCAAGACTTTGTCTAAAGTGAGCACATGGAATTACCCATAGACTCTGTCTCAGGCCAAAATCCGCAAGTCTGCATCACTCTGCATCAGATGCCCATGGCCCGAGGTTGAGTGGCCCAACACCACGAGCAGGTCTCCCCAGCGATCCTGACTTGACATCTGGTGATCTCTGGCCTGCCTCGAATCTCCAATCGATGCCTGCAGCCCCTTTCTAAAGGAACCCCCGACCGCGACTGGAGCTGGTAAGAAAAAACAGACTCCTAATGACTCCCCTGCACTCGACGTCCAACAGCCTTGGGTGGCCCTACCGATGGTGTCCCAGCATCCCAACTTACCTTTCCAACCAGTGGTCGCCTCCTGAAGATTTTTGTCCCCGCACCTGCAGTGTTTGCTGCAACCAAAGTATCTCTATTGAAATGAATGGGTACCCAACACCAAAACAGCACCCTGTGCCCAGCTGCCCCTGCGCCGCTTCGGGGGCACTTTGGGTGCTAACACAGATCCACCTTTGCCCTGAGCCTGACACCAGGAGCTTTGCTCCCACAACATTGTGGCCTGCTCGTGAGCAGCCACCAACCGGAGGCCCCTATTCCCATTTGGATAACATTGGGCTTCAATACTCTGCACCCAGCCGCCCTATTGCCGCTGAGGGTCCTTGAAGAGTGCATCCTTGACCCTGAGGGAACCCTGGTGCTAAACGCAGAAAACCAACTCCCATACCAAAGTACTTACAGTTAAGTCAATAACATTGTTTTCTCCCATAGGACTACATTGACTGCTTTCTTGTGAAAAATCTTCTAAGTGAGTAGTTGGTTCGTACAAAAACTAGAAAAACTGCAAATATACAAAAACTGTATTACTTACCTTTTGTCTACGAGATGCCCCAGTGTGCCGCATATCACACTGGTCAGCAAAAGTAACTTAAAAAGCAATGCAAGAAGTAACGTGCACAGTAATCTGTAAAGTAACTGAAAAGTAATTTCAAACTGTTGACTCACCTGTAACTCCACCAACTGCATTCGAACCAACGTTCAACTATAATTGCAAGTTTTTATACTGTGAAAGTATTATTTCACTTACTTGCACCAGGCTTGGCTTGGTTCTAGAACTAAAATAACAAAATAATATTTTTGTACAAACAAAATTGGTCTGAGTTCAGTCTTTGAGTGTGTGACATAATTTCTTGCTTGAATCTGAACAATAAATGCCTAACACTACCCTAGGATAAAGCCTTACTGCTCGCCCACACCACCACAAATAGGGAGTAAGGTATTATCTTCTTTTACCTCTGGCTACCTTTGGGGTTCCACTGGACTATGTGCACACTATACCTCATTTTGGTATAGTCTATACAGATCCGGCTTCCTACAATATCTTTTAAAACTGTACAGAGTGACTGTGGAGTGGCCCAGAGTGCCAACTCTATTATCAGGAGGGGCGGAAGGGCCTGGTGCATCCCCAGTGCCTGGGGTGGGGTTCTTAGTAGAATTGGGCTTCACCATCATGCCCACATTGGTATCAACCCCAAATGGATGCTCCAGCAGCTTCTAGACAGTGTATCATTGCTCCCGGCTCTCTGCCCGATTCGGGCTGCAGGTTTGCACGGTTTAATGCTGGAGCCGTTCGTGGAGTCCGCCAGACCCTCTCAAATAAATCGAATGTTAAAGTTTGTGGAATGTTTCAAAAAGTGCAACAAAGTACTATAACATGCTATCAAATAAAAAGGCAAATTTGATTGGGCAATGGCTAAAGGGTAACCAATGAAAAGTAGGGGATATGAGATATTACAGCAGACGCAGAAGCTGTAATATTTGTTATCCCCGAAGTAAGAGATGTTAGAAGACTCAAAGGCAACATAACACCATGTTCAATTTAATCCTAGTAAGTTATAACCCTAGAAAGCTAGGGGATACCAAATATTATAGTCCGTATGGGCCATTATATTTGGTATCCCTGAAAGGAACGGATGTGAAAGTTTGTGGAATTAAATCAAAAATGTAAAAAGAGACTGCAATCTGGTACCAAACCAAAAGACAACTCCAATTGGTCAAATGCTAAAAGGTAATCATTGAATAGTAGGAGATACAAGATATTACAGCAATGCATCAGCCGTAATATGTGGTATCCACATAGTAAAAGGTATTGGCAAACAGAAGGAAAGGTGCCAATTGGCAGAAAAATACTGTGTTCACCCAGCCAAGATAAGACCATATCAAACTGAATCTTGTTAAAATCTAACCAGAGAAACATAGGGGATACGAAATATTATAGCCCGTATGGGCCATTATATTTAGTATCCCCCAAAGGAACCAAATGTGAAAGCTTGCTGAATGATATAAAAAATGAGAATAGATGGGGGCGTGGCCGAGTGGCAACACTAAACACTTGCTCTGGCCCTGCAAAAAAGTGATCCTGAAGTATCCTGCCACCCCAGAGTCTCCAAAACACCAAAAACAAAGTGTGGCCATAGCGCGGTGCAGGTGGGGGACTGTAGGGTACCTTGGGACCTTCAGCATGATCGTTGGTAGATTGCGGACTCCCTGTCGCAAAGAGGGCCGCCCGCTCCCATCAGCGGGAGGCCTAGTCGCACAGTGGCACTAAACCAAGAGTGGTGAACGGGAGAAGAGCGCTGGTGGTGGATCTGAGAGCAGCGTAGAGGGTACTGCCCCGTGCTGTGGTTGCAATACAAAATAGAGTGGGCAGGGGACCGGGATTGCCTCAGATCACACTAGAGTTGTAGGGCCACTGTCACTTTGATTGGGAGGATTGCAGGTGCCAAATAGGGGTTGGGAAAAATAGCTGCAGGCCTATAGAGAGGTCTACACATTCTCCTGCACCACCAGTTGAGGGCAGATCTGCACCAGAGGATAACTGGCTTATACACTTTGGATCCCTCTGCTATACCATTGTGCTTTTGGCTGCTATTGGATCATAATCTATTGGAGTGGAGGCAGGTTGGGGATATCCTTGATATAAGTGATGGTCGGAAGCCTGAAAAGATTGGTCTGTATTGCTTCGCCTCCCCTGGGACATTGACAATTAAAATTCAGATCTCAGAATTTGTATACTCAACTGCTGCTGGTTCATAATTGCCTCTTATGCATATTTTCTGTACCTTTGGGTCTGCTTGGGGGTCTTCTCTGGTGGTGTGTGGTGGTGGGGCGAGGTTTGTACCTTCAGTGTTGTAGTGGGCCCACTCCCTGGTGCATGACAGGCACAGATAGACAGGTGTGGGACATGCAACAAACAAAATGGATCAGTTTACTGCTAAGGGTATGGGCAGAGCTCCACCATTCTGGGAGGATTGAACCACCTGGGGTGCTGTGAAACTTTTTGGAGCTCATATCCTGGCAGCCATTGAAGCTTCAGGTATTGCAGTACAGGCAAAAATTGGGGCCATGGCGTTTGACGTGGATTTGCTCCACACTGACCTGTGCAAAGTGGCTGAACGATCAATAGAAATGGAGACGCGGGTCACAGAAATGAGGAAAGAGCTCACGCAACTGAAGACAGCAGTCACCACACTGGAGGCCTGATCAGGTGCGATGGAGGCAAGTCTGAGGGATGCAGAGGGGAGCTCCTGCAGGTGTAACCTTAGGCTTGTGGATTAAGACGGCAATCCCAGATGCAGCCCTGTTCAGATTCGCCCCATTGATCCTTAGCCCCATCTCAGAGACCAGGCCCCCACCCCAGAACTATATTTGCTAAATTTCTCAACTATAGAGACCGGAATGAGGTCCTCCAGCAGGTGTGAAAAACAGGAGACCTGAAGATCGAGAACTTTGTTGTCTGTATTTTCCTGGATTTCACCAGGGCTGTCTAACTACAGCGGCAGGTCTTCTGCAGGGTTAAGCAAAAACTTAGAGCAATTGGCTTGAAATATATGTTGCTGTATCCCGCCAATTTGAAAGTTATTCTGGATGACTGCATACACTTTTTTTACCACACCTGAAGAGAAGTGGGACAAGCCTGAGGTTTGTGGTGGGGATTGTATCCCTGCGGTACCGGTGAGGAGAGACCACGAGAGCCTCGGATGAGGGTCAGGAGGTGGCAGAACTACTCAGCATCGAAGAAGCAGGTGCCGACGAAATTCGAGGTCAGCCGCAAGGGTGGTGGTGAGAGCAGATGGGGCTTTAGACCTGGAGACGCAGTGCCAAGAATCTGAGGATGCCAGAGTTCTGGTGGAGACTGCTACTTCGGCTACGTCTACCGGTACTGATTTCTATTTGATAGCAGAAGTTGGCCGAATTGACTAAGGTACAGGCATGGCTTGAGGAGTGAGCTGGGCTGGTCTCAGGGTCTTGTTGGTGGTGCCCCAGTCATGGACTGCTGATGGGAACAAAGACTAAATATATGAGGATGGGGGTGCTTGACCTGCCACAATGAGGGAGAATGGGGCACATGCTGCACTTCTGCATGACTGGGTGTTTTGCCCGAGTTCCGGGTTTGATTACTCGGAATGGCATCTACTATGGGGTCTGGAGGCATACATTACTTGGCCCTTCCTCTCTCCCCCTTCTTTTCTTTTCCTTTTTTCACTAACACACTTATATCTGTTTGTAGATGCAGAGGCAGAGGCGGGTCCACAGAGAGGACCGGTAGCAGACCGGTAGCAGGAAAATAGGAATGCTGCCCTTTGGTCCAGGACACCGCTCTGAAGCAGGGCGCAGCATAGGAGAGAGGCGAGACCAGGGACTGGTCCGGCTGGTGTTCGCAGGTCCGCAGGTTTGAACTAAGGCGAGGCTCTGGGCGAGGATCATGGGCACACAGGCTCACAAGTTCACTGCCCGGTTTGCGAGTGCGACTCCATGTGATCCCCAATCTCTGTCTCCAGCCAACCAGCCTGCACCCTCCGCCACACCCGGCGCCCTCCATGCGATATGGGGGCTTAGCTGAGCAGTGTACAGCGGTCCCAAACTGGGAAAAAAGGGGTGACTCTACTCCTGAATACTGTAGACTACTTCAGACCTGTCGCCCAGCAGCAGGATACAGCAGCTGCATTTGGAGGTGAGGGGACGAGTAGGCGGTAATAACTACTGTCTGCCCAGCGTGAACCCGGGCTCCTGCAAAAGCAGCCCAGTCAGGTCTGGGTATGGCTTGCAGGTGATGCGGTGTGTTCCCGCTCGGACCCCACCCATCGGCACTCCTCCCGGCCCTTTCACTGCACTGGCCCAAAGACTGTGTCTAACAGCGCTCAACAACAGCGCAATAAACAGGTGCCTGGTCTACACCTGGCGTATTGAAAACGCCGTGGCGTGAGCACTTTATTTAAGGGGCTTTATCCAAGGGGAAAGCTCCAGGCGAAAACCTTCATCAACAGCACAACAATCAGGTGCCTTCTCTGTGCCTGGCTTACTGGCAGCTCAGCAGCGAAAGTTACAGGCGGGTGGAGGTGGCAGCTCCTTTTCCCTCCTCTCCCTCTGCCCTTTCCAATCTTCTGATGGGCTCAAGCCAATCCCAGCCTCACTAAGGCAGCCTTTAAGTATTCTAACAAGGCCCCGAGAAGAAGTGAGCCGTTTCAACAACAGAAAGAGGGGGAGAGCCAACTTACAACTCATCAAAAAATCTTACAGAATTTTCGCTTCTCTGTGCCATTCCCCAAAAGTAAGCTCACAACAGCGAACTCCACAAAGTGGAAAAGGGAGTTAGACGCAACTGCTTTATCACCCCATTGCCCCCAAGCCAACCCCACGTATAAGTGTAGCAAGGGCAAGCAACCTCATGCCCCGCTAGACGCTCTGGCAGTATCCGAGAAATAGTCAAAGCAGTAAAGAAAAGGAATTCCAAGCGCAAATCCAAGCAGCCAGCAAAGTATCCGATGGAGACTACTCTTGCACATCAGAATCAACCATACCAGCCTTGCTCGTTCAACCTATAAAAAAGGAGATTCAGGAGCCTTAAAATGATGGATTTTATTTAAATCCCCAGAGAACCTAGGCATGGCAACGCCCAGGTCATCTCAACCAACTTTACTTGTACCTCAGATAGACAAACCTATAAAAACACCTGCCACACAGACAACAGTCAAAGCGCACGTCCACACCACTGAAATAGAACAACAAAGCAGGGCCTCAACTATAATTTCACCCCAAGTTATTACCTTTGGGAATAGTCAGCTCATTCATCACCCCCTTCTTTACACACAAAGTTTAAGATATTTTACAGGTAGAAAAATCATTGGAGTCATCAGTAGAGTGGCAGGAATTGTTACTCACCCCTTTCGAAGACACATGTGACGAAGATGAGGTTCACTTAACCATAACCATAAACACCAGACCCAAGCATGATTACAATGCCTTGCTCTCCCCAATCAGACTCCAGACCAAAAACGGCCTCACCATCTATAATAACACCCCTGAAGGTATTTCCTAAAACAACAAAATTCCAGCAACCAATGCCACCTCATTCACAACACAAAGCAAGTCAGCTCAGCCCTTTCCATCATCCTCATCACCTTGGTGGGCCCCATTTATAAACACAATGGAGGGTATTTTATTGGCTCTAACGTTTAATTCAGAAACCTAGAAATCCAAAGGCAACAATGGACCTTAACCAGCGATTCAAATAGCTCTCCCTCAGAAACAAGTAATCTCAACCTCTGAGCACTCTTGTACACCTGTCGGCCCTGGAAGCCTACCCATAGGCAAAGTCTGGCTCCAGAGCATGGCCCCACAAGATCGTGGTATAATCCATCGTGAATCAAAATTAGCCTGGGCGTGCCCTTTGAGAAAAACAATTCCCACAGTATTAGCCATAAGCCTGAGCAATCAAAACCTTCCACAGCAAATGCAAGAGGCACAAAAATAGGCCGGGGCACGGCTGAGACAATGGCCCATAAAGGATCACCATACAACTCATTCTGAACCAAGTCTGTCCAGCATATCTCACCTGACTTGTTTAATCGCAACAGCACACGTCACAAGCCGATCAATCAGAACCTCCTTGGACAATTGCCAGAGGCACAAAAAGGTTTTGGGGCCCAAAACAGCCAATGGGCTCACCCACTTTTTGAAGCTACCACCTCTGACCACACCCAGTGCCTGCACAATTCAGAAGTAGAAACCCGGGCAGGGGCCAGGGATAGTCCAGGGGCCATACACTACCACAAAGCTATCACGGGTGATGCCATACCGAGACTAGAAATGATTCCCTTCTATAGGTCAAAAGGATGCCAAGACACATTGAACAGAAATGCAATCCTGAACTTGTCAACACTAATGAAACCTTAAATCATGTAACAACTCACGAAATAGAAGGCATTGAGTTCAAACCCAAACGAGAAAGGGCAGGTCCTAAAGTAACGGTGATCACTTGGTCCAGCTCAATTAAAGCCACGGAGGTCTGGCAGCATGGAGGCTGCTTTTTAAATTGGGGTATTGTACTAAAAAGAATTGAGCCAGAGAGGTATCCCAGCCCCCTACAGCCACAGCAGACCCATCCTCCAAAAACCGGCACATTGTCAGCTAGTACCTTCAGGGGCGCAATTGGTCCAGCAGGAAAATACCCCATTTGTCTCGAAAATCTATGCATCATCCATACAGCAGCTGCCGGAGCTTCCAGCTCCATGAGACAGGTCTCCCTGCAAAGCTCACAGGGCCCTGCTCCTGTAAGAAGAGTGACATGATTAAAACCCAGTACAACAGAAACATCTCCCCATCACCTTTTAAAATTCTGTTCTTGGAATGTGAATGGCCTTAGAAGCAAGGTGGGGGAGTCAATTTTCATTTCTTTTCTTCACAACTTTGACATTCTCCTCCTTTTGGGAAACCTGGTCCGAGCATCCCACAGCAATCATAGCCTTCAAGGATTATCAACAAGAAGCAACAAAAAAATCAAAAGAGGGCTGAGCTGCAAGAGGATGCTCAACTTATATAGCAGCCCATCTTTGGTGGCAACAAACCAGGTAGGCCTCGGTCTGGCATGGATACAATGCAACAAACTATAATTATATCCAGATTTAGGACCACAACTCAACACCTGCAATGCTAATCTGTTAATTTGCAATGTCTACATCCATCCCAGCCATAAAAGTAAACTTGATCAGATTACCTCACTAGCATCAATCCTAAAATGGCTCCCAAAAACATTTCCTCAACATAAAATGTTACCGTTGTGAGACTCCAATATGCATTTTGTGAAAACAAATCCCCATCAACCTAATCAACAATACACTGCAACAGTCATGAAGTAATTACCCTCAGTAATAACAAACTATTAAAAAATGGATTGCTATGGGAAATCTTGTACAACTGCCTTAGAGGAAATTGGCCTGTGCTTGCTCAATGACTGCTTTCCACAAGGTCAACCAGCCAATTTCACAAGGATTTCAAACAAAACCAATTCCACCTTCGTCAACACATTCGTGGACTCCGGGATTTTCACCAAGATCTTGAGTTACTGTATAAAACCAGGAGGAGAGAGTGACCACTTCCCCCAGCAAGTTGGGTTCCTATTACATCCTCCAAGAGCTCCTCAAAGCAACAATCTAATAGAACAACCTAGCGCTTACAATATAAGATGCCTAGCTTGGAATGGAAGGATGGCAGATGCAATAATGAACCATATTATTATGTTCACTTCTCAAATAACCGCCATCCAACATGCGAAGTGGTTTAACTGGGAATCTCTCATTGCGATACATCCATTAAAGGGGCACCTTGGTACCATATAGCTCTTCAGAGAAAAAAGGAGAACTTAACAAGGAAATCAGGCATCTGCGAAAAAAGGACCTAATGCCTAGCCATCCTACAATGGTTTAAATTGCGACACTGAGGCACAGTTACAAAAAGGCAATTTGGTCAGCTAAAAAGACACATCAAGAAAAAATATGTATAAAACTACTGCACACAAGCAAAAAACAATAGCAAACAATTCTGGGCAGAAATCAATTCACTCACAAATGGCAGTTTTTGTAAACACAATGCCGGAATCTCAGAGTTAGACTGGATTACTTGCATCAAAGCTGACCCGCCCAGGACAAGCTACAAACAGTGCAATTGAGAAAAGCATAACCATGAAGGGTCCTACTCCCACAGAGAACCCGCCAAAGGAAAAATGGTAGATAGAATGGCATGTTAGGCAATCCCTGAAGAAACTAAGATCATATGGGGCACGGGACCAAATAGTCTCCCTAATGCCCTGTTAATGTACGACCAGGGCTTTCGGGTTTTGTGTCTTACTCCCTTACTTAATTTGGTATTTACCACCAACATAATTCCAGCATCATGGAGAGTTAGCATTCTCCACCACATCTTCAAGTCAGGCTCATGGACAAAGCCAGCGAATTACAGACTGATCGACCTGATCGATGTCAAACTAAACTCTACACTACCAATCTTTTAACAGATCTGGAAGCATGGACAAAAGCCGAAAACATCATCCCGGCTACTCAAATGGGATTTAGGGCCGACATGAGTGCAACCACCAATTGTCTGTCCCTCAGTCTCATGATAGAAAAGGCAAATTATAAGGCCTCCAATCCATACACCTGCTTCATCGATTTAAAAGAACCATTCAACATGCTCCCAAGGGACCTCCTTGGGGCAAAGATGGCTAGATGGGGTGCACCTCCAAATCTTCTTAAGGCCATTACAGAGTTACACTTAGACTACTGGGTGTAAATCAAAATAGGTAAGGGTGATAGAATACCTAGGAAGATCCCCACACTTACAGGCCTAAAACAAGGATGTGTCCTCGCCCCTTGCCTCTTTAACATATACACAGCAGATATGGATGCTGTGCTATCTGAAGTCTCGAGTGATCCACTAAAACTTCCAAACAGACCAATGTGCAGTCTACAATATGCAGATAACATTGTGTTATGTAGCCAGCCTCCCATCGACCTTCAGAGCCAAATTGCAGCCCTTCTCAGTTTTACTGAATCTTCAGGCTTGAAGTAAAATTACAGCAAAAAAAAGTAATTTGCTTTCCGCTGAAAAATAGCAGGCAAAGCACAAGGTTTAAATAGAAAGCAGTTGGAACAGGATCGACCAGGTCAGCTCCTACAGATACTTAGGGGTGGAAATGAACTCCAGATTAACCTTACCTCTGTCGCTGAGGAGTAGGCAAGATCTGACTTCCTTCAAGAAGGATCTTAAAACCCACCTCTTTCCAAGAGCAATGTAGTGTATTACACCTGATGGATTGTTATGGTCACAGCGCCAGGATACCCTTTGGGTGGCAGTTGCGCTTAACAAGTATACATACATACATACATACATTAAGTTTTGAAAGCATCTTGCACAAAGAAGGGACCAAGCCAATAAGTTATTCTTTGCCTTCAATCTGACAAAAAAAGAGATGGGGAGCTCGCCTCAACTATATTTACTGCAAATCATCAGCAAAGTTTTTACCCTCACTGACCTCCGGTTCAGAACTCCTCAAAGGCAAAGATGCAACCATTCTCAACCTGTTCTGTTCAAACACATTTTTTACCTTAACAACACATCCTTCAAGCTCAATTGCGCCTGGAATTCTGACTTTTTCACCAACCATGGTAAGATTGGCCGCGATAACTAAATTGTATTGGAAGATGAGAGCTGCACCACCTGAGTCACTGGATGCTTTGTGTTGGTCTGAAATGGAAAGCCAGTGCACAACTGGCTAACAGTGCTTCACCAAGCTTTGACAACCCTTAATCTATCTAACACTTGGGAGTTAAACATCAGATTCACAGCGTTTAAAAAAATTGCCAACAAAGCAGCCAAGTTAAAATCTTGGGCACTTGACAAAGCTGAAATGGCCAGGAAAAAGTACGGCTGGACAGTCTTACAATCTTATAGTAACTGGGGGTCCCAAACATATCTTACGTGCCATTTCACTCGAACCATCCAGCAATACTTTCTATGAATCCGCATGGATGTTTTTGCCTCAAAAGATCAGGCCCCGTCCTGGAAACAAAGCTGGCCTAACTTCCTTTTCCATTTATGTGGACAATTTGACAAAAACCTATTACATTTGTATGTGTTTTTGCCCTGCACTTAATCAACTTAGACAAAAATGACTCTGCCCTGCCTTTCGGTCACTCAAGCTAAGATCCTGCCACTGTGTAGTGATGACATTATTGAATAGTAAATCAATCTAGCTCACTTGCAGGGCTGCCAAGTTCCTTTTGCAAGTGAAAAAATTATTATCAGTACAATCTGCTACGTCAGACAAGAAATTTCCATCCCCAGGCATGGACACCATTGACTAATTAACTGGAACTCTCCAGCCAAATTTATACTGCCACACCTTGTTATTAGCTAATACATAGCCCTTATCCAACAAGGGACCCCTGGTCTTTAAAGTTTGCGTCTGACAAATCTATCTTTGCCAGGTTTGCAAATGTTGAGGACTCCTAACCAGCAGCTTGCACAAATACATCTGGAAACACGGGGTGCTACTGGCTATTGAGCACTTTATTGGTCTATCAGTTTTTAACACATGAGGACATCTCTTTTGCACAGTATGATTTTTTTAACAAGTTTTCTATTTTATGATGTTTTTAGCAATTATTTCAATTGTCTTGCGTGGTTTGACTTTGTAATGATTTTAATTAATCTGCAAATAAACCTATTTACTTACTGTTTGTATTTTTCCATTTGCATTTGTTGGTTTTTCAAGTCAACTCTGACAGGGTGAGTGAGAGATTGGGAGTTGAGCAACAACAGTGGTCAGAGGGCACATAGGAGAAGAACAGGATATGATACGTAGGGGCTAGTAGCAAGATGTAAAATCTTATGGAATTATATTAGAAATGTGAATAGGTACAGTAGTCTGGTATCAACTAAAAGAAACTTCAAGTGGTCAATGGCTAAAGGGTAACCCACGAAACGTAGGGGATGTAAGATATTAAAGCAATATGTGAGCCATAATATTTGGTATCCCATAGTAAAGGATGTTGAAAAGCAAAAGGAAGGGTGCTCATCGACATAGAAATACTGTGCTCATCCATCCAACACAAGAGCATGTCAAGTTGAATCCTGGTAAGTTCAAACCAAAGAAACACAGAGGATACCAAATATTATAGGCAGTATAGGCAATTATAGTTGGTATCCCCTAAGGGAACCAGATAAGAAGTCTTGGGGAACGATGTAAAAACATGTGAAAAGATTCTGTAGTCTGATATCAAATACAAGTCAATTTCAAGTGGTCAAAGGCTAAAGGGTAACCCATAAAGCATACAGGATACAAGATATTACATCAATGCATGAGATATAGTATTTGGTATCCCCATAGTAAATGATGTTGTAAAGCAAAAGGAATGGTGCTATTTGGCATAGAAATACTGTGCTTATCCATCCAACATAAGACCATGTCAAATTGAATACTGGTAAATTCGAACTCGAGAAACACACGGGATGCTAAATATTATAGGCGGAATAGGCCATTATATGTGGTATCCCCTAAGGGAACCAGATTTTAAATCTTGTGGAACGATGTAAAAAATATTAAAAGATACTGTAGTCTGCTATCAAATAAGAGGCAACTTCAAGTGGTCAATGTCTAAAGGGTAACCTATGAACCTTAGGGGATGCGAGATATTACAGCAGTAGATGAGCCATAATATTTGGTATTCCCATAGTAATCGATGTTGGAAAGTAAAAGGAAGGGTAACATTTGGTTTAGAAATACTGTGCTCACCCATCCAAGATAAAACCATGTCAAACTGAATACTGGTAAGTTCTAACCCGAGAAACACAGAGGATACCAAATATTATCGGCCTTATAGGCTATTATATTTGGTTTCCCCTAAGGGAACCAGATGCAAAATCTTGTGCAATGATCTAAAAAATGTGAAAAGAAACTCTAAAAGGCAATTTCAACTGGTCAATGGCTAAAGGATAACCCATGAAGCATAGGGGATATGAGGTATTAGAGCAATGCATGAGCCATATTTGGTATCCCCATATTAAATGATGTTGGAAAGCAAAAGAAAGGGTGCGATTTTGTATAGAAATACTTTGCTCCCCCATCCAACATAAGGCAATGTCAAACTGAATCCTGATAACTTCTAACCCAAGAAACAATATGGGATACCAAATAATATAGGTCGTATAGGCAATTATATTTGGTATCTCCTAAGGGTACTGGATGCAAAATCTTGTGGAATAATTTAAAAAATGTGAAAAGATACCGTATTCTGCTTTGTAATAAAAGGCAATGAGAACTGCTCAATAGCTAAAGGTTAATGAATAAAGCATAGGGGGTACGAGATATTACAGCAATGCGTGAGCCATAATATTTGGTATCCCCATTGTAAATGAGGTTGGAAAGCAAAAAGAAGGATGCTATTTGGTATAGAAATACTGTGCTCTCCCATCCAACCTAAGGCAGTGAATCCTGGTAACTTCTAACCCAAGAAACACTGGGAATACCAGATATTATAGGACGTACAACTATTATATTTGGTATCCCCTAAGGGTACTGGATGTCAAATCTTGTCAAATTATTTATAAAATGTGAAAAGATACCGTAGTCTGCTATCAAATAAAAAGCCATTTCAAATGGTCAGTGGCTAAAGGGCTACCCATGAAAAATAGGGGATACGAGATATTACAGCAATGCATGAGCCATAATATTTGGTTCTCCCATAGTAAATGATGTTGAAAAGCAAAAGAACGGGTGCTATTTGGTATAGAAATACTGTGCTCCCCCATCCAACATAAAGGGACGTCATATTGAATCCTGGTAAGTTCTACTCCAAGAAACACAGGGGATACCAAATACTATAGGCTGTATAGGCTATTATATTTGGTATCTCATAAGGGTACCGGATGCAAAATCTTGTAGAATGATTCACAAAATGTGAAAAGATACTGTAGTCTGCTATGTAATAAAAGGCAATTTTAACTGGTCAATGACTAAAGCATAACCAATGAAACATAGGAGATACGAGATATTACAGCAATGCATGAGCCATAATATTTGGTATCCCCATAGGAAATGACGTTGGAAAGCAAAAAGAAGGATGCTATTTGGTACAGAAATACTATGCTCTCCCATCCAACATAAGACAATTTCAAATTGAATCCTGGTAACTTCTAACCCAAGAAACACTGGGGATACCATATATTATAGGCCGTCTACGCTATTATATTTGGTATCTCCTAAGGGCACCGGATGCAAAATCTTGTGGCATCATTTACAAAATGTGAAAAGATACAGTAGTCTGCTATGTAATAAAAGGCAATGAGAACTGCTCAATGGCTAAAGGGTAACGGATAAAACATAGGGAATACGAGATATTACAGTAATGTGTGAGCCATAATATTTGGTATCCCCATAGTAAATGACATTGGAAAGCAAAAAGAAGGATGCTATTTGGTACAGACATACTGTGCTCTCCCATCCAACATATGGCAATGTCAAATTGAATCCTGGTAACTTCTAACCTGAGAAACACTGGGGATACCAAATATTATAGGCTGTGTAGGCTATTATGTTTGGTATCTCCTAAGGGTACCGGAGGCAAAATCTTCTGGAATCATTTACAAAATGTGAAAAGATACCTTAGTCTGCTATGTAATAAAAGACAATGAGAACTGCTCAATGGCTAAAGGGTAACGAATAACACATAGGGGATACGAGATATTACAGCAATGAATGAGCCATAATATTTGGTATCCCCATTGCAAATGACGTTGGAAAGCAAAAAGAAGGCTGCTGTTTGGTATAGAAATACTGTGCTCTCCCATCCAACATAAGGCAGTGTCAAATTGAATCCTGATAACTTCTAACCCAAGAAACACTGGGATACCATATATTATAGGCCGTACAGGCTATTATATTTGGTATCCCCTAAGGGTACTGGATGTAAAATGTTGTGAAATGATGTATAAAATATGGAAAGATACTGTAGTCTGCTATCAAATAAAAGGCAATTTCAACTGGTCAGTGGCTAAAGGGTTACCCATGAAAAATAGGGGATACGAGATATTACAGCAATGCATGAGCCATAATATTTGGTTCCCCCATAGTAAATGATGTTGGAAAGCAAACGAAAGGGAGCTATTTGGTGTAGAAATACTGTGGTCCCCCATCCAACATATGGCGATATCAAATTGAATCCTGGTAACTTCTAACCCAAGAAACACTGGGGATACCAAATATTATAGGCTGCATGGGCTATTATATTTGGTATCTCCTAAGGGTACCGGATGCAAAATCTTGTAGAATGATTTACAAAATGTGAAAAGATACTGTAGTCTGCTATGTAATAAAAGGCAATTTCAACGGGTCAATGGCTAAAGCGTAACCAATGAAACAAAGGGGATACGAGATATTACCGCAATGCGAGAGCCATAGAATTTGGTATCCCATAGTAAATGATGTTGGAAAGAAAAAGGGAGGGTGCTATTTTGGAAAGAAATACTGTGCTTTCCCATCCAACAAAAGGCGATGTCAAATTGAATCCTGGTAACTTCTAATCCAAGAAACATTGCGGACACCAAAAATTATAGGCAGTATATGCAATTATATATGGTATCCCCCAAAGGAACCAGATGAGAAGTCTTGGGGAACGATGTAAAAAAATGTGAAAAGACCCTGTAGTCAGCTATCAAATACAAGGCAATTTCAAGTGGTAAAAGGCTGAAGGGTAACCCATAAAACGTACTGGATACAAGATATTACATCAATAGATGAGATATATTATTTGGGATCCCCATAGTAAATGATGTCGTAAAGCAAAAGGAATGGTGCTGTTTGGCAAAGAAATACTGTGCTTATCCATCCAACATAAGACCATGTCAAATTGAATACTGGTAAATTCTAGCTCGAGAAACACACGGGATACCAAATATTAATATTATAGGCGGAATAGGCCATTATATGTGGTATCCCCTAAGGGAAACTGACGTAAAATCTTGTGCAATGATGTAAAAAATGTGAAAAGATACTGTAGTCTGCTATCAAATTAGAGGCAACTTCAAGTGGTCAATGTCTAAAGGGTAACCTATGAATCTTAGGGGACACGAGATATTACAGCAATGCATGATCCATACTATTTGGTATTCCCATAGTAAATGCTGGTTGAAAGCAAAAGGAAGGGTACAATTTGGTATAAAAATACTGTGCTCCCACATCCAACAAAAGGCGATGTCAAATTGAATCCTGGTAACTTCTAACCCGAGAAACACTGGGGATAGCAAATATTATAGGACATATAGGCTATTATATCTGGTATCCCCTAAGGGTACCAGATGTAAAATCTTGTAGAATGATTTAGAAAATGTGAAAAGATACTGTAGTCTGCTTTCAAATGAAAGGCACTTTCAACTGGTCAATGGCTAAAGGATAACCCAAGAAACATAGGCGATACAAGATATTACAGCAATGCATGAGCCATAATATTTGGTATCCCCATAGTAAATGATGTTGGAAAGCAAAAGGAAGGATGCTATTTGGTATAGAAATACTGTGCTCTCCCATCCAACATAAGACAATGTCAAATTGAATCCTGGTAACTTCTAACCCGAGAAACACTGGGGATACCAAATATTATAGGCTGTCTAGGCTATTATATTTGGTATCTCCTAAGGGTACCGGATGCAAAATCTTGTGGAATGATTTACAAAATGTGAAAAGATACTGTAGTCTGCTTTCAAATGAAAGGCAGTTTCAACTGGTCAATGGCTAAAGGATAACCCATGAAACATAGGGGATACAAGATATTACAACAATGAATGAGCCATATTATTTGGTATCCCCATTGTAAATGACGTTGGAAAGCACAAAGAAGGCTGCTGTTTGGTATAGAAATACTGTGCTCTCCCATCCAACATAAGGCAGTGTCAAATTGAATCCTGATAACTTTTAACCCAAGAAACACTGGGGATACCATATATTATAGGCCGTACAGGCTATTATATTTGGTATCCCCTAAGGGTACTGGATGTAAAATCTTGTGAAATTATGTATAAAATGTGGAAAGATACTGTAGTCTGCTATCAAATAAAAGGCAATTTCAACTGGTCAGTGGCTAAAAGGTTACCCATGAAAAATAGGGGATACGAGATATTACAGCAATGCATAAGCCATAATATTTGGTTCCCCCATAGTAAATGATGTTGGAAAGCAAAAGACAGGGTGCTATTTGGTATAGAAATACTGTGCTCCCCCATCCAACATAAGGCTATGTCAAATTGAATCCTGGTAACTTCTAACCCAAGAAACACTGGGGACACCATATATTATAGGCCGTACAGGCTATTATATTTGGTATCCCCTAAGGGTACTGGATGCAAAATCTTGTGGAATGATTTACAAAATGTGAAAAGATACTGTAGTCTGCTCTGTAGTAAAAGGCAATGAGAACTGCTCAATGGCTAAAGGGTAATGGATAAAACATAGGGGATACAAGATATTACAGCAATGCGTGAGCCATAATAGTTGGTATCCCCATAGTAAATGACGTTGGAAAGCAAAAAGAAAGATGCTATTTGGAACAGAAATACTGTGCTCTCCCATCCAACATAAGGTAATTTCAAATTGAATCCTGGTAACTTCTAACCCAAGAAACACTGGGGATACCATTTAATTATAGGCCATATACGCTATTATATTTGGTATTTCCTAAGGGTACAGGATGCAAGAATCTTGTGGCATCATTTACAAAATGTGAAAAGATACCGTAGTCTTCTATGTAATAAAAGGCAATGAGAACTGCTCAATGGCTAAAGGGTAACGGATAAAACATAGGGGATACGAGATATTACAGCAATGTGTGAGCCATAATATTTGTTATCCCCATAGTAAATGAGGTTGGAAAGCAAAAAGAAGGATGCTATTTGGTACAGACATACTGTGCTATCCCGTTCAACATAAGGCAATGTCATATTGAATCCTGGTAACTTCTAACCTGAGAAACACTGGGGATACCAAATATTATAGGCTGTGTACGGTATTATGTTTTGTATCTCCTAAGGGTACCGGATGCAAAATCTTCTCGAATCATTTACAAAATGTGAAAAGATACCTTAGTCTGCTATGTAATAAAAGGCAATGAGAACTGCTCAATGGCTAAAGGGTAACAAATAAAACATAGGGGATACGAGATATTACAGCAATGAGTGAGCCATAATATTTGGTATCCCCATTGTAAATGACGTTGGAAAGCAAAAAGAAGGCTGCTGTTTGGTATAGAAATACTGTGCTCTCCCATCCAACATAAGGCAGTGTCAAATTGAATTCTGATAACTTCTAACCCAAGAAACACTAGGATACCATATATTATAGGCCGTACAGGCTATTATATTTGGTATCCCCTAAGGGTACTGGATGTAAAATCTTGTGAAATGATGAATAAAATGTGGAAAGATACTGTAGTCTGCTATCAAATAAAAGGCAATTTCAACTGGTCAGTGGCTAAAGGGTTACCCATGAAAAATAGGGGATACGAGATATTACAGCAATGCATGAGCCATAATATTTGGTTCCCCCATAGTAAATGATGTTGGAAAGCAAAAGAAAGTTTGCTATTTGGTATACAAATACTGTGCTCCCCCTTCCAACATAAGGCGATGTCAAATTGAATCCTGGTAACTTCTAACCCAAGAAACACTGGGGATACCAAATATTATAGGCTGCATGAGCTACTATATTTGGTATCTCCTAAGGGTACCGGATGCAAAATCTTGTGGAATGATTTACAAAATGTGAAAAGATACTGTAGTCTGCTATGTTATAAAAGGCAATTTAAACTGGTCAATGGCTAAAGCGTAACCAATGAAACAGGGGATACAAGATATTTCCGCAATGCGAGAACCATAGTATTTGGTATCCCATAGTAAATGATGCTGGAAAGAAAAATGAAGGGTGCTATTTTGGAAAGAAATACTGTGCTTTCCCATCCAACAAAAGGCGATGCCAAACTGAATCCTGGTAACATCTAATCCAAGAAACATTGGGGATACCAAATATTATAGGCAGTATATGCAATTATATTTGGTATCCCCCAAGGGAACCAGATGAGAAGTCTAGGGGAACGATGTAAAAAAATGTGAAAATACCCTGTAGTCTGCTATCAAATACAAGGCAATTTCAAGTGGTCAAAGGCTGAAGGGTAACCCATAAAACGTACTGGATACAAGATATTACATCAATGCATGAGATATATTATTTGGTATCCCCATAGTAAATTATGTCGTAAAGCAAAATGAATGGTGCTATTTGGCAAAGAAATACTGTGCTTATCCATCCAACATAAGACCATGTCAAATTAAAGACTGGTAAATTCTAACTCGAGAAACACACGGGATACCAAATATTATAGACGGAATAGGCCATTATATGTGGTATCCCTAAGGGAACCAGACGTAAAATCTTGTGGAATGATGTAAAAATGTGAAAAGATTCTGTAGTCTGCTATCAAATAAGAGGCAACTTCAAGTGGTCAATGTCTAAAGGGTAACCTATGAACCTTAAGGGATACGAGATATTACACCAATGCATGAGCCATACTATTTGGTATTCCCATAGTAAATGATGTTTGAAAGCAAAAGGAAGGGTAAAATTTGGTATAAAAATACTGTGCTCCCCCATCCAACAATAGGCGATGTCAAATTGAATCCTGGTAACTTCTAACCCGAGAAACACTGGGGATACCAAATTTTATAGGACGTATAGGCTATTATATCTGGTATCCCCTAAGGGTACCAGATGTAAAATCTTGTAGAATGATTTACAAAATGTGAAAAGATACTGAAGTCTGCTTTCAAATAAAAGGCAATTTCAACTGGTCAGTGGCTAAAAGGTTACCCATGAAAAATAGGGGATACAAGATATTACAGCAATGCATGAGCCATAATATTTGGTTCCCCCATAGTAAATGATGTTGGAAAGCAAAAGACAAGGTGCTATTTGGTATAGAAATACTGTGCTCCCCCATCCAACATAAGGCTATGTCAAATTGAATCCTGGTAACTTCTAACCCAAGAAACACTGGGGACACCATATATTATAGGCCGTACAGGCTATTATATTTGGTATCCCCTAAGGGTACTGGATGCAAAATCTTGTGGAATGATTTACAAAATGTGAAAAGATACTGTAGTCTGCTCTGTAGTAAAAGGCAATGAGAACTGCTCAATGGCTAAAGGGTAATGGATAAAACATAGGGGATACAAGATATTACAGCAATGCGTGAGCCATAATAGTTGGTATCCCCATAGTAAATGACGTTGGAAAGCAAAAAGAAAGATGCTATTTGGAACAGAAATACTGTGCTCTCCCATCCAACATAAGGTAATTTCAAATTGAATCCTGTTAACTTCTAACCCAAGAAACACTGGGGATACCATTTAATTATAGGCCATATACGCTATTATATTTGGTATTTCCTAAGGGTACAGGATGCAAGAATCTTGTGGCATCATTTACAAAATGTGAAAAGATACCGTAGTCTTCTATGTAATAAAAGGCAATGAGAACTGCTCAATGGCTAAAGGGTAACGGATAAAACATAGGGGATACGAGATATTACAGCAATGTGTGAGCCATAATATTTGTTATCCCCATAGTAAATGACGTTGGAAAGCAAAAAGAAGGATGCTATTTGGTACAGACATACTGTGCTATCCCGTTCAACATAAGGCAATGTCATATTGAATCCTGGTAACTTCTAACCTGAGAAACACTGGGGATACCAAATATTATAGGCTGTGTACGGTATTATGTTTTGTATCTCCTAAGGGTACTGGATGCAAAATCTTCTCGAATCATTTACAAAATGTGAAAAGATACCTTAGTCTGCTATGTAATAAAAGGCAATGAGAACTGCTCAATGGCTAAAGGGTAACAAATAAAACATAGGGGATACGAGATATTACAGCAATGAGTGAGCCATAATATTTGGTATCCCCATTGTAAATAACGTTGGAAAGCAAAAAGAAGGCTGCTGTTTGGTATAGAAATACTGTGCTCTCCCATCCAACATAAGGCAGTGTCAAATTGAATTCTGATAACTTCTAACCCAAGAAACACTAGGATACCATATATTATAGGCCATACAGGCTATTATATTTGGTATCCCCTAAGGGTACTGGATGTAAAATCTTGTGAAATGATGAATAAAATGTGGAAAGATACTGTAGTCTGCTATCAAATAAAAGGCAATTTCAACTGGTCAGTGGCTAAAGGGTTACCCATGAAAAATAGGGGATACGAGATATTACAGCAATGCATGAGCCATAATATTTGGTTCCCCCATAGTAAATGATGTTGGAAAGCAAAAGAAAGTTTGCTATTTGGTATACAAATACTGTGCTCCCCCTTCCAACATAAGGCGATGTCAAATTGAATCCTGGTAACTTCTAACCCAAGAAACACTGGGGATACCAAATATTATAGGCTGCATGAGCTACTATATTTGGTATCTCCTAAGGGTACCGGATGCAAAATCTTGTGGAATGATTTACAAAATGTGAAAAGATACTGTAGTCTGCTATGTTATAAAAGGCAATTTAAACTGGTCAATGGCTAAAGCGTAACCAATGAAACAGGGGATACAAGATATTTCCGCAATGCGAGAACCATAGTATTTGGTATCCCATAGTAAATGATGCTGGAAAGAAAAATGAAGGGTGCTATTTTGGAAAGAAATACTGTGCTTTCCCATCCAACAAAAGGCGATGCCAAACTGAATCCTGGTAACATCTAATCCAAGAAACATTGGGGATACCAAATATTATAGGCAGTATATGCAATTATATTTGGTATCCCCCAAGGGAACCAGATGAGAAGTCTTGGGGAACGATGTAAAAAAATGTGAAAAGACCCTGTAGTCTGCTATCAAATACAAGGCAATTTCAAGTGGTCAAAGGCTGAAGGGTAACCCATAAAACGTACTGGATACAAGATATTACATCAATGCATGAGATATATTATTTGGTATCCCCATAGTAAATTATGTCGTAAAGCAAAAGGAATGGTGCTATTTGGCAAAGACCATGTCAAATTAAAGACTGGTAAATTCTAACTCGAGAAACACACAGGATACCAAATATTATAGACGGAATAGGCCATTATATGTGGTATCCCCTAAGGGAACCAGACGTAAAATCTTGTGGAATGATGTAAAAATGTGAAAAGATACTGTAGTCTGCTATCAAATAAGAGGCAACTTCAAGTGGTCAATGTCTAAAGGGTAACCTATGAACCTTAAGGGATACGAGATATTACATCAATGCATGAGCCATACTATTTGGTATTCCCATAGTAAATGATGTTTGAAAGCAAAAGGAAGGGTAAAATTTGGTATAAAAATACTGTGCTCCCCCATCCAACAATAGGCGATGTCAAATTGAATCCTGGTAACTTCTAACTCGAGAAACAGTGGGGATACCAAATTTTATAGGACGTATAGGCTATTATATCTGGTATCCCCTAAGGGTACCAGATGTAAAATCTTGTAGAATGATTTACAAAATGTGAAAAGATACTGAAGTCTGCTTTCAAATGAAAGGCAGTTTCAACTGGTCAATGGCTAAAGGATAACCCATGAAACATAGGGGATACAAGATATTACAGCAATGCATGAGCCATAATATTTGGTATCCCCATAGTAAATGATGTTGGAAAGCAAAAGGAAGGATGCTATTTGGTATAGAAATACTGTGCTCTCCCATCCAACACAAGACAGTGTCAAATTGAATCCTGGTAACTTCTAACCCGAGAAACACTGGGGACACCAAATATTATAGGCTGTCTAGGCCATTATATTTGTTATCTCCTAAGGGTACAGGATGCCAAATCTTGTGGAATCATTTACAAAATGTGAAAAGATACCATAGTCTGCTATGTAGTAAAAGGCAATGAGAACTGCTCAATGACTAAAGGGTAATGGATAAAACATAGGGAATACGAGATATTACAGCAATGCGTGAGCCATAATATTTGGTATCCCGATAGTGAACGATGTTGGAAAGCAAAAGGAAGGGCGCTATCTGCCATAGAAGTACTGTGCTCACCCATCCAACATAAGGCCATGTCAATTTGAATACTAGTAAGTTCTAACCCCAGAAATACAGGGGATACCAGATATTATAGCCGGTATAGGCCATTATATATGGTATCCTCTAAGGGAACAGAACTTACAATCTTGTGGAATGAAGTAAATATTTTGAAAAGTTACTGTAGTCTGCTATCAAGTAAAAGTCGACTTCAAGTGGTCAGTGGCTAAAGGGTAACCCATGAAACTTAGACAAGATATTACAGCAATGCGTGAGCCATAATATTTGGTATCCCGATAGTGAACGATGTTGGAAAGCAAAAGGAAGGCGACTATTTGGCATAGAAGTACTGTGCTCACCCATCCAACATAAGGCCATGTCAATTTGAATACTAGTAAGTTCTAACCCCAGAAATACAGGGAATACTGGATATTATAGCCGGTATAGGCCATTATTTATGGTATCCTCGAAGGGAACCGAACTTACAATCTTGTGGAATGAAGTAAAAAGTTTGAAAAGTTACTGTAGTCTGCTATCAAGTAAAAGTCGACTTCAAGTGGTCAGTGGCTAAAGGGTAACCCATGAAACTTAGACAAGATATAACAGCAATGCATGAGTCATAATATTTAGTATCCCCTGAGGGAACAGGATTTAAAATCTTGTGGAATGATGTAAAACATCTGAAAAGATACTGTAGTCTGCTATCAAATAAAATACAACTTCAGGTGGTCAATGTCTAAAGCATAACCCATGAAACGTATGTGGATACAAGATATTACAGCAATGTGTGAGCCATAATGTTTGATATCCCTATAGTAAATGATGTTGGACTGCAAAAGGGAGGGTGATAGTTGGCATAGAAATACTGTGCTCACCCATTCAACATAAGACCATGTCAAATTGAATATTGTTATGTTCTAACCCAAGAAACATAGGGGATACCAACTATAATAAGCGGTATAGGCCATCATTTATGATATCACCCAAGGGAACTGTACGCACAATCTTATGGAATGATGTACAAAATTTGAAAAGATACTGTAGTCTGCTATCAAGTAGAAAACAACTTCAAGTGGTCAATGGCTAAAGTGTAACCCATAGGGGATACAAGATATTACAGCAATGCATGAGTCATAATATTTGGTATCTCCATGCTAAACGATGTTGGAAGGCAAAAGGAAGGGTGCTATTTGGCACAGAAACACTGGGCTCACCCATCCAATATAAGACCATATCTAACTGAATCCTAGTAAGTTCTTAACCAAGAAAGACCAGATATTATAGCCGTTATAGGCCATTATATTTGGTATCCCTTAAACAAACTGGTTGTAAAATCTCGTGGAATCATGTAAAAAATGTGAAAGGTTACTGTAGTCTGCTATCAAATAAAAGGCAACTTCAAGTAGTGACTGGCTAAGGGGTAACTGATGAAACCTAGGGGATACAAGATATTACAAGTTACAAGATATTACAACAATGCGATGCACCCTGCATCGCAAAATTCGATGCAGGGTGCGCTACGAAATTCGTTTTATTTATTAAAATGTTTACTTACCTTCAATTATCCATACTCCAGTTTTTAGCACCCCCCACCCTGCTCCTTTCCCGCCCGCCTCTCCGCCCCACCGAAACTCCCTCCACGGGCCGGGGCTGCGCTGCTCCCGCTTTTGCAATGGTCTGATTCTATTTGTAGTTTCTTATGCCTAGTAGTGCCGCTGTGATAGGAGGCGCTATAAATGCATGACTAAGCATTTTAGTGTGGTGATGAGGTCTTCCATGCTAAACTGCATTCGTCTAACCATTGATGCATGATACTTGGCAGAGCTGTACCTCCATCCTGAAAAAACTTGCTTTAATTCCCACACCCTTCATTGTCCATGTTGCCACCAACACCAATTCCTTCCCACCCTCCTTGTATCCCCTGCCTTCCCTCCTACCCCGCCAGTAATTTAATAAAAGGGTTACAACTGTATCATATCTCTTTTTTAGGTCAAGCCTAGAGTCAGAGTGCATGCAGTGTCAGTTATATGCTTTGTAAACAGTTTTGTAAATTGTTCATTGTGCATAAACTGAAATGTTTTATTTCTCCATTTTCCTATCCTGCTTTTTCCCATTGCCTTTTTTCTATCCCTCACACTTTAATATTCCTCCCATATTGTTGGGTTTTTCCCTTTTAGGTTTTTTAATCTCTGCCATTGTTTCCCTCAACTCTGCCATGTAGCACGCATCAGGTGTTAGACTAACGCATTTTAGTGTGGTGGTATGCATCACTGCGCTGAAATGGAAAGTCATGTATTTGTAGTGCCTCAGTATCAATCCAGAGTGCTATTAGTGCTCTGAAAGAAACTTAAATCCAGATTGCAGCCCACGGTTTGCTCTGCTCGCGCAGGCTTGAGGCGGCATTTAGCACCTAACCCCTTAAATAGCATGCTGCCCTCCCGGCGCTTCACAGAAGATAAACAGCAGTTATCTGCAGCGCCACAAGAAGTAAGGGACCCTGCATGAGAACCCTGCCTACACTGAGAATCTTTCGCCCACACCCTCAAAAAACACCAGAGAAACCCATACACTCTTCCACTCTACACCCAGCATCCCCGCTTCCATACTTCCCTTCCACATAGGACTGCCCTGGCACACCCCCTGCACACAAGTTAGGCGCAGGTGAGTAGGCCTACACATAAACAAGCTGGAAGCTGAGCCCAAGGGAGCAATCACGAGGATTGATGCATCCTCCCTAGAGCCTCAATCTGTTGGTGCCTGAGTGAGTCCGGCCCCTAGCATCGACAACTTGACACCTGGTTATGGTAATGAGGGGCAGCGGTAATGGTGCTGGTCCAACTTTCAGCATGGCCAGCAGCTGTGTCACTTACGAGCCTGGTGTTTTCAATAGCTCTGGTACAGCTGCAGCCTGCTGGTGTGTTCTGGTGCTGCGGGGTGGGGCAGGTAGTGCCGTACCAACTGGGCTGACACCACTCAGCTGCACTCCTCAGTTATCATTTTTATTCGGATTGATTAAACAGTACTGTGTTTGAAACAAACAGCATCCTGGCTGGCTGTAAGTAACCCTGGGCGGCCAGCTACGCTCCGTGCACGGAGTGCACGGAGTGCCGTCTCCTACGCATTTTGCGTAGCGGGCGTAGCCAGGCGGCACTACGCACGCTCCGCAGACGGTGCGTAGCCGGCCGCCACCCGCCTCCCTCCCGCCCTCCCTAAATACATAAATAAACAGTATAGAAAGCTTTTAAAAACACTTACCTTGTCTGCCGCGTCCCCGGGGCTCCCTCTCGCCGTCCCGCGATTCGCGCCGCCATTTCGGATCCTAATGCGCATGCGCGGGCGGCCGTGCATGCGCATTTCTCATGAGGAATGCGCATGCGCGGCCGCCCGCGCATGCGCATTAGGATCCGAATCGGTGGCGGCGCGAATCGCGGGACGGCGAGAGGGAGCCCCGGGGACGCGGTAGACAAGATAAGTGTTTTTAAATGCTTTTTATACTTTTATTTATGTATTTAAGGAGGGCGGGAGGGAGGCGGGCGGCGCGGAGTGGGGCTACGCGGAGTGCGCGGGTGGGCTTTGTTGTGTGCCCACTTCGCGTAGCTCCGCGGAGCCCCACTCCGCACACTACGCCCAGGGTTAGCTGTAAGGTGTGCGCCTCACTCTCCTGAGCATTCTCAATGCTCGTGATGCTGTCTGGGGCGGCTCGCGAGTATGAGGTCAGTGCCCTTCCAGAGCTGGAGCTTTGCAGTAATTTTAAGAACTTGTTAGAGTTTCTCTTTGGTGAAATGGGTGTAACTTCTGATATTGATATGCTCACCTCATCTTTATTACTTGACTTTGCTTGCAAGAAAGAGTCACTCATAGTCAACGTACACAACAGCAAAGAGCTCTTCAACATCGGGAAGGAACTCACCAACCCCAGCTCAAACTCCAACAACATCCTGTCGTCGCAAGACCTCTGCAACTCCGTTGCTACCTTCTTCCACCACAAAATCGCAGACATCCATGACAGCTTCAACACACAGACTCCCCCCAACATCAACCGACACCTCAGAATCACAGTTCCCAGCCACACCTACCTCCTGCTCTCCTGGACCCACGTCAACGACAATGACAACATCAAAATCATGAGCACCATCCACTCCGGATCTCTGGTCGACCCCTGCCGAGTAGGACGTGTGCCTGCGCTGCTCCGGCAACTCTCAGCGATTCGACAACTTTAATGGTGGCCTGAAGTTCTTAAAACTGAAGTTTTACCATCGGCAGGGGTCCCTGATCCCCCCTGACGACATCGAGTGTATTCTGAGAGCTGTGTTGTTCCTATTTCCGAGGTGGCGAAGAAGAGCTCGGAGGCCTCAGAACGCGATCCAAGATGGGGGCACTGAGCCTGATCGCGGTGCGGCCAGAGATACCGCCGATTGCTGGGCACCTCGGACGTACGGCTTCGTCTCCCTCCAGCTCGGCTGAGATCACGGAGGTGGACCGGGGTTCCGACGCGATGCTGCTTCGGTCCCGGGGAGCCGGAGAGTGGTCTAGAGGGGGTGAGGACACCGGGTCTGGCCTACCGGCCCAGCGTAAACGTGCTGCGTCTCAAGGTGAGGGCTTGCCCCGGGGAGAGCGGCGCTGACAGTGGAGGCTTTGGAGGGCCCGGGGCCGCGGCTGGACGCAGAGTGAGGCGCCCGCCCCGTGTACCCCCCGGGTCGGGGAGCGGGGGAACCGAGGGTCTCCTGGAGCTGTGGCGAGAGTGCGGGGATCCTGAAAAGTCAGTCGGACTATACGGGGGGCCAACATCATTGCGGGCCCAAAATTAGACTGGTGGCAGTGGAGGGCGCTGCTCGTTTCGGGGGCCCATATTGCACCTCCCTCCGGATAAGGGTGCAACGGCAAGAGCAGTGTGGGACACTTGAGGAAGACGAACACAACTGGACGGGGCACTGACACCGCCTCCATCATCAGGTATTCTGCTCTGTGTGGGCTCCGCATGGTGCAGGGCACCACCTACGCATAATTGCGGTGATTTCTAGCAGACCCTACAGAGGTTGCCCCCCTGAGGGTGTGGAGCTCCCTGTTTGTCAGGTTCCACCTCCCCTGCTCAGATGGACCGTTACACCATTGTCGCCCTTTCCCCAGAAGATTACTCTTCCGGTGCTCATTCGGACAAAGTCCTACTGATGGGTGCCATACAGGCATCCCGTGAGGCCCTGGAGAATAAAATTGGAGAGGTGGGCACGGAGGTGACGCTCTTACGACAAGACCTTCGAAATCCAGCGGAACGAGTGACAGCATCAGAAACTAGAATAGGGGAGGCCGAAGATACCATACAAGACTTGAAGAAAGGTATGGCGGACCTTCAATCCTCTCATAAGCAGCTTCTGTGGAAGGTGGACAATGCAGAAAACAGGGCAAGACACAACAACCTCCGCTTTTTGGGCTTTAGAGAGGGAATCGAGGGTGCAAACATGGCGGAGTTCCTGCACTCCTGGCTTCTATGCACCTTCCCAAAGGACAAATTCTCGACTTTTTTCATAATAGAAAGGGCGCCCAGAGCGCTGCTGGCTAAGCCACCGACAGGAGCTAGGCCTCAGACAGTCATTGCTTGCTTCCTGAATGTTTTGGACAGAGATATGATTTTAAGGGAAGCTAGAAAACTTGGGGAAATCCGCCTAGAAAATGCCCCAATAATGATTTTCCCAGACTACAGCCTGGAAGTGCAGAGGCAGAGGCGCTCCTTCGACGCGGTTAAGGCTAAACTGAGAGACCTTCCCATCCAGTACATGCTCCTATTTCCTGCAAAGCTGAAAGTGATATACAAGGAGAAATCATACTCTTTTCAAAACCCGGAGGAGGTATGGCAGTGGCTGGAGGAGCGCACTCCTCTGACAAGACACACGTCATGGAAGGCCCGAGAGGATCGCCAAAACCAACGAGACTGAGGCAGAGACACGGAAGCTGGAACCTGGCTGTAACCCCATATCCCAAATCCGGATCTGTATGGCGGAGAAGGTGGAGCACGGCCTCTCTCGATTCTAATCAGCCGACGGGCTCCAGATTCTGCTGCCTTGCGGAAAAAGCACAGTCGGAAGGGGAGGAAGAACCTGGAGGTACCTCCTCCGAGGGAGAAGAATCTGAAGAACAATCACTACATCCCCTGGTAGTAGCAATAAATGATATGGAACAGGAGATTACACAAGGGACAGGGGCTTCTCAGGGCGACCCCTGGACTACAATTCGTGAAGATGGGACAGTAATGGCTGACCGAGTATTGACTATGTGGCCAAGGAGCACGCAAGTTGGACACCCCCTTCTGTTTGCTTTGTTCTTTTGGTCTAACTTTCCTTCTTGTTCTTACCTGCTCGTGCTTCTACCTTTACATGTTCCTCTGTTAGAGGTTTAGAGCGGGTTTCTCATATTTTGGGGGTGAGATTGGGTGGGCGACAGACCTCCTTCACCTGGAAAGCTTCATCTCTGTCTTTTGGATGACGATGGGACTGGAGGGGAGAGGGAGGTGGGGTGGGCCCGTTATCGGGGTGGAGCTACATTGCTTTTGGTGAAGGAAGGGGGGAAGTTTTGAATGAGTGTTGGGGGGGTTCACAGTTAACTTTGTAAAGCATGTCACAAACTGAACTGATCCATATACCTGCATACCACACACCAGATGCCTGCCTTTGCATGAGCGAGTCAGGACTAATGTCCCCTGCCGTGTTGGGTAGCCCAGGAACGTCCGCGCAAGACAGTGGCAGTGTCCGAATCCTTACATAGAACGTGAATGGCCTGGGCAACAAGATAAAAAGGGAGTTGGTTATGTTCTATGTTAGAAGGGTAGCCCCAGACATAGTCCTGCGGCAGGAGACCCATTTACACGGTACACGATGCGGGTTCCTGGCCAGGGGGTCGTACAAGGTTCTGGCCCATTCTGGCTACACGTCGGGCTCTAGAGGGGTTGCCATACTGAATAAGAAGTCCCCCCGTTTTGCAGTCACACAAACATGGACGGACCCGCAAGGCATTTATGTGGGGATTACGGGAACATGGGGACGCCAGAAGATCACAATAATTTCTGTTTACGCACCACCAAAACTTCAGGCTAGAACTCTCGCTGGTTTAGCTGATATCCTTTTGAATACGCCAAACACACTACATGTGGTGGGAGGGGACCTCAATGATGTTATGTATGCTCAATTGGACAAGTCAAGGGAGCGGACTGATCCCCAACCACTGTCCCACCCTGGTGAAGTCCATCGACGCGCTAGGATTGACGGACACCTGGCGATGGCTCCACCCGGACGCTAGAACTCACTGTTATTTTTCAGGGGCCCCCAAGGTGTATTCCAGATTAGACTATGTCTTCCTTCCCCGCCATGCTCTTAGCACGGAGGATAAGGCAGAATATCAGGTGCGGGGAATCTCAGACCACTCGCCTCTTCTGGTGATATTAGGGAGGAGACACAGAACAGAGGGCAGGACCTGGCGACTGACGGCATGGGACCTCCAAAATAAGGACTTACTGCGGGGATTTAGGGCGGACGTGAAGGTGTACTTCACAGAAAATCTAGGATCGCTACAGTCAGGGGTGATACTATGGGAAGCTTTTAAGACGGTCATGCGTGATAGGGCCCAGAACAGGTTAACAGGGGAAAAGAAGAGTAAGCAGGGCGAACTACATGACCTGGAAACTCGTATTTTGGAGCTAGAGCGGCGGCACGTGGTAGATCGTGCCGCACAATCTCTTAGACTATTAGTGGATACACAGCAGCAATACAAGGCCCTGGTGATGGACGAAGCCAAAACACAGGCACAGGCGACTTTACATAGATTGTATGATGTGTGGGATAAGTCTGGGAAACTCTTGGCGTGGTTGAGTCGTAAAGAGCAGGAACAAGTGTCAGATAGCCAGGGTCATATTAGGCGGATTGATTTCCAGATAGCGCAGGCATTCGCTGACTACTATGAGGAGTTCTACAAGGCCAGAGACCTAGGCTCGACAGAGGATGTAGGGCACTATTTAGACATTATTGAGACCCCCATTTTAGCGGATGAAGATCAGGCGAGTCTGGAGGAAGAGATAACAGTCACAGAGGTCAGGGAGGCCCTAGCCAGACATCGCCCGGGGACATCCCCTGGACCGAACGGGTTCCCCGCAGAATTCTTTAAAAAAGAACGGCGGACCTACTTACTAATCACATGCTGGCCTTGTTCTTGGGGACAGTTCAGGAAAGCACGCTGCTTCCGGATCTACGTATGGCCACAATTATACCAATCTATAAACAAGGTAAGCCGCCGGAGGAGTGCGCGTTGTATTGCCCCATTTCTCTTCTAAACGTGGAGGTTAAACTCCTGGCGACGATTCTGGCGCTGCGGCTGAGACGCGTGATTCCAGATCTGGCCCACCTGGATCAGACCTTCTTCCTGCCAGATAGGGCCACCAGGTTAAATTTGAGGAGAACTCATAATTGGTTGATGGAGGTGTGTGACCGTCAGGACTCCCATGTGTTCTTATCTTTGGACGCCGAAAAAGGGTTTGACGCAGTACACTGACCCTTCCAGGACGGAGTATTGCTTAAGTTTGGCTTTGGTCCTAAGTTTAGGAGATGGGTAGGCCTCCTTTATACTGACCTGAGAGCGAGGGTAAAGGTCAATGGGGCATTGTTAGCGGATTTTCCCATACGGAGAGGGACCCGGCAGGGGTGCCCTCTATCACCGCTATTGTTTGCCCTTACTACAGAAATAGTGGCGTGTGAGATAAGACTCGACAGAGGGATATGAGGGTTTAAAACTGACTGGATCGATACGGTTGAGGAGAAAATATCACAATATACCGGATGACATCCTCCTATATGTCACCCAGCCAGAGTTCTTGATACCACGACTATTTACCCTGCTGGGCCGCGACGGCTCCCATTCAGGATACACGATAAATTGGCATAAGTCACTTCTGTATAGCCCTAGGGGAAAGGAGGTATCCCTACCCTGCCTGACACATCTGGGGATGTACGTGACGAAGGACCGATCACTCTCGTATCAGAGAAATATCCATCGAGTGCTCACAAATTTTGCTAGTGTGCAGATAGATGGGAGACACTCCCCCTCACGATTCTAGGACATGCAGCAATGTTAAAGTTGATAACCCTGCCACGGCTCTTGTACGCCCTACAGAATGAGGATTCCCCCTTCCCAGCCAGGTTTTTAAAGATATAAATGAGGAGCTCCGGTCGTTGCTTTGGCTGGGGAAGCATCCTAGAATAGCCCTAGAGACACTGCAGAGGAACCAATATAATGGAGGGATCTCCTTACCCAATCTTGAGGCGTATTATTGGGCGGAACATTTATCGCCAATAAATGACTGGCTCCATGCCCCGGCCGATCACCCCACATATAGATTGGAGAGAGGGACAATGGCGCAGCGCACCTGTCTGCATTACATATATGGAGGCAGGGGAAGGAAAAGACTACTCTCAGCAACGCGTGTGACTCTGGAGACATGGGAGAGGGTGACTAAGAGGATTGACTGGGTACACAAACTGACGAAACAAACACCGATATGGCACTGTACATGGTTAAAGGAATTGCATCATCATTAATCTTTATTTCAGCTAATCATAGCCATAAAAGATACATTTAAAATACAATTTATACAAAATCAATTAATCCGATAGATCATGTACAGGGGGAAGGGGACGATAATTGATACACAATTTTTTTTTTTTATGATCGGGTGCAAATATGCCATAGACAGTCAATACCTCAAAAAAATAATTACAAGTTAAAGGAAAAGCAATTAAAAACAAAGGTTGAGGTTTGTTACATTTTGGTATAGCGATATTGTACATCATACAGAAGGAAACTGTGCATTAATAATTACTGATTGGGGCTATATCCTTGTCCTATCGGGTCACCATATCTGAGCCAGGGAATAGGTTTTGGTGGTTATATGTGGGGATCTGCTGGTAGCTGATCGATACAGGGCCCCTCCTGTCCACCCAGTAGTTTTCCTCTACACTCCAACTTGTGGTTGGAAAATACGCAGTTCTGGGGTAGAAGTAGCACAATTCCCGTGTTGCTATTGGCCCATCTCCTCTTTGTGGCTCCCAGCTAGGGAGATATGGGACGACCTGACTATCCCTAAAATTAACAATTACCAGGTCTCCGGCTATGGTCTTGGGTCGGGAACCTATCCACCGCACCCTTCTCACATTTAAAATTCTTCCGTCGATATTAAATGGAAGAGGTCTGTTCTTCGTTAACCAAAACTGTACTTTGTTTTTAAGGTCCTGTTGGCCTTCAATTTTTCCGGTAGTGAGCTAAGGCACTCCTGAGAGGACACACACATAAGGTGCTGCCTCAGGTGGTAAGTTTATACATCTATTGCTGGCAGCTAACCCCTCACAACCCTTTTCTACTTTGTTTAGCCCTGCTCTAAGAGCAGAGCTAGGGGCCATAGTCGATGTTTTGGGTACCTCCTTACTTTTGAAAGCTAATGGTACCGGAACTAGTAGCTGGCTCTGAGCTATGTTGCTGTTTGCATTGGTGTCAAGCTTATTGGAAGCAACTATGCTCTGGGATTGGATCTTTGGGTTGGTTTTCTCCTCAATTTTCGAAAGCTTTTCCCCAATTCTCTCTATCCTCTCAATGAGCGGGGATAGTAAGGTCTTAACTAGTTCTTCTAGATGGACCAGCAAAATAGAAGGTAAGAGGGATACAGGGGTTTCCGGTGTTTGACGTACTTTGGGTGGCTCGAAGATGGTGATGTCAATAACCGGTGGGGCGCTTGAGTTTGTTTTTTGGAATTTCGCTGGTTTCCCCTTATGGTCCATACCTTTGCGTTTTCTGCTCTGGGAAGAGATCTGGGGATGTACTGTCGCTTGAATGGTAGATTTATCTATTAGTGCGTCAGGAATTTCCAGGGGACTTTTACTGGATTGATACGAATTCCTAGGATTAGGGCTTCCAAAACCCGTAGGGGATATTGGGGAACCGGTTTGTTCAATTCCCTGCTCTATAGGTATATAACTAGTATTGCAAATTTCATTGAGTTCCCTAAATAGTAAGGAGTTAGGTGAGTCGATAGGATTCAAAGGGGATCGTACACAGCATATGGTATCATTAGGAAGGCTGTGTTCTATTGTCTCAATGGCCGATGTTACCCTTGTTATATACAAGTCCAGTGTCCCCTTGAGTGACCCTCCCTGAGAAGAAGATTGATTGGGGGGCCCTTTAGCGGTCATGGTGCAACTAGCTTGTGACCCAAAAGCACACTCCTATGTAAGGGACCAGTGGGTATCCTGACCATCAGTGGGGCTACTTAAAAAGAGCAAAGAATATCGTTTTCAGCCTCTAAATACATTGGCTCCGTATGAGTGTACCTTAGTTCAATACGTTAGTCCCAGAAGACCAGGATTGGTGTTCCGACCCGACCTCCTCTGGCCTCTGAGGGCCACAGAGGGCCTGCCCTTTGCCCGGGCTTAGCCCGGCACACGCCCGCACGGCCGGAAGTGTGGCTTGCTTAAGTCACCCCCGGTAACAAGGGGGAGGGGCCGCTGGTCTCGTGGGCTCCCCTGCGGCTCCTGGGTCCTGTCGCGCCAAACGCTGCATCTCCCACGAAGCGGGAGGCGCGAGGTCGCAGATAATGCCCCCGGTAACAAGGGGGAGGGGCTGCTGGTCTCGTGGGCTCCCCTGCGGCTCCTGGGTCTTGCCGCCGCCAAACGCTGCGTCTACCGCGAAGCAGGAGGCGCGAGGTCGCAGATAATGCCCCCGGTAACAAGGGGGAGGGACGCTGGTCTCGTGGGCTCCCCTGCAGCTCCTGGGTCCTGCCGCCACCAAACGCTGCGTCTCCTGCGGAGCGGGAGGCGCGAGGTCGCAGATAAAGCCCCCGGTAACAAGGGGGAGGGGCCGCTGGTCTCATGGGCTCCCCTGCGGCTCCTGGGTCCTGCCGCCGCCAAACGCTGAGTCTCCTGCAAAGCGGGAGGCGCGAGGTCGCAGATAATGCCCCCGGTAACAAGGGGGAGGGGCCGCTGGTCTCGTGGGCTCCCCTGCGGCTCATGGGTCCTGCCCCCGCCAAACGCTGCGTCTCCCGCGAAGCGGGAGGCGCTAGGTCGCAGATAATGCCCCCGGTAACAAGGGGGAGGGGCCGCTGGTCTCGTGGGCTCCCCTGCGGCTCCTGGGTCCTGCCGCCGCCAAACGCTGCGTCTCCCGCGAAGCGGGAGGCACGAGGTCAAAGATAATGCCCCGGTAACAAGGGGGAGGGGCCGCTGGTCTCGTGGGCTCCCCTGCGGCTCCTGGGTCCTGCCGCCGCCAAACGCTGCGTCTCCCGCAAAGCGGGAGGCGCGAGGTCGCAGATAATGCCCCCGGTAACAAGGGGGAGGGGCCGCTGGTCTCGTGGGCTCCCCTGCGGCTCCTGGGTCCTGCCGCCGCCAAACGCTGCGTCTCCCGATGGATCAGTAGTAATTAGCTCTTCGAATCTAAGATAAAAGTGCCCCCATATTTCTCTGGTAACTATCAACGGCCTCCCTTGCAGAGCTCAGGAGAGCAGCATCTCCCTGGAGCTGCTCTGCCCCTGGCTGAGTCATCACTTCTATTATTACCCTGCAGCCAAGGAATTGCATAAACTGAAGGGCTTCAAAAGGTGGGATGACATTGGTATCTCTGTTCTGGGAGATCTGATGAAAAGGGGAGCTCTGAAGTCCTTCCAGGCGTTGAGGGTGGAGTATGGATTGCATCATACTCAGTACTTGAAATACGAGCAGGTACGTCATGCATGGAGGGCAGAGACAGCGCTCACAGGTCCCCTGCCGGAGTATGCACTGCTTGAGGGCTGTCTGCGGCAGGAGCACGTCCCGACTAAACTAGTTTCCCTGACCTATAACAACATTGATTAACAATATGCCTGACGGACTGGTGAAATTGAAAGGAACGTGGGAACTAAATCTAGGGGAGATGGACATACTTGACTGGGAGACAGCCTTGATGCACCCCAGGAAAGTCGCGATAAAGTCTCGGCTTCGGCTCATACAATTTATAATCCTCCATAGGGTTTATTACGATAGACACCGATTGCACAGGATAGGGCAGGCCAGTGATCCTAACTGTCTGCGTTGTGGGTATGTGAAGGGAGACTTTTATCATACCATCTGGGACTGCCGTGTAATCCAGGACTACTGGGCCAAGATATTAAGTGAATTAAGTGATATACTGGAAACGACCGTCCCGGTGGAGCCTAAACTGGTTCTGTTGGGTATAACAAATTAAGTGGATCTGAATCGCCCACTCTTGATTTTCCTTATACTGGCTTTGGTGGTAGCTAAGAGAGATGTGTCTAGAGCTTGGGGTGCTCCCATACCTCCTCGACTAGATGAATGGAGAAGTGGCATGGATATTTACATGGCAGCGGAGAGGGTCACTTACAAAGCTAGAGGTTGCCCTAAGAAGTTCAATAGAGTGTGGGGGAAATGGAGACGCTATTATGGTCTGGATGGAGGACTGTGAAAGAAGGAGGTCAGGCCACCCTGTTGTCCCAGTGCATGCGGGGGAGGATATAGACAGCAATGTGCAATGTTGCGATAGGTGGAGCACCACTGTATCCATGTGTAGTGTTTTCTGTGAGATTCTTGGAGGGGTGGGTGGAGGGGGGTAGGATATGGTGGACAATTTCATGTGACATGCTTATGTTTATATGTTTTAAAAAACAAATAAAAATATATATTTTTGTTAAAACAAGTAACTGACACGCTTCCTCGAAGAGAACAATGCTCTGGACGCATCCCAATCGGGATTCCGCAGCAACCACCGCACTGAAACCGCTTTCAGCGCCGGCACCGATGACATGAGGGCCCTGCTAGACAGCGATGAAACCATGGCTCTTATCCTCCTCGATCTGTCGCCGCCTTCGAAACCGTCTGCCACCTCACCCTACACACACACCTCCACTACGCAAGGATCTGCAACAAAGAACTGGACTGGACCACCTCTTTCCTCATCGGCAGAACACAGAGTGTCCCTCCCTTTCGCTCGGAAGCCACCAAGATCATCTCCGGCGAACCCCAAGGATCCTCACTCAGCCCGACACTCTTCAAAGTCTACATGGCACTGCTCACCAACATCGTCCAATTGAACCACCTCAACATCATCTCATACACCGGCGACACCCAGCCGATCCTCTCCATCACCAATGACCCCACCACAGCCAAAACCAACCTCCACGAGGGAATGAAGGCTGTCGCCGAATGGATGAAGAACAGCCGCCTGAAGCTGAACTCGGACAAGACGGAGGTCCTCATCCTCAGATCCACTCCCTCTGCCTGGGATGACTCCTGGTCTCCGGCAAAACTGGGAGCCGCACTGAAACCCACCGACCACACACGCAACCTGGGAATCATCCTAGACTCATCGCTATCAATTACCCAGCAAGTCAACACCGTCTCATCCTCCTGCTTCAACACCCTCTGTATGCTCCGTGATATCTACAAATGGATCCCCACCGAGAGCAGAAGGACGGTCACCCAGGCCCTCGTCAGCAGCAAACTGGACTAGGGCAACGCACTCTAAGCAGGAGCCCCGGCCAAACTCCAGATGTGACTCCAACACATACACAACGCCTCTGCACGCCTCATCCTCGACATCCCCTGCCACATCACCAAGCACCTGAGAGACCTACACTGGCTCCCCGTCAACAAGAGGATATCCTTCAGCTCCTCACCCATGCCCACAAGCACTCCACAACACTGGACCAGCATACCTCAACACACGACTCACCTTCTACCCCCCGTACCGCCAGCCCCGCTCCGCTGACCTCACCCTCGCCACCATCCCACGCATCCAAAGAATGCCAGCCGGCAGAAGATCGTTCTCCCACCTCTCCGCCAAGACATGGAACACCCGCCCTATCGACCTACGGCAGACCCAGAACCTACTGACCTTCAGGAGATGCCTCAAGACCTGGCTGTTCGAGCAGTAACAACCCCTCAGCCCCAGGGCCGGACTGAGAACCAAAACCGGCCCTGGGGCCGGACTGAGAACAAAAACCGGCCCTGGCAAAGTGCTCGGCCTGCCCCCTGGGGGTGCGACGAGCTCTTTGCCGGGGTCGGTTTTCGGCCGATTTTGTTACACGGTCGATTTAACAAAAACGGCCCCCAGAGTCCAAAACCGGCCCCCACCGTTGCGGCGCACCGGGGATTGACCGGTGCCCGCAACGGCCAGTTCGGGCCTGCTCAGCCCCCTTCATCCCCCCCCCAGCGCCTTGAGACTCTCACAGGTGAGTGTCGCACTTTACAAATTATTGATTGATTTACTGATAGTTGTTGAAATGTCACTCATAATTACACTGAATTTTTGAGGATGTCATACATAGCAATGTAAAACCTTTTCAGCTATGTTCCCTGCTCTGTCATTCTCTTTCCTCATGTTTTAATTTACAATGTGATTCCTTCTCAAAAATAAAAATTCCATTTTTTCACTCCGACTCTGTGCATATGTTTAATTTTCACTTATTTCACTTTTCCTTCTTTGTACTACTTGCGATTTGTTTAAAAAATAAAAATTCCTTTCTTCCACTCCAACTCCGTACCTGTGTATAATTTTAATTTATTTCAGGCTTCCTTCTTTTTGTACTACTTGCAACTTGCTTAAAAAAAAAATTCCCTTCTTTCACTCTGACTCCGAACATGTATTTATTTAATTTTCATTTATTTCACTGCTTCCTTCTTTGTACTACTTGCCACTTGCTTAAAAAAAATCCATTCTTTCACTGCGACTTCGTGCGTGCATTTATTTAATTTTCATTCATTTCACCTTTCTTTCTTTGTACTTGTTGCGATTTGCTTCAAAAATAAGCATTCCATTCTTTCACTTCGACTCTGTGTATGAATTTGATGTCATTTATTTAACCTTTCGTTCTTTGTAAGGCTTTCGATTTGCTTCCTGTCTCTTGTGCAGCAGTGGCTCCAGTATTCAGAGAAACGTCATATAATTTATAGCTTGAGCCTGTCTGGTATCCCATGAAATCGTGTATCCCCGCACTCAGCCCGAGCAGAGATCGACTGCTTCTGTCTGATCCTGCCCGGGCTGAGTTAATTCTCCGAAGATGGCCGAAGTGATGGGGATACACGATCATAAGGGGATACCAGATATTACACAACACCGGCACTCGCCATTCCTTCCCTAAAGTTCATGCGGCCGTGACCAGGAATGTGGAACGCAGCGTGTTTGACGTGTGCTGAGCGTCAAGCAATCCCTCAGGTCAGGGTCACGGGTTTAGAGCTCATGCAATCATCTTGCTCAGCTGGTCCGAAGCGGCGTAGAAGCCAGGTGTGGAGGCATGCGTGTTCCAGATGTTCATTAGCCTCCAGGGATCACCCTCTCCCCTCCCCACTTTGCAAACAGCATTGCTTAATATTTACATCAATGACCTGTAACCACAATGCTATAGGGACTCCAGGATCAACTCTCACAGGCCAGACGCCAAATGGCTCAGAAAATAAGCATCTCTTGTATGCAGATGGTTTCATCCTCCACGCACCTCACCTCAAAATAAGCACTGGCAAAGATAATAGGTTTCGCCCATGCAAAATCTATTGGCTGTGTCAATGTTTTTTTACGTGTTGCACAGCAGTTGGGCTTCTGTGCAACATGGCTTGAAGTAACAAGTATTTGCAATGCAATAGGTCTCCCATTAGGAAAGTTTGAGCTATTGGTATTCTAAATGACACATTTTTTATTTATGTGTTGGTTTTCAAAATAGCGAAATTAATAGCTTTGTCATTTACAATGCCAATAGTTATAACTTTCGCAAATGTGACACCTATAGCATTTGTAATGCAATATGTGTTGTATTCACTTGACTTAAATGTATTGATATTACAAATAACAATGGCTTTTATTTTTTTAAATAATTAATACTTAAATAAAAGTTATTGTAATTTATAATGGCAATAGCTTAAACTTTTGTAAATAACTTTTGTGAAGATTATGTTCGGTGTATTTTATTGTGACGAAAATCCAAGAACAGAAGTGAAATATTAACATCTTTTTGTGACATTTGTAATAAAGCTTGAAACATTGAGAGAACATATTTGAACCAGATATTGTTCAATGGTTGCACAGAGTGATGTTGTTGGTGGCGACGAGTGATACTATGGCGTTCAATGATACTGTGGTAGCGCATAGGGATGTTGTGGTGCCCCTGAGTGATGCTGTGGTGGTGCTGAGTGCTGCTGTGGTGATGCAATAGATAGATAATAATAATAATAATAATAATAATAATCCACATTTGTAAAGCGCACAATCACCCGTAAGGGTCTCTAGGCGCTGGAGGCCGTCGGGAAGATTAAGCAAGCTATTGCCCAGAGTCACATGGTGCTGGGCTAACCTGCCGCCGGAGCCGGGGATCGAACCCTGATCCCCAGATTCCAGCGTCAGTCGCCCTGGCCGCGGCGCCAGATAGAGTGAGTGCGATAGATAGATAAAGTGAGGGCGATAGATAGAGGGAGGGTGATAGATAGAGTGAGGGCGATCGATAGATAGATAGAGTGAGGGCGATAGATAGATAGATAGATAGATAGATAGATAGATAGATAGATAGATAGATAGATAGATAGATAGATAGATAGATAGATAGATAGATAGATAGATAGATAGATAGATAGATAGATAGATAGATAGATAGGGTGAGGGCGATAGATAGATAGATAGAGTGAGGTCTATAGATAGATAGACAGATAGAGTGAGGGCGATCGATAGATAGATAGAGTGATGGCGATAGATAGAGTGAGTGCGATAGATAGACAGATAGAGTGAGGCTGATAGATAGATAGACATATAGATAGAGTGAGGGTGATAGATAATGAGGGCCAGAGATAGATAGATAGAGTGAGGGCGATAGATAGATAGAGGGCGATAGATAGAGTGAAGGCGATAGATAGATAGATAGATAGATAGATAGATAGATAGATAGATAGATAGATAGATAGATAGATAGATAGATAGATAGATAGATAGATAGATGGATAGATAGAGTGAGGGCGATAGATAGAGTGAGGGTGATAGATAGATACAGTGAGGGCGATAGATAGATAGAGTGAGGGCAATAGATAGAGTGAGGGCGATAGATAGATAGATAGATAGATAGATAGATAGATAGATAGATAGATAGATAGATAGATAGATAGATAGATAGATAGATAGATAGATAGATAGATAGATAGATAGAGTGAGGGCGATAGATAGAGTGAGGGTGATAGATAGATAGAGTGAGGGCAATATATAGATAGAGTGAGGGCAATAGATAGAGTGAGGGCGATAGAAAGAGTGAGGGCGATAGATAGATAGATTGATAGAGTGAGGGGCAATAGATAGATAGAGTGAGGGCGATAGATAGAGTGAGGGCGATAGATAGATAGATAGATAGATAGATAGATAGATAGATAGATAGATAGATAGATAGATAGATAGAGTGAAGGCGATAGATAGAGTGAGGGCGATAGATATATAGATTGATAGAGTGAGGGGCGATATATAGATAGATAGATAGATAGATAGATAGATAGATAGATAGATAGATAGAGTGAGGGCGATAGATAGATAGATAGATAGATAGATAGATAGATAGATAGATAGATAGATAGATAGATAGATAGATAGATAGATAGATAGATAGATAGATAGATTGAGGGCGATAGATAGATAGATAGATAGATAGATAGATAGATAGATAGATAGATAGATAGATAGATAGATAGACAGATAGATAGATAGATAGATGTAGCATATAATTATGTGGCACTGAGTGGTATTGTGTGGAGTGTGTTGCATTGAGTGCAGTGTGATTATGTAGCATATAATTATGTGGCACTGAGTGGTATTGTGTGGCGTGTGTGTTGCATTCAGTAGAGTATAATTATGTGGTGTGTAATTATGTGACACTGAGTGGTATTTGGAGTGTATGTTGCATTGAGTGCAGTGTAATTATGTGGCATGTAATTATGTGGCATTGAGTGGTATTTGGAGTGGTGGTGGAGGTGGTGGTTGTGGACGTGGACGTGGAGGTGGTGGTGGGTGTGGTGGTGGATGTGGTGGTGTTGGTGGTGGACATGGTGGTGGTGGACTTGGTGGACGCGGTGGTGGTGGACGTGGTGGTGGATGTGGTGGTGGTGGTGGATGTGGTGGTGGTGGATGTAGTGGTGGTGGTGGACGTGAAAGTGGACATAGTGGTGGTGGTTTGGACCTGGTGGTGGTGGACATGGTGATGGTGGACATGGTGGTGGTGGTGGATGTGGTGGTGGTGGTGGATGTGATGGTGGTGGACGTGGTGGTGGTGGATGTGGTGGTTGTTGTAGTGGTGGATGTGGTGGAGGTAGACGTAGACGTGGTGGTGATGGATGTGGTAGTGGCCTCGTGGTGGTGGTGGTATTGGTGGTGGTGGACGTGGTGGTGGTGGAGGTGGGTGTGGTAGTGGTGGTGGACGTGGTGGTGGACATGGTGTTGGTGGACGTAGTGGTGGTGGACTTACTGGTGGTGGATGTGGTGGATGATGTGGATGTGGTGGTGGTGGCTGTGGACGTGGTGGAGGTGGACATAGTGGTGGTAGATGTGGTGGATATGGTGGTGGAGGTGGTGGTGGAGGTGATGATTGTGGAGGTGGTGGTGGACGTGGTGGTGGTGGACTTGATGGTGGTGGACATGGTGGTGGTGGATGTTGTGGTGATGGTGGATGTTGTGGTGGTGGTGGGTGTGGTGGTGGTGGACATGGTGGTGGTGGACATGGTGGTGGTGGACGTGGTGGTGGTGGATGTGGTAGTGGCCTCGTGGTGGTGGTGGATATGGTGGTGGTGGACGTGGTGGTGGACGTGGTGGTTGTGGATGTGGTAGTGGTGGAGGTGGTGGTAGCCGTGGTGGTAGGGGACATGGTGGTGGTGGACGTGGTGGTGGATGTGGTGGACATGGTGGTGGTGGATGTGGTGGATGTGGTGGTGGTGGTAGTGGTGGTGGACGTGGTGGTGGTGGTGCTGGGTGTGGTGGTGGTGGACGTGGTGGTGGTGGAGGTGGGTGTGGAGGTGGTGATGGTGGAGGTAGACGTGATGGTGGATGTGGTGGTGGTAGTGGTGGTGGACATGGTGGTGGTGGAGGTGGTGAATGTGGACGTGGTGGTGGTGGACGTGGTGGTGGTGGACATGGTGGTGGATGTGGTGGTGGTGGTAGTGGTGGTGGACATAGTGGTGGTGGAGGTGATGGTGGAGGTGGTGGTTGAGGTGGTGAATGTGGACGTGGTGGTGGTGGACTTGGTGGTGGTGGATGTGGTGGTGGAGGTGGACATGGTGGTGGTGGACGAGGTGGTGGCGGACTCAGTGGTGGTGGATGTAGTGGTGGTGGATGTGGTGGTGGTGGAGGTGGTGATTGTGGACATGGTGGTGGTGGATGTGGTGGTGGTGGATGTGGTGGTGGTTGACGTGGTGGTGGTGGTAGTGGTGGTGTACATGGTGGTGGTGGGTGGTGGACGTGGTGGTTGTGGAGGTGGGTGTGGTGGTGTTGGAGGTGGGTGTGGTGGTAATCCTGCAGGAGTCTGCCAGCAGGCTGTGCAAAATTCAGCAGCGCCTCTAGGCGTTTTTTGCAATGCACGGACTTCACACAGAATTTGGCATCACGGTATAGTACACAATAAAACATTTCTTAGCACATAATTAAATAAGAAGCTCAAAAGAGCTCTTTCGGCATCTCTGGCAAGTGTGAATGAACAGCACCATAGACCTCTAAGAAAGGAGACCGGAACGGGAAGAAATGCGTACAGTGTAGTTTCTGTAAGACTTTCCGAAAGTGACCCTAATCAGGACATAACAAAACCTTTCATGTCTATTTTACAACATCTAGATAGCAAAAGACTGGGATCCAATGATGAAAGTGGAGGTGACACCAAAGTAGCAGGAAGCAACAATATAATTTATGGGCGCATTACCTCCGCTGTTTAATTGGGTGTGATCTTGGGCATGACAGCCTTCAGCTAGCAAAGCCAGAAACGGCGGGGGCGGGGGAGCGGATTCCTTTCAAGTCTGATGCCGGCTGCAAGCAAACCAGCATGAGTGAGAATAGAGGCAAATGGTGTGCTATGTGCACGCGCCCGCACACATGCACTGTAGGCAATCCGCCTTTGGGTGCATTTTTGAGAGCCCTTCCTTAAGTGTCGCTGAGAACGCATGCACATTTGCTCATCGAGACTTAAAAACAGCTGTGCAACATGTAAAAAAACATTGGCAAAAGCAATACATTTTGCATAGGCAAAACATATTGGCTTTGCCAGTGCTTATTTTTCTTAGAAAGAGGCCAATCTCTCCAGTGTTTCATGCAGAGCAGTGATGTGGTCTTTGCAGCAGAGAAGCAATTGATCTACATTTGAGCAAACGTTTGACAAGGTAACTATTGTTTGCAGATGAAACGTATGGACTATCCTAAAATAATAGAACTGTTTGTTTAATTAAAAGATGTTTGAACTCGTAAACACAGCAAAAAACAATAAAAAAATCACTGTAGGTTTCTCGTGCTACACATCAAAGATTTTAATCTAGCTAAATTGGGCCTGTTTGCTTTTAATGACTGCAGTGATGCACCGGGGAAGTAAGAAACTATACAGCCCATTTTGTTATATTGCTTAAGCGACAATAAAACAAAAATCAACCTGGTGGGTAAAGAAACAAGGACACATGTAGAGACTACAATTTTCAAATGTTATTCCAAGTAAATCAGTGAAAAGGACATCTAAGTTTTTGGTGAAACATTATGTAGCAGACAAAAGGGAAGGGGAGAGTGGAGATTGGAAGTTTTTCCAACTGAATTATTTTATGAGAAAATGGAGAAACATTGCACTCTCAGTGCATGTGCAAAAGTAAATAAAAAAGAGTGCCTACTGGTCAGTGGAAGGTCTTCGGCCACGTGAAGCAGTACTTGGTCCACGCTCCACAGTATGGACGAAGAATTGAAGAACTGAAGAGTAGGAGGAAGCCGGAGGCCAGAAGGAGCTGCTGAACAAAAGAAAGGATTTCCACAGGACCCACGTGGGAGCCTGCCAGTGGTAAGTAAAGTGATGTAGGAGCCAGCCAATGGTAAGGAGAGGTAAGTGTTGGATGGGCTCTAAGCCCCTTTTAAGACTTTTTTTAATACAACAGCTTTTGCAAGCATTGCGCAAGCACTGTGCAGGCAAAGCCTTCACAGGACTCTATCACAGCTTGGGTGGAAATGTGAAGCAGTGCTTTAGTGTTGTAAAAATGTAGCTGGAGAGACCAGTGTCTACTTGAATACATGTTTACAGCTTCAGTAATGTAGTCTGTTCCCAACTATCTACAGTACTATGTTCAGCACACTCTGCTTAAGAATCTGCTGCAGCAGTAACCAGGGGTGGCACCGCCCACTGCTCTCGTAGCAGTGAAAAAAGGAAAAATAAAATAATAACTTTGTTATTATTTTATTTTTGGTAGCTGCGGGGCTGGGTTAGGATGGGCGGGCTGGAGTTACAGGGGGAGGCGTGGTGGCACACCTTAAGTGTTACAACAAACAAATGATGGACGGAATGCTGACAATGCAAACATTCTCCCCCAGTCAAAAGATCTGGGTTAAATCCATTGTTCTTTTGTCCACTCCCTCACCCAACTTTGGACCAAGCTATACGCAAATCAACCTTGACCCTGTGCCCCATGGGAACAGTTAAGACCGAACTGCCAGACCAAGTCCTCCCTGGACCGGAAACAAGCATCCTGGGACCGGTTTCAGGGTCTGTCACCCTTCTTCAGCCAGGCTAGCTTGAATCCAGTGGCACAGTGAGCAAGGGACCCATGTCTGGGCATACCCATCCCACTTAGGGCAAAAAGTGTTACAGCAAAGTAATGATGGACGGAATGCTGACAATACAAACATTATCTCCCAGTCAAAAGATCTGGGTTAAATCCATTGTTTTTTTGCCCACTTCGCCACCCCAGTTTGGACCAAGATATATGCAAAACAGTCTTGACCCTGTGCCCCATGGGAACAGTCCAGACTGAACTACCAGGCCAAGTCCTCCCTGGACCAGAAACAAGCATCCTAGGACTAGTTTCAGGGTATGGCACCCTTCTTCAGCCAGGCTAGCTTGAATCCAGTGGCACAGTGAGCAAGGGACCTACGTCTGGGCATACCCATCCCACTTAGGGCGAAAAGTGTTACAGCAAACAAATGATTGACGGAATGCTGACAATGCAAACATTCTCCCCCAGTCAAAAGATCTGGGTTAAATCCATAGTTCTTTTGCCCACTCTGCCACCCCAGTTTGGACCAAGCCATATGCAAATCAGTCTTGACCCTGTGCCCCATGGGAACGGTCCAGACCGAACTGCCAGGCCGGCAGGTGAGCAGAAGAACGATGGATTTAGGCCCAGATCTTTGTACTGGGGTGAATGTATGACATTGTTCTGCATTCTGTCCATCAATTGTTCTTTTTGGCTTTGTCACCCCGAGTGAGACGGGTGTGCCCAGACATGGGTCCCGTGCTCTCCATGCCACTGGAGTCAAGCTATCCTGGCTGATGAGGGCTGAAAGCCCAAAACCGGTTCTAGGATGCTTGTTTCCAGTCCAGGGAGGACCTGGCTTGGCAGTTCGGGATGCACTGTTCCCATTAGGCGCAGGGACAAGACTGATTTGCATATGGCTGGGTCCAAACTGGAATGGCATGGTGAGCAGAAAAATGATGGATTTAGGCCCAGATCTTTGTACTGGGGCGAATGTATGACATTGTTTTGCATTCTGTCCATCAATTGTTGTTTTTGCATTTGTCACCCTGAGTGGGACGGGTATACCCAGACGTGGGTCCCGTGCTCTCCATGCCACTGGAGTCAAGCTATGCTGGCTGATGAGGGCTAAAAACCCAAAACTGATCCTAGGAGGCTTGTTTCCAGTCCAGGGAGGACCTGGCCTGGCCGTTTGGGCTGGACTGTTCCCATTGGGCGCAGGATCAAGACTGATTTGCATATGGCTGGGTCCAAACTGGAATGGCATGGTGAGCAGAAGAACAATCGATTTAGGCCCAGATATTTGTACTGGGGTGAATGTATGACATTGTACTGCATTCTGTCCATCAATTGTTGTTTTTGCATTCTGCACACTTTAAGTGTGCATGACTGTTTGGCCGGCCAAACAGTCATGCGCATTTTGCATGTTCCCCACCAGGCTATAATGCGCAGCCTGGTGGAGAACATGCACAGTCTCCTAGTCCCAGTCTGGCGCTCAGACTAATCACATTGCCGCATTGCAGCATTGTGATTGGCTTAGGGTTGCCAGTGTTTGCTTTCTGCTTCCGTTCCGGGATATCGGCAGGGAATCGGAGAAGAGACGTGTCTGACCACAAAGGTTAGTGTTTTTTTTCCACCCACCCCCTCCCCTCGCCTCACCTCGCCACCCCCTTTCCCTGCCAGCCTCCCCTTCCAGTAACACTGTTCCCTAAAAAGTGATGCTTGACCATGTGACTGAACTATTCTCTGTCCACGTTAGTGCATACAATATACCAAGTGGACATGGAACAGAGAATTTTGTTAAATGAATGGGAGGATGTAAGTTGGGTCTACTATGAATACAGTAGCTAAACATAGGGAGTACTCCTACACGGAGCATTGCGTATATGATCTCCTCGGCAACGGCTTCACACCTTTACAAGAAAGATCATAGTCATGTTAGGACCAATCTTTGAGAAAACTTATTAATGCAGGACAGTAATGTTTAGTACGCAGGGATATGATGCCTAAAATGATCATGATTTATGTACCCAGCGCAGATCCAAATAGAATAACACATGTAGGAAATGAGAGCGGATTAAATTAAGGTCAATACTCTAGTACTATTGACCTTTGGTTGATATTGAAATTAGAGAGACTTGACTATGAACAGCCACAGGGTCTGTCAAAGGGGGAGAAACCAGACAGACAATGCAAATGGGAAAGAAGATGCATGAATTAATATAATCACAAATTGGTAACTAGGGAACAAATAGATATCAGAATACAAACTGTTTACTTCGCAGAAGTTAATGGCGAGACAACCATTGGCACAATAAGAGGAATCCGCCTATCCAGGACACTATGAGTACTGTCAACCACAAAGATTGGGGTAAGTCTAAAAGTTTAGTATTTATTTGATATATTGTTGAAGAGTAGCTTATACCTAGAAATGCTTCAATTACTTATTGGTAATTGCATTACTCTGAGATCCTATCTCACTTTAATCAATTCCAATGTATGGTATATGTGCCGCTCAGACACGCAAAACAATTTAGGGGGATATTCTGAAGAACGTGTAAAAATTACCGCAAAAGTAGCTCAACGTAACTTTTCATATCGCAGTCTATCGCTTGAAAATAACTCTGTGTTAACTTTGTCTTCTCAATAGGCCCACGACAACACATCAAATGTCCGCGATAAAGCAAACACAACACCACAAAAATGCGAAACACGAACGAAAAAAGTTGCAAAGAGGCCAATCGCGATACAAAAAGCAGCAAAAACCTGCGACAGGCCAGCAAATCCCATGCGTCACGCGGGAAAATGCACTGTAAAAGCTACTAAAAGAACACACCAAAAACAATTTCAAGTGCGTAGCACCATGGATGCACCCGGACTAAGTGCAGAGGTCAACACGAACCCCACAAGACCCACAGACCACCAGCAAGGAGCAACGGGGTCGGGAAGGCCAAGGAGAAGAGGGAGTGGAAGACTGGGTGCAGTCCGCAGCAAAGCCGGATCAAAGTCACGGTGGTGACAGAACACTGCCATCAACTGACCCACAATTAGACTAACGTGAATGCAGTCGGAGTGTCAAGGAGGTCAATGGAGGAGACCAAGAGGCGCCCGCATGATGTGCAAAGCCAAACCAAGCACAAACCTGCTGCCACCAGGAAGGCAGCAACAGCGACAGGAGGTGGGAGTCCTGCGCCACAGGAGGAGCTAGAGGAAATGGAGGCCACAGTCATTAGTGTGGAGACGGTGCAAGGTTTTGGGAGTCCGGACATATCCCGAGAGGACCTGACACAACATCAAAAGGGTAAGTAACGACCAGGGACTGGGGGCCCGGGGGGAAATGGGCACAATGGCACACATGCACAACAATGTGTAGCACACCACTGCACACCCGCAATGACCCTGGATCATGTCCCTGATCCTCGTGGCACGCTGCAGCACACACACATAGCAATTATAGCACATCCACATTGACGACACCGTGGTACAATGTGCAACCCCGAAACAACAGAACAGAGGACACAACTGGCTCCGCACATGTGCAGGTACAGGCCAACTTCATCTAACAGATCAGGAGCTGTGAGATGGAAATGTACGCGTACAACCTCCCATCCATCATGTAGTCCAAATGTCCACTGTCCTGCATCAAAATCCAGCACCTCCCCAACAGTCACAATGTACATTGTCATACAGTCTGCATGTAAACAAGAACAATGCGCCAACATACATTTCCACACGATATCAACATGCATATCCCCTTCACATTGCAGGGGGACAAACAACATCTCCACCAGAGCAGACCAGACTATCCATCAGTGATGCTGGAGAGGACAACCACACCTTCGACACCGACGCCCTACAACAGCTCATGGACATTCCAGACAACCCACCACCAGGACCAGTGCAGCCAAGCTACATAGAGGAGAACTCAGCCCCTGCACAGACCACACAGCAGAAAGCACCCGACAGCATGGCTGGCTCCCAACAGTTCACCGAGCTACACATGGCATCCCAGTGCCAGGTGTCAGAATGCCAATAGGAGGTGGCCGATCAGGTGTGGGTGGCATCCAAACCCATGGAAGACGAACTAGATCACATACGTGGGTGTTCAATTCCCTTCAGGGACCACCCACACTCACAACGGAGACCCACACTGCGACAAAGACACATGCATTTGCAAATTTCCAGTACTGAACCTCGCCCAGAGGCACGCAATTAACATTCACACACCCACCCTGGACCTGCGTACGATGGCCCAGTCCACTCCTTTTATGCATTGAGTGTGTTACCACGAAACTACATGTCCAAGGTCCAACCCACTGCCTGCGATGACATGTTTGCGTCCGCTGTACACAGCACAGTGTAATGTTGTAGGGCCAGGGGCACTCATGCATATATTATGACCAGATGGACACATGCAGATAGTTTGTGCAACTGGCTACGGCCACGTGCGCCTGGCCCCTTTATTGGCAGGGCCACATGTACAGGGACGCCTCTTCTGGATGTGTGTGTAGTGAGTGTAAGCCAGTCCTCACAGAGTGGTTGGTGCTGGCAACAACTTGAACACTGAACACCATTACAATGGAAACTGAAAACACCAGCATAACAGAGACAACTGCGGAGCATCATGGAGGTAGCCGGAGCAAGTACAGAGGTCACCCAATATGCGCACAGAAGTGTCCGTGAGTGGCAGTGTACTGAGGTTGGGGCTCTAGAGCTGACTGCGCTAATGTGAAGTAACTGTCCAGGATTGTGTCCCTTCGGGGTATACCTGATGCAGCTGCAGTGGGGTGTGTAACACCTGCATCATCTTCCTCATCATCGTCCCAGGTCTTCCACACTGCCTGAGGTGACATTGCTGCGTAACCTCTCCACAGCACAAAACTCAATCAGTAAAGGTCCATGGGTTGCGGTGCACTGAGTCAGTGGCACCTGGAGTGCTGAGCAGGATATCAGGCAGATGACAGAATCCATGACAGGTGTGAGCAACTCCGTTAGTCTGCCAGTACGACTGTTTTGACTCTGGCAGTTGGCGGTTGGAGGTGGACCTGGCGGTGGTGGCGTGTTCCTCCTGCAGTGATGCGACGTCCGGGCCAATCAGGACTCGATTTGATGTGTGAGCCCTGGTGGGCCACAGTTGAGTCCGGAGGCAGTGGATAGCGCAGGGCCACAGAACCAGAGCCATTGAGCCAGAGGCCATCCAATATTCTATCAGACAGGGTCCCTGACTTGAGCTGCACAGAGTTAGTGGCCCTGGATGCGCTGCGTCCAGCACAGGCACACCGCCATCGGACGGTGACTTGCGGTGCACTGAGGTAATGCTATGTGGACTGAGCTGGTCCTCATCGATGTCCGAGGTGAATGTGGTGGAGGGTTGCGGGGGACAGTGGAAGATGTCCTGCAGGGCATGATGCAGAGGGTTGAAGCCATCCGGAAGCAGCAAATTGAGGAGTGGAATGCTAGAGCCTGGTTATTACCAGCACGTAGGTATCAGCTACATGAGCATGAAGACAACCCCCAGTCCATGGACAACTAGAGAATGTCCATGAATGTCGGGGAACAGACTTAGTGGCCAGAGAGGGGATACAGTCTGCGATGATACCGGTACAATGATATGAACTCAGCCATTGCTAAATGAAGACACAGTCACAAATGTGTGACCTACTCGAGCGCAGTGTGGCCTGAGGGCAGTAGTCTGCGTGGGCCCACACACACGTGTGGTTGGAATGCTATACACAAACTTAGTGGCACCACATCGAAGGGAGTATAGTGACTTCAACTCAGCCATAAATGATGTTCTCTGCTATAGTGTAATCAAGACTCAGTTCCAAATGTGTGACCCACTAGTCCGCTGTATATACTGGTGGAGTGCGTCAACGAGACAGGAGTGCTGCGGGCCTGTGTCGCAGAGGCCATGATGCTCTGAGGAGGCTGTCAAGGTCGTGGCACTCGGGCTTGGAGCTTGCATCGGCACGTTGTTGGGGGCCCTCTTCGACACATGCCGGTGTCGGCCGGTGAGCAGTGAAGCCTGGGTGTGCAGGGGCGGAAAAGACGGGTTCGTGGCCCAGCGGCCCCTGTTGCACCAGGCGCACAGAATCGCAGACAACACCGCTTATGGCGTCAGCCTCATGGGGGGCTGAGGGGCGCCGCCCTGGGAGAGATGATGAAAAAAGAAAAAAAAAAATCTGGCCCAAAAATCCTATCACATAAAGAAAGCAGTTGTGCCAATGTCTATGTCTTAGTGAAAATACATTTGGAAGCAAATAACATCTGTTCACATAATAAAAGCAGATGACATCTGTTATCACAATAAAAATCCATTCCAAAGGAGAAAAGAGCTTATTTGAAGTGCGTGTGTTATAGTTAAACATAACTACAAATAGCAAGAGGTTCAACGAGGATTACAGGGAAGAAGAAACAATAAAATCAGTACCTCAATCACAGTGCAGTCAGCGGAAGGACAGCAATCAAGCTGAATCAATCAGTACTTGATCAGTGCTCCAGCGAAAAGAGGAGGTGAGGCCAGCATGTGCTAGCCAATTAGATGGCAAAAAAAAAGTGACAATGAAATGAACAAATGTTAAGCAATGGGCGGGTTACAAGCCCCTTGTTGTTTACAAGATCTCTCAGAAACCAGAGCATGGGCAGCGCAGGCGCTGTGGCAGGCGACACCTACAAAATGAAAGAGAGATTGTGTTGGTCCAAACCAAAAATTAAACTCTAGCTTTATTCATTTGGAAGCTATTTAACGAATGGTTGATGGGAATGCGCCACGTTTGCTTCACGCAACTGCGGCGTAAACGTGGCGCATCCCTACGACCGATTTACAACGTGACGCATCTAGGCAGATGCGTCACGTTGTAAAGCCCTGCGCCACTTGTGGGCGTTCCGGGGCAGGTGCGCCTCGCAAAAGTGGCTGAGTGAAATCTATAAGATTTCACTCAGTCACTTTCAGGCCAATGCTGCGTCAAAACCCTGCGCCTGCTTGAAGCAGGCGTAGGTCTTGACGCAGCATTGTATAGATGGGGCACCCCCGAGCCTTGCTGGAGCTGCGTCGTGCTTGCGACGCAACTCCAGCAATGCGCCACCTTTACGGCACAGATGCGTCACGCATCCGTGCCGTTTTTGCCCCATGGTGCGCCGCATTGTAAATGCGGCGCACCATGGGTGGCGGAGCAGCGGCGCAAAATAACTGGCCCATCCCTGGGGATGCGCCAGTTATCATAAATCTGCCCCGGTGTGTTTTATTTTCTGACTTTTCGTAGCTCCATTTCGCATCTGATGTCGTTTGGTTGTCAGTTATAAAGAGTGTGGACTTCTCCAGTAAAAGATTTCGAAACTCTTCGAGGAATTTGAATTGTTTAATTTATCTCTGTAAGTGTTCCAGTGTCTTAAACGTGGACAGAGATATTCACTGAGGCAGATCTATTCCCGTTTATGATTTTAATGAAGATGCCCATCAAGGATGGTTGGTGTGAGGGAAAAATAAGGTTTCCGTACTCAACATTTCATTTACTGTATCAATTCATTGAAGAGCAGCCACTTGAAGAAAAGTGCAATACCAAATGTTTCCACTAGGTGGTAGGAATATACTGTAGTGTTTCTAATGCGTATGTTCGATTCTTTTAGACTTTTGCAATGTAAGAATTCTTAAGCACAACATTGTTCTGAACAAGGACAGCATCTTGTTTAGGAGTTTATTGATTATGGTTTTGGAGGATAAGGTAGACTCTGTTACTGTGAAATCAAGAAACGTGTCAGCAGGAATTTGGAAAGCGACTGCAAGAATCATGTGGATGCAAGAATCGTACAAGTGACGTTTCATACAACCACCAACTCTGCTTATGGGGGCGATATCCCTTTGCATCCGCTAATGTTAAAATGTTTCGGGCCTCCTTTATAAAGTTTTGCCGTAGGGCAGCGTCCCCACGGCAAAAGAAAAAGGCAGGAATGCGCCGTATCTATAAGATAAGACAATGGTGCAAGAGTGCCTGCGTTGCGGGGATGATTCTTTTTGTACAGGAAGGGAAACCTTTCTGTACAAAAATAATCACAAGAGGCTTTTCCTCTTTCTACGTGTGCTGCAGAATGCAGCACACATAGAAAAAGGAAAAGCAAGGAGAAATAAAGATATTTCTCCTCGTTGCGCCTCCCTTACGCCTCCCCTGGGGAGGCTTAAGCTTTTGGCACTGCCTCAGATTTACGATTTCTTGTAAATCTGGGGCAGTGTCAAAAGGCCATGGATGTTGCTGGGAACGCCCCCAGCAACACCCATTGCACGCCCCTTTAAGGCAGAACACTGCGTTAAAGGGACTGATATTTATCAGCAGCATTAAGCCACAAAAAAGTGGCTTAGTGCTGCCTGATAAATATCACGCAGGCTTCTGCGCCAGGGAACGTCACAAAAAGTGACGTTTCGATGGCGCAAAGAGGCCCCTCCACTTCTCGTCGTGCGTCAGGCGGTCGTCCTAACTTGCGCCACTTATATCATCAACAGGTGTTAGACGTTAAGCAAGCTAGGCTTTTCACCTAACAAACTACAGTAATGGGACCTAATCTGCAAATCGTACACAATTGAGAGCGGGGTTTCTAAAATATTTAATGTGTGCCATGCCGGGTCTCCTGAGGGACGACGGTATGCAGGGCTTTAAGTGGAATGAAAAAAATGGGGGGGTCTCTCCAAGGGGCGTGGCAGATGTAACTAAGGGTGTAGCTTAAATACACATAAGCTACAAATCTGTACTTAGCATAGAGTCCCGCCACATTGGTATTTTGCTGCTTGTCATATAAAATATAACAAGTAACAATACACCTACAACAAGTCCGGACTATTGCCTTTGTCAATAGTTGTTAGTTACCTAAGATAAATAAGCCACAACTATGGCTTCTTTGTATATAACGTTGAAAATGCTTCAGTTCTGAAATGATGAGACTGTGGAGACTGTGAAAGAACTATATACGGAGTCTCTATGAAGTTACATCAAAGGCAGTGAAGGGTGGTGGTGCTGCAGAGCCTAGATTTGTTTTCACCCTGAGGGCCCTGAGAGCACGATAGGGACCCGTCTCAGCACCTGCTTTTTAGAACTGCCGGATCCGGCCCACTTAAAGTCCTGAGGGTAAGTTATACAGGGGTGGCTCCTCCATGACAGCGAAGGAGCTTCGGCCCACTAATCAAAATGTCTCCAAGCCCCAGAGATGAAAAATAAAATGGTAATAAAGTTCATTTATTACCAATTTATTTGTCATCTGCCCATCCCGAACTGAGAGTTAGGACGGGGTGGGGCTTAAGAGAGCAGCAGCATGGAGGAGGGTGGGCTGCCGGGCATTTCATTTTCAAAGTGCGCATGTCCCTTTGGTTGGCCGTCTTGTGACAGCAAGCCAGACATGCCTCACACACCTCTAACCTAGCTGTCTAAACACTGAGAGTGGCTGCTCCCTCTAATACTCGCGCTGCTCTCATGCAGAATGAGAGCAGTGCCAGGATTGGTTAAGACACTTCACTGGGGCCTGCGCCGAACACCCGACTGCAGGAGGAAGACATGCAGTGAGGAGGAGGAGGTGTCGCAGGTAAGTGGATTTAATTAAAACATTTTACCCACCACCCATTTGCTCACCCTACCACTCCTCATAGATGCCAGCTGCCACTGATGCCTACACTACAGAGGCAGCGGGCCTTAAGTTACCCAACACCCATTCTGTGCACGCAAAAGGATGTAAGGTAAGCTCAAATCCAGCACTGTCAGACATCGTTTTGTAAGCCCTCAAATATTGACTTCTGTGTGGGTTGGAATGTATGTATTTCCTTTTGCACATTGCAGCACGCAATGTGATAGCAATATAATTTTATGGATCATATAACTAGCAGTGTAGTATATGGAGCAAGGGCTTTTAAGCGCTTAGTTGAAGTAACACAGGGTGAATCAGTGACTTGCAGAGGATGTCATCAGTGATGTCATAAATTATGTCATAGAACATGCCATGAGAGATGAAAAATGTGAGGTCATAAGAAGTGCTTGGCAGGGGTACAAGCTATAGTTAACTCTGCTAACTGTAAATGGTGAATTTCAGTGGCACTGGCATTCGCCTAGTTAGAACATCACTTTAATCTTTATTTTTTTCAGTGAAATATATATATTTAACAAAACTGAATTTCTTCATTGTTCTTAAATAACAATTTGAGTGATTTTTTTCTTTTTATATTCCCTTTTTTATTTTTAGAATTATACAATGACATTGCAGAATACTGTTGGAGAGGGACAATTTAAGCTCCATGCTATATGTCACTAAGGAGCAATACTTACATGCATTTGCACAATATATCTAGTGTGTGCATTAACCTTATTAGTGTAAAGTGATGCACCAAACATACTGTTGGAGTGTATTCAGTGTAGAAAGTAGTCATTCATATAGGTGTGTTCTCTAATGCCTCCATTATAATGTAACAAATTGTAGTTCTCCTTTACATTTACACTTGCACATTTCGATTTATACTGCTTTTACTGAAATTTCATTCTTATGTACTTATGAATTAATGTATTAATGTTTTGCATTTATTCTGTAATCGTATGCACAATCATGTATCTACTGTGTACACTGACTATTTTATTAAGTTAGCTTACCCAAAGGCCTCAAGCATTTGGTCTTCAATGTTTAACGTTCAATGTAAAAGTTTTGCTTGTGCTGCAATGTTCTTTCTGCAGGTGTTTTCACATGATTTCATAGTTAGTGAAAGGCATGTTGTGTATTAGAGATAGTGGGGTCTCGGAGGAGACTTTTTAGCAAGAATGAGAGGTGCTAACAAACTAAGGGAAGACTCCTATTCATGTCTTATCCGGAGCAAGGAGACAGCTAAGGTCATCCTGATGTTCAACTGTAGGATGGGAAAATCGAGTGACATTGCCATGTTTTTCTGTGGGAAGGAGGAAAACTGCTGGAGTTGAGGACGTGGAATTTTCAAATGTTCTGTGGGTTTAATTGGTGTTCACAAATTAGTCTTTAGAGCAGATACCCTTTGGAATCATAGGTTTAGACCTCCTCTCATTTTTCCATTGTGTGGCTTTATGCTATTGAGGAATAGTATTTTTCTGATCGGCATCATTTGTACCAGGACTCCATTGTTTTTTCATTGCCATCTCGTGTCAAACACTTCCACACGACCCACCTGGTCGTTTCTGCTGATACCTGAGGAAAATCTAAACTGACATGACAGAGACCATCTTGCAGCCTGCATTTCTGCCCAGGAACTGTTGCACACCCAACCCCCTGTTCTTTGCAGTTCAACAGAAAGCCATGAGACACCCACGCCCTGTGTAAAGAAGCTTGTTTTCCATCTCCTGCACCCAGCCTGGTAAACATCCTTGACACCGTGATCAGGTTATCTGGACAATGGTCTGACTGTTGGGCCCTGATCAGGCTAATTAAACAATGACTTGAAAGAACGGCTTTGATCAAGCCGAGTGAATAATGATCTGTGTACTAAGCCTTGACCAGGTCACCAACTACAAACATCGTCTGGATCTGGTTATCAACTGCAAACACTGCCCTGATTGAACAATGGACTAACAACCAAAAGACTGCGATGAAAAATGTATAAAAGGCTTGTAAGCTACAGAGTGAAGTAGCAGCCTCCTCTGTCTTGTCTCTGACTAGCTTGGGACTCTGTTCCATAGCCCGGGCTATTGAAATAAATCTGGGTTCCTCCTGCAGACGGAGGCTCCCGTGTCTCCTTTTACTAAGTATGGAAGGTATGGAAGACTTGGGCGGTCCCCCCGCCGCGGAGACCCAGTAAGTGGGTTATCGCGGTTCTTCAAATGGCGCCTGAACAAGGACTCCACAAGCACGAAGGTCAGACCCGGTGGATGTGAGGAGGTGCACGGAGAGATTCCGACGGAGGCGCCCTACCCGACGGATTCTTGTATTCCGGTAGACTGAACGACTCGCCTGCTGTCCTTTCACACCCGATCTGGGCCACATGACCGCGTTCTCACTGGAGTCCCCTAGCAAATAATTTCTGGAGCAGGACACAGCCCTCCGTCTGCAGAAAATAACTACCCCTGTAAGGTAAGGGTGGACTGATCATCCACCAATTCTGTATGATTCTGTTATTGACTTTCGCAAAAGCCAAGTTGTTATTGACTTTTGCCAAAGCCAAGCAAGCGAGGTGAAGTTTTAAAAACCTGCTGGTGTCTGTTCTGTATGATTCTGCTGGTATTGACTTTTGCAAAAACCAAGCAAGCGAGGTGAGTTTTAAAAAACCCGCTGGTGTCTGTTATCTGTTTTTAAGCATGCCAGTCAGTAGTAAATTCAAGAGATTATGTTGTTGATTGTCTAACCAGGACTCCCAGCTGGAGGCAGCCTGTCTGCTCCCTCCAGACGGGACCCCTGTCCATACGATGTATGTTAAACATGACCCTTCTGCCATAATGTTTTCCTCATTCTGGGTAAAATATACAAAAAAAAGTAACGCGGAATTACAGTGGCCACTTTATGGCTCCTTTAATTCCCAAGTTCTCGCCAACTTAGAGGAACAATTAATGAAAAGAAAAACATGCCCGTCTATGTTTGAATCTGTCCAATTTAGAGCTAGAAAACAGAAGGCTCAAGAAAGAAAACAAGAACGTATGTCAATGGGCGACCACGCCAGAGAAAATTTACAAAATCAAATGACAAAATCAGTAGAAATAGCCGATAGGGAGCATGGGGCACGGGTACAAAAATGTTATCCAGCTCGTGAGGAGAAAGGAAAGGGCCATATGGAAGGGGGAGAAGAAGGTGATTCCTTGCTTGATGCCATGCTAGAAAGCCCTCCTGCATATGCCCCAATGTACCCTGCCCTAACGCCTCACACCCCGCATGTGCCCCCGCCACCACCCACTCCTGCCCCCAATGCCCCTCCTACTGTTCTCCCTGTCACACCGACCCTCACAACTTTTTCTATGACACCAACCACGCCCGGTAACCCTGTCCTCGCTGCTGGAATAACAACAAATCTCCATCCGCCCAACCCCTGCGGCCTTACCCCTACCCGCCCTTTTCCTATTTCCCCGTGGTCTACAGTTAAGCAGGATTTATATAAATTGTTGAATTCCCCCCGACTGGCCTCCCTGCCCCCTGCAGTCAGCTTTTCATCCCTTCGAGAAATGATCTACACAGGCAACAGTGTGAATGTTGGATAAATAACGGGAATATTTAAACCTTTAAAGATATATGGTCCACCTTTTCTCAGTGGACGATTATGGAACAGACCACCTGGGCTGAATATATGTATAATTTGGTCATGCAAAGATTTGAGAATGAGCTTAAACAGGTACCCACCGGATTAATGGACCTTAGGTCACAAATAAAAAGAGGCGATGTTCAGGGAGAGGGGATGTTTGGCGCTATGTCTGCTGTAATGGCTTACCGTGATATGACAGCTTTTCTCAACACCCCTCTGGAAACAGCTATGCCAATGAGAGAGGCGGCCCCTGTCTTTGTTAACGCACTTACCGATGCCCAAAATAATGGCCGAGGGGCTGTTGAAGCACACTGGTGCAGGCTTTGGGTTCATGTTCCTTGGAAAAGGTCAGAAGTAATGCAGTTAAAAGGACAATTACCAGATCCCCGGAAGAATCCAGCTGCCTTTTATAGAGAATTAGGTCAGATTATATCTGCAGGTACTCTCGTTCTTGAGGATATAGATTTACTTTTTGGTACGGTTGTCCTCAATTAAATTTGGGACAAGATTCGACATACTGACCATGAAGTGGCATTGGGAGGTAAATGGGCTGACTTAGAGGCTATGGAAGAAGCAAGGGTAGGAGGGACTAAACCAGAAGCTGCCATCCTGACTTTTCCCAGTAAGATAATGACGTTTATGAAAACACTTTTGCCGGAAACTGTCATTAACTGGGATAAAATAAACGCCTGTAGGCAGCGAAAAGATGAGAATGTGGCTGACTTCTTTACCCGTTTTGAGACAGAATACAAGGGACACAGTGGTTTGGATCCCCAGACCCCAGGTTCTGGCCCAGTATTTGTCGATAAGTTTGTCAGCAACTTGCTTCCTGAGATCTCCACCAGGCTTAAGAAAGTTGAAAGTACGTGGTCTGCCCAAACTGGTGTCTTGGCTATGGCACAATATCACGAGAATAGGGAGAATGAAGATAGAGACAGGGACAGTAGGAAGGTTAGGGATCTTAAGACTAATGCACTTCTGCAGCAGGCTTACCCTCCCCGAGGTCCGATGCCCGCAGGAATTTTAGACCTCAACTCTAACCCCTTCCGAGCACTCGCCAGTCTACCCCCTCCAGCCCTCAATGCATGGGAGCCCTCCAGACAGATCAGTGTGCTTATTGTAAGGGGTACGGCCATTGGATAGATGAGTGTCCAGTTTTAGCTTAAAACATCCGAACAGGAAAGACTCGGCCTTGCACTCCTAGGGAAGCGAGGCCGACTAGGGACCATCGCCCGCCCCATCCACAGGATAAAGAACGTAGGCCCAGGGATGACGCTCCCGTCCGGCCACGCCCGGCCAATAGGTTTGATGGGTACGAAGCAACACGCATTTATTACAATGATGATTATGACGAAGTTGATGAGACAGGATCCTACCAAGCATAGGACAGCCAGGAAAGGGGTATTACCGGAGTGCAAATTCCAGTGGATCAAAGGGGCCCGTATGTTCAAATGTCAGCTGTGGAGAACGATAAGAATTTTTTGGGGGATACTGGGGCCACCAGGTCTTCTATTGCACGTCTGTCAGTCCCGGAGAAACCCCTTTCTGGCAATATGAATGTCTCCGTGGGTTTTGCAGGAACACCTGTGACCAGCCCTGTCTCTGAACCCCTCCCTCTCGATATTGGCCCTGCACATGTTGACGCTCCCTTGGTCCTTACTACAGGTTGCAGTGAAAACTTGTTAGGCATGGATTTACTGAAAGCTCTTTATGCGACCATATCATGTAATCCCCTATGTGTATCCCTAACAATTTCTCCCACCGCAGCTTCCTACATGTATCTGTCCGGTCCCCTCCCACCAAAATTGCAGTCTTCCTCCCTCTGGGCATCATCAGACACTGATGTAGGGTGTCTCAACATTACCCCTCATGTGGTATGCATCCAGCCAGGTGCACTTCTCCCCCGCCTACGACAGTATCGACTACCCGCGGAAGGAGAAATGGCCCTTTTGACAATAATATCTGAATTGATGGACAAGGGCGTAGTGGAGGAGACACGTGGTAATATCCGTAACAGTCCCATTATTCCTGTTCTTAAAAAGACCAAAGGAGATGCCCTCTACCCTAAAATATACCGATTTGTGATTGACCTCAGAGCCCCCGGCATTACAGCCCTCTTAACGATGGTCCCTTCTGATGCCCGCACTTCTCTGTCATAGACCTGAAGAATGCTTTTTTCAGCATTCCTATACATCCTGACAGCAGACATTTTTTTGGTTTCTCCCTTGGTGGGCGGAGCTTTAGATTCTGCCGCGCCCCTCAAGGTTTCACAGAGAGCCCCAGTATCTATAGTCAAGCCCTAAAAAGTCAACTAGATTCCTTGGAACTCCCTGATAATTCCACACTATTACAATATGTAGATGACCTCCTCATTGCTGCAAATTCTGCCCCAGCATGTAAAGAAGCTACTCTCTGTTTGTTACACCACCTTGCCCTCCATAATCACAAAGTCTCTTTGAAAAAGCTTCAATTTTGTCAAGAGAAGGTGACCTATTTAGCTCATCTCCTCTCGAAGGAGGGAAGGCAGCTCACCGCTGATCGTGTAGCCATTATCAATGCTATGACGGCCCCACGAACACAAAAGCAGGTGCGAGCCTTCATAGGCCTAATCTCATACTGTAAACAGTGGATTTCCAATTTTTCGGCCATGGTCAAACCTCTTCTTGCCCTCACCACTAAGGACATATCAGACAGTTCCTTTCCATGGACTACAGAGCATGCGCAGGCCTTCCAAGATTTGAAGAGGGCCCTGTGTACAGCTCCAGTCCTCGGTACTCCTGACTATAGCAAACAATGTTTTATTTTTGTACATGAGACAGACGGCTGTGCATGTGCTGTCTTGACCCAGATGTTTGGAGGTCACCAACGGCCATGTGCCTATTTTTCAGCCACCTTAGATCCTGTTGCAAGGGTTCTCCTAGGATGCCTACGGGCGACCGCTGCGGCCGCCCTCATGGTCCGTCAGAGTGCGGGAATTGTCATGAACTCCCCCCTGACTCTGATGGTCCCCCATTCTGTAGATACCCTCCTTAATAACACCAAGACACAGTACCTCACTAGCGCACGACTTACAGGATATGTACTGACACTCTTTGCCAGCCACATTAACATCAAAAGATGCACTGCACTAAACCCCGCCACATTACTCCCACTGGATACTCAGGATGCCTGCTTAGACCCACATGACTACATATTAAGGACAGAGGAGGAGACAAAGGGACGGATTGACTTACAGGATACCCCGATAGCAGAACCAGAAGGTACACTGTATGTGGTCATGTTTCAGAGGGCCAGATGGTAACACCTCAGCCGCCTACGCCCTCACGACATTGGGGCAAGTAGTAGAAACAGCTCAGATTCCGCAGTGCTCTGCTCAGGCAGCAGAATTAGTGGCGCTCACTAGAGCCTGTGAGATAAGCAAGGGAATAACAGTAAATATCTATACTGACAGTCAATATGCCTTTGGGGTGGCCCACAACTTCGGGAGATTGTGGAAAGAAAGGAATTTCCTTACTTACCATGGGACCAAGATCCAACATGGCCCCCTAATTCACAGACTGTTAGACTCCCTGACACTCCCCAGAAAGGTGGCCATTATAAAATGTAAGGCCCATAAGAAAGTGACAGATGATGTTGGGAAAGGCAATGCCCTGGCTGACCAGATGGCCAGACAAACAGCTCTTAGGAAAAGAGAAGGAATGTATGTAGGAGGTCCCGCTAGGTGGGTGACAGATGAGGGCATGGTTGAAAACACAGTACAAAGCATGATTGATATTCAGTCCCATGCTACTCCTGAGGAAGAGATCCCGCTAGGTGGGTGACAGATGAGGGCATGGTTGAAAACAGAGTACAAAGCGTGATTGATATTCAGTCCCATGCTACTCCTGAGGAACTAAGGGTGTGGAAGGAGCAATTAGCAAAGGAGGGAATTGATGGTTGCTGTGTATGTACGACTATAGAAAGACAATGGATGTTACCTGACAGTCACGTGCTACCAGTAGTTACGATGGCCCATGGTCCTGCTCACATTAGTGCAAAAGGGATATGCAAGCTGTTGGAACCTACGTGGTACAACTCTAAGATACCAGCATATCCTGAAAAACTGGTTAAAACATGCATGATTTGCCTAATGTATAACCCAGGAAAAGGCACAGTTACTCCTAAAGGAGGATTCTCTCCTCCTACCTTCCCTTTTGAAATCCTCCAAATGGATTACATCCAGATGGACAGATGTAACAATCTAAAATAAGTCCTGGTGGTGGTCTGTACCTTCAGCCGATGGGTGGAAGCCTACCCCGTCAAAGACTGCACCGCTATCACTACCGCCAAAATGCTCCTAAAAGACTACCTCCCAAAATTCGGTTTGCCCCGCTTGGTCTGGAGTGACAATGGGACACACTTCTGGATATGGTTATCAACTGCAAACACTGCCCTGATTGAACAATGGACTAACAACCAAAAGACTGGGATGAAAAATGTATAAAAGGCTTGTAAGCTACAGAGTGAAGTAGCAGCCTCCTCTGTCTTGTCTATGACTAGCTTGGAACTCTGTTCCATAGCCCCGGCTACTGAAATAAATCTGGGTTCCTCCTGCAGACGAAGGCTCGTGTGTCTCCTTTTACTAAGTATGGAAGGTATGGAAGACTTGGGCAGTCCCCCCGCCGCCGAGACTCAGTAAGTCAATCAATCAATCAAGAGTATTTGTAAAGCGTGCTACTCACCCGCTAGGGTCTCAAGGCGCTGGGTGGGGGTGGCTGCTACTGCTCGAAAAGCCAGGTCTTGAGTTGCTTCCTGAAGGAGAGATGGTCCTGGGTGAGTCATAGGTGGGTGGGGAGGGTGTTCCAGGTCTTGGCCACCAGGTAGGTGAAGGATTTTCCTCCGGTGGTGGTTCTGCGGATCCGTCGGGCGGTGGCGAGGGCGAGGCTGGCGGAGCAGAGCTGGCGTGTTGGCATGTAGAACGTGAGGCGGTTGTTGAGGTATTCGGGGCCCAAGTCGTGGAGAGCCTTGTGTGCGTGGGTGAGGAGTCTGAACGTGATCCTCTTGCTGACGGGGAGCCAGTGCAGGTCCCTCAGGTGGGCGGGGATGTGGCTGTGTCGGGGGATGTCCAAGACGAGTCGTGCTGAGGTGTTCTGGATGCGCTAGAGTCTTTTCTGTAGTTTAGCGGTGGTCCCAGCGTAGAGGGCGTTCCCGTAGTCCAGACGGCTGGTAACGAGGGCCTGGGTGACCGTTTTCCTGGTTCCAGTGGGGATCCAGCGGAAGATCTTACGGAGCTTGCGGAGTGTGTTGAAGCAGGAGGAGGTAACGGCGTTAACTTGCCTGGCCATCGTGAGGGAGGAGTCAAGGATGAAGCCCAGGTTGCGTGCGTGGTCCGTGGGCTTGGGTGGGGGTCCCAGAGCAGGGGGCCACCAGGAGTCGTCCCAGGTGGAGATGGATAGGCCGAGGATGAGGACTTCCGTCTTGTCTGAGTTCAGTTTCAGGTGGCTGAGCTTCATCCAGTCTGCGATGTCTTTCATTCCTTCCTGGAAGCTGGCTCTGGCAGAGGTGGGGTCGTTGGTGAGGGAGCGGAGCAGTTGGGTATCGTCGGCGTAGGAGATGATGTTGAGGTTGTGCTTGCGTGCGATGGCTGTGAGGCGGCTCATGTAGACGTTGAAGAGGGTGGGGCTGAGTGAGGAGCCTTGAGGTACGCCGCAGATGATCTTGGTGGCTTCTGCGAGGAAGGGCGGGAGATGGACTCTTTGGGTTCTGTCGGAGAGGAAGGAGGTGATCCATTCCAGGGCCTTTCCTTGGATCCTGGTGTGGCATAGGCGGGTTGTCAGGGTGCGGTGGCAGACCGTGTCGAACGCAGCAGAAAGGTCGAGCAGGATGAGGGCGGCGGTTTCTCCGTTGTCCAGCAGGGTCCGAATGTCGTCGGTGGCCGCGATGAGGGCTGTCTCGGTGCTGTGGTTCGCTCGGAATCCGGACTGCGATGAAACGAGGGAGCTGTTCGTCTCCAGGAAGGCTGTCAGCTGTTTGTTGACGGTTTTCTCGATGACTTTTGCAGGGAAGGGGAGGAGCGAGATGGGGCGGAAGTTCTTGAGGTCTGAGGGGTACGCGGTGGGTTTCTTCAGGAGGGCGCTGAACTCTGCGTGCTTTCAGCTCTCCGGGAAGGTGGCGGATATGAAGGAGTTGTTGATGATGTCCCGAAGTTTGGGTGCGATGATGGAGTCGGCTTTGTTGAAGATGTGGTGTGGGCAGTGATCGGCTGGGGAGCCCGAGTGGATGGTGTTCATCGTGTGGGTGGTATCTTCCGTGCTGACCTGAGTCCAGGCGCACAGGGTGGTGGTGGGGGGTGTAGGTTCGGTGGTGGGGTACGAGTTCTGAGCAATGAAGCTGTCGTGTATGTCGACGATCTTACGGTGAAAAAAGGTGGCCAGAGAGTTGCAGAGGTCTTGAGAAGGCGTGATGTTGTTGTTGCTGGCGTTGGGGTTAGAGAGCTCTTTCACGACGTTGAAGAGTTCCTTGCTGTTGTGGGTGTTGTTGTCCAGTCGTTCTCTGAAGGATGACCTTTTGGTGGTGCGGATCAGCTGGTGGTGTTTGCGAGTGGCGTTCTTGAGGGCTGTCATGTTATCCGTTGACTGGTTGTGGCGCCAGGCTTTCTCAAAGTCACGGCAGGATTTCTTGGAGTCTGTGAGATCGTTGGTGAACCACGCGGCTTTCTTGCTGTTGAGGTTGCTGGGAGGGTTTTTCAGTGGAGCAAGGGTGTCGGCGCAGTCGGTGATCCACTGTGTGAGGTTGCGGGCTCCTTCGTTGGAGGTGGTGAGTTGGTCGGTGGTGATCTCGCTCCAGCATCTTCGGGGGGTTTGTTGAGGGCGGTGGTGGGTCGTTGTTTTCCTGAAGTTGAAGTGTACGCAGCTGTGGTTGGTCCAGTGGAGCTCAGTGGTGTGGCTGAAGGAGATGTGGTTGCTGGAGGAGAAGACGGGGTCGAGCATGTGGCCGGCGTAATGGGTGGGGGTGTTGACCAGTTGCTTGAATCTGAGGTTGGCGAGATTGTCTAGTGGGGCGGTGGTGTTGTTGTCCTGGTCGTTCTCCAGGTGGAAGTTGAGGTCTCCTAGGAGGATGTAGTCGGGGGAGGTGAGGGCGAGCGGGCTGATGAAGTCTGCAATGGCCTCACTGAAGTGTGAGCGTGGTCCCGGGGGTCTGTAGATGAGGGTTCCTCTGAGGGTGGTCTTGGGGTCGGTGTGAATCTGGAAGTGCAGGTGCTCTGCGGTGGCGAGGGTGTCGTCGATGTTGGTCGTGATGCGGATAGTGTTTCTGTGGGCGATGGCGATGCCTCCTCCGGTCTGGTTGACGCGGTCCCTCCAGATGATCTTGTAGCCGTCCGGGATGGCAATGGCGATGTCGGGGGCTGAGGAGGCGTTCATCCAGGTTTCCGTGAAGAAGGCGGCGTTTGGTGCCATTTTGTCCAGGAGGTCCCATAGTTCGACGGCGTGCCTGTGGATGGAGCGGGTGTTGAGCAGGATGCACTTGAGGTGGTTGTTGTTGGCGGCTGTTTTGGCTGGCACGGTGCAGGACCGAGTGCAGGTGAAGTAGCAGGCGTGGCAGGTGAAGGCTCCGTGGGTGCGTTTCGGGGTGGCTTGGTAGCAGGCTGGATGTTGGCCGTTGTTGAGTGCGTGGAGGGTGGCGGCGTCGTAGCTCAGTCGGGTTGGCTGGCTCTGGCGGGGTCCAGGGGTTCTGGCGCTGGGTGCGGTCCAGGCGTGGACGGGCGTAGACGGGCTTGCCTTTGGCGCGCCTTTGGCGTGCAATCGGCGTGCCCGCTGCGCGTGGCCGCTGCGCGTACGTGCGGTCCCCACCATTTATTGCGAAGTGGGAGGGAGGAGCAGCTGGGAGGCGGTAGCGGGGCGGCGAATGGGGAGCGGGAGACAGGAGAAGGGGGCGGGGCCTCAGGAGAGCAGCGGCGGGGAGCAGAGGGGGGTTGGAAAGAGCGGGAAAGCGGAGCGAGGGAGAACGAAGGCAAGCCTGGGCAAGCCTGAAGAGCGAGGGCAAGCCTGGGCAAGCCTGGAGAGCGAGGGCAAGCCTGGAGAGCAGGGGCCCTAAGGAGAGGCGGCAGCAAGAGGGCCAAGCAGGCAGCGGCAGCAGAATCCGGGCACACGGGGCCGTGCGGTAGTGGAGTGACCGGGTCAAGGGTCACAGCTCACTGCCGCGCGGTCCCCGCCATTTATGGCCAGGTGGGAGGGAGGAGCAGCTGGGAGGCGGGAGCGGGGTGGTGATTGGGGAGCGGGAGACCATTGAAGGCGGCAGGACCGCAGGAGAGCAGGGGCGGGGAGCAGAGGGGGAGTTGGAAAGAGCGGGAAAGCGGAGCGGGGGAGAGCGAGGGCAAGCCTGGGCAAGCCTGGAGAGCGAGGGCAAGCCTGGGAAAGCCTGGAGAGCGAGGGCAAGCCTCGAGAGCAGGGACCCTAAGGAGAGGTGGCAGCAAGAGGGTCAAGCAGGCAGCGGCAGCAGAATCCGGGCACACGGGGGCCGTGCGGTAGTGGAGTGACCGGGTCAAGGGTCACCACGGGTTATCGCGGTTCTTCACTATACTTTGCCTTGATTTGGAGAACGAATATTTAAGTCTCTGCTATGGTGACACCTTCCTGCTTACCCTGATTAAACTAGGTTTCCCTAATTTCTTCAACGTTATTTTATTCAACTTTACATTTATTCATGCATAGACGGAAGGATCAACACCTGTACACTGATCATCAAATTCTGTTTCTTATCTTTTGTATTGCGGCAACTGAATTTCTGCTATTCCTTGTGCTCCTAAGACTCAATTTTAGTCGAGGTTTTGATGCTCAAGAATGGAACTATACAAAACAGATACAACGTGAAGATTGGCTTGTAAAGATAGCATGCAGCAATATGAACACACCATAGATTTCCATTAGTCTTTGTGTAGTAAGCCTAAGTTCAGGGTGTGTAGCGCTAGAGAGTATAGCCAGACAGTCACTAAGCCACCAAGGATCATTGGGGATAAATAGACAACAAGGATATGGGAAAGGGGAAAACAGAGAGGAGGGAGGAAAAAGAAAGAAAAGTGAGAAGAAGAGAGCAAAGAGGAAGCACAAGTAAAGTACCAAGGAAGCCATGTGTCTGGTCAGTAGGATCAGGGTACCAGTTCGGAATCTGTCTCGAAAATCAGGCTGCCGGGTTTAGAAGAGGTTAAGGAAAGCTTACTGGGTATTGTGAATTAAGGAGCCCAGGGTTTCCAAATGTGTTAGGAGGTAATGGGATTCCTTGCTGATTGTGATTGGGTTATAAGTGTGCTTCTAAGGTATGTGACCCATGCCTACCAGGTGTGATAGGCGACATTGTTAGTGTCTTTCCAATCTAAAAGAATAACTTTAAGTGCAATGGTAATGAGTAGGTCAATGAGTGTAAGGTCCCGGTCTGAAGCACTAGCGGTGTTGTTGACACATACAGACCAATTATAATGAATGCGAAGTCCAGAGAGATAGTTGTATTGAAAGTTTTGCTTATTTGACTTGAGATTTTGTTCCAGTAACGGGTACGTAACGTGCATGAAAAGAACATTTGTTCTGGGTCGACGCACACTATTTTGCATGACCAACAAGTGTCGAAGTCTCTCAGCTTTAATTAAAAATGTTTACTCTGGGTCAAGTAGAGAAAATGTGGAGCAGAAAATGTTGTTTGTAATAGTCATAGGACGAGTTTAGGTTGAAGGAGGTGGGAGCAGGTTGCACTCCAAGACTCCTCTGAGGATGATGCTTTACCTTTATCAGTAGAGTAGGTGGATCATTTGCTGCCCAAAATGGAGTTGGAATGATCAGATCCATCTCAGATTAATTTATAGATCCTGGAAACAACATGACCCCCTGATTCAATGTGTTAAAGGGAAGAGAAAAAGGAAGCATTTACTAGCGGAGATGTTTGCTTTCATTTACAGGAACTCATGGAGTTCTTAGTGGGAGAGGGAATACTTCTCTTGGAGTTCAGCAAATGATAAAGGTTTGTTATGTACATATAGATCTGACACTAGAGTAATCACTTAAATGGCCCTATTAGGTCCTAATGCTGAAGGTCTAAATGTTAGAAGCGTCTTGTTCAATGGTGAAATAGAGGAGGATTTATTAATGCCGGATTCTAGAGTTTTATCCACTATTAATAGGGCGTGAATTGTATCTTTAAAAATGTTGTTGGAATGAACAAAAGTGTGCTGGGTCATGGTCAAGTTCGTGACTAGTCGGAACAGGTTGCTAATATGTCTTTCAATAGTGAGCCAAACAGGCATGTCGGTGAGGCTCGGGTCTATACAATGGGCACCTTGAGCCGCTAAAAAGGATGTTTGATAGTTGAACCACTGAGCTAGGTTGCCGACACCAACTTTGATGGGATACCTGAGTTTTTTAATACTCATTCTGGGTTTCTACTTACTCCAAAAGATATTGAAGGAAATTTTATCAATTGTTGAAAAAAGGATTTAGATTGGCAAAGAGGATTCTCTCTTGATAGAAAATTAACTAATTGGGTCACCAATATTTTTGAGTTTCTAATCATCCCCACCATTAAATATATTTGAGATACCAGGCAGTCAATACATCTTTAATTTTATCGATTGTTTTGAGTTTATTCTGGGATATGGTTAACAAGTTATTACAGAACCAAATTCCTAAGTGTTTGATGAATCTAGATTGCCATTGGAAGTTTGAGTTCCTCAGACAGCAAGGGTTGCAATGGACATTGAGAGGTAAGACATCAGTTTTATCCCTATTCAGGGAGTAGCCTAAAAAGGAAGAAAATGTTAATGATGTCTAGAATAGCAGGTATAGGAAGGTCAGGTTTCTGTAAATATTAAAATGTCATCTGCATAAGCAGCTGTTTTCAAAGCCATATGACCAAATTTCAACCAACATTATAGCTAGGCTCATCTAACATCAATAATAAGGGGCCAATGGCCAGAAGTAAAAGTAGCTGCAAAAGTGGACAGCCTTGATGGGTGCCGTTCTGTAATGTTACCAAGCCTGACAGTTCACCATGTTCTCTGATTCTCGCTGAAGGTTTTTCATACAGTGACATGACCATTTTAATGTATAGTTCCCCAAGATTGTATATATTCAGGTAACCCTCCAGATATGGCCAGGGCACCTTATCAAAAATCGCAAAGAATGTTTAAACCATACCAGAGATTTTCACAGACCCTGTTTAGTGCATCCAAAAGGTAGAGAGTACAGTTTATCAAAATGTTGGAATATTCTAAGGACAGTTGGGTGGGTATTGAGTTAGTGGTTTCCGTTTTGCTCACTCCGTTTTTCTCAGGAGCTATAAATGTTAACTGGGCACATCACTAACATTGTCAACAAGGCTTCGCAGAAGATTCATCCATGTGAGATTCAAAAGAACTTTCCAGGAACGACTGTAGATCAGCTGTTCCTGAAAAGATGTGGGTTTGACCTTTGTAGACCATCCTGAATTTAGATGGGCCAATAAAGGAGTGCTGGATCCCTCTATCTGTACATGTTTTTCTGAGTGCCAAAAACCTTTCCTTCTGACGACGGTATCTTTTGCAAGGTCTGGAGAGATGGTTATCCAGGAGCCCAGTCCTTGAAACAACTTGATTTTCCTCAAATGAGATGTCCAGGACTGATGGGATCCAGGACTCAAGAAAGTTGATCACTGAGGGAGCCTTGTCATCAAAGCCTTCAGGTAGGCTGAAAATTCAATGACAGCTTCATCTATTGCAATCCTTCAAGTCAGTGAATTCAAGTTTTGATGATGTTATTTCAAAATTGGTTTTAGTTAGGTGTTTGGATTTAGCTTAGACGGGGTCTTCAACTATCGCAATTCTGCCTTCCGCATTTGACATCCTAAGATTGAGATCTTTAAAGTCCTTTCTGATCCCTCAAACCTCAACTTGTAAAAGATATGTATTTGTTTTAATACCTGAGCTTTATCATGTACATCATTTAGTTTTTGGAGAATGGCTTCAAGAGTAATGGCATTGTTTTGCTTTCCTTTTATTGGCGATTCGGGAATCTGGGGTTCCTGTTTAGAATTTTTAAGGCTGCCTTTCCCTTCCTTCCCTTCAATCTCCTTGTGATCCTTCATTCCCACCATATTTGATGGTACCGTAAAGTCAGGGCATGGGTTATTTAGCCACTACAGTATGGATTACAGATCAATCATATTACCGATGCTTTACCGTCTAGCTCATGCAAACTGGTGATGTCTAAGAAATAGAAGCGCTATTTTTGGGCTGCCTACAACAACCAATCCGTCAATAACAAGGGCAACTATAACCACACCAATAAAGGGATTCTGTTCACTCAGGCCGCTGGTGAATAAAAAAGTACTGTACCTCTGTCCTCCCCTGCGGTAGAAATTGAAAAGTGGCCGAATTAGACATGGGCAAAATTACAGGAGCAGAGGATAAGGGAGAATCTGACCATAGCAGTACGCCCACTCCCCGATCCTGGCTCGTTTGTTCATGGTTCATGAGAGTTGAGGCTAGAGCTCACCGGATCCATGGTTGGTAAAGTCAGTAAATAATTGCACCATGGAGGATGGAGAACAGGGCCGGACTGGCAATAACGGGCATCGGGCGTTTCCCCAGGAGGCTGGAAGGGTGGGTGCCAATTTTGAAATGGTGGAGACTGTTTTTGTTACTGGGGTCCGGTTTTGCAGTATTGCTGCAATATCAGCTCCCAGTAACAAAAGCAGCAATGCTTCACACTTGCCTCCTACTCCCCCAGGGTCTGGTCCGTCAAAACTGCCTGGGCTGTTTTAGGTTCCCAGTCCAGCCCTGATCAAGAAAGGGTAGATAGTACATGGTGGTGTTGGTTTGCCACTCTTCCACTTCACCGTAATCCACACACAATCCAGTCTCAGTAGGCCGCATGTTCCGTACCAGTGTAGTACCGCCATCCCTCCGGGAACGCCACCGATTCCTTGTGGCGTGAAACCAATGGCACGAAGGCTATCCATCCAGAGTCGTATGCTTCCACCCTGATGGTGTTCCAATGCAGCACATTTTCCCTGCAGGCAGGGACCTCGACGTCGGTAGGGATCTTGTTAGCATGGCAGATGACTGCAATAGGTCGCAGGGCCAAGTCAGGGTTCACAGCTGAGACTCTTCAGGCATCAGACCACAGAACTGAGCCCGCGGGTTCACTCACGTTATGAGCTGTCGTCAAGGCTTATCAGGTACAATCAGGTTCCCTTGGCTGATAATCTGTGGCTCGGTGCGGAGGGCTCTCGGGAGCTCAAAAAGAGGCTGCAATCTTCCGTGGATGCCAAGCCATGCTCCTCAGTTTGAGTTTTTTTTAGGGGTGACCGTCCTGAGTCTTCCAGAAGCGGTCGCTCCCCACGCAGCTCCTCGCACCGACTGCTGTGGTATCGTAGCGCCTCACACTACCAGCGCATTGCCAGCTTGCCTTTACTCGCATTGCTATTATTTCACTGCTGCCTGTTTAATATTCAATCATTTGAGCCTCGAATACGCGCTTTAGTGCCTGTCTACTGCCGTGTGAATCTAACTACCGCAGCGCTATATTTAAAAAGCGCGCAGTCAGTAGAATCGCATTGTGCCTTTGATTAGATTATTTATTTGCATTACTGCATAGCGTTGTCCTCAGGTTGTGCCCCAATCCAGTTTCGTTTTTTGGCCTGCTGCCATATTGTAGTTTGTTGTCGTGCATCCCTGCCCGGACCTCCACCCCGCCCCCGCCTCCCAGCTGACCCTCCCTCCCACTGATACTACAGGCCCTACCCTCCGACATCTTCTCTGTGACCGCCCTGAGTCTTCCAGAAGCGGTCGCTCCCCACGCAGCTCCTCGCACCGACTGCTGTGGTATCGTAGCGCCTCACACTACCAGCGCATTGCCAGCTTGCCTTTACTCGCATTGCTATTATTTCACTGCTGCCTGTTTAATATTCAATCATTTGAGCCTCGAATACGCGCTTTAGTGCCTGTCTACTGCCGTGTGAATCTAACTACCGCAGCGCTATATTTAAAAAGCGCGCAGTCAGTAGAATCGCATTGTGCCTTTGATTAGATTATTTATTTGCATTACTGCATAGCGTTGTCCTCAGGTTGTGCCCCAATCCAGTTTCGTTTTTTGGCCTGCTGCCATCTTGTAGTTTGTTGTCGTGCATCCCTGCCCGGACCTCCACCCCGCCCCCGCCTCCCAGCTGACCCTCCCTCCCACTGATACTACAGGCCCTACCCTCCGACATCTTCTCTGTGACCGCCCTGAGTCTTCCAGAAGCGGTCGCTCCCCACGCAGTTCCTCGCACCGACTGCTGTGGTATCGTAGCGCCTCACACTACCAGCGCATTGCCAGCTTGCCTTTACTCGCATTGCTATTATTTCACTGCTGCCTGTTTAATATTCAATCATTTGAGCCTCGAATACGCGCTTTAGTGCCTGTCTACTGCCGTGTGAATCTAACTACCGCAGCGCTATATTTAAAAAGCGCACAGTCAGTAGAATCGCATTGTGCCTTTGATTAGATTATTTATTTGCATTACTGCATAGCGTTGTCCTCAGGTTGTGCCCCAATCCAGTTTCGTTTTTTGGCCTGCTGCCATCTTGTAGTTTGTTGTCGTGCATCCCTGCCCGGACCTCCACCCCGCCCCCGCCTCCCAGCTGACCCTCCCTCGCCCCTCCCTCCTCCACCATCCACTTATGACAGATGCATCTGCGCGCAGCGGACGCACCCCATGCGCGCCGAAGGTGCGCCAAAGGTAAGCCCGTCTACGCCCGTCCGTGCCTGGACCGCGCCCAGCGCCATACCCTCTGCTCCCCGCAAATCCCACTCCACCCGCATTACGTATGATTCCGCCACCCTCTCTGTCCTTAACCCCGGTCGCACTCCACATTGCTGCGAGGCGACCCCAGGACACCCACGGACCATTCGCCTGCTACTCCTGCAAGTTCACCAGCATCAGGACCCACACCAAATCCACCTCCTCCAAACACAGCTCCGACTCTAATCACCTGAAGTGCATCCTACTGAACACCCGCTCGGTCCACAGACACGCCACTGAACTCTGGGATTTACTCGACACTTCATCGCCGGACATCGCCTTCCTTACAGAAACATGGATGAACACCTCATCAGCGCCCGACATCGCCATTGCCATCCCGGACGCTTACAAAATCATCCAAAAGGACCGCACCAACCAAACAGGTGGAGGCATCGCCATCGTCTATAAGAACACCATCCGAATCACGACCAGCTCCGACGACAACCTCGCGACCGCCGAACACCTTCACTTCCAGATCCACACCGACCACAGAACCACACTTAGAGGCACCCTCATCTACAGACCACCAGGAACCCGCACACAATTCAACGAAGACATCACTGACTTCATCAGCCCACATGCCCTCACATCCGATAACTACATTCTACTGGGAGACCTCAACTTCCACCTGGAAAAGAAAAACGACAACAACACCAACACCCTTCTGGATAACCTGGCCAACCTCGGACTCAAACAACTTGTGAACACCCCCACCCACTTAGCCGGACACACGCTCGACCCCATCTTCACATCCAGCAAACACATCTCCTTCGATCACTCCACAGCTCTCCATTGGACGGACCACAGCTGCGTTCACTTCAGCTACAAAAAGACCACGACCCACAACCCCCCACAACCTATTCCTCTAAGAAACTGGAACAAAATTACCACCGAACAACTCTTCACATCGCTCAACCTTAACCCTCCTACCAAATCATCGGACCCAAACCAAGCTGCCACCAAACTCACACAATGGATCACCCACAGCGCTGACGAATTAGCACCTTTGAAAAACCACCAGATCAAACAAGGCTGCAAAAAGGCCCCCTGGTTCAACGATGACCTTAAGAAAACCAAGAAGTTATGTCGCACCCTCGAGAAAACCTGGAGAAAAAACCCAACCACTGATAACCTGACCACCTTCAAGGATGCCACCCGCAAACACCACCAACTGATCCGATCCACCAAGAAATCAGCATTCAAGGACCGACTCGACAACAACGCCCACAACAGCAAGGAACTATTCAACATCGTCAAAGAATTTACCAACCCCACCGCCGGCACCAACGACATCACTCCCTCCCAAGACCTCTGCGACTCTCTATCCGCATTCTTCCACAACAAAATCGCCGACATACACAACAGTTTTGAAAACCAGTCCGAAGAACAGACCACTCCACCCACCCCCGAACCAAAACAGCATTCTCACACCCTTTGCACCTGGAACCCAATCACCACTGAAGACACTATCCGCCTGATGAACTCCATCCACTCAGGATCGCCAACCGACCCATGTCCCCACCACATTTTCAACAAAGCAGCCTCCATCATCGCACCCCATCTCCGCGACGTCATCAACTGTTCCTTCAACTCCACTACCTTCCCGGAAAGCTGGAAACATGCCGAACTCAGCGCCCTTCTGAAAAAACCCACAGCAGACCCCTCTGAACTTAAGAACTACCGCCCCATCTCACTCCTCCCATTCCCTGCCAAAGTCATTGAGAAAGCCGTCAATACTCAGCTCGCCGCCTTCCTTGAATCCAACAACTCCCTCGACCCCTCCCAGTCCGGCTTCCGAGCCAAACACAGCACCGAAACCGCCCTCATCACTGCTACAGACGACATCCGAACGCTACTGGACAAGGGAGAAACAGCTGCCCTCATCCTACTCGACCTTTCCGCAGCCTTCGACACAGTCTGCCATAGCACCCTTATACAACGCCTCAGCAACATCGGAATACAAGGAAAAGCCCTAGACTGGATCATCTTGTTCCTCGCCGGAAGAACCCAAAGAGTCTGCCTCCCCCCATTCAAATCAGAGGCCACCGAAGTCATCTGCGGCGTACCACAAGGATCATCACTCAGCCCCACCCTCTTCAACGTTTACTTGAGTCCCCTCGCATCCATCGCGCCCCAACACAACCTCAACATCATCTCCTACGCAGACGACACCCAGCTGATCCTCTCCCTCACCAAAGACCCAAACACCGCCAAAACCAATCTACACGAAGGAATGAAAGAAGTAGCCGAATGGATGAAGACCAGCCGCTTAAAACTAAACTCGGACAAAACAGAGGTCCTCATCTTAGGATCATCCCCCTCTGCCTGGGACGACTCATGGTGGCCTCCGGCCCTGGGCACTGCACCCATACCTACAGATCACGCACGTAACCTGGGCTTCATCCTAGACTCCTCCCTCTCGATGACCAGACAAGTCAATGCCGTCTCATCCTCATGCTTCAACATCTTACGCATGCTCAAAAAAATCTTCCGTTAGATCCCCACCGAAACAAGAAAGACAGTCACCCACGCACTGGTAACTAGCCGACTAGACTATGGAAATACCCTTTACGCAGGAACCACAGCCAAACTACAGAAAAAACTTCAACGCATCCAAAACGCCTCAGCCAGACTCATACTGGACATCCCCCGTCAAGCTCATATTTCCGGTCACCTGAAAGAACTCCACTGGCTTCCCGTCAACAAGAGAATAACGTTCCGTCTCCTCACCCACGCACACAAGGCCCTCTACGACCTAGGACCTGAATGCCTCAACACACGACTGTCCTTCTACACACCCACCCGCCAACTACGATCGTCCAATCAAGCCCTCGCCACAATTCCGCGTATCCATAAATCCACCATAGGAGGAAGATCCTTCTCCCACTTAGCGGCCAATACCTGGAACTCCCTCCCCACTCATCTCCGCCTTACACAGAACCACCTCTCCTTCAGAAAACAGCTAAAAACCTGGTTTTTCGATAAGTAATGCACCTACCCTCCCTCAAGCGCCTTGAGACCCTCTGGGTGAGTAGTGCGCTATACAAATTCTTGAACTTGAACTTGAACCAAAACAAATTAAACTCATTTTTCAACCCCAGAAGAATGAAAGGGCAAGAACGCCCTGACACAATTGCAGCCTTTGAAATATTGGGCACTCAAACCATAGAGGAAGATTACAGAGGTCAAATGCTCTATCAACCTGGGTAAATCTTTTAATCTTTCCCTGTGATTGTTCAACTATCTGCTAAAAAATTGGAGTGCCTAGCAGTGGCATGAACACAGATATTTAATATTGTACATAAAAAAGTGAAGGATGGAATGATGGAAATAAACTCAGCCACTCGAAATTGTTCTGGATTGCTTTCTGTTTTATTTTACTGTGCTGTGCAAAGCAAAACGCTATAGGACCTTACAAATGATAGTAAAGCATGGATGTCGATTCACCAAAAAGCCTGGGGTAGCGGAAGTGACAGGACACCCCCTTTGACCAGAATTCCATCACAGGTAGTGACATCACAGGACCTCGAAGTCTTCTCAGGACAATGGATAGGACTGGCATGGAAAAAATGTTGATGGTAGGTCCTTCTCCATTGTGTCAGGTGTTAGTAACACAGGGAGTTCCCCTGGCTTACCTCTTACTGGAGCACAGTTCCTTCAGCTAAATGTAAATGTTTATTTTCCTCTCTTTCGAAATTGTTTCTGTATAATGTTAACACAAAAGCCATTTAGAAATGGCCACCTGTGCGCCTGCATGTGCAAGTCCAGCTAGCACCGTCAATGTTTTTTGTAAAACTTTATTAGAAGAAACTCTTGAAAGAGTGTACTTGCCAGTACTCATGTGTGCAAGCTTAGTCAGCCATGTTTCAATTATTGTTCTGATAACGTTTTCCAATACAGTTTGCAAAGAACACAAACAATGGAAAGGCAAAAGATCAGCGATCAAAGCTAGAACTTTTGGCTTTAGCAATGATTGTTGATGTTTGCAATGGACATCAGTAGGAGCCAGGGCTACAAACAAAGAATGTTGTTCCTGCATGGCCATGTAACTGACACTTTTACATTTAGCACAAGGCACAGGGGTCTGGAGTAAAAGATCAGTTAGGGGCCCTCACTACACTATACACAGGACAGAGATGTGCCTTGCACTTTGTGAGAAAGTTTAAGCGGGCAGATCCCTAAAATGGGTGTGTGTGTTTTGTTGCCAGCGGGACAGCATTTTAATTCATTAGTGTGTGCATCACAAGCACTTACGAATGTTTCTATATCCCAAAATGCATCCTGGAGTGTGATGCAAATTATAACTAACTATTATTTCCCAGAGAGAGTCCATCAACAGAGAGTAAGCAGGGCTCATCAGAGCCCCGTTTTGCGTCTGTCCCTGGCACTGCCATGGTGATGCAGGAGGCCATGAGTCGTAAGAGCAGTGGCAGAGGTAGCAAGGTCCAAGCCAGGGTTCACAGCTGCGACCCCTGGCAGCCCCTAAATGACATCCAGGTAGTAAAGTTCTATGAAGAGGAACATAACATAATATAAAACAACATAATGCAGCATATATAGCATAATGTAAAACATAAGATAGCGCAGAATAATATAAAGACTTTCACCCTTTAAATGTCCTGGGAATCTCCCACCATAGAGCCTGCCCACTAGCCCTGTCTAAAGAGGGTCATCTCCATTCAGTTCTGATATTTAACGTGTCACATTCAGGCACTTATAGGCCCGTGCTTATCATAGTGAAACAAATAAAGTACTAGTCTCTGAATCCATAATGCTAATCTTTAGAAAGCAAAGGAATTTGGTGACGTGGTTCCATTTTGCAGATGTATAGTATTCTCTTTTATGTCCCAGGAGGAAGTGCCACCACTAACAGCACTGTGGGCTAGATTTACTATTTCAAGTAATGGAGCACTTCCTGAAAAATTAAAGTGCTGCATCGCACAACGATAAAAAATAGGGTGGCACCACAGTCGGCCCTGATGATGTCATCGGCGATGCTCAGGCTTATAATGCTGTTTTGCATGATACTGAGCCTTAAACTGAGGTGCAAAAGGAAGCCAGCAGTGTCTAGTGTAGGATTTGTACTCGATGTACACCCTCTGGTAGAAGTTCCTATGCGTAGACAACAGAATATAGACTAGACATGGGTGATGTGTGTTTTCATTTAAAGCACACAAGCTTCATATGTGTGTATGAGATGCTGCACCATTTGACCCCTTTATTGTATCTGGTTAGGTCTCGTGACCTATCAATGCGCATGCGCATTGAGAGAAGCGAGACTATAGGGCTTTAAACAAAGTTTAACTAACTGTGGCGATTTGGTGCTGTGCCCGTGCGCTTTTAGGTCAATGCGCAAGCGCATTGACCTAAAATGCGCGTGCACATCATCAAATCGCCATCTGTTCCCAAAGCCACACTCCTCCCACACCTTTGAAGTGAAGCTTAGCTTCACTTCAAAGGCCCCGGCTGCTTCACACCCTCATGCCGCTCTCCCCGCTCCGCCCCCTCCCCTGCCCGCCGTGTGCATTTCTCCTCCCCCCTCCCCACAGCAATGCCCTCCGTCTTGTTTCCTTTCTTGTTTGTCGCCCTGCCCTTCATCTGACTGTATTTGTTGTCCCTTTGCAACTGTTCACTTCTTTTGGTTTCCTTTAGCCCCCACCTCGGTACAGCTTCGATTCCATCTATGATCTGCTTGTTTGTCATCTTTCACAGGCACGGCCATGCCCTGCGCATAGCGCCGTTCAAATGCACCCGTGCACTCTGACCAACAGCGCTATCTTGGCTCTCCTTCTGTTCTATGTCTCAGAACCGATAGTTCACTCATGAATGATCTTGTCATCTGTTTGTCATCTTTCACAGGCACGGCCATGCCCTGCGCATAGCGCCGTTCAAATGCACCCGTGCACTCTGACCAACAGCGCTATCTTGGCTCTCCTTCTGTTCTATGTCTCAGAACCGATAGTTCACTCATGAATGATCTTGTCACCGGTCAGATACCTGAGGTTCTCCTCATCTCTGAGACCGGGATTAGTGCGATGCAACCCCTGTTCAAAATTAGAAGAAATCACACATAATACCAACGTCGTCTCCTGGAACCATCTGAATAAAAAGTGCCATCAAATATCAGATGCATCAAATCACCACTGCTATCCTTGAAGTGCGGAGACAAAGTGCATGAAATATTGCTGTAATTATATCTGAATGTAAAGATCGGGATCTAAAAACCGGGACAAAATGAACAAATATATTCCAGAGTAAAGTCTCAGCTCAGATCTGATACTCCCGTGCACCAGCGATCAAAGGGTGCAGGCGTAGGTATTTCATCCAGACTGCAAAAACTGCCACTCCATTCCTGAGGCCTGATCTGGCCCCATGCTTTGTGATAGACAGGCGCAAAGAAGCAACAACATCTTCCTCTGTACTCTCTATTCTATCTCTCACTCTGTCTCTCTCTCTTCTACCTCTATCTCACGCAAATTAGTTGTCCCTTTGTCTCTCTCTGTCCCTCATTGCGTCTCTCCTCTCTCCTTTCTATTTTACTTTCATTCTTTCTCTCTCTTTCTCTATCTCTCTCACTCTTCCTCTCTCTCCCACTCTCTCTCTTTCTCTCTCACTCCCTCTTCCTCGCTCTCTCCCTCCCACCCTCTCTCTTTCTCTCTCTCTCTCACTCTCTCTCTTTCTCCCACTCTCTCTCTCCCACTCTCTCTCTTTCTCTCTCTCTCACTCTCTCTTCCTCGATCTCTCCCTCCCACCCTCTCTCTTTCTCTCTCTCTCCCACTCTCTCATTTTCTCTCCCTTCCAACCTCTCTCTTTCTTTCTCTCTGACCCACTCTCCCTCTCTTTCTCCCACTCTCTGTCTTTCTCTTTCTCCCACTCTCTCTCTCTTTCTCCCTCCCACTGTCTCTCTTTCTCTCACTCTCTCTCTTTCTCCCACTCTCTCTTTCTCCCACTCTCTCTCTTTCTCTCTCTCTCCCTCTCTTTCTCTCCCTGTCTCCCAAACTCTCTCTTTCTTTCTCTCCCACTCTCCCTCTCTCACTCTCTTTCTCCCACTCTGTCTTTCTCTCTCTCTCTCTCCCACTCTCTCTCTCTTTTTCTCTTTCCCACTCTCCCACTGGCTCTCTCTCACACTCTCTCTCTTTCTCCCACTCTCTCTCTCTCCCACTCTCTCTCTTTCTTTCTTTCCCACTCTCTCTTTCTCTCTCCCCCACTCCCTCTCTTTCTCTCTCTCCTTGCTGCTTGTTTTCCACAATCAGAGCACTCTCCTCGCTGCTTCCCCTGTATCATCTTAAATGTACACAGATGCCTCCTTTTCTGCATAATTCTATATTGTTATTGAAACTAGTGCGTAATTTATATTTGAAAAAAAAGTAAGTGTCAGGGCCCTTCTTTGTATGCCACTGCAGCCTGCACTGCCAATAAAAGTACCAGTACAACTACAACACATTGCAATGTTACAAGTGTAACAATTCAAACTATTCCAGGACTCCCAATACGAATGGCATGGAATAGTCTCAATTGCCATTTTCAATGTATTTTGAATTATTAAATACTGTTGTTGCTCTCATCTTATAATTAAACAGACAGCGCCACCATGTGTGAACTGTCATTAGCGCCGACACTGAGAATAAAGTGCCCGTACTGAGCCCTGGAAACCACCGGTTCAAATTAATTGCTGCGTTCCCGGTATTCATTCCAAACAATCTCTATTATACATGCACACCACACCAACCACCACCCTTCTTTCCCACATATGAATTATTTATGTACGGCCTCAGAAAGGAATCATTTAAATTTCAAACCTGTAAAGTTCAATTCACAGTTTCTGTATTTTGTGGTCGCCTTTACATAGTGCATTACACAGTGAGTTATAGCCCTCAGTTCACGACAGGCGACACTGTTTCAAGCTGTTTTCAAGCTTTCAAGCCTTATTACAAATCACAAAAAAGATGTTAATATTTCACTTCTGTTCTTGGATTTTCGTCACAATAAAAAACACTGAATATAATCTTCACAAAAGTTATTTACAAAAGTTTAAGCTATTGCCATTACAAATTAAATACAGTATTTAACAATTTAACAAAAAAAATAAAAGCCATTGTTATTTGTAATATTAATACATCTAAGTCACGTAAATAAAAAACATGTTGCATTACAAATGCTATAGGTGTCACATTTGCGAAAGTTATAACTATTGGCATTGTAAATGACAGAGCTATTAATTTAGCTATTTTAACAAATACATAAATAAAAAAAATGTAATTTATAAGACCAATAGCTCAAACTTTCCTAATGCGAGACCTATTGCATTTCCAATGCTTGATTATTTTGGTGTTAGCATTAGGTGCAAAGCCAGATCACATTAGTTAGTAGGTCTGGCCTTGCGCCAAAACCTCTGGGCTTTGCCATAGTTTACCCCAGACTCGCCACCGTTGCATAAATTAGCAGAAAGTGATGTTTGCTCTGTGCGATGGTAAACTTCCAGTGCAAAAAACCTTTGCGCCTAAAAGTTGATTGTTGTTGACTTTTTTTGGTTCATGCGAGCACCCAAGCAAGGTTTTAGTAAATATGGGCCAGTGTGTTTCTCTTTGGTACTAACTGAGACTTTCTTCCATGGTCTCCTCCGAGAATGGATTAAAAGTGTTTCAAAGGTATGATTGAGCCCTGAACATTCCATCGGGGAGGGTGTGTCGGGTGGTCGAAGACCAGTGTACCTCGGTCCCATTTGCAGGTCTTTATGATATAAATCTATTTTGAGGCGCATCATTCGACTCTGCTCGAAAAAGCGCCATTTTCCCCTTTCCTTGTTCACAGCAGTGAGAATTGTACTGCTAGGCCTCTCTCTGCCAGTCCCTCTGCGGCCCAGCGGCCTCCTCTCCTGACAGACCCCAGTCAGGACTGCAGACTGAAAGCAGCCCTCGGGCCGCCTGGCTCTCGTTAAACAGGAAAACTTCAGTTCTGTCAACGCCAGCGAGGGAGTTTAGCTGCAATAAAACATGAACCGAAAATTCCATCCTGGGGTCTTCCTGGCACTCTGTGAGTTAAGGAAAACAGATGGCCCTGTCCTTAGCAGCTGAGCCAGCAGTCCTGTTCCTGCACCTCCCCCCTCTCCCGACAACCCCTGTTGGGAAAAGGAGGCGAGGAGCCAGACCAGGGTAGGCTGCCTGCAGGTCAAGGTAGGATGCATGCAGGCCAGAGTAGGCTGCCTGCAGGTCAGGGTAGACTGCCTGCAGGTCAGGGTAGGATGCATGCAGGCCAGAGTAGGCTGCCTGCAGGTCAGGGTAGACTGCCTGCAGGTCAGGGTAGGATGCATGCAGGCCAGAGTAGGCTGCCTGCAGGTCAGGGTAGACTGCCTGCAGGTCAGGGTAGGATGCATGCAGGTCAGGGTAGGCTGCCTGCAGGTCAGGGTAGGCTGCCTGCAGGTCAGGGTAGGCTGCATGCAGGTCAGGGTAGGCTGCCTGCAGGTCAGGGTAGGCTGCCTGCAGGTCAGAGTAGACTGCCTGCAGGTCAGGGTAGGCTGCCTGCAGGTCAGGGTAGGCTGCAGACCAGGGTAGGCTGCCTGCAGGTCAGGGTAGGCTGCCTGCAGGTCAGGGTAGGCTGCATGCAGGTCAGGGTAGGCTGCCTGCAGGTCAGGGTAGGCTGCCTGCAGGTCAGAGTAGACTGCCTGCAGGTCAGGGTAGGCTGCCTGCAGGTCAGGGTAGGCTGCAGACCAGGGTAGGCTGCCTGCAGGTCAGGGTAGGCTGCCTGCAGGTCAGGGTAGGCTGCATGCAGGTCAGGGTAGGCTGCCTGCAGGTCAGGGTAGGCTGCCTGCAGGTCAGAGTAGACTGCCTGCAGACCAGGGTAGGCTGCCTGCAGGTCAGGGTAGGCTGCCTGCAGGTCAGAGTAGACTGCCTGCAGGTCAGGGTAGGCTGCCTGCAGGTCAGGGTAGGCTGCCTGCAGGTCAGGGTAGGCTGCAGACCAGGGTAGGCTGCCTGCAGGTCAGGGTAGGCTGCCTGCAGGTCAGGGTAGGCTGCATGCAGGTCAGGGTAGGCTGCCTGCAGGTCAGGGTAGGCTGCCTGCAGGTCAGAGTAGACTGCCTGCAGACCAGGGTAGGCTGCCTGCAGGTCAGGGTAGGCTGCCTGCAGGTCAGAGTAGACTGCCTGCAGGTCAGGGTAGGCTGCCTGCAGGTCAGGGTAGGCTGCAGACCAGGGTAGGCTGCCTGCAGGTCAGGGTAGGCTGCCTGCAGGTCAGGGTAGGCTGCATGCAGATCAGGGTAGGCTGCCTGCAGGTCAGGGTAGGCTGCCTGCAGGTCAGAGTAGACTGCCTGCAGGTCAGGGTAGGCTGCCTGCAGGTCAGGGTAGGCTGCAGACCAGGGTAGGCTGCCTGCAGGTCAGGGTAGGCTGCCTGCAGGTCAGGGTAGGCTGCATGCAGGTCAGGGTAGGCTGCCTGCAGGTCAGGGTAGGCTGCCTGCAGGTCAGAGTAGACTGCCTGCAGACCAGGGTAGGCTGCCTGCAGGTCAGGGTAGGCTGCCTGCAGGTCAGAGTAGACTGCCTGCAGGTCAGGGTAGGCTGCCTGCAGGTCAGGGTAGGCTGCAGACCAGGGTAGGCTGCCTGCAGGTTAGGGTAGGCTGCCTGCAGGTCAGGGTAGGCTGCATGCAGATCAGGGTAGGCTGCCTGCAGGTCAGAGTATGCTGCCTGCAGGTCAGGGTAGGCTGCCTGCAGGTCAGGGTAGGCTGCAGACCAGGGTAGGCTGCCTGCAGGTCAGGGTAGTCTACCTGCAGGTCAGGGTAGGCTGCCTGCAGGTCTACCAGCGGTGTGGGCAGTCTCCTTGTAAGGGTCTGAAATATCCCAGGTCGTGTTACTGACCCACCCGCACCACAAAATGTTTTCAAAAGACTCCATTCAGTTGTTTTTTTTTAGAGTTTTATATAGCGCAAACTTAACTAGAAGGTATCAGAGCGCTTTACATGAGCATTAGTTTCGTTGTAGATAGACACATTCATATTTTTGTTAGTCACAGGGATATTAAGGGCCTTATTTATGAGGCCTTGTGACACTTTTGCAGCGCCGGTGCATCACTTTTTAAAAATGCACCATGGTAAACCCCTGCGCCACATTATACCGATGCCAGGTATAATGCATGCAGGGTGGACGTTCCCCCCAAAAAAGCCTCGTAGAAGTGGCGCATTGAAATCTATGAGATTTCAGCGCGCCACTTCTAGAACGCCATTGCGTCAATATCTTACACCGGCCTCACAGCAGGTGTAAGACTGGCGCAGTGCTATAATCATAGCCCTCCCTCCTGCATTGCTGAAGTTGCATCATGCTTCAGTCACAACTCCAACAATGCGTCAGTTTTGCGCCGACAGGTAGGTCAGTAATAGTGACCTATCTGTCATTCCTTGCGACATGATGCCTCATACAGTAAATATGACGTATCCATCATGTTACAAGGAGGGTGAGTGAAAACTGTTCACGCAGTTATGAAACCGTTTTCATAAATAAGGCCCTAAGTGATTTGCCCAGAATCACAGGATGTTGAGTGTCCCTGCCAAGACTCGAACCCTGTTTCCCAGCTTCGAGCTCCACAACTCTAGCCGTCCACATCCTCTATGGGAATTGATAAACCTTGTCTTAACTCTCCCTGAAATTGAAAAAAAATGATTCTGCACTGAATCTATTTTTTAGGTCTTGGTTTTCATAGCACAGCTGTCCAACTGGCATATTGCTTACAATATACATAGAGTGGGTTTAGGGTCTTTCCGTTTCAACCATTGGCTTTTTTTGAGCAACCTCCTATAGCCATTAGCGTGAGACTTTGTCAATTATATCTTGGTACAGCCCAGAGAAGTATTCATCTCTCATTTAATGCTATTCGCTGTTTTGGTGTTTCCTTCCGCCTCCCCTCCAGTGCTTACGGAATTACTTTACAACCGAAGCCCTCCCTGTCCACTCCTGCTGGGTCCTTCTCAAGAGTCTCCCTCTGATGTGCTACTGCTGCGTGTGGTACCACATTAAAACCCGACTAATTGTCTTTTCCAGTTCTTTGTTCTGTTATGTGAAAAGCTAGTGAGACATCTTCAGTGGGTTAATGTGCCTTCTGTAGAGGCCTGTGTGCCACATTCTCCTGAGCGTTCTGATTCAGCCTTTCGTCCTGGGGTTGATGAAATCAGCTTCATCTAGTTGATTGAGAGTAGCACTCTTATTTACCATGCTATGAAACTTCAAGAATGTTGTGCCAAGAAATATTTATTAACTCAAGTTACAGTATGAAATGGAAGTGTCTGTCCAATCCAAAGCTGTAGATAGCCTATAGCTTCTCTCTACAGGACAGGCTAACAAAATGTTTGACCTTTTATTTTTTTGTACCTCATCAACAAAAAGCATTGGCAAACCCAATATGTCAAAAAGGTGAGACCAATGGTTGTTAGGCCTCACCTGAGACAAAGCATGCACTTTCGCTTGCCGCATTTTGTTACCTTACAGGGGGCTTGGAACTTGCCTATTGCTTACCATTGGTTGGTTTCATTGTCACTCTCATTTCCTTGCTTCTCTTTGGCCAGTGCATGCCAGCTTCACTTCCTCTTCGAATGTTTGTCCCTCCCTAGAGCATGGCCCAAGTACTGCTTCATATCAGTAATGTCCATCTTCTTGTATGCTTTCAAATGTACTTAAAAACCATTTTTTTTAGCTACAGCACTCCATAAGAGTGCATGTTTTTGCAGTCCACCTCCAGAAGTTGCGCTCGTATTTGTTGTTGCTCAGTTGTTGTTGCTTGCTCCGTTGTTGCCCAGTTATTATTGCTTGCCCAGTTGTGTAGTTCCATTGATCCTTGCCCCATCATTTCTTGCTGCTTTGTTGCTGCCCCATTGTCGTTTGCCCCATTGATGTTGCTGTTTCTTCTCCTTCTCCCCGTTCATCACACTGCAATCCCTGCCTACCTCCTGCATTGCTTACACACTGCCCGCATGTTCTTGCTTGTCCCTACCTTGCCCCTCCACCGCTTTTTTTGATTGCACACTAGAAAAAACACAGGAAAATATAGGCAAGGCCTATTGGCTTTGCCAATGCTTGTTTTTGGTAGTTAGGACATCCACTCCTGATCTCAGGCTTGTGATAGTTCATAGATTTTCTGTTGTCGAGTGGACAATATCAGAAACTATTTACCTTCTGGGGCCACATCATGAAGGTGTATGGTCACGTGGGCCAGAGAGAGTTTTTTTTTTTTTATAGAGTTGTAGTTTTTGAAGTGTATATAATTAAATCGCAGATTCTCTGAGTTAAAGTGTGCACAGCTCGGAAACAGAATGAAGCAACGGACTACTCAGTGTTTCCGAGCTGTACTTTCAGGAGCATGTGCACTAACGCGGAGAAATTCTGAGTTAAGTGTATATGTCCTTAGCATGTGCATTTACATAAACACAGGGGCGCGGTTATTCACACATTAGCACCATGGCACCTGACTTTCTAGGAGGAAAACCACCGTTTGAAATAGCACTACTGACCCAGGTGCGCTTTCCGGGTCACCTGTTTGAAAAGTCTCACAGCGTCCCTTTCGGTCGACATTCTCTGCCCCGTTGTGTGAGTAAACGAGTGAACCTCTTTCTGGGAGAGAAAGGAAGGCTGATAACGGCGCCTTTATCCCGGCTGTCTGCTGCTTACCTACTCGGAGGGCGGCAGGCTTCAAAGGGACTGCTGGGTGACCCGATAAGGAGCTGAGCCCAGTGTGTGCTGAAGAAGGAGGGGTTCTGTGTGCTTGAGAACTCTCCTTCATCCCCCCAGCCCGCCGGGTTTTTTGAATTTCTCTTTTCTCTTATCACCAACGGCGTCTCCTGGAGCCTCGCGCCGCCTTTCCTTATCGAGGACGCCTCTCCTCCGCTTCCTCTAGTAAACCTTTGTCAAGTCGGAAGTCGAATTTATTGGAAGACAACCCCCTGCCAGCTGTTTCCAGTCTGCCCCACCATCCCTGCCAGCTGTTTCCAGTCTGCCCCACCATCCTAAGTTAGACCGGCGTCACCCAACGGATTCTGACTGCCCTCATAGTCACATTTACTCTTTTTGTCCCTCTGCCGTTGGCGGGAGAGGATGTTGGCTGTTCTCGGTGACCTTTCCTTGGAAAATCATTTCATAATCATAATGTCACTTCCGAGCCTCCATTTCTGCTCTACCCAGCCTGTTTTGGATTGGGATCAACAATAGGCCCCAGCACCCTAAAAAAAAAAGTGGCCCACATTTGAGGTTTGCGCTTCTTTGCAAAACACTTCTTCAGTGTTTTATGTATTATGAAAAGAAGGGTGGGGGAGATTCGCTATAAGGGGCATGTTTACTTAACTTCACTGAGATTTAAAAAAAATGCAAATGTTGGCAGGCCTCTTTGTGCATGGATTAGTTTACAAAGGTTGAACCACACATGAATATAAGTGAAGCCACTTCTGCTCAAGCCCCCTGCCCCTGCTCAGTCTGCATATATTAATGGGGATCTGAACAGCAGAAACACAGCCCGGATCGGCCACCATGGTGACCAAAAAAGTGGCCCGCAGCTGCAACTCAGACACCGGCCTATTGCCCGCCTTACCAATCTGACCCTGATTCAGCCTCGAACCATGACCTCTAGTTCAAGCTGTTCTTTCACCGAAAAATGTTGCTCTTAGGGTTGAATCCCTCCGCCCATGCTCACATTCCTGAGCTTCTCCTGGGTCCTGAGGTTTACATGGTTTGCTATTGTGATGGCCAGGCATTGGAGTGCCCCTTTGTTTATTCTTCTGGAGATGTGGGTTCCTGCCCTGTAAGCAATCCACCCAATGATGTCTCTGTTTTGTCCTGCTGGACACATCAGGAGGTAGCTCCCATCCCTGGGGGCAGTTCTAATACCCAGGCCATACCCATCCAACAAAGGTGTCACTGGTCAGGTAACCCTGCAAATAAGAGGACCGGGGCGCACATGTTTGAGACCAGTTACCTACCACCAACATTAGTGTCTTTGTCATCCTTGAATGCACCATGCAGGCCTAGGGCTCATAACACTACACTGGTGACAAGGCGGACCCGACCCTGCATGCTGCCCATCTCAGCCATGACAGCAGTAGACTAGCATCAATCCTACTGCTGCACCGGCCCACCGCACTACTCTGTGATGTGGAGGAGAGGAGCTTGGCCATCACTAGATGACAGCAAAGGGGGAGCGGCGCACAAGAAAGAGAGTGCCCACCACTGACCTCACCCCAGAGGCCAAACTCCAGCAGAACTACCTGTGTCCGAGGCCACAGTGGCCAAGGTATCCTCGCCCTAGCGCTTCTCGCTGCAAAGTCTGCAACCCCCCCTGAGAGACAGCCTGTGACAGGAACGGCACCTTGATAGCCAGTGCAGCTGGTGGGAGTAAAAGAGAGAGAGCCAGGAGCCTTCAGTAACCGGTTGGAAGGTGACATCCTGCGCCTCGACTGCCGTCCTCACCCAGCAAAACCGTGGTCTTGAGCAACCCCCTACCTCCAACAGATGAGGTGCTCAAGACTGACAATCATTGCTGCTGCACCAGGGAGACCGCTCACCACAGACAGACTGACAGCATCACTGCAGCTCAGGAGACGCCTGGTAGGAGGAAAGCTGACGGGAGATATCTAGGTACCCAGCTCTAACTTCTCCTGCCCTCTTACAGCTTCCATGGCTGCCAGGAAGCCCATCACAGGCACGAGGAGCACTGTGCGCCACCTAGTGGCACCCAGCCACAACCACAACCACGGAAGAGGGCAAGACAGTGTGGCATCTTGCAGAGCAAACAGAGTCTCCTCTCTCCCCCAGCACAAGAATGATGGGCCCCGGGGGAAGCAACAGTCACAGACTAGTCTTCCTCCCTGGGTGCTTCTTGTGGGAAAACTGGATTCGGGCATGGATAGGTTTAGGTAGGGGAAGGGGCGGGCAGTTTGTTTAGCTAGAAATGAGTCAGGAGTTTTTTTTTAGCATGGACCCCCTACCCACCCTACATGCTATAAGGTTCACTGGTGCTCATTCAATACAGTGTTGTTGCCACAATAGAACAGGTTGCCGGGTATGGGTGGTATCTTGGAAGGTGGAAAGTCACATGCAGGCATATCCACCAGGCCCGGACTGGCCGTTGCGGGCACGGGCAATCCCCCGGTGTGCCGCAAGGGTGGGGGCCGGTTTTGGGCCCCTGGGGGCAGTTTTTGTTGCTGCAAAAACGGCCCTGTGACAAAATCGGCCCGGGCAAAGAGCGCGGTCGCACCCCCAACCCACTCCGCCCCCCACTGGTTCCCAGTCCGGCCCTGATATCCACCCCCTCCGGGGGTGCATAGCTCGCAAAAGATGGTGGGCAGGATTTCGTTGAACATGAAGGAGTTTCATTGGAAGGTGATTGGTAGGGAAAATGTAGCAGAGTCTGGATATATGGAAGGATCTCAGCGAGTTGAAGAGGGAAGAATGAAACAAGGCACAAGGGCTTGGGGATGAAAGTTGGCGTTCAGTGTGAATGTGGGAGTGTCGGATTTATGAAGTTTGATGTTATTATTTATTTTTTTTGTCCTCATAACCACCATGGATATAAGTGCCAAGACGGATTAGCCACCTGACAGCTGTCTCAGTTTATCAGAACTGGCAGGGATAAAAAAGGACAAGGTGGAGGCCCAACATCCCTCAGCTGTCAAGGACTCCACCGAAAGGCAAAAACCAACCGATTACCATAGAGCGGCAACCTAAGTCGGAGTAACAGCCAAGGCGGGCCGGGCTAGGACCGGACAACGGCTCTACATATGGTGTAGGCCAATGGAGACCATAGTAGTATAATCATCGGACCCGGGGAAAAAAAACCCGGGTGATTCTTTACCGCCATGAGAGCATATACCAAAAGGCCCTTTTACTCTGGTTACCAGACCTAGCCAGGTCCATACGAGAGGTCTGCAAGAGGGAGGCTTGCCAGTCACTAAAAGAGGGAGGTAAAAGATCTTTCCATTTTCTGCATATCTCCCTTCTTGCAAGCAGTATTGCGTAGAACACCAAACTTTTAGCTAAACTCTGAACTCCATCTAGAATCCCAAATATCACCAAAGGTAAATTTATAGTGACCTTAAGCCCCAATGATATTGTTAGGATGTCACCAATCGCTTCCCAAAAAGAGTCTAATCGGGGACACTCGAAAAACATATGGGCGTCTTAAGCGGCAATAAGCTCACACTTTGCACATGAGACTGAGTTACCTTCGGTGAATTTAGATAACCTAAGTGGAGAATAATAAGCCCTATGCAGGGTATAAAGATGGTTTCTACGCAGCCAGGACGGCTTCACAATATTCCATAAAAGCTCAAACGAGGCAGCCCAAAGTTCTTGCATGTTGCGGTTGATGATTAAGGAGCCCCACAACGAGTCAGGTAAGCTAAGGTCCCCATCCGTTTCCTCAAGTATGAGTTTATACCAATGAGAGACCTCTTTTTTAGCTGGCTCGCTGTTCACTAGATTGGTAATTAGGAGGCTATAACCACCAAGAAGAAGTTTGTTCCCTTTATGTGGTAGGGGTTTATGTGCGTGAGTCCAGCTGGCTATTTGCAGGTATTTAAATCTTGAGAAGTTGGGGCTGATCTTGATTCGAAGATGTTCCCATGAGAGTAAATCTCCATCAAAGAATAGGTCTCCCCAAACTTCCATACCTGCCTCTCTCAGAGGTGCCGCTAAGCTATCTTTTAGCCAAGCTGGGCTTTCGGGTAAACCCCATAATGGAGCTTTATCACAAAAATAGCCCTGTTTTATAGATTTTGTTACATCTGCCCACATTTTTGCAAGCCCTTGTAGGACCTTCAATTTAATTTTTTAAAAGAACTTTGGATTGCCGAACTTAAAAAGAAAACCAGAATGACTGAAACCTTCACCTTCCAACATAGCGGAGAACATTAAGCCCAGCCCGTGATCAGTGGGGACTTTCAACAACATTCGGGTATGAGAGAGCTGAAAAGCCCATGCGTATAATTTTAAATCAGGGGCAGCCAAGCCCCCCTTGTCCCTTCGCCTCCTGAGTTTTTTCCATGCTATTCTTGGCAGGTGGTTGTTCCAAATGGATGTATGACGTTACAACGCATACTTTTACAACGCCTACCTTTACAACGCATTTTTTACACCGCAACATCCATTACAACGCACACCATTACAACGCATACCATTACAACGAATTCTTTGAAACTACCTTTACAACGCATTCCACTACAACGCATACTACATTTACAACGCATACCATTACAACGCATTACATTACATTGCATGTAAGGTAAGTGTTGGATAGTGTAGGGGTAAAATTTACTATTCTAACTCCAGGGGGTGCAACAGTAGGGTAAGTGTTGGATAGTGTAGGGGTAAAAATTACTATTCTAACTCCAGGGGGTGCAACAGTAGGGTAAGTGTTGGATGGTAAGTTATGCGTTGTAATGGTATGCGTTGTAATCACTGAGTTGTAATGGCATGCGTTGTAGTGGTGTGCGTTGTAGTGTCATGCGTTGTAATGACTGCGTTGTAAAAACATGTGTTGTAATGGATGTTGCGTTGTAAAAGTTTCGTTGTAATGGTAGTGCGTTGTAAAAGTTGCGTTGTAAAGGTTGTTTCCCGTTCCAAATAAAGGATGAAATATCAGATTGGAATTTAGTTAAGCAAGATTGATCAAAGTATAAGGGAATTGTATTAAATAAAAAGGATATTTTGGGTAGAATCGACATTTTGATTAAGTTGATCCTCCCAATTAAAGAAAGAGGGAGGTGAGACCATGATTGCAAAAGCTTACAGCACTCCTTTACAACAGCTAAAAGATTGACTTGGGCGACGTTGTTAATATCTTTTACGATATTCAAGCCCAAATACCGCATTGACGAACCCGCCTGCACTCCGGTAACGCTCTCCTCGTCATTCCAAACAAGCATCTCGGTCTTAGCGGTATTGATCTCATATCCAGATACTTGACCGAATGCGGAAGCAATTCTTAGAATTGCGGGAAGTGCAGAGCTAACCTCTGAAGTAAAAATGAGAACGTCATTGGCGTACAGGGCTACTTTTTTCTCCCACCCCCTGTATGAAAAAGGTTTAATAGTACCCTCATCCCTTAGTAATTGCGCAAAGGGTTCGATGTACAAATCAAACAGAAGGGGGGAGAGCGGGCAGCCCTGGCGAGTCCCCCTTGAGATGGTAAATGGATCCGACAGCTCTCCGTTTACTAATAGGAGTGCAGATGGATTACGATACAGCAAGCTGACTGTCCGGCGGAACCCTGCTCCCATGCCAAATTTGGCCAAGGCCTCCGACAGGTACATCCAGTTGACCCTGTCGAAGGCCTTGGTTGCGTCCAACGTAAGAGCAGCCAGTGGGAAATTCTCAGCCGAAGCTATAGCTATGGCTCCTATCAGATCATAAGTTAGTTTGTGAAGTTGTCTGCCTTTAACGAAACCTTTTTGGTCACAAGTTTGATGTTATTTGTTATTGTTAATAATGTTAATGTAAGTTTTGCAACCATGTCCTAATAAATAGACTTTACGCTAAAACCGTGATCATGGAGCGTTTTTCTATTCATACGAGGAACAGAACTGCCCTACACCTGCAATGTACTGAGGGAAGAGAGCGCCCACCGGAGGCCCACGAGAGGAGTGACGCTCAGTGAGAGGGAGAGAGAGGCCTCACAGTGCCCGCAAAACTCACTGAGTGCATGTTGCAGCAGGAACAACTCCAAATCTCCTGCGCTGCAACAGGGGCTGAGGCGGGGAAGAGCCAAGATGGGTGCTGAGGAGGACTGCAAACCCCCTAGTGGCCACCTGCTGCCAGTTTGAGAAGAAAGCTGAGCACAATGTATGCCATCTGGTGACCGCCTGGCAAAGAGGTGCGTATGGAGAGACATTACATTTCATGTCCACAAAAGAGCAGCACACTGCTGGTAGGGAACAGTAAAAGTAGTGAGTCTGTACACGTGCCACCAAAACTGAAGAGGTGCCCGATTGGCACCCACTAGTGGGCATGCATGCCAAACGGTGCAATACAGACAAAACAAGAGCAACCACCCCCAGAGAGTACAGTGTGCAGTCTCCCAGCCCACTACCAGATTCCAAGCTGGCCAATGTCACCAAGAAGAGACATATGGGTTGACCAATCCTATGGCATCCCACAGGACATAACTGGCAACAGCAAAGACTGTAGCTACCAGCAAACCATACACACCATAGCCTGCTCTCACTGAGATGAGGAGGGGGTGGGTGCGAATGCCATACTGGTGTAGGGAAAGCCAGCCTCAGTGACCCAGAACACAAATAGGCGCTGCACACTGCAAGGAGACAAACCCTGCTGACACAAGCATGCCTTGAAGCAAAGTAAAGACACTACAAACGAGATACCGTGCCAAGTGAGGACACTTACAGGCCAGTACTGTCAGCCAAAGCACCAAGGCGAATCAGAGTAGCGAAGCCTGCAATGCCACCCAGCAAAGGACAGACTGCTGTACTGGCCACAGAATGGCCCAAAGCCCAGCACCCCCGGGATGAAAAGAGGATCAGAGTTGCCGAGCAGCATGAGGAAGAAAAGCACTTGACTCCATCTCCGCACGACGGAGACATAGAAGCATCCCAGGAAGCACCTAGATCACAAAGTGCAATCCACCAAGTAAAACCCATTAAAGAGACGGTGGACCCCGGAGACAACACGTTCAAGACTGCCAGATGGACAAAGCCTAGGTGGGAGAAGATCCAAGGAAAGTGCAGTTAGACCAAAGGGTGGGCAGGAGTACACAATGCTGCAATTGGGGTCCCGGCAATAGGCCCATATCACTCTGCACCCTCAAGGCACACTGTGCACCTACCCCTCCCACCATGCCTATTGACAGCATCACTTCAAGGTGCAAGCCCTGCTCCACCCAGAGAAAGGAGACAGAACCATAGCTCCCTACTGCCCACGGAAGAAGATCCCAGAAGAGGTAATACCCAGGAGTAGCAGTTCCAAGAAGTTCCCAGAACAGGGCAAATTTGACATGTGACTGGACTCCACGCAGCACTCAAGAAGAGGAGAACGGGATCAGCGACTGCCTTGATCATCACCAAGTTAGAGCCCAACACCTATAGAGACAGCCAACCACTGTGAGGTCCTGAAGAAGGTGAATATCACTGCACCAAAAAGGAAAGGATACTCAAGCAACTAGAAATCTCACCTGCACACTCCAGAAGAGGGTGCATGACTCTGCACCCAGAAGAAGGGACATGAACAACGAGAAATCTCAACAGCATAATTGGAAAGAAGGTGCAAGCCGAAGCACCAAGAAGTGTGATCCGCCGATTCACATTGGGAAACCTGACAACCAGCCAAGCCCAGGAGAGACGATCAAGAGAGGTCTGAAAGGTACGCCTGAGAGAAACTGAGCTGCTGATGGAGTGTGATTAGACACACAAGCAGCAAGACACCGAGGTGAAATGAGGATGACCTGGTAACACCACATCGGAATTGCTGAGAGTAAGCTCCAAACTTCCGCAAACTGAGTCTCTGTCCCACGCTTCCCATATTATCTGTCCAGACACAGTCACCGGTGGCTCAGCAACCCAAAACACCCAGGCAAAAGAATGCAGATGCCTCCACAAAGGAAGAATGAAAACACCTGGTCACTATCACACCAAGTTGCTCAGCGACCCAAGAATGCCTTCAACCATCAAGGGAAGTAGTTGCCCCAGATCATACAAGTTACCCACATGACTGACACCCACAGCATGCCAGTCTAGTCCTAATGTGTCATCACTACCACCCACAGAGCATTGAATAACCAGAGTGGAGTCCAACACCTTTGCTATACCTACACATAAAAAGCACCAGTGATATTCTGAAGAGTCATTTAACCAGTGCCTACCTGCTCACCCAGCCTGCATCCTGATCCCAATGGCAAGAGTGAGCCTCGTCTAGAAACCACCAACCACTGTGGTTGCACACGTGACTAGGCAGGGGCTATTCGGCCACTGCCTAGTCACCTGTGCAACCACAGTGGGGCTTCCACAAGCATGAGAGATGGGCTTGACACTGCCCCACAGAGGGATTCCAGGAGGGAGTGGGCCTTGCAAAGGAGATTCCACAAGGTTGCAGCACAACACAACAGCCTTCAATGAGCCAAACAACATCTTCAAATAATGTGTTAAAATGAACGCTTTGCAGCGGGCTCTGACAATGCGCCTGATGCACCATGTTTTGAATCATTGATGGTAACCACAGGTCGTCCTTAGGGTCAGCAAGGATGACCACCTCCAGACTATGGACATTATTCATCCGATATGTTCCCAGAGGGAAACATCCTTTACAATGCAACTTTTACCACGCAGTAATTTTACATCGCAACTTTTACAACGCAAACCATTACAACGCATTGCGCTGGGGGGCGCTCTAGGATAGGGAATAGATTTAATTTACTATCCAACACCTTCCCTACTATCCACGGGGACAGGAGTTGGAATAGTAAATTAAACTATTCACTATCCAGCACCCCAAAGCGCTATGCGTTGTAATGGTATGCGTTGTAAAAACTGCGATGTAAAAGCATGCGTGGTAAAAGCATGCGTTGTAATGTCATACATCCGTTCCTAGATGCCCCTGATGTCTCTAAATCGGTGTTCATGTCCTGAACTGCTTAGGTGAAATTATGAAGGCGAGCGATGTCCTGGGGCATCCAGCTTCATCAACCCATGCGTCCACTGCTATCCTGCTGATTTACCTCCAAGACTATGTGGTATCCAGTTCTGATTTTGTTTGTTTCCCCAGGTTGGACTTTGTTTGTTTCCCTTTTGGGTTTTGGGAGGAATGTAGTGTCCTGCTGGACACATCATGAGTCAGTCCCCCTCCCTGGGGGCAGTCCTTATACACAGCCCACACCCATCAAATACAGGCATCACCGGTCAGGTGATCTACTATTAGTAATAATATGTTGGAGGCCAATTCCTTCACCCTAACATTAATGCCAGTGTCGTCCTTGAATGCACCATGCGAGCCTAGGGCCCGTAACACTACAGTATCCAGAACTGGGCTAGCAGTACTCATGGCCTCCAGAATCATACACGGTGCACCCGATGAAATCTCCAGAAGTCGACACGGCACTAATGGCCTCCAGAACCGTACATAGTATGCTCTATGCGCTTTCCTGAATTGGGCACACACTACTCATGTTCTCCAGAACTGTACACAGTGGCACCCAATGAGGTTTCCATAACTAGACACTGTAGTCCTGGACTCCAGACCCATACACAGTGCACCGAATGAAATCTCCAGAACTCGACTTGCAGTAGTCATGGCTGCCAGAACTGTACACAGCAACCAATGCGGGCTCCGCAACTAAACACTTTATTTCTGGCCTCCAGGACTGTATACGGTGCAGCCAATGAGGTCTTTCTGGATACACCGTACGCATGGCCTTCACGAATCTAAACAATGCTGAGTTCTCTGGATCTGGACATGTTACACCTAATGCGACCTCCAGGATCAATTCCTGCCCTCCCCATCGACCATATGAATCCAATGAACTCCAGCAAAAGCAGCCACCAAAAAACCAGATACGCTCTCAGAAACCACCTTCTCCTACTGCAGGGCTCTGCCCCCACTACCAACTGTTCCTTCCCAGCCAGCACCAAATGGAGAAGGCAGATCATATCCACTCTGTGGTGTACCCTGCCTAGAGTACAAGCAAGTGTGGTATTGGAACCCCTCCTCCTCCTTGCCTATTGGGTTTTGATGCACTGCACTGAAAAGTACCACTTCGAACTAAACTCTGGGCAGCATTTCTGATCAAGATGATGATCCCATAAATAGATATAATAGAAATTTCGACACACCTTGCAGAGAGCTTTAAAGTCTAAACTGACCAGCTTACGTTGGGTGCCGAATATAGTGATGCAGCCCCAAGGTGATGGGAATAATATTCTTGAGGTCAGAAGCTCATTTCTGCATCAAAGCTGCCAGGTTCTGTACTTATGAGTTTCCAAACCAGTCCAAACAGAAGTCATACACACAGAGCCTTTTCACATCCCAAGCATGTTAGTGCAAAGACATGCACAATGATTCGAGCTGGAAGTCAACATGAACAGTCACAAATCCTATGGGTACGGGTATGGGTAAACATAGAACTCTGGGCCAGATGTACTAACATTAAAAATGCTGATGACCAAAATAGCGATATTTTACTAATTGCTATTGCTGATGTACTAAAGTTATATCTGCCCTTATTTCCTAATTAGTGATTTGCAGTGAGTTGCAAATAGACCTACCTCATAAATATTAACGAATTAGGTTGCAATTTGTGATACACTAGGATTCGCTGCTATCACAGGGATGACGGCCTGCAGGGGTCCAGAAGACCATCATGTCTCTGATTGCTTTTAAATAAAGCAGTCTTTTTTGTGTAATGCAGCCATTTTTACGTAAAGGAAAACAGGATGAATTTTAAAAAATGAAACGTTTCTTTTTTATGTTTTGAGAGTTAGGGACCACTACCTGGTCTTAAAAAATATTTTTTTAACAGTTTTAAAGGGGTATGAATGTTTTGTGACAGTTTTTCGGTCGTAAAACATTATTACATACTGTTCAGACATCTGGCCCTTAGCTCACACACTAATACCTGTAGGGCCAAGAATAGTAGAAACCAATCCATCTCCCTACTTTCAAGCCAAGCTGGATGACATTGTATGTATGATAGCAGTTTGTGTAACACTGACGTATAGTCTACTACTCTATGTCAAGTGCTGAATTTCTAAGAAAGGGTGCTGTGTGACACAGGTTTACCAGTGGTGGCTCAGGGATCCCAAGAGCACTTCAGCCTTGAATAACCAGCACTAGAATCACATATTATATTGATCTCTCCATTTCTTGACTAGTGCAGTACTCAATTTGCTATTGTAAAGATTCTATAGAAGTTTCCTCTTGATGTTTCAGAAAAGGAGTCAACTATGAAGAAGTATACTCCACTAAAAATAATGATAATTATAAGGTTTAAAAGCAACCAAAAGTATTTGGTGGTGTTTTTGTTTGTTGTCTTTTTATTCTGAGTATTCTATCTACTGTTTGTGTCAGTACGTAAAGTGTTAAGAGTTTACACAATGTATACTATCTACTGTTTGTGTCAGTACGTAAAGTGTTAAGAGTTTACACAATGTATACAGTCATTTCTATCTTACTTGTAAAGTGCTTTGACGTCACGTGTACATGGCCTTCACTTTAAAAAGCTTTAAATAAATATTGAGTATTTGCCTCATTTTCGTGATGTTTGCCTTTGACAGGGTTCTAGTTGCAACCACCATGTCCCTTTTAGACCAATTTGCTATGCTTTCTTGGTAGAATATAGGCTTGAAATTAAAACATTGTCCATAGCTCTCTTGTGACTCCCAGCCCATTCCTCTGTTCACTCATGCACTCCAAACATGGCTGCTAGCAGTCCATCGTGCTCCATTGGCCTGGAAAGGTCTCAGAAGGTTCTGGAATAGCCAGCATAGTCCAATGTCCTGACAAGGTCACGGAAGGACAAGGCTTTAAACAGTTCACCATGGATATCCAGTTGCTAAAACACCAGTGGCAGTTGACGTGATATCACGCACGCTGTCACTCCTGTTGCCGTCATAAGCATGGCCCCTTGTCCCATCCTTAGCAACTCAACAGACTCCTATTTGCTGATGAGAACCTATGGAAATATCCGAGGGAAAAACTATGGAAAGTATAGAGGGATCTTAGAGCCTTGTTTACTTTCAGTTCCTGCCACTGCATTCGCCACTAGGGATTGCAGGGTTTTCAAGGGGAGAACCAGGAACAATGAAGGGCAGGACAGGTTAACAGCTCCTGATACTGGCTCCCCCTCATTGAGATGCTTGTGAATGACCCATCTCTGTGGGAATGTAACTAACTGCCAACATGCCACACATGACCAAGGCATGTAGCATGGATTCGTTCCATGGCCTGCGGTTTGATTTCCAGCTGTTCAGGTGGACCAGGGTCTAACTTTGCGAAATGTACTCCCGGGAACATTGCCTGCTTATACATTCGAGTTGGGGGGTGGCGGAGGGGTGAGAAGCATAACATTTTACACCAATGTCTACATTTCTCAGCAGGATGCAGCCAGGTCCCTAATCCACCTCAATTTTTCAAAACACAACTTTGAATGCATTTGCAGGCAGCAAGTGTTTTGACAACTGGTTTTCGTTAAGCGTGCGGTGAGTTGGGTGAATGGCACAGGCCCTTCTGGTACCTATATATCTGTTTTCATTTAGCACAGGCGGTCTCGGAGTTAGAACTGCATAGCTGGCCTGAGACCAGGAACAACAGTGTTTTGTATTGCGGATCATACTTCGGATTTACACCATGTGGAGTGATTAGCGAACTTTGCCCTGGTGCTGTAAGCTACTGATCAAACTATTCATTGTTCGAGTTGCTATGTCAACTACACATGTACCATCAAGCAAGGCGCAAAGACTCAACTGTGCATTCTGCAGAGAGAAGTATCTGGAATGGAGTTATGGAAAGTAATGGGCTAGTGTATTTCTGGAGTAATAAGTAATTAGCAGCAAGCTGATGGGTGGCCACTCAAACTGTATGCTTCGTAGACACAGTATAAATAGCAAGTTTCTGGTGGCCCTAATGTAAGCCAAGAAAACCAGTCCCCCTGCCCCAGTTTGTGTAGTAAAAGTGAGCCAAAATTAGGGGTCAGTGCGCCATTGCACCTGCTACTGTAATGAAAGCTGGGCTCCTAAGTGGACATCACTGTCTGCCGCAGAGCAAAGGCAGTAACTCTAGAGGTCAAAGTTTACAAATGCAAGCTGCCATGCTGTAACTTACCTGTAGGTGGCTCTAGGGAGTTTTGGGCAGGCAATATTGGCAATTTCAACACCTCTTTAAAGAAAGAGTCATCGTCGTAATTAAGTTTTTTACACTTTTTTGGTGCCAGTTGCCCTGCTTGTTTCTAAAGTTAAGCTGATAGACACCGGCTGCAAAATGCTCCCTCTTGCTCACCAAGATGGCCTCTTGGATCCTTACAGAATAGGAGAATGCAAAAAAAATGATCGCCGTCGAGAAAATACAGGATAACAGCCACTTGCACAGATTCCTATGGTCGTTTTGAAACAATTGCAGCCATCAGCCAACTCTTGCTGTCAAGGACCACACATTGAGTCATACAAACAGATCTCCTTGAAAACAAAACTCAGTGTCTCCCGCCCTCCTTGTCCTTGTGTGCCTCTAAGATGTACCTTGAAGAGAGCAACTGTTTTACTGCTTACATCAGCAAATAGATATCTGTTAAGGCGTGAGACGTTTTTCACCTGCATAGTTTAGAGACAATCCTGATTTTCTTGCCCTTCGTCAAGCTTAAGAGTTTTCTTGGTTTTCTTCCCCTTTGCCCATGCAGCATTTTTCTGTCCAGCGAGAGATATGTTTCACTTAAGTCCAAGAAAATTCCCTCCCTAATCAAACCCAGCCCTGCTATAAAATGTTTGCAAACGTTTCCATCAAGCTTACCTTTCGCAGTAACTGATTTCTGCAAAGTATAGCTTATGAAGAACAAAAGGATATATGCAACATAAAATGCTGCGAAAGTTCTGATTTTCACCCAAATGTGGCAAAGTGACAATTCTGCAACCTTCACTAAAATATAAAATTTTCGAGGGACCTTTGCAAACATTGCAAAAAAAACCCATAAAACTACTTTGCACCCCCAGTGTCCATTGCATAACCCAATCTATTTCAGGCACATTCAGTCCAGGGCTTCTTCCACTCTGACAATTTTGCTGTTAACCTTGGCCATGTCTGAACTAGGGTGGCAGAGTGGGCTAAAGAACGGTGATTAATTAAACCCAGATCTGTTGACTGGGTGTGAGTGTTTAATTGGTTCAGATTCTCCGTCCATCACCACCCCCTTTTGTAACCTTTTGATAACACCATATAGCTTTAGTGCTTCCCCACTGTGCTACCGTCAAGAACTCTGTGGCAGACTCCACAATGGGAGGACCCTGTAGTCAGAGAAGTGGACTTCCAAATGGGACTTGAATTTCTAGAGCCAAAAGTCAGCAGCCACAGTGTTACACTTTGCATACACAGGATCTGTGCTGACTCCATGGAACAGGCACGTGATCCCTTTCTTTATGGACACCCATTGGTCTATTACCCAGAAGGATATGCCTTAACTCGAATAAAGCTAATCTTCTCAGTCTGTCTGCTCACCTCAATTCAGATTGTCATTGACAAAGCCAATATCTGCCTTTAATGTGTCGATGCAAACAAACAAAGGCACTCACTAATGATTTTTAGATGCTCTACAGGCAAAGATTATATTTATCTTATTAAAGCTTGCAATATTGGCTTTGCCAGTGCTGGGAAAATGGTAGAAAAAAGGATTGTTTTCTATATAGAAGGCACATATGAGATAAAAAATTTAATATGACAAACAGCACGATGATTGAGTGTACTTTTCAGATGCCAGACAGCTCTCAGGCACTCCAGCAGTAGCATGTCCTGAAAGATGGAATGATACAGGGAATAGCCGAAAGCATGAAGTGAGACAGGAATACACCTCTCCGTTGAGCCAAAGCCTACTCTATGTATATTTTAACCTGTTCCGTGCTCGCGTTGGCCGTTGGCCGACGCCAGCACTCCCTCCCTGGTGCTGCGACGACCGTTGGGCGACGCAGCCCCGCCCACCCTTCAGAACGCCTGCACCGCGGTGGATGGGTTGAGGAACTGTTAACAGTGCATCGGCCAGATAGCTTCGCTGCCTCGCCCCAACTAATAAACTAGCCTTTCCTTCTGGCTTGTTATGATGATTCCTGTTTCCTGGTTTTATCTCTTACCATGGATCTTTAGTACATGACTTAAATACTTCCTGTACTTTTGTACATGTATTCTGAATTACAAAACCATGTTCCCCCTGATCTCTGTAAGCCCTTTCCTCTCTGGTCTCCCTCATCAGAGGCTCTTCTCTTTCCTTGTGGTTTACTACATACATGCGGTCATGTGTTCATGACAACTATGCAGTGCTACAGACACTACTCAGCCTTGGCTCTTGCCGACTGTGGGGCACACATAAGTACACATAGATCGTCAACACAGAACACAGAACACAAATGTTTTTCTACTAAAAATACATAAACAAATGGCGCTCTTTATATACTATTTGTCTGTAACCTTATGGGACCGTTATAGTGCAAGGCCCAACACTGGTTATTAAGCACCGATCAGAAGCTGGTTCATTAATGTTTGTTTTTTCTTTCTACGGTTGAAAAAAGAAGCTATTGCATATTATATCAGTTTGACAGGTGACTGACAGTGAGCCACCACAATGTCCCTTTATAAATGTCAGTCTGCAACAATATGTACTGCAAGATATCTGCTTGTACAATATTGTCTAGGTAAGAAGACCACTTAGACTAGTATATCTACACCCTCCAGTGCATGCTTACCATGACCACATTGTACTAGTTCATATTTTGCACTTTAAATGGTTGTAAGTCAATATTTTTGTGTTTGATATTTTGACATATAACTTTGACTGACTCTAGCCAGGCGTCATCAGCAACCGAGAAATGTATGTACCAGGGAAATACCAGTGCTTAATTTGAGCCAGTGGGTTCCGGTGCTCGACACTGGCACATACTTAGCGGCACCGGCACTTAATTGCCGGAACCTGCACTTATGACACCTTTCACATGGAGGTTCTGTTTGTGTAATTTAAAGATGAGCAGAAAAACAGGTTTATGTTAAGTCAATATACATTCAAAACAACGAATACCTACCACCCGAGCCATTCTTAAAGCTTTGGCGGCCTCGAACAGTCTGAATTGTCACACTTGCAGCAGTGTGATGAATAGAAGTTGTGCAAGTATGGTGGCAATATGTGGTGCAAACTGTGGTGGCTTCCTGATGAGGGCCACACCATATATTGGTTTTTTTTTTACAAATGAAGCACTGGAAATACCCTTTATTACCCTGTAAGCAAGTTCGTCTACGGAGGTCCTGGTATCTGTGGAGCTCCTGTTTGAGCTGGTGCCAGTTTTTTTAAACACCCACTGTTGGAAACAATAGTCACTGGTTTGAAGTCTTGGCAAAGAGGCATAAGTTAGAAAGAATAAGGAGTGTAAATTCCATCCTCTTTACCACATGAAATCACTCTGTTGGGTGGCAGACCACGTGGGGAAGTTGCCTTTCCAATCAAGCCCAGCAACTTTATTCTATAATGCCTGCCGTAGAAATTTAAATACACACCTAAACGTTATTCATTTAGCATAGTTTGCTATGAGAAAACTCTCATGATCACTCCCTCTCCACCCCTCATCAGCCCTGCATGAACAAACAATGGACAAATTATGAACAAACAATGTTCAAAAAAGTCAGTAGTACCGCATATAAGCAATGAAAAAAAAGTGTTTTTGCATTAAAACATATTTGCTACAAAAATACACTGAAGAAACAATCCCCAGCGTTACATGCAGTCACAAAACGCAGTTTGCACTGAATTGAATTCGTTCTCTCACAAAGTTGACTCCCGTTTCTTTGGTTGTTTGTCTGTTCAGCGGTACAGGGAGGCTTTGTAGAAACATTGGGCGGCAGACATACCCTCATACCCTGTGACTTCCATTATGCCAAGCCATTCATTTAGAAAGTAAACCTGCTGACTGTGCACGAGCTTGTCACGCGCCAGCATCGAGATACCAAACTCTTTCAAAGGGCGTCTGCCTGGGCTGACCTTTGACTTTTTAGAATACCTTCAGGCTATGGGCTTTCAGCACACATAATCCTGTCGCAAGCCAAACATACTACTATTTTTCGGTTCAGCTCTCTTCAAAATACATAGAAAGTAATCACGTTATTATGAGTCGAGAAATATCATGGAACCCACATAAGTGAAATAAAATAAACCCATTCCATTCTTGTTCTGTAATGGTGCATGCCACAGCACGACTGAACTGGAGGGAGGACTTTTTTTGTTATAAACGTTTAAAGACGATTCTCTTCACTGAAGAGGTAAGACATCAGTGTCAGCTGTCCCTGCTCACATGGACATGTTAAACAGTAGTGTGGGTGCGGTGTGCAGAGGATGAGCCAAAACCGCCGTCGCGGCCATATTAAGGTCAGGCAAAGCCATTAACTATATCAGTCTCTGGTGGGGGGCTGGGTAAACAAGGAAAAGAAGCTAGGTGAGTTGGTGCTAGGGTACAAATGTGAGGAACAGGGCTAAGCCCGAACCTGATATGGCGTGGATAAGCTAACGTCCTCATTCCCTCCACAACTAATAACATGACATTCATTATTACTGGCAATCTGTTACTTTTGAAATTATATTCATTATTGCTGGCAATCTGCTACTTTTATTGAGCAAAGGATCTCTTTGGAGGAAACGCCGAAAGAAAAATCTTTAAAAAATGCTGTTGAAAAAAAGAGATTATATTTTGCAATTGAGGAAGTGCCTGGCTCTTCAGGAGGCAGCTGTTCTTTTGGCTGAGAGAGCTCCTGCACTCATAGACATCCACAAAACTTTTAATGCCATCCATCCTCCGACACTTTCTGACAATGTGAAAGGGCAGGGGCAAAGCCATTAAAGGACAAGTGAAAAATCATGGTGGGGGTAATAGACCCTAAATGCAGCAGTCTCACTGGACTTCATAACGCAGAGTTGAAATAAATATCACACCACAATGTTTCAAAAATGTTACTATATTTTTTCTTTTAAAAGCACCAGATCAGCCCCTTTGCCAAAGAAGCTGCCAGAGGTACATTTGAAAATGCAGCCCTTACATCAGCAATCCGTTTAACACTCAACAACATACATGACAACCTAAAATAAAACATCATTTACAAAGTGCAGAAAATGTCCTTATCTGTTTGAACCAAGGCACGCTCGGCAAGTAAGAGTCCTATCAGAAATTGCACGTCCTTCCATGGGGCGAGGATACCGGTTGCACCCTGACAAAAGTCCTTGATATGACACTGACTTCATAATGCACCAAGATATGGCATTCTAACGAACCTGGGAATCATAGACAGATGAGCAGCGGCATACTTGCTTAAACAGAAGATATGTGGATTTTAGTAGAAAGAAAACAGAAAAACTAAATTTATGTGCAAAAATATATGCGCCTAAAAGATTGCTCAACCCTCACCTTTTAGTGAAGGCCTGGTTTTTGTAGGATATACTGCTATAGATTGTAAGTATTCTTATTTTCTGACAGCTGTGATAACACAGGCATCCAGTGTCTTGGCCATGATTACTCAATGTGGTGATGAGATCACTCAGTGTGGTGAAGATTGGAAGCCAGGACTAGAGCCAGAGTCTCCAGGTTCCACGCCTGACAATTTAACCACTGTGTCCTCTGTCCTTTTAGCTCTTATTTTGATTATTTCCTCTCCTACCCACTTCCTACTTGTGTATGTTTACCTGGCAGCAGCGACTTGAAGTTGCCTTTTTAGTTTTTTATATGTGTGGTATTATTTTTTTAATCATTCAATATTATTTAGGATTTTGTGGAAAGCATTTGCTGTGAGTGTATAGGGCGATAGTGGCAGAACTGAGTTAAAAGCAAGTTTTTCGTTGGCATGCAGAACCCACGTCAGAAACATGAATTTCTGAAGGCTCGTTCACTTCTGCATTTGAGTTTTCTGCATGAACTCAAAACATCTTCACTCCATCCCACGAAAACAGATGCATATAATAAAATCTCTGTTTTCATCGCCTGGTCAAAGAAAATCAGCAAGTTTCTTGGAGCTTTGTTGCTGTTGTCCGTGTATATATTTTTTCCAGCTAAGTTTTTCAAAATTTTCGATTTTCACCTTTCGCCGAGTTAGCAAAATATATCCTTTTTGCCTTCACCTTCACGAACTCTTCTTTGCACTGTTTGGTACCAAAATAACAAAATAGTTTTTTTTTTCTAATCAGTCCCAGCCAGGCTGGAAAAAGTATGCATGGGAACGTTTTGCCGATTCTATCAGCACTGTGGTGCTGTGTGGACAAAAACACTATATGTATTCTGCAAAATATATCTTATACAGAACCATTTTGTTAGGGATATGGGTATTTGCTAGACACTATCAAAACATGGTACAAATTGTTACAGAAAGAAAAAAATTAACGACAATGTGGAAATGTGAACATCTTTGCAATCTATGCAAAGTGTGCAAAAAACACTTGGCAACTTGGCACTTAGGAGAAGACCTATTTTACTATGTAAATGCCCTGCACAAATCTTGTCAGCGGGTTGTGATTCATCAACATCGACACATTTAGAAAACTAAGCCGAATTTGAATAATACTCTTCTAAATAAGACTAGGAAAGCATTTTATAAAATATAAACAGGAAACACGAGTTGCTGGTTAACTGTTTGACATGGTCACAAGAGTCCTCCATAATTAGAAAGTGGTCAGCAGGGGAGGACCCGATTTCCTGGCAGTGTGGTGCCTCTGAACGGCCTGTGTGGGTGATAGAGCAAGTCCCATGTCAGCTGACATGTGAATGCACATGCCCCAGGCGGAAGGCCTTGTAAGAGCTCTTGGCTTTTGAAAATCTCCACTTCTGACTCTAGACCAGTAGTGTCTTTCGGTATCCACATTCTACAGTGTTTGCACAATTCGGATTGTTCCATTTCTGCTTAAGGCATAATCCCCTATGTTTGGCCTTTGTCACACCTCTCCATAATGCCGCCTCTTTTGCATGCTTCTCTAGAGTTGGTCTGGGCTGCACTCTACCCACAACTATAAGTAATATAATCCTTACTGTATCGTGGACAATATTGCCCCGGAAGATTAGGCTAACAGAGCCTTTCCATGAATATTTTTCCAAAGTGCAAAATCAACTTTCCACCCATTCCGACTCATTGAAATAAGTGAAGCTCCATTTTCAGCCATAGACATCATTTCTCTGTAGCCAGCATGAAAGGTCTTTTTTCCTGGTGCACATTTTCCATTAGTCTGGCTCTACATAAAGTACAGTACCATAGTCTTGAGTGTATATGTGTGTGTCTAGACTTTGTGGGGATCTGAGCTAAAAAAAACAACAACCCCACAGGCTGGAATTCTACAATTGCCTATGAACAAACAAGAATGGGGACCTCATTACAAATTGGGGTTCATAAGAAAGGCACTAGGGTTCATTTTTATAGAATAAACGCATTCTGGAATGTATTATTGCACAACCTGGAGCAAGCCCAGTGACATTTTCCAAGCTTAAGTCTTCCTTGTGAGAGAAAGTCAAACGTGACAATGTTGTTTTCCAAAATGGCAAGCTTGCCTTTCCTAGCTAATGGAGGTCCCCCTGGGCAGTCCGATACAGCCTGGCATACTTTCCAATCGGCCTGCTTAGTTCAGGAGACTGGTTTTCAATAAATGACTACAGTTGTATACAACAAACGCTTCAGACGAAGCAAAGTTTGTGATCTGCCGTTGGGTGAAGATGTCAATGCAGATGAACAAATCAACAATTGGGCAACACTTAGATACACCCTCTCTGTGTCTTAATTGCTTGCTGTCTGCAAGAGAAAGACAGTGAGTGTTAGGGTTTCATGTCTGCACCCGTGGTTACTGTTCATCAGCAAAATTGCACAAATACCCTTCTCTCTCTGAGCCGCGTAAAATCTGCCTGCAGGAAACCATTAGCAGTGAAGGTAACTGCATCCTGACTTAGCAGCTTTTCTTGATCACAGATCAGGGACTCCAAAGGCACCATTGGATGAATGAAAGAGATACTTCCTGTAGCCAGTGGTTCAATAATAATGGACACGGCCAATGGTGCCGGTGCCTGTGCCCAAAATGTCTGGCTGGCCATTCCTCCATATCTCCCGGATAATGCGTTCCCGCTCCTCCAGTCTCTGGGCACGTTCCAATTCTTCGGCAGATGTGAACACATTGACCGTTAAAGTCCCATCATTGGAGGGACTGTGGTTCACCAGGGGGATATCCGTCGTGAGATTCAGTGGTTCAGCCTCGTCGTTGTTGTCACTCTCCTCTTCCTCCTCATGTGGCTGCATGCCAGCACACTCTTCCTCCTTGCTGTAGTCCTTCAAGCTCTTTCGAGGCTTGGCCGGGAGCGTGTGTGTGCGAGGCTGGCAAGAAATGCGGATGACCAGCAAGCAGAGGGTTAACACCAGCCCAAAGCAGACACCAAGGACAAAATAGAGACCAAAACTTTCAGGGTTGTCTAAAGAGAAAAAAGAGAAGAAGATGTTTCAAGATTTTGTAAACCTTTTTGAGACATGGATCAGCCCAATCTTAGTCTCCAGGAGAAAAGAAGTCATTCTAATCACTACAGCCATACGTGTTAGTAACTGTTATCAAAATACCAGAATTGCCGCAATACATCATATGTGAAAACCCCCCCATTCTCCCACCAGAGTGAGCACATTCTGTGTATAAAAAAAACCGAAATGGCCCAGATAACAGTGTTTTTCAGACGTTTACATGTGTAAACCTGTTACTTTTATTTTCCCTAAAATGTTTCCATTAATTGAATATTCTACCCATCTAAGCTGTTGGGTTCCAAAGTTTACATAAAATTCATGTATGTTGCTACAGAATTTTCTTCCTAACACCCACCATTCCGAAACTAAATTCAGATTCATGGAATTTCAAATATGCCACATTTCATATGATTATAGTATTCATTGATCCTGCATCAGCCAAAATGAATAATGAAAATCAGAATAATTTGGAAAAATGTATTTCAGTTCTTCAATGTTTCTTGCCTGTAGCACCAAAAATGTAATGTAAATTAAAATTAGCTATCTTTAATATGTTGGAGCTTTTTATAATGGCATTCCTGCAGATAGTTTAGGGTAATTCTGATGACATTTTATGCATGTTATTTTACCTAAAGTATCTCTTATTATTTACAGTCTAACATTTCCTAATATTTTAGTGAAATTTTTCAAGTGTTACCTGATGGGGCAGGTAATGGCTTTAGAGTTTGGAAGATGTGAAATTTGCAGATGTAACATACATTCTCTTTAGAGAGAATAGCCATATGCACACCTTAAATAGCACACATTAAACATTTACCAAATGTTTATGCATTCCTTGTGTTATATAGATTATATTTAGTCTCCATTTTAGTTTTCCTTTGAAACTTAGCCTCTTTTTAAGATGGTGGTTTTTAGCATGTTTTTGACTGACTAGAGAAAATGCTGCACACCCATTTATTTTTAGTAGACATTACCCATTTATTTTTAGTAGACATTGTTCTGTATGTAGTCTACACTGTTAGTTCCGGGGACATCTATTGGAACATGATGTCCTTCTTTATTAAGGGCTTTTAGGAGACAACTCTTTCCCTTGGGACTAAGTAAAGTTGTTATTCTTGGTCTCTGGCAGATATGATAGGACCGGTGTTTTATTATATAAATGGTGCCCATATTGAAGTCAGTGAGAGGCACTACACACCGAAGTTATCATGAATGCTACAGACCCCGACATTCATCCTTAGACGGACGATAGCTGCACAAGCAGAGATGTGTGCAGGCTTGCACACTCAGACTGTGTGCATTTGTAAATGCCCCGAGGCTAGCTTCCTGAGACATTACACCAAGGCATTGGTTTAGATCATTCCAACCAGGTCTGGCAGAAGGATACTTCCATCATGCTATTATTTGAGAAGGAGTATTATCGCTAGATAGGAGCAAAATTAGGAACAATTAACATGATTGAATGGTTTGTGGTTTTCACCATTCTAAAAATGCTTATAACAATGATGTGTTTCACCTGTCTGATAATTGCAGTTCATGTTTTACTTACAAGCATTAGACCTTTTCAAAAAACATTTTAAAATGTATTATTGCTTTTTTTCTTTGTAAAACTTTGGGCATGCAAAAGTGACAAACAAAAGGGTTAGATCTGTTTCCACAAATTCCATGTTAATAAGAGAGGTCATATTTGCAGTTACCGACAGCATCTACAACTCTGGAGGTTTAGGAGTTTGGATGCGGTACTGTGAGCGAGCTGAAACCAACATTTACTGATGATATGAGTATACTTAGTCTCTACTATAATGGGACGTTTTGTTGGCCTAATACACAGTTCTACTAAATTTGCACCTGCCAAACTCTAAATGACCCCCTACTTCTTTATAGTAAAGCTTAATATTTTGGTTGGAAAATTTCACACTATTTTACAGTAAAAAATTTTTTAATATTGGACAGTTCAGATGTGGCAAATCTAGTATTTTTAAAATATGGCAATCTAACGTTTGCTACTGTTTTATACAAAATATCTGTTGATATTCTAAATTAAAATAATTCCTCTCGATTTATAGTTAAAGATAGTCCGCTGTTTTTGAGTGAAATATATCTATTTTACAGCATCAAAATATCCTACTGTGAAATGTTCCAGAGATCTTGACAGTTTTATTTGCAAGCCTTGCTATGAAAAGTATGTGAATATTTTGAAGTGAAATATCTTCAGGCGTTTTAATGTGAAATGTCTCCAGCTAAAGTGAAATGTTGTACGTCACCACACAGTAAAATGCGCATTGGATGATCTCATGCTATTACACTGTGACAGGTCTTCAGCTAGCATGGAGCGAAATAGCTTATATTCTGTAGTAAAATGTAAAATGTCACCAAATATGAATAATGAAAAATAACTGTTATCTTACAGGGATTTTTATAAATATATTTATATCATGACAAAGCTCTTCATATATTACATTAGAATTTTGGACATTCATTATTCTGTTCAAATATATGAAATTTAACACACATGTGGAATTTAACTGATGAATTCAGGGTCAACGGAATGTCTGCCCTGCAGTTTCAGCTCTGGGCCAGACTGATGGCTGTATTTTGGAACATAAGTTGTCCCATTCTTCACCTTATCTCTTACTTTCACCCCACGCACACCCCCAGTAATGTCATGAATGTACAATGGCCATCAAGGGTCTTTGGAGCCTTTGGCAGGCTTCCATGTCTATTTCTGAAGCCTTATTAAAATGGCATTACCTGATTGGCCGATGCTGTAACTGCTTGTTTCAACCAGAGTGTCATTATTCATACAATAACACAACCCAGGATGTTTTACAAAGTGCAAATTCTGTACCCCACTGCCCTGAAACGTACCCCTTATGTGTGCGTAGGCTGCAATGCTGTTGCTTAGCAGCTCCATCTCTTTCTTGTGCGTGTCCATCTCGTCTTGCCTGTTCTTTGAGTGAAGGCGGAACCGCTGCACCTGGAAAAAAGGAGAAATATGAGTGTAAAAGCAGTGTCTTACCACAGCCCACAGGCTGTACTATGAACTAGGATACAGTACAAAGTACAAGAAGGTACTGGGGATTTTGTTCTTTACTATTCATCAATCAGACATTGTAGGTAGGGAAAGGAATAAAGGTGCTCCAGAGGGTAAAGTTCTGGGTAGGATAGTGCCCCTGAAAAGATGCTTCTTCCTGATTGGCACAGATCTTCAAGAGGCACCAGCCATTCCACAAATCTCCCTGTTCTTTAGCCACTCTTACGGCCTGATTCACAGAACTAACTTAAGACAAAATCCTAAACTTACTACCATTTTGGTATTCACAGAAGGCACTTACTCATTTTGGTATTCACAGAAGTTAGGAGTCCTAACTTTAGAACTTCTAAAGGCCTTCTGTGAATACCGAAAGTCTTAAAGTTAGGATGTTTCTCTAAGTGCCTTCTGTAAATACCAAAATGGTAGTAAGTTTAGGATTTTGTCTTAAGTTAGTTCTGTGAATTGGGCCCTAAGTCTCTGTCTCTGTGTTTCTATAACAGCAGGCATGCAATCACAAGCCAGCCAAATCTTCATATAAATCACATATGCGAGTGGAGTGACTTCACTTCTAAGGTAAAAGTCTTATATGAGACTGCCCAAGTATTTATGCAAGCGCCTATGCTTTGTGTGAAATGTAGTCATTTGTCTTTTGTTGAAGGATGTGTGTCCCTCATTTAAGTAAATGGTGCAGGAGAGACATTGCAAGGGACGAGGAGTGCATGCTAGTGTCGGGACGCTTCTTTGGAAGCAGCTGCACGCTTTACAAATTGTATTGCATTGTACTGAATAGTATTGTATTGTGTGGACCTTATGACTGGGGGGCAGAGAAGTGGGCCAGCATGGGCCAAAGGCATAATGTTCAGGAGGGGCCTTGCCGTGGGATTGAGGAGCACCATGGTGCAAGAGGTTCCTGGTCTGTGCTTTTTAACGGTCAGATTCCAGCACCTGCACATTTCCAATAGATAGGACGCGTAGTGGCATTTCTCATTAAGGAGCTTATTTACAAGAAACTGACACGTCGCTGCGTTAAAGCAGCGATGCACTAATTTCCTTGCGCCTGCGAGAGAAACTCTTGCACCACCATGGATGCATCGAATTTACAATACGGCGCACCATGGTGCAAGGATTGACAGATGCATCAGAAATTTTCACGTATTTGTCGGTGCAAAACCCAACCATTGCTGGAGTTGTGTTGTAAGGCTGACGCAATTCCAGCAATGCATGGGGGAGGCCTATTCTTATTCCACTGCGTCACTCCTTATGCATGCTCCAAGCAGGTGTAAGGTTTTGAAGCTGTGGCGTCCTAGAAGTGGAGTAGTGAAATCTTGTAGATTTCACTGCATAAGATCTATGAGGTTTCTGGCGTGGGAACGCCCACCCTGCAAACATTATATCTGACGCTGGTTTAATGTGCTGCAGGAGTTTACAAGGGAACACATCTGCTTAGATGGGTAACTTTGTAAACAGAGCGCAACCTGGTGCATTGTTTACGCCGCCGCGTCACAAAAAGTGACACAACTATGACACAAAAGTGTTGCAAAGGGTTTGTAAATAGGCCCCTGTGGATGCAAACTATTCAGTGGGAAGCAAGTACTCCGAAACGCTGACTGCGACGTCTCCATCTTTTCATTTCCTTCACTGGTCACAGTCATACGGGAGAGCGATGCGCCTGCACAAGAGGGGCCTTTAAATTTGGTTAGAGATCAGTTTTACGTAAAAATAGGGAAAACAATCAGTCCCTCCTTAAATCGTCTTTATGTCCAAGAGCGAACTATAAAATATTATATGCCTTGTATATCAAGGGATGTACTGTGTGGGGCTTATTTACAATCCACTTGTGACACTTTTGCACTGCCATTATGTCACTTTTTGTGATGCAGCGGCGACGTAAACAATGCACCAGGTTGCACTCTATTTACAAAGTGACGTGTCTAGACGGATGCGTCACCTTGTAAACCCCTGCGCCACAATACCTGTGTCAGGTATGATGTATGTAGGGTGGGCATTCTCATGCCAGAGAGGCTCGTAGAAGGGACGCAGTGACATCTACAAGATTTCACTGCACTACTTCTAGGACGTCACTGCGTCAAAACCTTATGCCTGCTTGGAGCTGGCGATGGAGTGATGCAGTGCAATAAGAAAAGGCATCCCCCATGCATTTCTGGAGTTGTGTCAGTTTATGACACAACTCTAGCAATGCGTGGGTTTTATGCCGATAGATAAGTACAAATTTCTGATGCCTCTGTCCATCCTTGCGCCATGGTGCGCTGTATTATAAATACAGTGCATCCATGGTGACAGAGTGGTATCCCTCCGAGGAGCAAGGAAAGTAGCGCATTGCTGCTTTAACGCAGCGATGCGTTAGCTTCTTGTAAATAAGCCCCTGTGGTGTTAGAAGTTTCTGTTAAATATAAAAGTAATTAAAAACTGCGTTCTGTGACTCATAATCCACATTCTCTTGCTATACGACATATAGCACCATGCACAGTCATGGATGTAATTTAGGGGTCGCCAGGAGTGTAGCTGCGACCCCTGGCTTGCCCTTTGCTACCCGTAGCACTGCCTTTCTGACCCCTGTCCTCAGAGGTGACAAAATCAGTGCTAGGTGAGCTGTGGCTTCATTCTCTTTATTTTGTCAATTTATTACACCAATAGTGAATAAATAAGATATATTATTCACTAATAGTGTAATAAAAATGGAGTACAATAAGCTGGAAAATGCCCTTCCATGGCAGCTGAGGTAAGTAAAAATTGATTGTAAATGCATGTTGTGGGTGAGTGGGTGTTTATGTGTGAGTGTATGTGTGAATGTGTGTGTATGTGTAAGTGCGTGAAAGTGGACGTCAAAGGACGTGTGATGTCACTTCCGCTAACCGAGGCATTTAGATGTGACGTTCATGTGCCGTCATAAATAAAAGCCAGGACTACCTTCAGGGGTCGTTCACGACATGAGAGGGTATGAGACATCTGTACGAAAACAGCTGCTAGAATTAATAGTGGATGTTGCAAGGCGCTTCAGACAAGTTTGTTTTTGCTGCCCCCGTGGGGCCCGCATGGAGGCGAAGCAAGACTCGGTGTTTGGGAACACATATTGACTGATTTATATTCCCTGTCAGTCAGAGGAGGAGTATGTTTGTCAGGATGGCGCCTCAAACACTGCCTATAGTTACTGTCTCTGTTTGTGAAGCTCGCGCCTTCCAGTTGCAGCGGGCGCGTGAAGGGGATTCTTTTCATCGGAATGCAAGGCGGACTATGGGGAAACAGACAGTAGGCCGGGAAGGACCCTGCCTTTGTAAGGAGGGCAGGGCGAGAAGTGACGGGCTGCCAGAGCGTCCCCAGGCGCCCGAAGGAACCGACCTGAGCCGTCTTTTATTTTATTTTCCAATCCTTGATTTATGCACTTGCATAACATTATAAACACAAGACTGTGACAATTACATGCCAATGTCGTAAAAATGAAATAGCAAATCGCCCCTCCTGTTTGTGCCCCCCTTGTACTTGTATCGTATCATTTTCTCTCCAGTCCCCTCCATGATTCTCCCTAAGGCAAGGAAAATACCTTCACTTCACCTCAGTGCCCAGAATCAAGAGAGCCCGTTCTGGAGGCCGTCTTTTTTCCTATAACGCCTCCAAACTGTGGAACTCTCTCCCGCTGGACATTCGGGCGGAACCGAATCTGTTCTCTTTTCGCAAACTTCTCAAAACATGGCTGTTTCCCTAAAACTCACTTCCCCCCACTTACTACTTCTTTCATTAGCGCTGGGACGCTTATGGGCAGCCATCGCTCTACAAATCAGTAAATAAAATAAATAAATAAATAAGGCATCGACATGTGGGCACTTATTACGAACGCCCCATATAATTCCGGTGCGTCCAATAATTACTGTTAGAGCACACATCGGAATTTAAAGAGTTTGGCAGCTAAAACCGCACATCTGCAGTTTTTGTATACATTTATTTCGGCCGGTCAACCCTGCCGCAACGTATCAAGAGGAAGGGCCTTAATGCCTGATAATTATTGGGCAATCTGCCTGTTCATTCACATTATTTCAGACAAATTCGTAACCAAATGCTATGTGATTGGATCAGTTTCCAGTCATGTGGCATTTACCACACCTAGCAATTACCAGGTGCAATCAAGTCAGCACCTCACAATTTCCCCAGGTGCCTCTCAGCAGATGAAACCTGCTGATGACATTTACTGTAGGGGGCGGGGGCTGAAAATGCAGTGACATATGGATTTTGGTGCAGAAAGCCCCCACATCTGCATGCTGTGCCCCATTTCAATGGGCTTAACTTGTAAGACTGAAACCCAGAGGATGAGGAGTTTGTCAGCTACAATAATTATTTATGGCACTCCTCACTGGGGTGCTCCTCGTCAAAGCCTAGGAGGAGTTGTTTCACACCATTGGCTTCTGGCGAAGCAGGAAGCCACTTCTAGCCCCAGTGTCTTATGCACGAGGCACTCCAGGGCCCGGAGCGCAACACTTGCAGAGACTCGCCCCTCACAAGCTGCCTCCTGCCCTTTCCTATTCAGTAACTGCAGATCAAGTTGCAGAGTTCAGGTCAAGCGATAAAAAACATGTGGGTAAATTCATCATGGTGCAAGAAATCTGATGATGGAACCGCCTGGACCCCGAGCAGGGCGCACCGACAGCTTCCTGTCTTTCAAGATGAGCCAAAAACATCTGCCTTTAGGGCGGCATTCCTCTCGGGGACCAATCCTCGGTGGCGTTTTAAGGCATAGGCAAAGTGGGCAATTGCCCAGGGCGCCCACCTTCTAAAGGACCCGAGACAGAATGGGATTTCTCCACCGTTGTCTATTTCCCTCCTTACACCTCTCCCTCTCTTTGTCTACCTCAGCCAGCCTCTTTATCTCTTCGCCAAGTACCATCGGTAGGATTTTTAGGGCTCCAGCCAAGATACATTTGAGTTGGTTTTGAATGACACCGTTTTTGCAGCTTTAACTATAAATCCTAATTTCTTATTGCAGCCTTGAAATAACGTAAAAGGGGTCATAAAATCCAAAGTTGTTCCGAACTATATATTGCCCGGGATCCCAGAGAAACGTCCCTTAAAATCACACTTCCAACCATTCCCCGGGTCAGGAGGGATCAGGGCGGCATCACCCGAGCGAGGGTCACTTCTGGCCACCCTGTCCTTCAGTGGATTTCCCCTTAAGTGCCCCTCTGGGGGAATGGGGCACACACACTGAAGGGGGAAAGCGTCCTGCCAGTGTGTACCCTAGGATGCCCAGCGCCATCAAAGGCATTCCTGCCACGTGCCGGTCCTATACAAAACAATTACAAAAAAATTAACAAATGTATGACAACAAATGGTTGCAACCTGCACCATGGACTTAGAAATACCAGCATCTGTGCTCGCGCTTGGTTGCACTCCGCAGAGCAGCAGGTGAAGAGAAGGGGTGGGGTCACAGAGAAGCCCCTCCTTCCTAATCCAGCACTGCTGATGTGAAGAAGCTGTCCAGGCCATTGCCAGGCAGCCTTAAAGTAGCACGCAAGGCACTTGTCTTGACCTCCTACCCAAATGTTTGCAACCACCAGGAAAATGGCTCGATCTGCGGTGATGCGCAAGTCACAAGTTTGAATCCTGTACATCCATCGTTGTACGGTGTAGGGTCATTAATTTTTTTTTTTAAACGGTTACAATGGGTAATAGTAACTTCTTCACCAGAATTTGAAGTGGTGCACTACCCAGGTGGTCCGTACAATAAGTATATTCAATTATAAAGTTGTATCAAAAAAATTACTTCTTTATTTTCAAAGTCATCCGGCAAAACGGAGTTCCAGCCAACGCGTTTCGTTCATTAACAATAAACTTCTTCAGGGCGATCTTAGTTTGCTGGAACGGCTGAAGAGAATTGTGCTTTCTAAAGCCAAGTCCTGTGGTCTCGTGGTGCGATTCCGATCAGGTGTGTTTGTCTGGAGTGGTAACAACCGGGCGTCAGTACCGCAGGTCGTTCGTGGTTGTGGATGGGCTATAGCCTCCTTGATAAGAGCCGAGGTCCGTGAGATCTGTGTGGGCAGTAGGCCTGGTGAATCTCGGTCCGGTCTAAGTGCAGGCTATGCACTGATGTCTGTTAGTCTTTCACCGCGTCGTTATAGGAAGCGTTGGGGCTTTTGTCATTTCCATTCAGCTGAAATCATCCTGTCCTCCTTTCCTCTTTTCAGTCGTCCTCTGTGTACAGCTTACAGGGATTGGAAGCTATGGCAACCACTGTATGAAGGGGTGACTTGGTAGACGGAGGTGGATGCACCGTAACACCCCTCTTAGCCAGTGCTTAATTTGTAAAAAATAAAAAAAAAAGTACCAAGGCCCTCGTCAGGAGGCCGCTGCAGCCTGCACTGTCCATTGCCCTTGCCATGCTGCCAATAATTTTTTAAACGGTTACAATGGGTAATAGTAACTTCTTCACCAGAATTTGAAGTGGTGCACTACCCAGGTGGTCCGTACAATAAGTATATTCAATTATAAAGTTGTATCAAAAAAATTAGTTCATTATTTTCAAAGTCATCCGGCAAAACGGAGTTCCAGCCAACGCGTTTCGTTCATTAACAATAAACTTCTTCAGGGCGATCTTAGTTTGGTGGAACGGCTGAAGAGAATTGTGCTTTCTAAAGCCAAGTCCTGTGGTCTCGTGGTGCGATTCCGATCAGGTGTGTTTGTCTGGAGTGGTAACAACCGGGCGTCAGTACCGCAGGTCGTTCGTGGTTGTGGATGGGCTATAGCCTCCTTGATAAGAGCCGAGGTCCGTGAGATCTGTGTGGGCAGTAGGCCTGGTGAATCTCGGTCCGGTCTAAGTGCAGGCTATGCACTGATGTCTGTTAGTCTTTCACCGCGTCGTTATAGGAAGCGTTGGGGCTTTTGTCATTTCCATTCAGCTGAAATCATCCTGTCCTCCTTTCCTCTTTTCAGTCGTCCTCTGTGTACAGCTTACAGGGATTGGAAGCTATGGCAACCACTGTATGAAGGGGTGACTTGGTAGACGGAGGTGGATGCACCGTAACACCCCTCTTAGCCAGTGCTTAATTTGTAAAAAAAAAAAAAAGTGCCAAGGCCCTCGTCAGGAGGCCGCTGCAGCCTGCACTGTCCATTGCCCTTGCCATGCTGCCAATAATAGTAACACTACTACAGATCATCAGACTCCTACAAGTGGGACAATTCGGCCTATTTCAGGTCTCCAAAGCTGTGAGAATGACTTGGGCTGCAGTTAATAGTCATTTGTAATGTATATAGACAGCGCCACCTTGTGGCAGTCTGTCACAAGCACCGGTGTTGACATTTAAGTGGCCGTGCTTTCCCCCTTACACCACTGGCTCAAATTAAGCACTGCTTTTAGCTCAAGGAAGGCAGTGCTAGCACATTAGAGACACCGAACTACTGTTGTAAAGTAGCCCCCCCAGGCAGTGAATTGCAAGCACTGGAGAGAAGGGGAAAGGATACATCCAGATGGCAAATAGCACTAGGTGAGAGATGAATAAGCCACTGGGCTGAGTCAAGAGGTGATTGTCAAAGTATCAAGGCAATGGATGAAAATGGAAGAAATTCAATGACTGAAATGGGCAGACCCAAATCCACCAGGTCTGTTTGACAACAGTGCTGTTAAAAGTCAGACCTACAAATACAGGGAGAGGGAGGGTAAGCATGTCTAACACACACAGTACAGAGGATGACAGACAAAACAGTGCATAAATACCTTAGGTTTACTATCTATAACTAGTTAACAACTTCTTCTATTAACATTTTCTAAAGCCGTTTCTCCTCAATGTCCTTTTATAATACTGCTTGTTCCTTCATATGAACTTAATATGAATGGCTCTTTTATTTTCAATTAATTGCTAATCCCGCTATGTGTGATGTTGCTTTACCACATCAATCGCACGGAATGATGCTCTTGCCACGCTGAGACCCATTCGAAGAGCTGCAGGGTAACACACAAGGGAGAAAGGGGACATGGGAGGGAAGCAGGGAGAACAGGATGAAGCAAAGAAGGAAAGAGGGCATAGAGATCTCCACTGGCTCCAAGTCAAAAAAAGAGTCACTTTCAAGCTCCTCACACACGCTTACAAAGCCCTCCACAACGCAGGACCAGCATATATGAACCACAGCCTCTCATTCTGTGTACACACCAGACACCTCCGCTCCGCCCAACTGGCCCTGGCCACCGTCCCACGGATCCATAAGACCAGAACCAGAGGAAGATCCTTCCCCTACTTTGCCGCCAAGACTGGCCAAGGCCTCTCCACCTCAGGCAATCTCCGACGCTGACCCAATTCAGGAAGGATCTCAAGACCTGGCTCCTCGACTGAACCCCAGTGCCAGACGGATCAGCAGCCGCTTTCCCTCCCTCAGTGCCTTGAGAACCTCACTGCTTTACAAACCTCTGATTGATTGAGAAAGGAGCATGATGTCACAGCATGTTATTTGCTTGCATAGGACATAGGACTCTCTCGGCACCTACGGAGTGCTGAGGAGCAGCTGAGTCTGCTACAAACTAAAATTGTCTTTTGGCACTTCAACAATGGGTATATTTATTTCCAAATGCAATGTATTTTTGCTAGGCTTGGAGGGATGAATGGATGAGCTTCCTGAGACTAGAAGCATTCTTACTAAAGGAAGGACAGGAAGAGAAGACGTAGAAAAGGATCCGTCTCCTGTGCTTGCCTCCTCTCGCCTCTCCATCGGACAGGCTCAGCCGTGTCTGACAAGCGCGAGCATCCAGGAGCGCGAACTTAGGACCCGCCCCCCTGGCCCCCGCCCCTACCTCGTCCAGACTTAATGGCGGCCGGTTAGCCCAAGGGGTGACCGGCCACTTAGTACTTCCGGAGCATGCGGTGGCGCGTTTCCGGTGGGGCAGAGGGCAGAGACTGGGGACCTATTTAGGTTCCTGGGGCAGGGACCTCAGTCTCTTCGTCCTCTGCTACACCGGACCGGTTGCGGGCTCACAGAGCGTCCCCCACTTCCCGCCTTTTTTTTTTTTTTTAGTTTAACTCCCACCCACCCGTCCCTTTAGCTCAGTGGGTTAGAGGTGCGTGTTGCGGTAGAAAGACCTTGGAACAGTAAAATTGACCGACGGAATGGACGGGAGTCCGCCTTGCGTACTCCCTAGGCCAGCACTGAGGGGGGAGACGGTAAGCTCTCCGCTGTAAAATATGGCCCCGGCTGGGGAGGCTAGGGCGACAGGTTACGAGCCTCCTGGGTCCCTGGGCAGCCTGCTGGTCTGAGGCGGGCCCCTGGTGAGGGCGGACAAGGATCAGAGGTTTGGGGCCCACTTCTCATGGGCGCAGGTGGGTTGCACCTTGCGTGGATGCTCGGCAGGGAAGATGCGAGCTGGAAGGCCCCTTAGTGCTGGAGGATTAGAATCTTGCTGAAAAAGATATGGAAAGTCAATAATAAAATTGTGTTGATAACTGTAAATAATGAATTTGAAATGCCTTGTCATGTTTATGAAATGTCAAATATTAAACATGGCCGTTTTACACCCACCCAAATCTCTGTCGGTGATTTTAATGTGTGTATCAGGCTATCAGGAGGGAGCGGGGAGCATGCTGGGGGATCCGGGTCCTATGCTCTCCATGTCCTCAGAGAGGTGATGGCAAATGAGGGATAGGAGCAGGGGTATCAGAGTGCACAGATGGCCTTGTTCGCTGTGGTTATGGGCATCGCCATGCACTGCTGTCCATGTGCACTGTGGCCAGGGACATCATTATGCACAGATGACCTTGTGCGCTGTGGCCTCTCGTGCACTGTGGCCACTGTCATCAACGTGCACAACTGACCCTAATTGAGGATCAGTGAGGTCTTCCACAATTTCAGACCACTCAAGCTGATAAGACCTGGTCCAGGTCCTGAAGATAACCCCTTAACAGACCCTGGGTTTGAAACGCGTTGACGCCAGCTCTTGGGAAAAGGCACCCGCATTGTGTCTTGGGAGAGATTCTGTACTGTTACCACTCTGCAACCGACAACACTAAGCTTTTGCTCCCAGAGCCATATACACTGGCAGGAAAAAATATACACTTAAAAAGTGTAAATAGTTTTACATGTTAGTAAGAATTGGTCATACATGTTTTATAAAGCAATTTGTTATTACGTTTGTATTTGTGACATATGTACATAATAGTTTTTTTTAATGTACACCGTATTTTGTTTTCAAACGTGCTCAGAAACTAAGGTGTTGCCATTCATGGTGACATGATTTAACTGCATAAAATATTTTTCTGAAAAAGATAAAGAAAATTTAAATAAATCACACGGGCTAATTAATTAAGACGTTGGTTCGCTTATTGTTAAACTTTTGATAAACCAATCAACTAGATATCTTATTTGTATAAAAACAGAAGTGTTCCTATCTAGGTTGCGTAAGGACCCAAGCCTCCCTCGAGCAACGCCATTGTGCACTGTGGCATCACCGTGCACTACTGGCCTTGTGCATTGTGGCATTACCATGCACTGCTGGCCTTGTGCAATGTGGCATTAACATGCGCTGGTGGCCTTGTGCACTGTGGCATCACCGTGCACTACTGGCCTTGTGCATTGTGGCATTACCATGCACTGCTGGCCTTGTGCAATGTGGCATTAACATGTGCTGGTGGCCTTGTGCACTGTGGCATCACCGTGCACTACTGGCCTTGTGCATTGTGGCATTACCATGCACTGCTGGCCTTGTGCAATGTGGCATTAACATGCGCTGGTGGCCTTGTGCACTGTGGCATTACCATGCACAGCTGTCCTTGTGCGCTGAGGCCAGTGTCATCTACATGCACTGCTGGACCTGTGCGCTGGGGCCAGTGTCATCAACATGCACAGCTGTCCTTGTGCACTGTGTCCAGAACCTGCCCTTGACATCCTCGTGACTTCCTGGGGCCACCAAGGGTCAGCTCTCTTGCTGAAAGTGGGTTTCCGGTTCATTCCTGCCTGGATCTGCGCGAGCTCAGTCTTGTCCCCGGGCGATAGGCAGCATCTGTGGCTCGCGAGTGCCAGTGGAACAGCTGTCAGGGTAGACCCCAGACAGGACAGCCTTCAACTTTCACTTCTGAACATTTGGACGCCTCATGAGGAAGGGCTGCCACGAATACCCCCGGGGCTGGGGCAAGGTCGCAAGCTGCCCCAAGTGAAGGTACTGGAGCGCAGGCGTGGGGTGTCAAACATATGCCCCTCCTTCAAAAAACACTTCTGTTCCACACTCCACGCCTATGCACACACAAAGCAGCATAAGCAGCTCGTTGACGCTGCATTCTTATGCTCCCAAGAATGGAAACTAATACCGAGGGCCCTCGAAATAACTCTTTCATCATTTACAGCATGTGCAGAAACTTGAACTTTTTCTGTTACATTGTTGATTCTCATGTAAAGCGCTCTGATACCTCCGGGTCTAGCCAGCGCTATATAAAACTCTTTAAATAAATAAATACGCCATGCTGCGTTTATTTTCCACACACTAGCCTTCTTCAGGGCACAGAACAACAGCGAAACAATATATTTCCACGTGCTTTACAACACGCACAGTAAGACCCTGCGTGGGTTCTGAATGTAGGGTCTTTATGCAAGTAGGCACTCAGGAGAGGGCCAGAAGAGAAGACACGCACACAAAACCTGTGGAATGTCCGTACTTACGTAGATGAGTTCAAAGGTCAACATGATCTCAAGTGGATGGCTCAGTGAGACCTGTGGTTTACAGCGCTAAGAGGCGATATTACAGTAGGAAGCGCCAAGTAAAAGAAAAAAAAGGTATTAAGAACTTGCCACAGTTAGGTAGCCCAAGTTTAGGACGACTGTAATGGGAATTAAAACTGTCCCAGTCCATGCCAAGGATGAACGTTTGCATGCCTTCACCTCTATATAGCACCGGGCTTCACTCAGTGTGTATGTACATGCACCTGTATGCAACCTATGCGTAAAATACTTCTGTGAGTGCCTTACCAAGTACAGTTACGCCCCAGACATCCCCCCTACAAACGCCCAGGAGTATGGGGGCTTTTGCCTGAATAATGCGCCCAGAGAAGAGTTAGGTCAGGGCCTGTGACGTCATTGCAGTCTCCGAGGCCACGAAGAAGGAGCGAGAGGGTCTTTCCTAATGTGAGGCTCCGAGAGTGAAACTAGTAGCGGGGTCTGCTGTGGATAGTGCCTCTCTTCTCCTTCCAGACGCTACATGGAAGGCCAGCTTCTATGAGCTACATACATTCAATTTCAATACGAATGGAACCGTCGGCAGAGACCACTACCAATATATGATTAATAATACATAGTCAGCAGCACATCCAAAAAAACATTAATAGAGCACAATCAAAAATGACTGCTACCAGTCGCAGAGTCAGCAGGGATCAAAAGTGATAATGCAGTCAGCGATGCCAACCAAAAGTGATAATGCACAGTCAGCAGTGACCCCTACCAAATGTTATAATGCACAGTCAGCGATCCCTACCAAAAGTGATAATGCACAGTCAGCAGTGACCCTTACCAAATGTTATAATGCAGTCAGCGATCCCTACCAAAAGTGATAATGCACAGTCAGCAGTGACCCCTACCAAATGTTATAATGCACAGTCAGCGATCCCTACCAAAAGTGATAATGCACAGTCAGAGGCGATCCCTGCAAAAAGTGATAATGCACAGTCAGCAGGGAACCCTACAAAAGTGATAATGCACAGTCAGAGGCGATCCCTGCAAAAAGTGATAATGCAGTCAGCGACTCCTACCAAATGTTATAATGCACAGTCAGCGATCCCTACCAAAAGTGATAATTCACAGTCAGCAGGGAACCCTACAAAAGTGATAATGCACAGTCAGAGGCGATCCCTGCAAAAAGTGATAATGCAGTCAGCGACTCCTACCAAAAGTGATAATGCACAGTCAGAGATCCCTACCAAAAGTGATAATGCACAGTCAGCAGGGATCCCTAAAAAAGTGATAATGCACAGTCAGCGATCCCTACCAAAAGTGATAATGCACAGTCAGCGATCCCTACCAAAAGTGATAATGCACAGCCAGCGATCCCTGCCAAAAATGATAATGCACAGTCAGCAGGGATCCCTACCAAAAGTGATAATGCACAATCAGCAGTACCTACTAAAAGTGATAATGCGCAGCCAGCGATCCCTACCAAAAGTGATAATGCACAGTCAGTGATCCCTACTAAAAGTGATAATGCACAGTCAGTGATCCGTACCAAAAGTTATAATGCACAGTCAGCGATCGCTACCAAAAGTGATAATGCACAGTCAGCAGTGATCCCTCCCAAAACTGATAATGAACGGTCAGCGAACCCTATCAGAACTGATAATGCAGTCAGCGATACCTACTAAAACTGATAATGCACAGTCAGCAGTGATCACTACCAAGACAGATAATGCACAGTCACCAATCCCTACCAAAACTGATAATGCACAGTCAACTGCAATCCCTACTGAGACTGATAATGCACAGTCAGCAGGGAACCCTACCAAAACTGATAAGGCACAGTCAGCAGTGACTCCTACCAAAACTGATAATGCACAGTCAGCAGCAATCCCTACCGAGACTGATAATGCACAGTCAGCGATGATCCCTAACGAGACTGATAATGCAGAGTCAGCAGCAATCCCTACCGAGACAAATAATGCACAGTCAGCAGGGATTCCCACCAAAACTGATAATGCACAGTCAGCTCTGATCCCTACCGAATGTTTTTAATGCACCGTCAGTGATCCCTACAAAAAGTGATAATGCACAGTCAGAGATCCCTACCAAAACTGATAATGCACAGTCAGCAGGGATCCCTACCAAATCTGATAATGCACAGTCAGCAGGGCTCCCTACCAAAACTGATAATGCACAGTCAGCAGGGATCCCTACCAAAAGTGATAATGCACAATCAGCAGTACCTACTAAAAGTGTTAATGCGCAGCCAGCGATCCCTACCAAAAGTGATAATGCACAGTCAGCGATCCCTACTAAAAGTGATAATGCACAGTCAGTGATCCGTACCAAAAGTAATAATGCACAGTCAGTGATCCGTACCAAAAGTGATAATGCGCAGTCAGCGATCCCTACCAAAAGTGATAATGCACAGTCAGCAGTGATCCCTCCCAAAACTGATAATGAACAGTCAGCGAACCCTACCAGAACTGATAATGCAGTCAGCGATACCTACTAAAACTGATAATGCACAGTCAGCAGTGATCACTACCAAGACAGATAATGCACAGTTAACAGGGATCCCTACCAAATCTGATAATGCACAGTCAGCAGGGCTCCCTACCAAAACTGATAATGCATAGTCAGCAGTGATCCCTACCAAATGTGTTAATGCACAGTCAGCGATCCCTACTAAAAGTGATAATGCACAGTCAGCGATCCCTGACAAAAGTAATAATGCACAGTCAGCAGGAATCCCTACCAAAAGTGATAAAGCAAAGTCAGCGACCCCTATCAAAAGTGATAATGCACAGTCAGCGATCCCTACCAAAGCTGACAATGCACAGTCAGATGGGATCCCTACAAAAAATGATAATGCACAGTTAGTGATCCCTACCAACAGTGATAATGCACAGCCAGCGATACCTACCAACTGATAATGCACAGGTAGCGATCCCTACCAAAAATGATAATGCACAGTCAGCAGGGATCCCTACCAAAAGTTATAATGCACAGTAAGCGGTCCCTACCAAAAGTGATAATGCACAGTCAGCGATCCCTACCAAAAGTGATAATGCACAGCCAGCGATACCTACCAACTGATAATGCACAGGTAGAGATCCCTACCAAAAATGATAATGCACAATCAGCAGGGATCCCTACCAAAAGTCATAATGCACAGTAAGCGACCCCTACCAAAAGTGATAATGCACAGTCAGCGATCCCTACCAAAGCTGATAATGCACAGTCAGCTGGGATCCCTACAAAAAATGATAATGCACAGTCAGCGATCCCTACCAAAAGTGATAATGCACAGCCAGCGATACCTACCAACTGATAATGCGCAGTCAGCGATCCCTACCAAAAGTGATAATGCACAGTCAGCAGTGATCCCTCCCAAAACTGATAATGAACAGTCAGCAAACCCTACCAGAACTGATAATGCAGTCAGCGATACCTACTAAAACTGATAATGCACAGTCAGCAGTGATCACTACCAAAACTGATAATGCACAGGCAGCGATTCCTACTAAAACTGATCATGCACAGTCAACAGCAATCCCTACTGAGACTGATAATGCAGTCAGCAGGGATCCCTACCAAAACTGATAATGCACAGTCAGCAGTGACTCCTACCAAAACTGATAATTCACAGTCAGCTGTGATCCCTACCAAATGTGTTAATGCACAGTCAGCGATCCCTTCTAAAAGTGATAATGCACAGTCAGAGATCCCTACCAAAACTGATAATGCACAGTCAGCAGTGATCCTACCAAATGTGTTAATGCACAGTCAGCGATCCCTACTAAAAGTGATAATGCACAGTCAGCGATCCCTACCAAAAGTAATAATGCACAGTCAGCGGTCCCTACTAAAAGTGATAATGCACAGTCAGCGATTCCTACCAAAAGTAATAATACACCGTCAGCAAGGATCCCTACCAAAAGTGATAAAGCACAGTCAGCAGTGACTCCTACCAAAACTGATAATGCACAGTCAGCAGCAATGCCTACCGAGACTGATAATGCACAGTCAGCAGCAATCCCTACCGAGACTGATAATGCACAGTCAGCAGTGATTCCTACCGAGACTGATCATGATTAGTCAGCAGCAATCTCTACCGAGACTGATAAGGCACTGTCAGCAGTGATCCATACAAAGACTGATAATGATTGGTCAGCAAAAAACCCTACCGAGAATAACACACAGTCAGCAGTGATCCCCACTGAGACTGATGATGCACAGTCAGCAGTGATACCTACCAAGATAATAACGCAAAATCAACAGTGATGCCCATCAAGGTCAATAATGCAGGATCGGGCAGCCCCTAGGGCCTCCACTCGGGATCTTTGTTGTGCCCACTGATCCAGGGTCATCACTGGGTCACAGTGCTCGGATCCCGGCTCCCCTTCTCTGGGTCCGGGCCGGGGGTCCCTAGAAGCCGCAGATGGAACGAGCATTCACTGCGAGCCCTCGCCGCCAGTTGTTTGCTGCTCCGGGGTACCCTGGGCACAACTGCGTGCCCTTTGCCCAGGTGATTTCTATAATAATGTGATTCTTCAGAAAACAGGCAAGCTCGTCAGCCAGTCGCACGTGCCATGCACAACAAAAGAGCCCGAGCCTGGGGCTCCCTGTGCCGGCCACGACCCCACCCTGCCTGCCTGAGTGCGCTCAAGCCCTGGCCTGCCCGGGCACTCCCGGCCCCTGGGCCGCTACCCTGCTTGCTGTCTCACGGTCCATCTCCGGTGCAGTCTGCGCCCTCTGGGTAGATCCGGTCTCCACGCCCACCCCCGAGAGACTTTTCTGTCCTCCCTTACCTCCAACTGCTCCGCCCTACCCCAAACTTTCCTCGGATGGACATTATGGTATTGCTTGGCATTTATCTAGCGCTTACTACCTCTGACGAGGCGACGCGTTGAAGCGCTTTGATATTCTAAGTTTTACTGAATGTGAGTGAGTGTCCCGAGTTAACAGGACATTTTTCACATTCATATTTTGATGAGGGGTACCTCTCCCGCCGCCAGAATGGTTAAAATGACACCAAAATCGGTCTGAAATCGAGATCGTTGGAAGCAGCCCCCTGAACCCGGCTCGTCAAAGTCAGTGGGCGGCAAGAGAGAGTTGCTGTCCGCAGATGATGCATTGTGTGTTCTGTGCGGGCTACAGATATCCAGCGACGGAACCGCCAAATGGCCACTTACCGTCAGCGTCGCCTTAAGAGTTTGTTTTTAATCCAACAGCGTTCACACTTGTAGGTCCATATCCATGTTGGGAAACGTGAATATACACGTCCGAGAATCCACGGGGCTCTCAGATAAAAACTCTGGAGTGGCTGTAGGTGAACCCGATTATTGGGCTAAAAGCATAACATAAAGGAATGCTTTATTTAATTTGAACTACTGGGGATTTATCTGGGCACATTTAATCCATCGTGTCACAGCCTGTTCTTTCCATTACAGACAAGGACCTTATTCATGAAGGATTTTTCATTCATGATTTTTTGTTATTGCTTGAGGTTTGAAGATTGGGGCCGCAAATCGCAGCTCACCCGCTGTCACGGTGTACGATCTTGCTGCAGTACACTTTCATCTAAGAACACAGAAAGAAGTCTACGGCACCCCGTTTCAATCTGACCTCCGATTAGCCAGCGAAACATCACTAATGCCCTTTAGTCATATGTGTGTAATGTTTGGCTTAAAGTGTAATCGCGTGTCAGTGTTATACCAGTGTTGTCAAGTGATCCTTTGACACTCTGGTTTCTCATCCGATAATTCTAGCACTGGACGGGACTTTTAAATGTTACCTTTCCTGTTACAAACATTAGCCTACAACTCCCATCATGCTTAGTGCTACTGGATGAAATACCAGGACGGGCTGAAAGTTACATCTGTGACACGGAGCCAGTTGGCAGCTATGGTGGGGGCACCATGCCAGGCCTCGGTTTATATTTCCCATGGCTGTCAATATAAAGTCCCAGAGGCCTGGCCAGGGTTTCAGGCGTGTGTAATCAATGGATCTCTGACGCAGACACCCTGAGAACACGCGAAACAGCCCAGACGTGTCTGTTGTCACTTCAAATGGACCGTCAGACTCAAGTACCAGATTACAGCGCACAAATCCCGGAGTGGCTCATTAACGCGCCCCCTGACCCCCCCCCCCCCCCCCCCCACCCCCACCCCGTGACATGGAGGCATCCAACAGCTTAAACTGCAAGCACGGCTGACTTTAGCGCTACATTCCTGCGAGCCACTAAACGTATGCAGACGATATAATTAACAAACCACTAAGTGAGCCTTTAAAACATTCTCGCTATTAAACTGTTAATTGTGAGTGGCTACAAAGCCTTGAGGCACCGGTGAATGCTTCCAAGACAGGAAGTTTGGGCTCCCAAGTCCCCGGTCAGCCGCTGGCACATTGTGTTATCTTGGGGCTTACAGCACTTTTCCCTTCTCCTACCTCCTACTTGGCATCAGTCGCTCGGCTGTGAATCGGGAGCGCCTGAAAACGGTTAAAGCGGGGCGTGTACGAGGTAAATCATTTCTAGCGCCCGCAGGCGCCGTGATCCAGCTCACTGAAGACAATGCAACATTGAGACGGGGCGAGAGGTAGGCGCACCGGCGGGGGCCCACGGGAGGCAGGCGGCCAGGCTCCAGCCAAGATTATAGCTCGCATGTGACAAATGATTCATTGCTAGAGCTCCGGGAAGTGTCTTTTGATCACTGAAATGCAGCCACAATTCGCCATCAGATCTAAAGTGTGTGAATGGCATGGAACGGATACTGAATGTCAAACTGTTCCACAACAGGGCTGCACAATTCCTGAGGAGCGATCTGGGTAGCGCGGCAGCGAGGGGAGAAAGTAAAACTACACGCACCCCACTCTGTCCACCCCCCCCTTCTTCACACCTATTCCTCTCCCCCTTCTTCTTCCCCGCCCTTTCTCCCATTCCATCCGTCTCACTCATTTACCTCGCCTCCGTCCTCTCTTACCCCTTCTTCTCATCCTCTCCTCGGTCCCTTTTCCTGGCCCCTGCCCTAGTCTCCTGTCCATCCATCTCTCCTCCCAGGCCACCGTGTGGATGCAACTGGTGTCGAAAGAAGGACCCTCTCTGATTCCCAAAGCTCCCGAGAACGAAGGCGCGAGGGCAGAAGGTCCTTACCAGGCAGGTATCGGGCACAGCTCCCGCTGCTCCACAGGGCTCCCAAACTCTGCTGCTTCCTCCTCGGTGCCCGGGGGCGGGGCCTCAGAGAGGGGCGGAGCCGGGGGCGGGGCGTGTGCACATCCATCTGCACACCAGGCATCCGTCCGGCATCCCTGGGAGGACCGCCACAGGGGGCCGTGCGGGCACCGGACTGGGGATATTACGGGAGAGCTGGCTACCGGCCTGCGAATATCGCGGTTGGGGGAAGCGGGGGTTGGGGGGAGGGACGGTAGAGATCGCACGCCGTGCTGACTTCCAGGGAGAGATGGGAGGTGGTCTGGGATATGCGGCAACACGTCTGTGGCGGGACTGGGCCTTAGGGCGAGCATGCATTAAAGTACAGTGCTATGGTGGGCACCCTGGCACTCCGCGGAAAGGGTGACCAGATCCTGGGACCCCAAAACCGGACATTTCTCAAAAATAGAGGAAGGACTAACATTTTACATCAATAAATAAAATAGCAAAGACTGACAGGCTCATCCTCATGGAAACACGGAAGAGGCACTAAGAAAAGAAGTAAAATGTAGTTTTTAAAACCAGCATCATACCTGTTAATTACATTGTTTATTCACAACAGCTTCTAACTAGCCCTGCTTTTGGAACACCTAAGAAGTGCCTTTCACTGTTTTCATTTTACCCTCTAAAAAAAAAACGGGACATGAGTCAATTTCCCTGAAATCTTCCGAGACAACTGTTGAAAAACCAGGACGGTCCCAGAAAATCCGGAACGCCTGGTCACCCTAGCTAAGAGGGCACTATGGTGAGGGCTAATCACCAGTGTAGCTTAGTGAAATTTGGGGGCGGGGGATGTGAATTTCAAATTTCTCAACTCAACAAGCATTAGCAAATCCAATCAGTCTCACCTATGCAGGAGCTATTGGCTTTGGCAAGGTGCTTTAGCGGTGGTTCGTGCAGGTAAGCATGGTGGTGTGGGGTGGGGAGTGGTTAAATTGAGATATGACAGGCTAAGGAATATAAAATAAATAATTACATAAAACCACTTGCGCAAATCGGGTAGATTGGAGTGGTGTGGATTGCAGTGGGGTGGATCAGAGTGGGGTGGATCAGAGTGGAGTGGGGTGGGTGGGGTAGATTGCATTGGGGTGGAGTAGGGTGAACTGGGATGGATTGAAGTGAAGTAGATTGGAGTAGGATAGATTGGGGTAGAGTGGGGTGTGGTAGATTGGAGTGGGGGTATCATATATTGGAGTGGGGTAGAGTGGGTTAGATTGGAGAAGTGTAGATTTGCGAAGTGTGGTAGATTGGAGTGAAGTGGGGTAGATTGAGTGGATTGGAGTGTGGTAGACTGGAGTGGAGTGAGGCAGATTGTAGTAGATTGGAGTGTGGTAGATTGTGGCGGAGTGGGGTAGATTGGAGTGGAGTGGGGTAGATTAGACTGTAGAGAAGATGGATATATAGCAGTGGAGTTTGGAGTGGTGTGGTGTGGTGTGGGGTGAAGTGGAATGGAGTGGAATAAATTAGACTGGGGTAAATTGGAGTGGAGTAGAGTGGAGTGGGTAGATTTGAGTCAGGTAGAGTGGATTGGAGGGGGGTAGATTTGAGTGGAGTAGATTGGAGTGGGCTATACTGGGTAGATTCAAGTAGAGGGGGTAGATTTGAGTGGAGTTCAGTAGACTGGAGTGGAGTGGGGTCGATTGGGTGGGTGTAGATTGGGTTTGTTTGGGGTAGCGTGGATTGGTGTGGGGGAGTGGAGTGGAGTAGGTTAGATTTGACTGGAGGGGGTAGCTTTGAGTGGAATGCGGCAGATTGGAGTGAAGTGGAATGGGGTAGATTGGGTAGAGTGGAATGGATTGTGGTAGATTGGGCAGAGTGTAGTGGGGTCCAGCCGACTGGACTACGGGAACATCCTCTATGGGGGAACCACTGTGATGTATTCCTATAGGATCTGTATCGATCCCCCTATTCCTGACCCTATTCTGGTTAACAAGTTAACTAGCAGCCATCCCATGAGGCAGAAAACCCCCATGATGCAGGAACCGTTATCTGATTAAGCCACACTACGGCACAGGAACGTGTTATCTGATTAGGTCATAACGCTTGCCATCTAATTAGACAAGCGATATTCCTCCAGCCCCTGATAAGGCATACGGAGTTCTCAAAACAAATCAAACCTATGACAACCTGGGAAAAACCCTGCGGCCATTGTTTTGATTTCACCGAGAACTTCAGCAAAAGAATGTGCTAACGACCAGGTCGTATGACATCCTTATTGACGTATCTATGTCCATCCTTACGTCAATCTCGGCACCTTAAAGGTATAAATATTACCGATATTGCCCTATGCAAACACACGCGGTGGTGACGAGATCGGAGCAGCCAGACTTGCCGAAGCCCAGAGCAGAGCAGACCCCGCTGGCGCAGCCCCGCCTTCCTGACGCGCTGAGAATGAGAAGCTGCCTTTTCTCCTGCCGAGAAATCCAGCCCCGGCGCTTCCGGGTAGCCCTCGCAGGCAGCCTGGAATATCGAGACCAGAGACCAGAGATACCATCCCTCATTCATCCTAGATTCCAGGTACAGAACTGAATAACCCCTTGCAGAGAATTCTTTAGTCAGTCACTTGGCAAAACAAACTTAACTTAAACTGTAACTTTCTATCCCCGCCCACGTATTAGGCTTAGGTCAGGTACACGGGGTAGGCGTAGTTAGAAACACCAGTTGAGTACGATTAGTCAAATGTATATGTGTATGTATTCATTTTATTCATTTTAAACCTTCATATGGCTTAGAAACCATATCAATGTTTTTACAGTATTATTTTATACTTCTGCTTTTAATGTATGCACTTTACTTAACCATAAGTATTGCAATCATATCGATCCATTTCTCTTGTATGAGAAAAGAGACTGATCAATAAATAACATCTTTTATTGAACACGCCCGTCTCTTCCTTTTCTCTACAATCTGGTGAGACTAAGAATGCACGTACTGACTGAGTAAAATAAGTCGTCTTTTGTTTTCACACGACTCTAGAGATACACTCTTGATTAGGGGAGAGCAAAGTTGTCATGTTCTATGGTTGTCAGAAACTAAATCCCTTCTTGTCTATCCAGGGAGGTTCAACTCCTCCTTGCCTATTCGAGAAAGTTTCTAGTGAACTCTGAGCTAGATGGCAAACCCAAAACTTTAAGTCTAATATCGACAGTAGTAGACCTAGTTAACGTCTGGTCTAGGCCTATACTATTGAAGGTATTATTCCAATGCGCAGAGCCTATTGGGATAATAGGAACTACACTACATGGCGCCCAACGCGTTTGGATAAGGCGATAAAACTAACGTAAGACATTTAGAGTAACTCAGTCGTGCTTTTTCACTCAGACCCCTTTTTTCCCATAATACTCCAAAGACGTCTGGAGTGGGTGAAAGGTAATATCCGCCAGACCTCGCAGGAGGAAACTCCTATGTATGGTCCTTGGTCTAGTCAACGTTGAAGGATACACTGTTCCAAAATATTGTGCATCTAATCTTTGTTTCCATAAGAAACCTGATCTGCAAACAAAAGTAATAACCTTCCTGTCGGTAAAATGGTAGACAGTGATGAAGAAAGAGAGACAGCTAGATTAGCAGCTGAAATAGTAGCAGCTGATAATACTATGCAAGAAACAGACCCGGATATAATACTCATCCCGGTCATCAAAAGGAGATCTATAACCTTAAAACTTATAGAAAATGGACTGACACCTAGAGGTGGCACAGTCATATTCGTAATTGAGGCACACGAATATCGGCAGACAGAGGTATACTATTCATGGATACATTTTCCAGCAGCAAATGCTGTAACTAAGTACTTCCACTATTACAAAACAGAGGAACCTCCTAATACGTGCACTCCTTTCGAGGAGGTGGAAGTACCACTTAAATTTCAAGAGCATCTGCTCTTATTTAATGGCGCCCTAAAACATAATAATCACATCACCAGGCTCGGTCCCTTAGGTAGACCAGGAGCAACGTGGCCGGTCCTAGCCGGATACACACCACATCCAGACATCGAAAGAATGCCTGCACCAGAGCTTTTAACACAGCTAAAACAATTAATAAAAGTACATAGACAATTAGTCCAATATGTGATGCGGACTTCAACAATTCAACCAGCAATTAAAATTCCACAGCTGACCCCTCACCAGGGGAACACAAATAAAATTACACCACAGAACATACAATCATGCCTAGGTAAAGTACCAGCTAAACGGGAACAAATACCATTCTGGTTAGCACAAAAAATCACCCAAATAGAGGCAGTGTTTCCAGACACCACCCCGTTAGAAAAACACAGGATTCTGACTATCTGTCTTCCAATGGGAATCGCACCACACGTGGAGGACTGTGACACTTGGGGTACAGTCTTTGCTTCCATCTACACAAAAACGCACGGTGTTCCATCCATTTCGGTAATACCAGATGTGCTAAAACAAATTCAAGACGAATACGGTCCAGAACCCGCTTTAACTCTTGGTATGAAATTACTAAAAGACTTCAAGCAGGTCTCGGCTATATTATTAGCCAACATAAAGGGAGAAGCAGCAAACGTGGCGATCCGCCAGAGGTTAAAGGAGACAGATATAGCATACCAACCAGCTGAAATTGCCAGAATTATAGAAAAATCCTATGAGGAACTAGGTAGAGATAGTTTAGGTGGAATAACAGTAAAACCACAACTGATTGAAAGTCCTGAAAAAATATTTTTTAATAATAATTCAACATCACAAAAAAAGAGCTGGGATGGAAACAAACAATCCAATCCTAAAGAAAAGAAATTCCAGTCCAGAGGAAGGTCTCCCCGGCGGAGAGAAAAATCTCTGAACCAAAGACACAGGTCACCCCAAAGTGACCCCTTTGGGAAAAGATATAACCTTAGAAATAGGGATAATATAAAGAAGCCTGATAGATATCAAGACATTGATACACGTCCCTCTCAATCTTTTCAGACTTCCTCGCAGAAATCGGAAAGAAGAGGACGATCAGAACAAAGAGAAGAGCACGCCAAGTCCAAAGACAAGGAACCTGCTCATCTAAAAAAGAAATTACAATTTCCAAAAAAGAAGGTAGCCAGTATTAAAGTAGTTAACAATGCCGAGAATACTGAGGACACAACTGAAAAACGGAGAATGGGCTCAGACAATGCTAGACAGCGCAGCAGAAGTGAGCATAGCTCGCAAAGTCCTTATGAATCATCTGGAGACAGTGGACACGAATGAATATCTTCAAGTGGAAACTGCAGACACCAGAGTTAGCAAACCTCACAAAATATATGAAATAACTTTACGTATAGAAGGGGATAAGACTAGAAAAATAAGGGGACTATTTTGGGATAATCTCTCCAAGGGCTATGACATCCTTCTAGCTGAAAAAGACTGGCCACCAGAGTTTGTCAGGGAGTGCCCTCATGGCGAAGAAATAATTATGCCTGCCTTCTCAAATCATATCCCAATTCATAAAAAATATACACTTGCCAGAAAGTGGGCAGTAGCTCTAGCTCCTGCTTTATATAAAAATCATGTAGGATGGGATGAGGACTCTCCTCCTCACAAAATCCAGTTAAAATCACAACCTACTGCACAAAGACAGTACCCAATTAAGCAAGAAGCTAAAAAACAGGTAAAAGAAATCCTAGATCAATTAGAATACCAGGGGGTGATTGAAACTTGCACCTCACAAATGAACAACCCTTTGTTTCCGGTCTCCAAACCAGACAATTCATATCGTCTAGTTTTGGATTACCGACACCTTAACTCATGTTGCAAAACTTTTGCAGTACAAAACTCGCATAGTGCTGCACTAATGAATAACATAGTGCGCAAAAAATACAAAGCAACATTAGACATCTCTAATGGATTCTTTTGTCAAAACATAGCACCAGAGAGCAGATATTTGTCTGCGTTCTCAATAAATGGCACTCAAAAACAATTCTGTCGGTTAGCCCAGGGGTACAAGAATAGCCCAGGGGTATTCTCAGCGAGAGTAACAGAATTACTACAAACATATGATGACGAAGCATTATCGTATGTCGACGACATATACTTGACAGATGATGACTTGGATACTCACTTGAAGAGAGTGAACACCATAATACTTGGGTTCGCAGCAGAGGGTTACAAATTCAACTTTAAAAAATCCAGAATTGCCCATCTAACAGTCCTGTTCTTAGGATATGAATTATCAAGTGAAGGCAAAAGCCTGGCTGACAATTTCCTAGAGAAATGTGCCGTACTCCAAGCACCTAGAACACTAAAAAACCTACAGTCGATTCTAGGCTTCCTAAATTTCGGAAGAACATACATTGCAAATTACGCAGAAAGGGTCAAACCCCTTTATGATCTAATAAAACCAGATTTTAAAAGAACCAATTGGACTCAAATACACACAGAAATTCTGAGATCCTTACAAACAGACATGTTAATCAAAAAAAAATTAGAAACACGTGATAACACACGCAATCTTGTGATTCGAGTCATCCCAGGAAGATGCGGATTCACATACCTGACCTCTAATGAGGGAGAAAAGGTACCGATTGCATTCAAATCACACTTGTACACAGAAGCTGAAAAGAAGTTCAGCATTAAAGAAAACATTGTTCATGCAGTTCAAACCGCAATAGCTAGAGAAAAAGATCAAGCTGACGGTAGACGTATCACAGTCAGAACAGCAGAATCAGCCTTTGAGGCATTAACAACACCGTGTAATTTACCAACAACAACATTGAATCCGGAATGGATACAATGGGTGAATTCAATTACAACGGACAAAGTATACTACTACTTTGATCCAGAACTAGAGGAACTAAAAAATCTAGAATATGAAAGAACATTCCCTCTGCCAATCGACATTCTGCCCTTACGACAATACGCTTGTGTAATCTATACAGACGGACATGCTCAACCCTCCGTTTGGGGAGAACAAGCATACAACCCCACATGTGAGATTACTAAAGAAGTGTGGCGCGGAGGTAAACTAAGACCTCTATTAACAAAAACACACTCAGTAGAAACTAATTCAGAACAACAGACTGAAATAATAGCATTGAAAATGGCGCTAGATAATGCGGATCGCGAATTCCCGACACTTATAGTGTCCGATTCATATTACTGCGTCAAATCATATAACAACGATTTGCAGACATGGATTCAAAACGGTTACAAAGATGACACAGATGCAACAATAAAGCAGAAACTGCTTTGGGAACAAATAGCTCTTTTACAAAAAGAACTACCAAAGACTCATGTGACACACTCACTGAGTCATCAGCGTGATGGCGTTCACGTTGCAGGGAATTCATTGGCTGAGACAGCCACAGCGGTAGCAACTAAATCGGCTTCCGTAGCTCGAAAAAAGCGTACAGTGAAGTATATTGACAGTGAAACAGTGCTGGCGGTGAAAACGTCATCAAAAGGCGACTGCTCAGCGCTACCGATCAACTATCCACTCAATTATACATACATAATCGATGCAAACTCCGTCCCTTTTGCTCGAATCCCTGGAGTGGGGGATAGAGTGATTCCAAACATGGACAGGAGAAACTTGTTAATTGCAGACGCGCATATGGGTGAGGGTCTCAGACACCTCAAACTAAAAGATTCTCTGGAAGAATTACAATCAAGGTACTGGTGGCCAGGCATGAGCCTGCATCATACCATTTTTGTAAAGAACTGCCCAAACTGTAACAGAAATCGCAGTGGTGAGAGAAACGGTGTAATACCGTGTCGTTTCACTCCAGAAAAGATCAACAGTAAAAAGCAAAGCGTCCGATTAACATATACAGGCTAGTTTCCACTTATAATGTAGATCACCAGCACTCGGCTGACGTCTGGACTGTTATACAAAGATTTGCGAGTCTAAATGGCATATACGCTAGGAGCATGCTACGTTTGACCATTGTTTTCACTCTAGCCCTCCAGCCTGAGGGGAAACATGGCCAAATGAGCATAGCACAGCGGGAATCTTCTCACTTCCTTCCTGAGGGATACGGGATGGTGTAAAGAAAAAACCAAGGCATAAAGCTATCTATAACAGAAAGGATATTAGGTTCGGGAGCTGGGTGGGTCAAACATCTAATTAGTGTCCAACGTAGTCTAAATAACCTGCCAAGAAATTCTCTGAAGGGATTCAGTCCGTACAAATTATTGTTTGGAACTAGGATGTTAGTCTTAGACCTCGACAGTCAGACTTCAGTGGTGAAGGAAAAAAGCTTTGATATCAAAGATCGTTTGGCTATTTTGCAGGACTTAAACGAAACAAGAAAAGACCTGAGCAACATAAAGTTGAAACAGCAGCCAACAACCACTGAAGAACCACCACCTGTCCCAGCAAGACCTTTCTGGATTCCAAAAGTCGGGGATCTAGTCAGGGAAAAGATCGCGGTAAAGAAGGAATTTGGGCCTTCTTACAGAAAAGCAGTTCCTGTCTTGTCTATCAACGGGACAAGATCAGTTGTACTACCGCCGCTTGCTGGTAAAAAGGAGAACCGAGTTGTATCCATCGACCTGGTAAAACCACAATCATGTGGCCGATAACAAATAGCAGGCCAAGTGGACTCCCGATAAGTAGTAGAACACCAAGATTTGCTACAAACACAGAGGTTCAATCTAAGAGGCTAATCACATTCGAAACGCCTACAGAACTACAACAAGGACTATGCAACAATGCAATGGAACTTAGACCTCTGAAAACCCAAATAAAAACATTTAGCAGAGACACACCAATCTATAATGAAGTAACAAACGACTATGCAAGAAACAGTAATCCTGAAGCAATTGGAACTATTGACAGAACTGCATCCGGCTACTTCATAAACTTCGATGATTCCTCTGAAGGCTTCACTGAATCAAAAACACAGCCATCAACAAAAACCTTTAAAGATAAAGTTAAATAACTTTTGAAACAACTGAAAGAAACATATCTAATTTCTCCATGGATTGAATTTTGGGTGGGTTTTGGTGCATTTATCCTCATACTTTGGCTCATCATGGTACTAACTTTGGGACGCTTCATTGAGGGAAAATATGCTAAAATGGACACAGCAAGTCAGAAAATCAACTTGATCCTCAAACCACACACATCTTCACACGTCGAGAAAAGAGAACTTTCTTCAGTCAACTTCACAGCCAATCCTATACCGGGTGGGGTAGCATGGGACAACACTGACTACGAAATTTATGGTCCGGTTGAAATCCTGAAATATCCACACCAAATTAAGATCTCGTTGAGTGACTTTGTAAAACCAAGCTCATTTGCTGATGATTGGGACTTTGAAAGTATAAATAATATGATGTCTGACTTAGTGATGTCTGCTAAATTTACCAAACATGATTATTTGCAGGGTTCGACAAATTATGATAGTATGTACTGTTATAACCACTATGGTAACCATTTTCTACATAGATCTGCACAACCTAGAAATGTTTTAAATTATAATCAATGGGAACATTGTGCAACCCCTCCAAAAGGAAGCTCAAGAACCGTTTATGACAAATATTCATACTTTTCAGGTTTTAACACAAGTAATGCTGAAACATTTTATTTCAAATTGTCAAATAAGACAGGGACAAAGACCATGATAACAAACACGAAATTGATATATTCAGACTCATTCTTTGAACAAATGAATACTTTTGGTTTTGATTATTGGGACAAAAATGTTGAAGTAAAGAGTGTTTGGGGTACAAAAGAATGGCAAGTACAGGGTATAGAATCTTTGTTTAGAGCCTGCATGATCCCAGAACAAATTATATTTTTAAATGACACTGTTCAACAAACTACCTGTCTTGGCTTAGCCAAAATCAAAGACTTAAATAAACCGTCTATTCCAAAACCAACAATGAACAGCAATAGCTCTACAGATGAAGAGATAGACGTAAATTATGTATTAAACCAAAACAGAACACATCCTGATTGGAAAAAGTGGTTGATCTGGCCCACAGATACTAATAACTGTCAAGATAGATTCCTGAACAAAACACAGGGGTTCAAAATGACCAGGCCAGACCCTAGATATTCCCAAAGACAACACCCAGGGATAATAACCACCTACAGTGTGGGCAAATTATGCCTTCAGTGGCTACAAACTTCCACACTGGCAGAAATTAAGCAACACCTAACTTTACTTACTGATGGTGCTGACTTGCGTGATTTCATTATGGGACCACGCAAACAGCGTCAAAAACGTTTCATAGCAGCCTCTGTATATGCAGCATACAACGAGGCCTGGAAGGTTACTCAAATTGAGACAGCAGAAAGTATACGGGAAATTGACCGTATTAATTTGGAAAAATCACTTTCTGTAGTGGACAATGGGTTAATGACTCTGTCCTCCAGAATTGTTTCTCTTGACAGCATTGTGTCTTCAGCAATCGACATATTATCGCAAGACTTACTGTTGTTACAACACGGTCAGTCCCAATTGCGTTCTATTGTACAGCTTGGCTGGACGTTACAAAATCTGCGTTCAGGCTATGTGCCTTGGCGTTTAATCAACACAACGTCACTATTCAATATCTTTAACCTCACTGATAAACAAATCAGTATGGCACAAAAGGGTGCTGATTATTCAATCCTGAGCATTGAGAAACTCGAGAGATTACCAGTGACAATGTCAGAACGACCTGTCAGTGAATGGATAATACATGGGATAATTAATATTCCAATATCAACCTTCAGGTTTCAATACTGCCAAAAATATATACAGGCTGGCATGTACGAAAAATTGGGAAAAGGGTACATTAAAACAACATGGAACTTGCCCTATTCACATGCATGTGTCAGTAATAAAGGACAGAAAGTGTTTCTTAGTGGCAATAATTGTGCGATGTCACTAAGCGGTACACTTCTGTGTAATGGAATTAGTTTGCATGGAGCCTGTGAAGGGAACTCAAATAACCTTTCATGTCACCAGCTAGGCGCACCTGCAACAGAGATAGAACCATTCTTTCAAAGACTCTATAATGGGAGTTACATTCTAATTGTGGATCGCAGATGTTGTAGTCTTATGCCCGGGACTCCTTATCTCGTAACTACGACTGCGAAGGTCAAGTGCTGTGGACACTCATTGTTCCCCAGCTCCTTTCCAGACAGGGAGGCAAGGGCATGGCCCAACTTGAAAATTACTTCTATTCGAGTAGATACTTTAAGCAGAATGAAAACAGTGCTTCTTCAGACGCCAACAAGGCTCACGTCATCAAAAGAAACGTATGATCTCCTAGTCGCAAGGACGACTGCAGAGATTCACTCCTTATTATCAACTAATTCCCCCATACATTTTGCAGAAATCCTGAATGAAATCTTAAATATTTCTGATACCAGTGGAGTCTCAAAAGTATTTAAGACAGTATTTTCGATGGCATTAACACCATTCAAAGCCATACTGGGTATTTTTCCAGATTTCGTCCATTCGATTTTTGGCGGACTTCCCCTCATTTTGGGACTAATTGCAGGAATCCTATTCTTGGTCCTAATATTTCGTTATGGCAAACCGTGTCACAGACAAAACACCTGCGACAAGGGAAGAAACAATCCTAGCCATTGGATACCGGGACCGGATATCAAAAATCCTGGGACTATCCCGGCTTAGAGACCTGAACATGACTTGGTTTCTTTCATTTCGACCAATGTGGCATCGATGTGTTTTACCTGTATTAAGGTGCTTGCTATGCGGAGAAGAATGCGTGTTAGACACCTGTCTGACGCTACAATCGGATGCGCCAATGGATGCAGAAACATTGTTGAGTCCAATAAAGGCTCATGCTTTGTGCTGCCCTCAACGGCTACCAATCCTGATGACGGCATTCGTGGAAGCTTCACCACTACGATTAAGGGGTAGTGAAGTTCAAGACGAAAGCAGCATTGATCAGGTACGACCTTCTGTCAGCAATACTAATCAAAATGTCAATGGAGACAATCATGCGCACGAATGCATGGTTACACCTTTTTCCGAGTTAGTGGAACTCTCCTAGGAAGCTGTTGACAACTTTTTCGAGAGTCTAAATGATATGATGTTCTCACCAGAGCAGAAATAGAGACTTTTGAGCAAGCTCGTACACGGCGTTCCCTGAATTTGGCCTTCAACTAGAATAGCAAAATACCATGAACAATTTTCCCTCCAGTTCACGGACAGCAATTTTTTTCAGCAGCCCCAAAATATTTTTCGAATTTTTCGGGACACTTATCTTCTGCTTAAAGTAAGAACTATTCTTAGAGAACTAAAATTTCTAATTTTAGATAGTTTATAGACATTAGCTGCCCGCTGGTATGTTCATAATTATTTTATTCTGTGATGGAATGGTCTCGAACATTTTTTCTGTATTAAGAGCCATTTCATGTGTAAATTCTCATATACAAATTAGTGATAATGTATAGATATGCGTGATTACTTTAGCATTATTCTACAGCTTAAGTGCATATATTACATGTGACTGTTTTTTCCGTATATTTGATAATTTCAAAATGCATTTATGTATTTTGGGGTGGTAAGGTATACACGATACTCTACAGTATGTTTTACTATGCATAGATTCGTAAATATGTCCATAGTTAGCGTGGAGTGGGTGTGATGTATTCCTATAGGTTCTGTATCAATCCCCCTATTCCTGACCCTATTCTGGTTAACAAGTTAACTAGCAGCCATCCCATGAGGCAGAAAACCCCCATGATGCAGGAACCGTTATCTGATTAAGCCACACTACGGCACAGGAACGTGTTATCTGATTAGGTCATAACGCTTGCCATCTAATTAGACAAGCGATATTCCTCCAGCCCCTGATAAGGCATACGGAGTTCTCAAAACAAATCAAACCTATGACAACCTGGGAAAAACCCTGCGGCCATTGTTTTGATTTCACCGAGAACTTCAGCAAAAGAATGTGCTAACGACCAGGTCGTATAACATCCTTATTGACGTATCTATGTCCATCCTTACGTCAATCTCGGCACCTTAAAGGTATAAATATTACCGATATTGCCCTATGCAAACACACGCGGTGGTGACGAGATCGGAGCAGCCAGACTTGCCGAAGCCCAGAGCAGAGCAGACCCCGCTGGCGCAGCCCCGCCTTCCTGACGCGCTGAGAACGAGAAGCTGCCTTTTCTCCTGCCGAGAAATCCAGCCCCGGCGCTTCCGGGTAGCCCTCGCAGGCAGCCTGGAATATCGAGACCAGAGACCAGAGATACCATCCCTCATTCATCCTAGATTCCAGGTACAGAACTGAATAACCCCTTGCAGAGAATTCTTTAGTCAGTCACTTGGCAAAACAAACTTAACTTAAACTGTAACTTTCTATCCCCGCCCACGTATTAGGCTTAGGTCAGGTACACGGGGTAGGCGTAGTTAGAAACACCAGTTGAGTACGATTAGTCAAATGTATATGTGTATGTATTCATTTTATTCATTTTAAACCTTCATATGGCTTAGAAACCATATCAATGTTTTTACAGTATTATTTTATACTTCTGCTTTTAATGTATGCACTTTACTTAACCATAAGTATTGCAATAATATCGATCCATTTCTCTTGTATGAGAAAAGAGACTGATCAATAAATAACATCTTTTATTGAACACGCCCGTCTCTTCCTTTTCTCTACAATCTGGTGAGACTAAGAATGCACGTACTGACTGAGTAAAATAAGTCGTCTTTTGTTTTCACACGACTGTAGAGATACACTCTTGATTAGGGGAGAGCAAAGTTGTCATGTTCTATGGTTGTCAGAAACTAAATCCCTTCTTGTCTATCCAGGGAGGTTCAACTCCTCCTTGCCTATTCGAGAAAGTTTCTAGTGAACTCTGAGCTAGCTGGCAAACCCAAAACTTTAAGTCTAATATCGACAGTAGTAGACCTAGTTAACGTCTGGTCTAGGCCTATACTATTGAAGGTATTATTCCAATGCGCAGAGCCTATTGGGATAATAGGAACTACACTACACCACTGCCAAACTGCAGAAAAGACTCCAGCGCATACAGAACGCCTCCGCACGACTCATCCTGGACATCCCCCGCCCCAACCACATCTCCGACCACCTGAGAGACCTGCACTGGCTCCCCGTCAGCAAGAGGATCACGTTCAGACTCCTCACCCACGCACACAAGGCTCTCCACGACCTGGGCCTCAAGTACCTCAACAACCGCCTCACCTTCTACACGCCTACCCACCAGCAGCGATCGTCCAGCCTCGCCCTCGCCACCGTACCACGTATTCGCAGAGCCACTGCCGGAGGAAGATCCTTCTCCTTCCTGGCGGCCAAGACATGGAACTCCCTCCCCATTTACCTATGGCTGACGCAGGACCACCTCTCCTTCAGCAAGCAACTCAAGACCTGGCTTTTCAAGCAGGAGCGGACCCCTCCTCCCCAGCGCCTTGAGACCTTCCGGGTGAGTAGCGCGCTATATAAATTTGCCTGATTGATTGATTGATTGATAGGTGGATTGGGGTAGATTGGAGTAGAGTGGGATTGGATAGATTGGAGTTGAGTGAGGTAAATTGGGGAAGAGTGCTGTGGGGTAGATTGGAGAGGAGCATAGGGGGTAGATTAGGGTGGAGTGGGGGCAGATTGGAGTGGATTGGGGTAGATTAGAGTGATGTGGAGTGGGGTATATTGGGATGGAGTGGAGTGGGGTAGATTGGAGTATGGTTCATTATGGTGGAGCTGGGTAGATTGAATGTAGGTGGAGTGGTTGGTGTAGATTGGAGTGGAGTGGGATAGATTTGGATACAGTGAGGTAGATTGCAGTGGGGTAGACTGAAGGGGGTGACTGAAGTGGGGTAGTTTGGAGTGGGATAGACTGGAGTCAGTGGATTGTAGGTGAGTGGGGTGGATTGGAGTGGGGTAGAATGGGATGGGGTAGATTGCAGTGGGATGGCGTGGGGTAGATTGGAGTAGGATAGATTGGGTTGGAGTAGGGTGGGGTAGGATCGAGTGGGGTGGATTGGAGTGGAGTCAGTTAAATAGGAGTGGGGTAGATTGAGGTAGATTTTAGCAAAGTGGAGTGGGATATATCGGGATACATTGGAGTGGAGTGGGGTAGATTGGAGAGTGGTAAAGTGGAGTAGGTTAAGTGGTGTGGAGTGGAGTGGATGGGAGTAGAGTAGAATGGCATGTTGTGTCATGGAGTGAATGGCGTAGATAGGAGTGGCATGTCATAGAGGGGAGTGTCATAGAGTGGAATGTTGTAGAATGGAGTGGTGTGGCAAAGAGTGGAAAGGCATAGAGTGGGGTGTAGCAGCGTAGTGCGGAGTATTCCTGGTGTGGTAGCACAATGCCATTACAGACAACACTTTTTCAATTGAAATGACCATTACAGGTGCCCTGAAATAAAGTTTTACTGCACACAAGTTATAATGTGCGCAAATGTCATCACCTAGTGTATTGATGTGTTTTGATCATGTTCAAATATTTGTTTCCATCACACTTCAGAATTACAAAAAAAGTGCTTCATATATGCTAATTCTGATATATTCTGAAACATCATCACACTTAATTTTTTTGTTGTGTACTAGAAGAAAAACAAATCCTCCACCCTCTCATCTTACAAGGGTACTCAGCAGGTTTGCCACATAAATTCTCCCACTTCTAAGTCAGAGAAAGAAAAGTAAACACCAAGCTTCCTTGGAAGACAGCTTGACATTGACCTCTGTCTTTGAATGCATAGCAAATGTGATAAGATTAGAACAAGATTTAAAGGCCTGTTTACATAAAGCGAGTTTGTGGAAGAATACAGTAAACAAGGTTTAGACAATGAGAGGGACAAACTCAAGTTGGACAGTTCAAAACAAATATAGCTAGCAAATAGAAAGCCAGAAAATGTGAGTTACAAACCACAAAGTCAATGGTCACCTATGGACGTAATGCTTCCTATGTCAGCTTTCCAAATGTGCCCAAGATGTCTTTAACAAACCAGACAGCTGCATGGAGAGATTGGGATATGGGGCAGCAGACTCCGAGGTAAATGTGTCAGCAGGCATGAGTATTGGGATATGGTGGCACTCAAGCCTGTTTGCACCGGCAATGGGAGAGAGCAGGCCATTGGGGTACATAGCTGTAAGGAGACTGAGCTTTGGGAAGAAACAGGAGATTGGGCACTGATCAATTAGCAACCTATCTATGGTATGGCAGGGCATGGGATCACCCGGCTATGGGATGGGAAAGCGGACCTTTGGGTCATCAGGCTGTGTGGGCACCAGGCTCTGTAGGAGGTGAAATAGCAGCATAGCTACAACAGTTGCGGCTCATCTAAAGGGGTTCAGGGTGCAGACCTGCCACCCGGGAGGCTCTACAAAATGCCCTCTGCCCAGATTGCTAACTATTTAACTTAGCAGTGTTCATGAAAACACAACTTTCGTGTTTTCATGAACCCTGCCAGTGTAAGGGCCAGGCTCCTGATGACGGGAGCTGAGCGATGATCCAGCTACATTGTTGTTTAAAAACATGGCATTCTATAGGTGGATGTCTTGATTGTCCATGTGAGGAGCAAGGTTCATCTACCATCCCCTCACACAAGTACAATCCATTTCATTTGCCAGACTTACAACACTTGCCACATACAGCATAGTACATCTGCTAAAATGAAGCTGTCAAGATGCACATCAGACATTACACAAGGCCAATGAGGAGCCACACAGAGCCATAGGGGCAGGACCCCAAGCACTGTGCCAGCTTCTGATAGGGCTGTGCTGCCATTCCTATCAAGAATCTGGGAGAAGTCTTGAAGTGTGTCATTGCTTTTGTAATCCTGGCCTTGCTGCTCCGTTTGATTCCTCCATGGGGATCATGACTTGCTGGTTCTTATGTCCAGCAAGAGGTTCCTGCACTGCTGCTGACATTGAGCCCTGGAGTTGCCAGCAAAAGAAGAAAGGTAAGTAAAATAAATAATGTAGTGTTGTTTTGTTTTTCTGTGCATGTGTGAATGAATGTGTGTTTGTGAATGATTGAGAGAGAATGCAATTGAGTAAGAGTGCATATGTTTAGTATGTTTGAGTGTCAATGAGAGGGAAAATGAGTGACAATCAACAAGGGATGAGAGAGTGAGTATGAATAAGTGAAAGCAAAATAGAGGGAGTGAGTAAAGGAGTATGTGTGAGTTAGAGTGAGTGAGTGGAAGAATGTAAGGGTGAGTGGGAGTGAGTCAGGCTGCTGCTATCAATGGTGCAGCAGGTACAGTTGCACAAGAGGCACCATGAGTCTACTAAAAACTATTTATTAAAGCAAAACGGCTGTACACCAGGAGTTTAAATCAAACCTGCTGTACACCAGTAGCTGTGAGTGAGGGTGAATGATTATCAAAGGGTGACTGTGTGTTTGAGAATGACAGTGAGAATCAGTGAGTGTATGGATACATTTGTGTGTGAGTGGGAGGGAGTATGAGTCAGAATAAGTGAGAGAGACAGTTAGATCAAGTGACAGGGAGAGAAAGTGAATGCGAAAGGGAGTGACAGTGTGTTTGTAAGTATTCTTTATGCCTGTGAATTTGCTGCTGGCCATGGTTACGCAAGATAATTATTGGATTATAGGGCACCCAGGGTAACTTGCTGTCTCTGGCACGTTGGCGGTAATTCTTGGCATCAAGGAAAACACCAGTTGGAAAATGCAGGCCTGTCCTACTGGTAGTAATGTTTTGCATACGAGGATACCTATGGCCAAATGCTGGTGCTGACATACTGTAGGTTATACTTGATAACCATGTCATTTTGGGGGTGGGTGGTCTGTTTGCAGGAGCAAATCATGAAAAAGTACTGGTTCTCACATATCGAAGTCATTTTTGACATATTGGTCAACCATGATAGATGGGCGGCATCAATGGAAAGAATCTCTACTGTCATATTGTATGTCATTCTTGACATAGGGTTGTACCTATGACAACATTCTGGCATTGGCACACTGGAGATAATTCTTAACATCTAGGGAGCACCTAAAGCAAATTTTGTAGAAAAAATATGTGGTGGACTGGTGACATGTATGACGGCCAATCACTTTCAGAGGTCACCAACCACTGGCTCAAAGCTGTGGAAGGGAAGGAGTTGAGGGATGAGCCAAGGAGCACCAGGCCACCTGGAGAGGGCTGCAGAGGAACCAGACCTCGAGCACTATAGGACAGGCTTGAAGTGGGATGAAAACAGTGGCTTGGCCTAAGATGCATATCTAGGATTCCTTTCCAAGAGGTGTGGCCTATATAATGAAAGGCATGACTTAAAACTTGTAAATTAAAATCCTCTGGTTCCCACATTGTACCACCCATCACGTATTTTGGTGCCTTTCTGTGAGCTTTCTGTATTGCATCCAGACATATCACACAGTAATATGCATGCACCCAAAACAAGTCAAACCTATTGGCTTTGCCAATGTCCCTTAGCAGTATCAGATAAATAACAAAATAATTTTGTTGTGATTAATTCGTATTGAAGATGTTAACATTCTGAAAATATGAGACTGTGAGTTAAACATTACTAGGTTTGTGGAAGGGGTAGCAGTCTCAATCACTTTTGATCTTCTATTCACACCACTTTCCTCTGCAGTCTTTCAGGCACCGATGTCCATTTCCCCCACAACTTTCTGAAATCTTCACCTAGATACTCATACGACATCTCTTGCCCCTTCAGCACCCTCTTTTCACTTTATCCTGCATGCACTTCCTGCAGCCCCTTCACTTCACCAGCCACTCCACCACTAACCTGTAAGCACTGCAGCTTCTTTCACTTTCGCCATGCTAAAATTTTGACAGCTGTGAACATCCATCACACATTTTCGCATAGAATCAGAATTAGAATTGGCACATGTGATTATTGAGATCGCCAAAGAGGCCAAGGATTGACGAGGTATCTAATTGGAAGACTCTTATGATCCACTAAAAGGCACTGTGACCACCCGCGTAGCTAGGGGGGGGGGCGAGGGGGGCGGTCCGCCCCAGGCGGCACAATTTTTTGAGGCGGCCGCTGCAGCCTTTATAATTTGGGAAATGGGAACGTCGACGACTTCAGTGTAATTCCACTTTCCAAATAAAATACATTATTAAGGTGGCCGCGGCCGCAACAGGCTTCTAGACGTCGCGGCCCCCGCCGCCCAGAGTCTGTCTGTGACAGAGTCAAGTCGTGGCAGTGCAAAATAATGTAAAGCCGCGCCCGCGCGCTCCAGCCTGCACGCCCCTCGTGACTGACTACTAGTGTCATCACCTGCTTCGTAACTGCACTCAGACTGGTGCATGCACAGTGCACTAACGCGGCGCTGGACTTACTTTTGGCAATAAAAGTCCCGCGTTTGCACTGCGCCTGCCTGCTGCGCTGCAGATAGTTTTAAAACTGTCACTAAGGACTCAGTGCAGGCTGCAGTAGTGCAGCGCGGCATACGGGCCTAGCTAAGTCCCGCCGCCGCGTCAGTGACGTCCTTCCTGCCTACCAGGCTGCCTCGTCCTCCTCCGACCGTTGTTGCTCCCCGCCCAGCCTCACTCAGAGAAGTCCAATGACGGCCCAGTGGCGTGACGGTGTCGGACTTTACTTAATTCTGGCCTGGGGGCGCCGGCGGGCACTGGGCAGTGCTTTATTATTTCAGGCGGCAGAGGCACCTTTCTGAGATAGAGACAGTGACCCTACGAATTCAAGAGGTGAGTGAGAGCTCATTTTCGTCCGTTCGGCAAGCTCATTATTGTTGTTCCCATCATGAAAATCATCATGGCCCTTCCGGCCCGAGGCTGGCTGCCATCATCGGTGTGCACAGAGGTCAGAGGAGGAGTGGGTGGGGGATTGTAGCTTCTCCTCGATTTTGGGCGGCGTTCACCTAGACAAGAGTAGAAGAAATTTTATTTCTGCAACGCGTTTCCCCCGCACTCGGGCTTCGTCACAGCCATTCAAAACAAACACAGTGCCCCATCAACTTTAAAAACGAAAGGTCAGGTAAAGCCAGCGTTTCTGGGTTGTTTTTTTTGTTGTTGCTTGTGGTTTGGTTTGATTCCTTGTGCGCAGGGTTTGCCTGCGCTCCCAACATAAAAAATCTGCTTCTTCTACCAATGAAATTTTGATTGGTATTTGTTGTGCTGCCTGACTTCGCTGATCTTGCTCCATCACACTTTCCATTGCGGAGCTGAGATCCAATGTAGATGCCCCATTTGTTCATGCCACCCCTCTTGTTAGATTTGTTTTTGACCCCTGAGGTACGCCATATTTGGAGTCCTTAATATAATTGAATTTCCTTGCAAATGTAAAGATGCGGCCACACTCATAGTCCATCCAGTCCCTATGAAATTTAAATGCCTTCCTTTCATGTATGATGTCTTCCTCTTTTTTCAACCTTTTAATCATTTCCTCTTCAAGTTCCGTAGTTCATCAGTTTGCTCCATTTCAGCTAATTCAGAGTTCATGATATCAATATCTTCCTGTAGTTTCAAGCGATCCTTCTCCACATATTTGACTAAAATAGTAACTAGTTTTCTGGACGAGTCCATATTGGTTTCAGCCCACACTCTCATAGAGACAAGAGTACATAAATCCCTGCCTTCAGTGAGAACACCAATTTCATAAGAAATTTGTCAACATTTCTGCATTAGTGTAATTTAAAGTGAACCTACAAGCACACAGTACCAGTCCCAATTGAGAAAACATGTCCTGAAAATAATTTGTCCCTCCTTGGCTTTTATAGGCCTGGCATTACTGTCAACGCCTATCCAGGATATTTTGAAAAGTTATGTGGACAGTTATGATAGGATGAAACAAATCTAGGGACTAGATCGACTAAGCATTGGAAAGGTCACAAACAGAGCACGTATATGAGGAGCGTACGACAGATGTGCTACTGCTGCCTGTGTTGGTATTTTATTCAGGGAATTATAGGAGTCGTTTGACGTGGTGATTTAACTGGGGCTGGGCAAGTACTGTCAGGTGCTGCTGAAAACGGTACCTGCACTTAGTGCACTACTTTTAGAAAGGGAGACTGCCGGGACTTCTTAGCGGAGGGTCAGTATATTAACCGAGACTAGTAGCAGTACTCATTAGTAAACAGGTGTCCAAGGATAATGAGGTCCGCGTTACTATTCAGGGTCGGGGTTAACTGTAAACAGATTCGTGGACTTGTCCGGGAGCATACATTTAAACAAGATGGGTCATGTTAAACATTTCCCATTGAGCACGAGCCAAATCATTATTGAGATTAAAAAAAAATTACCATGCATTTTAGAGTTTTTCATTTACGCTCCCCCTAGCCTTTTGCATAGTCTTCTTGCTTCTACAATGGCTGTGCTCCTGTAATGGAAAAAACAATTTACTTTTCTTCAGTAACATGACATTCCGGTAGATTCCTTACCTAAGAAATAACCCTCCCTCCATGTGTCAGACTGGCCTGGAATACCTTTTCCCATCAGTTCAGCACTATAAGGTGGCTCTGGAAAATACATAGAAGTATTTACCACAGGCTCCATGTGGCTGCAACTGTGACTCCGTCCATTCGCTGGCCAAGATGACATTGGTGTAAAATAGGCGCCAACCTCCGTGCTCATGTTAGTTCCTGATACTTATTTTGCATCCCAGCCAGCAGTGTGGAATCGAACCTAGAAGTCATGGAAGCAGCCTTGTGTTATAGTGAAGTGTGCACGAATGCTCTCTGAGGGTCTTTCTTGGACAACGTGTAGCAACTGTTGATGCATGGGATGATCCTATTACCTTCGTTACTTAATTTCCAAAGATCAAATTGGATTAGTGATATAATCGTTATAATTCAGTGAATGATTTCTTGGTCAAAGAATTAACAAGTATACACTGTTTACAGTCCTATTCAGATTTCCTTACATTCTGCCTGCTGTACTTAAATTGGTTGCATGATCAGTTAAATAAAAAACAATATAATTGTGATGTGGATGAATTTCAATAAGCTTGTCTTTCTTGGCTCTAGCATAGCTCACAAAGAGCTGGTCATTCACTCAGTCAGGTTAAGTCTGGTTGATGTAGTATCAGTATGAGGCCCACATACGGGGTTCAGTCAATGCAGCCGCTCCTCCTGCCTGGTGGATGAGAAGAATAGAGCAAATATAGAGGGTGATAGTCTGTACCACTGACACCACCTTGGGCAAGAAAGCATAGGGCCAACTTGTTTTGGTAGAGAACTGTGAAAGGGAGACAAACCAAGTGGTCAAAAAGTACTCCAACGAGCTGAAGTTATTGTTACTAACAACACTGTCTATAAGAGGTCGAAGTGGACCCCTGGACATTGGCTTGAAAGGGGATACAATCAAAAAAGTCACTGTCTTAAGTGAAAACTTAATGGCCCTTGGCATCCAATAGTTTTGACTCCCTAGGGGAGGTATTCAGTCTCAGTTTTGAGGACAAAGGCTGAACCACGGGCAACAATTCTGACGCGCCTGGGTCTGGCCAATAGCATCTGACAATTTGTCTGTGGACCCCTGGGCCTGAGATGGCCTTCTCCTAGGCAGCCAAAACAAGTTCAGCAATTTTCAGTAGTGTCGAAGCACGGGCTCAGCAGCTGAAAAGGCAGGTTGCAAGATCTCACTCAAATTGTAAGACTTGGCTTCACAGAAGACTAAGTTTGCTCTAAATTCTTGCAGCTTTGCACACTACTAACCAAGGACACTTTTTCTGTGAGAGGGCTAAAACGTTCTGGGTTGTCCCCTTCTGTTAAGGTAACTGGACCCACTAGCAGTTTGAAAGTCAAGATATTAGCTAGTTGTTGGAGTAAGAAAGAGGAAGGAAATTGTTAGTATCTGAATTATCATCCCATGTACAGTCATAATCTCAAATGAACATATTTATTGCACTGGAAATGGATCTAAATAACTCCTCCATCCTGGTATATTTTTGTGATCTTAGAAGAGACTGTAGTCATTTAATGTCAGCTGTAGATGATGGATCACTGAACAGTGTCATGTATGTGCATGTTTGCATTGTGCTGAGGGGTAATTGTTCACACAGCTCTCTGATGGATGTCACATGTGTTTTTTCTAAGTCCCCAGATAGATCATGCAGTCTATGTGTTCTCTTTTGTACTGCCAGTCACCAGTGTATTCAACTGTGTAGCCTTTGACCGTGTCATGTATGTGCATGTAACTTGCATGATCGAGGTAAACTATTAGCAGCAATACTATGTGTCTCTCGGACATCTTTCAAGTGCTCACCGTCCTTTTTCCCCAGCACCCCCCCCTCCCCAAGGGGCGGCAATCTGAGGGATAGCCCCGGGCGCCACAAGCTCTAGCTACGCCCCTGACTGTGACAAACTCGCACAGCCTTCAGCCTCAACTCGAGACCTCTATTGTGTCCTGTTACAAACACCCACAAACTCAACTTACCTAGACACATAGAGGCAACTTAGTTCACCGTATGCACTATGCAAAAGTAATATGATGCACAAAAAACAGCAGAAAAACTTCCTGGAAAAAGCAAACACTCTTGGGAAATACAGAATCAAGTAAAATATGTGAAATGTAAACAGGAATTACATAGTTGTCATGGATTACCTTAACAGTGTTTACAGTTATTGTGCAGGTAATTGATCAGAGTTTTGCCTGTAAAGTGTAGGACAGAAACATAGGGCCCCATTTTAATGCTGTTTTTTAATTACCGCTGAGCCCTAGATCTGGAAAGACCCGCTCCACTTAAAGCCTTGGTCATGGGGTAACTGAGCTATAAGGGAAGCACATTTTAGTTGGCACCTGAGTATTAGGAATCAGACCAGGAGACAACTGGGCCTTCAAGGTGGAGGTCTATGGATGAGATGACCAGATGGATATTCTGACAAAATATAATGTAAAAAATATTGTGACACAAATTGTGCAATGTCTAGTATATGATGGAGCAGAATGTAGAAAGTAAAAATATTGTGTCTTTAGGGGCCAGATGTAGGTAAATACCATTTGCCGATTCTAAAATACCGAATTTTACCGATTCGGTATTTTAGAATGTGTAAATGGTATGTAGGTATTAATTCTGTAATTTTTACCGAATCTGTAAAGCTTCCTATATTTCAGATTCGGTAATTTACCGAATCGGTCTTTAAGAATTCGGTAATTTACCAAATTCCTAAATACCGATTCCGTAAATTACCGAATCTGGAATGTAGCCACCTACATCCCAAATGCCTAATACCGGTCGGTAACGGCCAAAATTGGGTAATTTCCGCCGTTACCGACCGGTATTAGGGTTCCTGCATCTGGCCCTAGGTAAGTAATGAATTAAAAAAAAGTGTTATATAATATATTTTTTTAATATAAATATAATTTTCTACTTAGTTTGATCGTTTGTAGTTATTTTAGCATTATAAGTTAATAGTATTGCAATCATTTTTGTGTTTAATTTGTTTAATTTGTTGTAGTAGATAGTTTTTTAATTAAAAATTGCTAACTACGTAGGGAGTTGTTGGGTTTGTAGGGGATTATGGTGGGAAGCTTTTTAATATGTACATTATTTGTATTAGTTCACAATTAATATTATTTGTTTATTTAATTCATACTTAATTATGTAAATTATTTGTTATCTTATTATTGTTTTTTATATAGTAGTTAATTGGTTGATCAACATATTCACTTACTAAGCCTGTTAATTATTCTTTGTGTTTTAATTGTATGAATTTTAATTGTTGTATTTACTTTGTTATATAATAATTTATCATTGTAATATTTGTAATTAATTGCGATTGTTTGTCGTGTTTATTTTTTACAGGAGTATGGTGGGAAGAGTTTTAATTGAAAAAATGTAAACATATATTCAAATAATTGTTATTTTATTGCCAATGTGAAATTTGTATTTATTACATTTATTTTGTGTTATATGCAACACATTTCTATTCAGTCGCAGTAATCTGCAATTATTTCTTTTATCAATGTAGTAATCTGTAACAGGCCCATCCTTGATGCAGTAATATGTATTATATTCCTTTCCTGGTTCGGCGCTTTGCAGAGGAATCTTTTTTATGGCAGTATTGCATAATTGATTCACTTTTCAGAGATTTTCTTTCAGATTTTGTAATTTCAAGTGGATTCCAGTTCTGATGCACCAGTCGTTTATGTACATTATAAATGTAAATACTGTCATATTTCTTACACGTATCATTTATAAAAACAGATTTGGTTCAGTACATGTAACCCAAGTCACTAGGCATGATAGACATGGATTTATTGTAAGTGTCAAGTCTTCTGCTGAAGCACTTACTTTTAGATAATAAATCTAATATGGCTGGGATATAAGTATTTCAACATGGCAGGGAATTATGGGCACATTCCAATTTGAAGTTGTTATTTATCTTCAGCACATTCCTCAAAGTTAGATAAACAGCTGGGGAATGTATTAAACTATTTCTCGCGGTTTCCTTCGTTTTAATTAAAGATGTTTCAGGAGGTTTGCCTTTCAGTGAGTGGCATATGGGATCAGACGCTGCTTGATGGAGCAGACTTTATTAGATTGGGGGAGGGGTGCGGGTGGGAGGAGCCCGTATGTACACCCTGCTGCCCCTCTTGTGTCCCTTGCAGAATATTACACTGATTCGATTTTCGCGGCCTGTTCTATTTTGTAAGGAAATGTGGTCACAGTACATTCGTAGTTTAAATGCTGAAGCTGCTCTGAGAGCTGCCTTGGTGCAGTGGCAGCACCCGAGAACTCACTTGACTGAAACGACACCACAGTGGGAGCAGGAGTGCAGTGCCCTCATACTGGGGGCAATCCAAAGTACAGTGACTGTCAACATCATTAGAGCTGCCTGACACTCATGTGAAGAGGGGCGGGGCCTTCATGTTGAGCGCTACCCAAGAGGCATTCTGCCCCAGACCCAGCCCAGCAAAAAAACAAAATACAATAAAAAGGGTGGTTGGGGCTGTCGCCATGTCCTGGGGTGTTTTCACACCTCTTAATGGACAACAGCTGCTTACTGCCTCTCATAAGGAGCTGAAATCCGCTGTTTGTTTTACAGCTCGACCGTGTAAAGGGAGCTGAAATCGTGTGACACACGGTGGCACCCTGTGAGTTGGTTGGCAGGTCTGCATGGGGTACCCGGACCCGAACAGTCAAGGCTTATTCGTGGTGGCTGGTTTAGGGGTAGAACGTCCAGATCAGGCAAAACAAGGGCCACTCACAGAAAATCCATTGTCTAACCGGTGTTATTCTTATATATAATATACCCTCTCCACCCTGTTTCCACCCTCTCCCCATCCTATCATCCCCCATCCTACCCTTCTCACGCTCTCAACCACGCCAGATTTATTCTGACCATTGAGCCCACCCCATGTGTACTGTTTTATAATTTGTTACGTCATCTTTTTTCGTCAATTAGTCTATAGTACTCGATATGCTTTTTAGCCCACAATGTATGAATTCTGCATTCGAAACAACTGTTATACATTCTTTTAAGATCATCATGCCAATGTAAAGCGCTCTGATACCCCTGGGTGGAGCCAGCGCTATATAAAACTTCCTAAATAAATAAATAAAATAAATACAGTGTAACAGCATTTGGAGGTATGCTGTAGGGATGTCACTTGGAACAGACCGTGCCAGTTGGAGAAGAAGGCTGCGTTTGGAATCCCATTGGCTTCAAGGATGGTTACTGATGCATAAAATGATACAGTGTCTTTGCAGTTTGTACACTTCATTCCAAGGGCGGAAACACATAAGTACATCTTTGAGCTGGGTTACTGTGGATCCTTGAGTGGAGGGTTACACTTGACCTCATGTCTGCTGGGGTAGCAGAGGCTCAAAATTGTGGTGGGCCATTTCACAGTTGACCCTGTGAGTGGCCCATTCACAGAGTCACATACTGGCAGCGTTTGTGAGTTGTCAGCTTCACAACGAATACAGGCCATCTCAAGGGGTGTCTTTTGGTGGGTCCTTATGATGAACAATGCTCGTCTCATAGCAGTGAATGCTGCCTCACGGTGTGCTTGTTCCAGGGTCGCATGTTTACCTTGAGCCTACAGTACTTCAGCGTGTGAACTGCTTGGGTTCTGGTTGGGCTGGGCGGGGCTGTCAAGCATCATGCCTGATCTTGTAGCATGTAGTAGTGCTAGCCACCTTATGGACCATGGCTGTACCCACACATTAGATTTCAAGCTCTGGATTTTCAAGGCAGGTTCTAAGAATAAAAGGCTGTCTATCACCTCTACAGAAAATTTCAGCAACATAGATTTTCTACGTAGGAATAGGGATTTGGTCCAAACTCATTAAAGAAAGACAGCTATGAGTTCTGTAAATGATTCAATCCTTTCTCTATACACATTGACAGAATTCAGTGCGTTAGCAGGTGAACAATGGATAAGCAAGATGAAGCCTCTTTTATTCAGTCTTGGGTACACCTGACATCTTAAAATGGCTAATCAAAAACAATGTTCAACCTAACCGTTTGGGGGAACCAATCCTTGCAGCCTGCATTTCTCTTTCAGGTAGCCTTCTCTCCATGGCATACATGTGGATGGGATAAACCACCACTTTGCCACTTCTTTGTTTCAGGTAAGTCGTTTCTGCTCGGCACAAAATTCATGATGGCGCTTCAGCCTCAGGACTCCTTTTTACGAGGGATGTGCTGTTTGTCCAGGCCACATACTCATAGAGGCTATTTTAGAGTTTGGTGGATAGGTGCAACTTCATAAATGTGATGGATATCCTGTCTACCCTATTACAAGCGCCGTAGAATATAATACAGGTGTAAAAAGACAGCCAGCTTATGTGTCACGTTTGTGGCAGAGTAACCCATCCACCAATATCTAAAACAGGCAGTTAGCATTGATGTTGCTCTCTCTCTCTTCCAGGTCACGTCTTAACCTCCTCGGACTGATTCTAATTTCCAGTCAGAGTACAAAAGGTCCGTCATAGGAGCTTGTACTGGAAGACGGACAGTGCCCTTGGCTTTAACAGCATATTCCAAAGGGAGTGGGATCTGAAAGAATAGTCCAGGAGAACAGGCTAGAGAAGGGGAGACAATGACCTCCGCCTACTACTAACTTCACGGAGCACCCTGCAACCGTAGAGGTTTTCTACATAGAGGGCATTCACAACTTTGGAATCTCGCCTCTTATGTACCTATGCGCTCACTTGGACTCGCAATATGTAACCGGGAGGAACGATGCATTCCAGCTCAAACTACTACATACGTTTACCAGTAGGCAATTGCCATAGTGAGGCTCAGGTTAAATAGGCTGCCCGCACTACTAAAATCAGTTGCCACCATGCATTACTAGTGTCATAGCCAGGGCATGTTAATTGTAGTCACTCACACTAAAGGAAGCACCACTTTGGGTGATCCACTAAAAAACACAGCTCAATCTAATACTTTGTCACCGATTAACATGCCATAATCCTGCAGGGATCATGTTCAGCACCAGGATACCCTCTCGGGTGATAGTATGCTCTGCAAATCTGCATAACATAACATAACATGATGTGGGTCTCTTGCACCAGAAAACATATCCAGTCAGAATAGTTAAAATGACAAGCAGGTTTTCACATCTACACTACACGACAGCCTTTCAACCCTCAATCCGAAGAGCTACCTTTACTGCAGCGACATCACAGCAAAAGAAGTCCTTAGTGCAGGGTCATCTCAGTGAGAATTGTACCAGCGGGAGTGACATCACTCTGAGAGCAGTCATTACTGTAGCTACATCAGCCAGAGAGGTCTTACTGCCACAATGACTTCATACTAATTACATGCCCTTACTGCTGAGCTGTCACTCTAGGAGCTTCTCTTACTGCTGTACCATCACACTGAAAACTTTCCCTCACTCGTGTTATATCACATTGAACAGTGGGTGCCACTGGAAAAGTATATCAAATGACAATTTCCAAACGAAATTCGTCACCTACATAAAACAACAGAGATAGGCAATGTCTGCCTGTAGACAAAACGGCATAAATTGTGAAGAGAAATACAATAAGCCCTAAAAAGAACACAGCCATGTTCATAATAGGGTATACTGGCCATTCAAGAACACAGGAAGGAGGAGAACTCACTAAGCCACATAGAAATTTCCCAATGGGTAGAGTGTTTGACACACCTTTTAGTAAAAGCCCCACGTAGAGCTAAATGTTAATAACTTTAAACTCAATTACATATATTGAGTAATTGAAAGTGCAATTGTCAGTGATTGGAGGCTTCCTTTAAAAATAGGCAGGCACACAACAACCACACAAAACTCAATATCATACACAACACACTCCAAGAAGACAAACCAATTCAACACATCACGTGACGTGGAATAACCACACTGCACACAGCATAATGCAACAGAATAAGAAACACCGGCCAACACTACACATCATAATTAAGGGCAAAGTATCACAGCACAAACGAGTGAGCACAATGTTCTCTAACATATTGGCAACACGAATGCAACACAGCATGCCTAACAAAGCACAGTACAAAACAACATAGCACAACACAACACAACACAAAACAATAAAACCCAACACAATGGTAACCAAGCTTGAAAATCCAATCCAGCCCAAGACAACATAACACACCTCAATCCAAACCAGCTGAGAACAAACCAACCTAATAAAATACACCCCAAACCAAGAGAACCAAATAAACACCTTACAGTACAACATAAGGTATTCTTGCATAGTAAAAGACACTGAACAAAACAGGACAAAATGACAGAACCAAATTCAACTCAACACAAACTAAGACAATCCAACTAATCACACCTCGGATCAGCATAATACATTGTAGCAGTATGGTCAAAGACATCACAATGCAAAGCACTGTAACTCAGTACGGCCCACAACCAACCAAACCTATCCCAATTATGCACGGCCCCTATAGGTTTTGTTTAAAATTATATTATGATGCAACATAGTGTATGCTGGGTTGTTTCATATAACATAAGAAAGTAATATATTCGATAACCAGCTGTTAAATAACAGTTCACAACAGTCACAATATTACAGCAGTAATAAAATTGCCCCACACCACAATCATTATCTTCTCTTGAAATGAAAACATATTTATTATTTTGACTTATACACAGTATGAATATTCAAAGCATTGCCTTCTGGAAGTCCTCGTTTTAAGGTGTAGAAACTGGGCAGGATCTTTGTTTCCTTATCCTACCCAAATATTACACATATTGCCATCTTTGGGGGATCCTGCCCAAAGCCATTTGAAGCTCCATGAGTGGGCTCATGTAACTATTTTTCTGGAGGCTTGAGGAGTTTCAAAGTTGGTGGAGAATCTACAAATGTAATCATTGTCACAGAAGACTGGAATGCCCTCATGGCACATACCACACTGACGTCAACGTAACAAGGAGAGTTCATAATGAAGATTTAAAAAAATATTTGCAGGCCATAATGCCTTAACCGCGGCAGCAATTCCGCCTCTGTGCAGGTGTTCCATTAGGTGGGCGGGGCCGCGCCAGCCAACGGACGTGCGCAGCACTATGGAGGTAGTTCTTGCGACGGTCGTTGGCCGACAGAAGCAGCGAAGGTGTTAAAAAGGTTACCAGACCTGAATGTCTAAAGACTTGAATAACTGACTCGGCCTAACTCTAATGCTCTTAACCCATAAACTGTTCTCAAATTATAGGATCCTGGGCAGATATTTGATTTCACTCCACTGCCTTTTTTTTAGATATCACACATGAGAGCTCCTTCAAATATGTGAGTTCTGCGTGTCTGCTGTACACAAAACACTTTAGTTTGATTTAATAGACTAAACTTTTGCTCTATATATAATATGAATTTAGCCAACATATGGGGTTCACATGACCACTGACTTGTCTCTTAGTTCAACAATAGCGTTGGGGAGAGAAATGTTTCACAGTTAATGTTTAAAAACTATCACTTTTAATAAATATAATACTAAAGCATGACGTGGTAGCACACTGTCATTTATAGTCAGCATGTTTTGTCCCACTAATATGTAGTTTTACTGATAAAACTATATATCATTTATGTTTGGGAATTGGGTTTCTGCACATATTTACCATTTGCACATCACCAAGTAAAGTCCTCTGATTTGCTTTGATTCTATTAATATATTTGTTTCCATCACACTTCTGAATTACAAAGAATGTACTTTCCTAATTGATGCTACATTTTGAAATATTTGTACTATTCATTTACAGGCTACTTAAATGTGTGCTAGAAAAAACTGACATCCTACAGCCTTAGAGAAGGAAACGTAAACACCAATCTCTTGGATATAGCAGTACGTTGTAAAAAGACATAAGGTGACATTTGGCCTCTGTCTTTGAATGGACAGCAAATGTGACAAGATGAAAACAAGATTTAAAGGCATCTTTATTGCTCATTCATTTTCTGAATGAACAGAACACCTATTCTTTGCCAGCTCAAGCTCAATCACTAAAATGATCAAGTAGGGCTTAAAATAGTTTGCCCTAATTAAATCTGACTCGCCATAGCCAGCGTAGATTTTTCAAGACCTGGTAAGCATACTATATATTGTATCCAAAACAGTCTCACATAAGTGACACTCCGAATCATCTCCTTAGTTATCCTAGTCCTGATTTCCCACTTCTTCAAGGAGCCCAATGGGTACTTACAGTGGTGTAAGCCAGCTGGCCATTCCACATTGGAAATCACCTCCTGTTGGCTGTCGAGAACGACTTGAGCCCAATTAGAAGATGGACTGCTTCTAAGGGTGTAGCCTTTCCAAGGACCCAAGGATTTCCTCCAAGGTGGATGGGGCCTCTAATAAGTCTGAGCTTGCTTTACAAGTTGCAACCGCAGGATGTAGATTCTTTATCGCTGTCTATTTTTTGCCTTAATCGAATGATCTAATTAAGGTTACAGTTAGTAACAGAGAAGTATCATTTTTTGCTGTGACTTTCAGTCTATAAGGCACTAACACTATATAACCTAACACTGCACAACGCAACCCATCACACTGCAGCAACACAGGCCAAAGCAAAAGAAACATATAAGCTATCACATCGTACCAGAGCAATGAAACACTGCACAATCCAATGCAACATAACACAAAGCAGTTCAAAACAACCTAACAGAATCTAACCCAACACAGTCCAATGCAACATAATGCTAAACAACACAACCCAGCAAAACGTACAATTATAACAAAGTAACACAATACTGCACAACACAATGTAAAGCAATGCTACACCACACAGCCCAACTGTATGGAACATATTACAGCACAGCACGTCCCCTTATAATGCAATACAACACAGCACACCCCAACAAAAGCTAACACATATCACACCATAACAGAGCAATGCATCACTGTACAGCCCAACACAATGTAAAGTGTTGCAACACAGCAAAAACCTCAACAGTACAGCAGAACTTAATCCAGTACTGCACAATGAATACATCATATCACACTGAATAACACAAGAAATCGCAGAACAGCATAACTCAATCATGGTTGAGTGTGCAAACAAGGAATGTGAACAACTTAACACAAAGTAACAAATAAAAATGAACGACAAAGAGAGTAGGAAGAAAATGAAGGTGGTGAAAGGAACTCAAAACAAGTATTGGCAAAGCCAATATGTCTTAAATTGTTGACATATTGACTTTTCCAAAGTTTTATGCTGATGCTGAGCAACATCAGTAAAAATCAAAATGCTTTTTGCTGATGATCTGCAGCATCACCAAAAAAAAGGAAAAGTCACAATGATGCTGTCGCTGCTATCAACTATCCCAATCTATAGACTCATGCCTATGGAACACTGTTGGTATTGTTCTCTATTATTATCTGAGATGGCAGACACTACTTATGTCAGTAAATAAAAAAAAACAAAAAAGTTATATTTGTGCGAAAGCACTTTTAGTGTAGAGGAGTGGCCTAGCAGCAAACGGTTGCTGTGGGGTCCTCCCAAAATAAATAAATAATGTGTGCAGTGAGAGGAAGCATGTGATGTGGGCAACAACGAAGAAGGGATGAAAGTGAGGGAGCCACAGAGGCACACAAAAACACTGTATACAACATGGAGTAACCATAGAAGCAAATTGCAGTTTGCCTGGCCCTTCCAAAATTGTACAAGTACCGCAACAGATAGGGCAGTGATGGAGGAGCGGTTTGGGGGGTGGGTGATGAGGAAGTAATGGGCAGGGGCAGGTTTTGAGTGGGTGAGGCACAACACAAGCAAGATCAATGAAACATAGTCATTCTCATGATGTGCTTATTAAATAAGATAGATCTCTAAATGTGAGCAGTGGAAGTTTACAAATCAGTCGATCAAAACAATGGTAAAGAGACTCTGCTTAGTGGAGACACAAACACAAGAAGAGTAAGGAAAGCATTGAATAAGAAGCAAGCAAATGTGAGTGGCAATAAAACTAACAAATGGTAAGCGGTAGCATACGTCTAACTAAAAGCTTTATGTAGACAAGTCCTAAAGAAAGGGGAAGTGAGGGGGAAAAAGAAGGGAGGAAGGTAAGGGAGGAATAAAAAAGCATTGAAAGCCTGAAAAACGAGAAGCGGGTTGATGAAGAAAGGGGGAAATGAAGGGGAGAAGGCAGGAGGATGAAATAAAAGAATACACAAAAGAAGGACTCAAGGGAGGAGATCAAGGTAGTCAGGTGGAGGATTGTAAAACAGAAGATATGGAGACGTATGCAAGAATTTAGATATGTGAGGAATGGAAGCTGTACTCTTACTACAAACTGAAAAGATGTATTGGTTTTATTTCTGCTCTCCCTTATTGGTTATGGGTGATTTTCACATATAGAAAGAATAATGCCAGCAATATGGTGACACATTGCCTGCCACACAATACTGGCAGAATTATCTTAAAACATACACATCTCAACATCTGGGACCGTATTACAGAAAGTGCCCTGGGGGCGCAACAGGCATGTGTGCCCGCTTTGTGCACCCCCGTGACAGTTTGGTATTACAGATGGGGCCAAAGATGACTATCAAACCCTTCTGTAATACTGATTGTGTTGGTGCACATGTAGTGCCAGCGCTGCCATTAGAGGGTGTTCCCTCATTTGCATGGGGACGTGACCCCTCCCAAACGAGGAAATCACTTTTAATCTGTATTATGGATGCAGGTGCAGAGGCAAACATGCTTTTAAGTGCTACACAAAAAGATGGTACACTTTCAGTTCGCCTCTTAAAGCAGCCCTCTGGAGGGGATAAAAGGGATCCCTCATTGACTTCCCTAATATCCGATTGCAGTCGGGTGCACTCATTGCACCCGCCTGCAAGGTGATCTCTAATCCCTCTCGAAAGGGCAGGCGGATGCCGCCTGCAATGTGAAACACAGAGCAACTCTAAAGCAGCTGCTCCATATTTCAGTTGAATGCACCGCCCCCAGGGCAGCGCAATTCACCATAATAGGGTGCACTTTCCTTGGGTGCGCCCGGTGCACCTGTTTTAAATGTGCGCCATGGCGGAAACAGCGAAAGTGCATTCTTATGGTAATACAGGCCCCGGTGTACTGCCTAAGCTCCTTGCACACAAACCGATGCATGTGTTGGGCGTGCCTCACACATACACCTCTGCATAAGGTGTTCGTCTGACATACACACACAGGTACACACACACCTCTGCACTTGGCGTTTTGCCTGACATACAAACACACACACCTCTGCATCATGCATTTTGCAACACACACACACTGTGATGGACACACACATACATATACTTCTCCATCGGGTATTGTACCAGACACACACCTCTGCATACACAGACACACACAGAGGCACGCACAGACACGTACTCGCACATACTAACACTTCTTCAGCAAATGATCTTCATGACACACACACCTCGGCACCAGATGTACACACAGAGAAACACAGAAGTACAAACAGACGTGCACACACACACACTGTGATGGACACACACGTGTCAGGTATAGTACCCGATACACTTCTGTATTGGGTACTATACCTGACACACACACAGCTCAGCACCAGATTTATACAGACACACACAGAGGCATGCACTAACACATACATGCACACACTAACACTTCTTTTGCAAATGATCTACATGACACACACACCTCGGAACCAGCTGTCAATCAATGGGTTTTAAGCGCGCTACTCACCCTAGAGCAGAGGTCTTAAATCTGTGGGGCGCGACCCCCAGGGGGGCCCTTGAGCCTTGGAAGGGGGTGCATGTTCCCCAGGTGCACTTTTGGAAAAAAACAGCCAGCTAATTTAGATCGTTATCAGCTGCTTGCCTGAAGGAAATGCAAATGTACCTTATCAGTTAATCTGCAAGTGTAAGTGATGCGTGGGAGTGGTTCTGGCTTTAATTGATCAAATGTGATGATAAAGATTTGTTTTTTTGAAGAAGTGCAAAGATTTAACAACTGAGCTGGGAAGTGCTTACTTTTCATTTTAACTGCATTTACACAGCCCATAGTACCCCTAAAGAGGTGTGAAGGGACAGTTATGGGGGAAAATGCATTACAAACACTCTGATATTCCTAAAATCTACATTTTAGAAGCCCCATCTTATAGTAAAACTATTTGCATGTTTTGCAGCATTTCATCTTACAATGCATGTAATGCAAATATAAAATAATGACTTACATATTCACAGCGCTTTCTGTCACAGGCTGTGACCTCATAGCACTAAAAATACACATCAATATTATCCACTGCACCATATTGTAAACCTGGGGCTGCTGCAAAAATGGACGCCTCTCCAGTGGAGGCGTAATGAGGAGAAATATTTTCGTTTCTCCTTGCTTTTTCCTCTTTCCATGTGTGCTGCATTCTGCAGCTGCCATAAAAAGAGGAAAAGGCATCTCTGGATAGTTTTTGTGAAGGAAGGCGCACCTGTATCTATGTTGGTGCTAGGCAGCAATTTGTGCACCAAAGCAAGGGAAAGGGACAGGAATGCACTGTTTCATAAATATGGTGCATTCCTGCCCTTTCACATTGGAACAGGGCAGCGCATGCTGCGCTGCCCTAAGCCAATTCCTCATAAATGAGGCCCTTTGTTTTTAGCCACACCATTGACTACACGCGCACGCTCACTGACCTTTGGTTAGCTAAACACTGTTTAATATTATTTCTCCACCATAAAAATTATTTGCTGTGGTAATTGGTGGTGTTTATGGTTGTCGATTAGGAGTACCAGTTCTAGAAATTTGTCAGAAGGGGGTCCTTACGCCTAAAACGTTTGACAAGGGGGTCTGGGCATCAAAGGGTTTGAAGACCTCTGCCCTAGAGGGTCTCAAGGCGTGGGGGTGGGGCAGGAGAGCAGCTCCAGTCAGTTGAAGAGCCAGCTGTAAACACAGAGAGACACACATACTTCAACATCAGGTGTTCCAGCTCACACACACACACACACACTCACTCTATATTCCCCGCATCAGGTGCTGCGCCTGACCCGTCTCCTGGGCCTCTTGTTTATGTTACCTTTTGCTCTTGGCATTGGATGCAAACTGCTTTTGAAATGTCCAGATGCTGAATATTAGATTGACATCAATACTAAAAAGAGAGTTTCTTTGAAGAAGCTCAAAGGGGACCTAGCATAAACACGTGCTGGATATGCGCCCTTTGGGTGAGACTTTTCCTGCTTCTTGGCCGTCACACACATCCATCTCCTGACACGAGCCGAGAAGGGAGGCGAGTTTAAGAGATTGTTCTTGGCATGCAGAGCACAACTTATCTCCGCTGCACATGCACAAAGCATTCCTTCCACCACAAGCAGCAGATTCGGGCCTCTCAGCGCCCGGCAATGAAAGGAATGTCACCAGCCCCACGAGAAATATCACTAAACCGGTCTTTTTTTTGCACTGTGCATGTCACCAACTGGAATCCAAATGGGGGGCACCAAGGTTCATTTGTTAACAGCCCGCTCCAAAACTAAACATTCTACTAACCTCGCATACCAAAACCCAACTAACAACTCAACAGCCGTTTGATGCCCATCTTAGGTCTGCACCAAAGAACCCAAGATTCAACATGTGCCAGATTGCCTTATTAATGGTAAAAACAGCTGCAATTACCCAAAAACTTGGATTGGCTGGTGTTCGCCATAATTCAGCTAGACGTTTCGGACAAGCAAGGTTATAGTCACCTATTTAAAACCGAATGCCAAAGGCGGCGTCTCTCAAAATATGATTCAGAAAAAATGAAGCCAAACGCTTTACTGTAGCAATTGGCCTTTCACACATGAAACTGTATCGCTGCTTGTTGACAAAATTGTCTTTTTAAATATAAAGTCTTTTTTACATCATACACGGACACAAAGGATATTGATGTTAAAGACAAATTGAAAATATTTTCACAAGATTGTTTTGTACTTTTATTAAGTTTGTTAAACAGATTGACCAACGCAATTATAAATAACAATGGCTTGTTTTCGGCCAAAGAATCATCTACTTAATATTTGGCTTTAAAACAATTCCCTTCTTTAGACTGAAGATGGGCATAAGGGCAGTGCTTGAAATGGAAAAATAAAAGTGCTGAGTGCCTGCTTGTTTCTGAGAAGTGCCGGTACTCTCCAATTAAAGGTATTGCATTTCTCTTGAGAAGTGCCGGTACTTTCCTCCTCAAAATAAAAAAGTGCCAGTACTCCGTACCGGACAGTACCGGCCCATTTAAAGCACTGCGTAAGGGGTAAAGAAATATGTCCCCCTTTCGTACTTCCTCCACCGATTGCCAGGTGCTATCACCCTGATACCTGGCCAGAATGTAATAAATGTCTACGTCATGTGCTCTATGTTTCGTGATTGGTCATCACTTTGGCCAATCACTTAATTGCGGTGTTTGTGGGGATCTGCATGTCACATTGGGGTCTTGGTAGAGCGCGAGACCAGCCGGCGGTCGCTGAGGAGGTTCTAAATTGGGCTGAATGACAAAGTGTTCTCTGATTGGTGTACTCAGTCCCTCTGAGGGTTGCATGGATGATCCTATTCAGGTCACACATATGGGGAAGACTTTAGTTCCTATTGCAAGTTGGACACACTGGTTATTACTCACAACGTGGTGGATATCTTGGCCGATATATTACAAGTGAGTTATAGTCAATGGTACTTGTAATACAGCAATAACAACAATGTGGAGCCTTACTCATTCACAACACCTATATATATGACCTCCTGGAGGGATTCAATATGTCATAATATTCCAAATCCCACAGGTATTTAACTTAACATTAATCCCTTAGGTCAAGGTGTATGTTTCGGCGAAGGAGCTGCATCGGCGTCGGAGGGACGCGGCTACAGGGGCTTGAGATACACCGAGGCACTGGGTGACACGTGATCGCTAGACACGGGGTCCGTTTTTCCATTTGGTTGCTCGTATGTACTGACCGGGCAACCATCAGGTCCTTTGATCAATTAAGTGTGAAGATTGATATTAGAGAACCCCACACTGCCCTGAAGAAGTTGCTGGAATATTGAGCAATGAAACATGTTGGCATTAAGCAAATGAGTATGTTATGCAAGTTGACCATTTTTAATTGGAAGGGTTTGCAGCATTGGAATAAAGTTGGATAGCTAGCAAACCTTACCTGATTTTTATATATTTTTGCAAACCGAATTCACTGGTTCTAGGGGTTCTAGCTGCATATTTATGTAGTGCACATATTGGTTTTTGGTCACTATTATTGCACCTCACCAATTCTTTTTTATTTATGGACACGGCATAGTTTTGGTTTTCTTTCTTTATACACTACACAGAGAGAGAGTGACCGATGATGAGAAGTGGGTAGACTGGTAATTGCTAGCCAGGAACCCCCTCGGGTGTTGCTACCGTGAAGCACTCTCTTTCTACTCACTAATTTTCTCACAGTGGGTTATGGCCTGTTGAGACAAATTTTTTATTTAGAAACATACACCTTGACCTAAGGGATTAATGTTAAGTTAAATACCCGTGGGATTTGAAATATTATGACATATTGAATCCCTCCAAGAGGTCTTATATATAGGTATTGTGAATGGGTAAGGCTCCACATTGTTGTTATTGAGTTGAGTGGGGGGCGGCCTTTCCTTTTACCGCCCTAACACTCCTATTGATTGACTTGTAATACAGCAGCCAGGACATCCGCCATGTTTGTAACATTTGTCATGTTTCTGGCAGAGTTTGTCAGCCAAACTCTAAATATTTCCCTGTGTTTGTTTGCTTGTCTACAAATGGTCCAGAAAACGTTTCGCTCTTTTCATGCTCAACTGGAAAGGTTTGGGAATCAAATAGTGGAAAGTGAGCTGAGGAAGTTGAGCAATCCTTGACATTTTACGTGAAGCCACTCCAGGGTTTTTTTTTTTTTTTCAAAAACCTTTATTGGTGACCAGGAGAATGTACACAGCCAATTGCCTACAACCTGTCTCTCACAGGCCGGCAGCAGTACCAATGCAAGTAGACACGGAGGCGAATGGGATCGTGGAGACAGAAATGATGAAACAAGGCAGTTTATAACCACAGCAAGTCTCCAACAACCCAGCGGCCGGCCGCGTTGGAAGGAATATTCAAACTGTGACTCAGTGGTACAACAAGCTTGAAAGTCGGCAATGTACAAATACAGTAGCATGGTATGAGGTTTCATTTTATGCAAGTAAAGCAATCAAACATTTAACAAACTAGAACAGTCCCAACTGTGATGGTCTAAACATTTCGAAGGGTGTGAGGGTAGCGAGGTGTAGAACCGCCAGCGAGACGGAGTAAGGGAGAGGGAGGGGGGGAAGGGGGGGGAGGTGGGGGGAAACGAGCCGAGCCAAGTAAGGGACATTCAGGACATGCCCAAGGTGGCGTTGTCCGCGACGTGGGTAGCGCGGTATGGCAGCAGCTGTGAGAGGGAATTGACTACCGCACGGCAGCGGTGTGGGGAGGGGGGAGGTGGGGAGGGGGCTGGGTGTTACTGCTGAAGTAGAGGCCTATACGTGTGTGGACAGGCCCGCGATGTTAGCCTACCCTATGTGAGGCGCTTAGCAACATGCATGGAAGAGGTCAGTGCCCCGGAGTGCAAAAGAGGGAGGAGGAGAAAGGAGGGGCCATGGCGGCGGGGGGAAGGCTGTTCGTGGGATGGGGGCACATCTAGTCATCAGGATCGCCACCGGCCACTCGGGAGTCGTCCGTCTCTGGGAGTGAAAGGAGATACGAGGTCAGGGGGGCCCATAGGTCTTTGGGGCGCGACTTCGGGGGCAGCAGATCAGCATATGTGTGCAGGTGTTCCTGCCATGTTGTCATCGTGGAAAGCCATGTCTTAAATTTGGGTGCACGGCCCCTACCCCAGTCTCTTGGCCAGCAGAAAACTCAATGCCAGGAACTTACGGTGTGTCTTGACTATTGGGGGTAGGAGACCCAATAAAGCGATCCTAGGGCAAGGTGTGACGTCCACTCCCGCCATGTGCCTTAAATATTTCTGCCCAATACGAAGCTACAGCAGGGCATAGCCAGGACAGGTGGAAAAAATCCGCTCCCTCGGAGCCACTTCGCAAGCATCTATCGTCGTCGCGTAAACCAAAGCGGAATAGATTGGCAGGGGTATGGTAGAGTCGGTGCAGAAATTTATAATGCGATAGTCTGAGTCGTGCGTTGCCCGTGACTGCGGAAGTGTGCGAGCAGCTCTCTTCCCACTGCTCATCCGTCAGTGGTTCGCCGAGGTCTCTGTCCCAGTCTCCTCGCGCTCTGAGCGTCGGGGGGGATGGGGGGGCCTGGGAGCATTTATAGAGCATAGAAACCACGTGTTTCGGGGGGTCGGGTTGTAGGAGAGTATGTAACGGGGCCACCGTGTCCGGCTCAGTTGGAAAATTGGGTGTGGCCGCCCGGACATTCTGGCGTAAGCGGGTGTACAGGAAGGAGTCCATAACCGAGGGTGCAGTGTCTCCAAAAAATTGGGACGAGGTGCGAAATTGGCCCTCGAGATACAGGTCTCCCCAGGTGTGCATCGCGTACTTCTTCAGAAGCTGACGGCCTATTTCTTCGCATGCAACACTCAACCTGGGATCGTGCTCTAAGAGCATGCGGGGCGAGTACAGGAACTCGACCTCCAGCCGGGCCGCAATGCGGTTCCAGGCCCGCACCGTGCAGTCAACCGTGGTAGGGTCTCGTTGCAAGCCCGGGCGGGAGTGTAGAGGTACCCCGACGGTTGAGCCGGCCTCATATAGCCGTCTTCCACCGCAAGGTGAGCCATGAAGGGAGGGGGGTGTAGCCAGTAGGTGGCGAAGTGCCCCTGGGCGCAGTCGTAGTAGAGTTGGAAATTCGGGACGTCAAACCCGCCCTGGTGGTATGGCAACATCAATGTCCTGAGACTGAGTCGAGCCTGCTTTCCACCCCAAATTAGGCGGGACAGCTGGGAATTCAGCACTCGAAAGAAGCTGGCTCCCGGAGAAAATGGGATGTTGGTGAAGAGGTAAAGAAGCTTGGGTAGAATGACCATCTTTATAAGGGAGAGGCGTCCCGCCATCGAAAGGGGGAGGTGAATCCACCTAGTGATGGTGTCAGTTATCTTGTCGATTGCAGTGCCATAATTGGCTCTGATAAGGGCTTCCCGATCCCTGGTCACAATAATGCCCAGATATTTTATTTCGTCCGCCTCCCACATTAGGGGGTAATCCAGCCGGAAGGGGATGGTTTTGTCCGTCAGAGGAAAGAGGGCCGATTTAGACCAATTGATCTGAATCCCTGATATGGCACCAAACTTGGTTATCTCTCGCAGTAGAGGGTTAAGGTTCTCCCTCGGTCTATCGATGTATAAGGTCACATCGTCAGCGTATAAGGCGATCAGCAACTGTTGTTCCGGATAAATCAGGGAGCGATGGTTATGATGCTGCCGGAGTTTGGCCGCCAGTGGTTCAATGGCAATCGCGAAAAGGACCGGAGAGAGCGGGCAGCCCTGTCTGGTGCCCCTATGGATCACAAATGGGGCAGAGCGAGAGCCATTTAACAACACGGAGGCTTGAGGTCTGTAATAAAGCAGCCTGACCCAATCTAGGAAGGAGAAAGGTATCCCCATCCGTTCCAGAAGGGCAAGCAGGTAGTCCCATTCAAGGGAATCAAACGCTTTCGTTACGTCTAAGAAGACAGCTGCCGCCTCGCATCTAGGGTTAATGTCCTGTAGGACCGCTTGCAGGGTGCGTAAATTATGGGATGTCGCCCTGTTGGGGACGAAACCGGCCTGGTCAGGTAGAACCAGGCGTTCCATCAGTAAATTCAGGCGTGTCGCAAGCACTTTAGCCAGAATTTTCACGTCCGTGTTGAGCAGCGACAGAGGTCTGTAGGAATCGCAGAGCTCTGGAGGCTTCCCAGGTTTCAACAAGGAAGCTATGAGGGCTTCCCACATAGTGAGAGGCAACTCGCCCTCCTCCAGGGCAGAGTAGTAGACTCGCTTTAGGAGAGGGGCGAGTACGTGGATGTAGGCCTTATAGAAGTCTATTGGAAGCCCATCCGAGCCAGGCGATTTGCCAGATTTCATAGACATGATGGCGTCCTTGATTTCGTCTAATTCGAGCTCGTGATGGAGAAACTTCTGCTGGGAGGGGCCAAGCCACGCGACTGCCGTGTCCTCCAGGTACGACTGCAAGTCAAGGGACGAGTGCCGGTGCGAAGTGTAGAGTGTAGAGTAATGCTGCGTGAGAATTCGCATTTGTTCCGTGAGGTCACAGTGAGGGGTCTGATGCTCGTCCAGAAGGGTCGAAACATAGTTATGGTACTTGATAGGTTTGACCGCAGAGGCCAATGCCCTGCCGGGCCTGTCGCCCTCTCCATATAGACGGGCCGTGTATGGCTTACCCAGGAATTTGCATTCTTTTTCGGCCGCTTCGGCGTACTCATTAAGTTTGTCTCGGAGAAGGGCCTTGGCAATGGGATTGCGTGGGTCTCTAGCCATGTCTCGTTCGAGTAACTTGAGCTCAGCTTCTAATTTACGCAAGTCGCCTCGAAGCGATTTGAGGACACCCCCACCCTTCGCAATACACCTGACCGTGACCTTGAAGGCCTCCCACACAGTAGTGAAAGATGTAACAGACTCCGTGTTGCGCTCGAAGAAGTCGAGAATGTCCTGTTCTAATTCCACCCTGAACGCAGAATCTGTGAGATGGGCGGGATTAAGGCGCAAGCTCAGATAGGGGGAGACAATGACGGGTATGCGCATGTTAAGGAGTACTGGCGAGTGGTCAGAGAAAGTCCTAGCCAGGTGGAGCGCATCCGCTAGCCAAGGCAGGAGGCCAGCCGAAAGGAACACATAATCAAGACGAGCCCATGAAGAGTGCACTGCCGAGTGGTGGGTACCCTGAGTGAGAGTGGGGTGAAGGTGCCTCCATGCGTCTATGTAGTGATGGTCCCGGACAAGATCGGATAGTGTGCGTTGGGTATGGGTGTAGTGTAGAGCCTGGGGGTGGGACCTGTCGAGGCTCAGCATCAAGGATGTGTTAAAGTCCCCCCCTAGTATGACATGGTTGATACCTAGGGTTTGAATTCTACCCCACAAGGTAAGGAGCGAGGAGGTATCATCCGTGTTAGGGCCATAATAACAAGCGAGAAGGATTGTATGTGAGTAAAGCATCCCCCACAACATGCAATATCGCCCACCCGAGTCCGTCTCGGTGCCAGCAGGTATAAAGCGAATCCCCCTTCTAACCAGGATAGTAACCCCTCTGGCGTAGTTAGAGTAAGAGGAGAAAACCTTACAGGAGGCCCATCTAGATGCAAACACAGGGGAGCCGTCTGGCCGTAAATGTGTTTCCTGAAGCATGGCGATGGATACCCCGTGTCGATCCAGGTAGCCTAAAATTTGCCCTTCTTGCGCGGGTCGTTGAGCCCCCGAACGTTCCATGTCATGAGGCAAAATTGCTGCATCGGGTTCGGTTGCCTCACGTCACCCATGCTGCCAAGTATAGCCGTGTGCAGCTAAATATTACCAGAAGTCGGCCTACAGCAGTGTAAAGGACAGTAAATAGACACACCCCCTCCCCCGCCCATCCCGCCAGCCCATCCCACCCACACCCCCGCACCAAAGCATCAATAACAGTGTAAATCAAGAGCATCCACCCACCCACAACGGCTACCCCAACTTGCCGTGCAATACTGTCCCACCCACCCACCCAGAATCTCAACCAACCTGGAACAAAGGCCGAGAAGTCGGCTACAGTAACCTCAGCCCGCAATAGGGGAGAGGAACAGTGGGGAATACCCATTGGGGGGTCCGAACTAGGGGCTCCAGACCTGCCAACCACCTCCCTACTCACACCCGCTTACAACCAGGTCGCCCTAGTTAGCACTACGGGACGGAGGTGGTCTAGTGAGCTCACAAAGTTCATTAAAACCAGCCATAGATGTAATAAAGCAGAGACCTCACCACAGTACATAAGTGTCCAATGCAGCAGGACCGCTGCACAGTGATTCAAGCGTCTTATGGGGCCATCGAGCAATGTCAGTCCTGCTGTGAAAGCGGGGAGGGCGATCTAGAGCGTCGACGGGTGAATTCCTCTCTTTGCTGGGCCTTCTTACATTGTTTAAGATAGTCTTCAGCCTGTTGCGGGTTCTGAAAGAAGTGGTGTTTACCCTGATGGAAGACTTTTAGTTTCGCAGGGTACAGCATGGCGTAAGAAATGTCCTGGGACTGCAGTTTCTTTTTCACCCCCGCAAATTTGCGCCTGGCTTCTTGGACAGCAGGGGTAAAATCAGGGAAAAAAGAGAGCGTCGCATTTTCATAAGGCACAGATTTCATTTCCCTTGCCCGGCGTAGCACCGCATCACGGTCTCTGTAGTTGAGAAAGCGCGCTATTATGGGCCGGGGAGGGAGGCCCGGGGGAGGGGGGGCAGCCAGGGAGCGATGGGCTCGCTCTACAATAAGATGAGGGGAGAAGGATTCCTTACCAAACACTTCTGTGACGAGATTTTCAACAAATAACTCCATCTTCCCCGTGTTGGTGGACTCCGCAAGGCCCAAAATTCGGACGTTGTTCCGGCGCGATCTCGCTTCTAAGTCCTCGTTCTTGTCCGCTATTAGTTTGAGCAATTTGTCCATGTGTGTGAGTTGGCGATGCGAGGAAGTGGCATTGTCCTCCAATCCTGAGATCCTTTCCTCAGCCTCCTGAAGCCGGGTGTCATGGTGTTCAAGTTTCGTAACTACGCTGTCCATATGTGCATTAATGGTGTCGATCTTGGAGTCAATGGATGAGAGGCTTTGCCTCATACCCAGCAGGAGCGTTTTCCAGTCCTCCTTTGGGGGGGCCGATGTAGAGGGGCTCCCCTCACCCTCCGGCGTCACTTTGGGAGTCTTTTTCGATTCAAACGGGATTTTCGATTGTCTGGCATCGTTGCGGCCCATGGTTCGTAGTGGCGTCCGGGACGCAGCAGCAGAAATGGCCGCCAGACCTCCGAGGAGAGGAGACAAGGAGGGGGGTTGCAGACGTAGCTGTGCAACCGGGCCCACTAGCACCGACGCAATTGGTGATATGGATGCGCTTCAGGAGCCGAGAGAGGGGAGGAGAGTGCCGCCAGTGGACTTCGAGGACAGGCGCAGGAGGTGTAAAGCAGGTTCCTAGAGGCGATACAGTTCTCCAGGGGTGCAGTCCCCGTTCCAGAAACGAGCCCACCCAAGATGGCCGTGCGCGTTGATGAAATGGCGGTGAAATGGCGAGGGAGGAAGGCGAGCCCGCAGAACCAGGCTAGGCACACCAGGGAGCAGGCGGAGCAAGAGAGTCCCACGCCGCGCAGAGGAGGAGCCCAGGGGGCAGGTTCGGCAGCCGAAAAGACGCCGCCACAGGCAGCCGGCTCCGCAGAGCGCGCCGCGCCCCACGCCGCAGGTCAGGCAAGTACAGGCAGCTTTTTTCCCCGTACCTCGCTTTTGGTACCAAGTGCAGGCAGCAGTCCGTTGGGAGGCTCGGGGATCCGACAGAGTCCGGGCACACCACCAGGGTTTTGATCGGGCGCACACCCAGCGCCGAGGCGGTAGAAGGGCGTCCGAGCCAGCAGCAGGTAGACAAATCCGGCCTCGCACAGGAAGGGGGAGGGGCCCGCCCGTCTAGGCCGCGAAGCCCCAGGCTGCCGCAGCTGAAGTGTCCAGAGAGGGCGAGGGGTCGGTTGAGCGCGAGGTGCCGGTATCAAATTCCAAGCCAATTTGCTCCGGCTCCGGGAGCGCGGCGTGGAAGCTGAGGATACCGGAGCAGTCCCCGCAGTGAGGAGGTCAAGACGCCGGTAAGCAGGAGACGTTAGAGCTGGTCAGGATGGCTTGGAGGATGGCGATGGGGCTCGACTGGGCGAGAGCCTCACAGCAGTGCGGCCATCTTGGTCCGGCGCCACCTAGCGCCCCATCAGCCACTCCAGGGTTGGAAGAATTCTCCCAGCCTTGTCTTGTCCCCCGTTGAAGATTGAATTGGTGTGAGATTGACCCATTTATACCTATCTGTGCCTTGGGGGTTTTATATAGTGCCATTACTTTCCTCATGTAGCTTTCTCCCAGATGGTGTGCTCGCATGGTCTGTTCTAAGAAGTGCCAGGACACTCTGTCAAAGGCTTTCTCTGCGTCAAGTGTGATTGCTACCGCCGGTTTAGTTGATTTGGAAGATTGTTCAAGAACATGGCAGAGGAGTCTTGTGTTATCACTGGACATGCGTGTTTTCAGAAAGCCTAATTGTGTGTTGTTGATCAGTTGAGGGAGCATATTTGTTTAGTCTTGTGGCTAGGATTTTGGCATATATCTTGCAATCTGTGTTGATAAGTGAAATGGGTCAATAGTTTTGGGGCCGCTGCGCGTCTTTGCCCTCCATGGGTATGACTATTATGCTTGCTTCCATCATCGATTGCGTTACCACCCCCTCCCTCTCGCAGTGGTTAAAGACTTTTTTCATGGTTGGGAGTAGAAGTGTTTGGAAGGTCTTATAAAAGGGGACCACGTATCCATCTGGCCCTGGAGCCTGGAACTGTAACCTAGAGAAAGGGGACATGGCGCACCTCATCTTCCAATGTATTAAGGTAAAAAAATTCTGGAAAAGAGTCTTCACATTCATAAATAAGGCCTTGGGCTGCACACTAAAAGAAGACTTTGCAACACTCACCACTGCATTCATAACGTCGGACATAGCCACACAACAAGACAGATACCTCCTAGACTTCCTCTTAACAGCAGCAGCAAAAACAGTGCTCACCAAATGGATAGGTACAGCCAAAGCCACATTTAAGGGGTGGCTGAACTGGGTTACCTACCTTAGGGGAGATGACATTTCAGCACTAAGAAACTCATAATGGAGGAAACCCAACAGAGAGATGTGGGCATCTCTGGACAAATTTCGAGATCCCTACAAACCCCCATGAAGGGTACTAACCAGTGTCACCATCTACAAAAAGAGCGACGTTAGAAGGTCAGTGTAGACGACTCGCGAGGGGGCTGGACAGGCAGGCAGACTTGACCACTCTCAGCGGGCAGGCAGTCGCACCGAGTCGAAAGGCCAACACCTATATGTTCTATGTTAAATGTTACACCCCTTAACCTTAGAACCAGCGCCAAACCTATATGTTTTATGTTTAAATGTGGCAAATCAGAGAGGCAAGGAAGCTCAGACATATGAACCCTCCCAAAAACCCAGCGGCCAAACCCCATAGGCTGGGGTCCTTGCAAGAACCTATACAATGAAGCTTATATGTTAAATGTCATATGTTGTAATGTGAAAAAATACACCAATAAAAAAAATTATTTAAAAAAAAAAGAATTCTCCCACGCCAACGTACCTCCTTGAAACGGACATCATTTGTGCTAACCCAGTTTTGTAGAATGGGACCCCTGGGTCCAAACACATGCACAAAAGTGAGACACCCGACATCTCCCTACCCAAAACTGAGTACTATAACACAGGCATAATTAGAGTGCATTGGGCTCTCTTGCCCTGGTGAGACTATGCCTACTGCATTAATGTTAGCTATGTCCCCTCGCGATCGTCATCTCCATGAATCTCACTATTGCATACAACTACTTGGTACCAGCATACCTTGACAGCACACCACTAAAGAACAAGGAAATTCAACAAAACTACTAGAAATGCATAAACAGCTGGAGAGCTCAGTGTAGCAGATTAAAATACTGAAAATGAGATAGAATTTCGAGCTGAACGAATTATGCTGGCTAAGTAAAATCTCCACTTTTGTCTCGCTGGGGTTATATTTGGGTAAACCACAATGTCCAAGAGGAGAAGGTCAAGGAATTAAACATGTGCTGGGTGGTATTGAGGGCCCACTAGAAGGAGGACCCTTTGCTACTCCTATGTTGCATCCAGCAGTCCTTTGAATTGCCTCCTTCCTGGTACTTTCCAGTTTGGTCACTGACCCATTAAAAGACAGCAGGGCTTTACCTTTATGTTATGTTGTGTTATAATGGATTTATATTGCGCACAAATGCTCAAGAGTGTCCTGGCACGCAAAATAATAGTGACCCGTAGGAGCAAAAACTGTAGCACGTCTGCTTGAAAAGGAAGGTTTTCAGTTGATTTTTTAAAAGTCTGAGGTCCTGAGTGTTCCGTAATTCAAGGGGCAAGGAGTTCCATGCCGTAGTTGTTTTGACGGACAAAGACTGACCCCCCCAGCTGCATTCTGCGGAATCGTGGGATCGCCATCCGTCGGTGGGTGGCTGAGCGCAACGATCTATTAGGGACATAGAAAGCAAAACGCTTCCTGATGTACATTGGTCCAAGATCATGCAGAGCTCTATGTGCCAGAGTAAGAGCTTTAAATTGCACTTTCTGAGCCACAGGGAGCCAATGCAACTCACGTAAATGCTGTTTTACGCTAGATCTTCCGGAGGTGTTAAACAGCAGTCTAGCCGCGGCATTCTGTATGGTCTGTAATTTTTTTTTGTAAATATCCAGGAATCCCCACATACAGAGCTTTGGCATAATCAATACGGGAGAGAATGAGGGCACGCACAACCATTTCCTCGGCCGGCCTCGGAAGCAATCCTTTGCAAGTTCCATCTGCCTTGGCCCGTGCGTCATCATTGCACTGACCATGCACAGTTACTTCAGGTGCAGCCTTTGCAATGACTCTCCATACCGGTACCGGAAAGGAGAGGTCAACAAGTAATACTTTGCTTTACATACATGTGCGACCTGGATCCCACCCGCGTCATAGCTCTCTACTTTGTTATTCTGTGTTATTAGCTCTCCTTGAACAAACACATGCTCTGTGAGCAGTTCTTCTTTGGAGCCATAGCTCCTGGAGCTATGGGAGCTGCCTTCAGCTTCTAATAGTTGATGCAGGGAGCAGGGATCACCTCCTGTCGAAAAATCTCTTCTCTCCCATTGACACAGCTGTCCTGAAACCCATGGCTAGTAGAGAGGGTCATTAAAGTGGGCCTCAAATTCTAATTAGCTGAAATATAACTGTTGCCTGTGTACCCTCAGCAGCCAGACTGGATTTCCAAAAACAGGGAACAGAGCCCACGCTGGTAGCTACCTGTTGAGATTGGACAAGACGGAGGCTCCTGAAGAGAAGTCTTTATTGAGCATCTCCACTGCTCCACAACCCAACAGCAGTCTCTCCTCAGCTGAGCCTCGCCAACATTCCATGGCAAGCTCACAGGCAACTGTCGGAATGTTCCACAGGGAAAAGAGGGGACAGGGAGCATACTGCTAAAATGGAACAATATTACAACACTCCACAAGGACACTTCAGGTGATGGGACACTCTGACGTCAAAAAAACATCACACGGCAGGCAGGGAGAGGAGCCCCTAGGGTACAGTGAGGACCCAGTAACACTAGGGTAAAAGGACAGTGCCGAGAATGATAGGTATCCACAGCTCAATCAGAGTGGGCAGGAGATGTGGAGACTCGTAAAGGTGCCTCTGGGGCAGATTGGGGTGGATGCCCCTATGGCAATCTGAAAGGTAGTTACTCCTGTGACAGCAAGGATATGTAATATCATGACAAATAGAGAGGAAGGGACCCTTCCACAGAGACGAGGGTACTGTAACCTCCGTGACCCATTCTCACCTCTCCTTCATGGACCTTAATTGGTATCCATCATTCCCGGCGCCCTTGAGGTACCTACATGTTTGGCAAGTCACAGCTGCTGGCCTCCCACTGGTACTCACATGTCTTGGTACCACAGAGTACTGGTCATGGATGCCCTCATGGTACCGAACAATCTAGGTGCCCCGCACAGGGACCTGCCTGTCGGAGAGCAAATTTCACAAGGAAAAAATGTCTATTGTTTACAGTGTTTAGAAACCGCAGAACTGCGGCGCTGCACTACTAGTATCTGGCAGGTAGGAGTAATGATGATTATAAATGTTAGTGGTTTTCAAATGGTTTGGTCCGTGATACAATAAGCAGGGCATCCATTGTTTCAATGGTTTGTGCCTCGCCATGCACTGAGCGCCAGAGAGGGCCAGAACAGGGGCCAATCGAGTATCAGGAGTTAAGAGTGTTCTGGCAATGGAGAATTTGGTCTGGAGGAGTCGCTGGTACCCCTGGCTTTCACTTAGTGTCTCTGGCACTCGTCTTGCTGCCCTTGGACCGGAGGGTCATGTAGGAAGCAGGGCAGGAAGTAAACGGCGCTGTATTTCCACTCTGTGTCCTCCCCCTGCCCCCCAACAGCAAACAGAAGGCTGATGAAGGGCTAAGGGTGGCGCACGGGGTCAAACCTGTGACGTGATTGATGCTACCTCGGTTACCCCCGGCGTCTTAGTAAATCAACGTCCAGGTGCGTAGCCCTCTTAACATGCATGGAACTCGGACCCCTCGAAATTGATTCTTCCCCTTAATGTAGACATGTATGAAGCCAAGCTTGGCAGGGCTCATTCAAGGTTCCCTCCCCCGCCACCGCCTCCTCCCCGGGGCATGTGCAGGCCAGAGGGGGCAGCAATGGGTTCGGGTTTCCCAGCAGAACCGTCAGGTCGTTGGCCATTGGTCCAAGCATTGTCTGCGAAGCTGCGTCGACGCCAGTCGCCATCATCTGGTTTTCATATTCGACCTCCTCGCGCGTTTTTGGACAGCTTCCTCGCTCCGTTTCTGCTGCCAAAAATGCTTATTTATCCTCTAATCTTGGAGCTGCTACAGACACTATAAATACTTTGCCGGATCCGAAGGCCCCTATTCTCAACGGAGAGGGGATCTTCAGGAACACTGGAGATTCAACCCTAATTTCCAGAAAGCAGGAGGACCACTGAATTATGAGGCCGTGGCGTTATCTGCGCAATTCTGCATTTGAACCATTTACCGCATAATCCACCATGAGCTGCATCATTTGAAGATTTAAAAAAAAAAAAAAGTTTCCTGCTCAGAAAAGTTATTTTAAAATGTTTTCTCACGAGGTAGATGACCTTTCTCAAAGGTTGACTTGTCAACGTTTCGTTGCTTATTGCTGTATTTACCAATACTAATCAGATGACACCTTTGCCCGACAGTGCTAATATTTGTAAATAATAATAATAAAGCAATACAGTCGCAAAATGTTCTGTATTAAGCTAAACAATTTGCCTTTCTTGCCCCTCACTTTAGTCAACCTTGCCACATAATTTTCCTTCTGTTGTCACACAATTTCAGTGTCTTTGCCTATAAGTCTTCTTTTGTTGGCATATGATAGGTATTCGTCACCTGTCAGATGTTTCCCACATATCTGTACTAGCCTCTGCTGTGTTTGGAGGTATCTCCTCCTAGAGGGCTTCTAAATGTGACGCTCTGCAAGCAATGTTCTTGCCCCTGTCCTTGCAAGAAGCCCCTGACTAGTGCACCACTTCCTTGTTCCAGACATAGCCTAATGACGTGAGTCCCCCGCCCAGACAAGTTATCTAGAACAATAATTCTCGTTCTTAAAATGTGGCCCACTCTCACCCCCAGTAGACATATATATTTGGACAAGTTACATAGGGACACGCAAACTCCCGGGTCTGCCTGGCTCTGCGACCATAGGGGCGGGACATAACGACTGTAACCAGGAAGAATGGAGTGAGAGTTTGTGAATCACCACTAAATGCCTCCTGGCGAGTGTCCCAGAATAGTCGCAGTGGCGTCACATAGGCCCCCGTAGCCCCTGCGGGGTGGGGGTGCCTCTATGATTCAGAGGGGTCCCCTCAGCACAGTACCCTAGCCAGAGAGCTCCTGACTGAGTTCAGAGAGGGTTCAGGGTTCCTCCATGTAGTTTGCAAGGGGGAACCCTCGAGTTTCGTGGAGAAGTGTGGCTCAGGGGTTAGAGGCAGCAGACCCGGAAGCTGAGATCGGTCCTGGACCAGGGTTCAATTCCCCGCCTCGGCGCGGTCTTGGGCTAAAAATTCCACGGACTCGATAATTCTCGCCCCGGTGCCTCCTCGACTCACGGGTTCACACTCTGCGACTCTGGGCAATAGCTTGCTTAATCTCCACAACAGCCCCTCGCGGCGGGATGCCTGACTTTCACCTTGTGGATACCCTGCTATCTCACAGGGGAATACCAGGAAGGGTTCCCTAAGCAAGCGCCGGGAAACCCACTGTGGGTAGCTGTGTGCTATATAAGCTCAACTACATTTACATACATACATTTACATTTCGTTACACTAGTAAATAGTCGCTGTTATTTTCCTGCCCCGGGATTATTGTTACTCGGCCCAAGCGATTATCCCGTGGTGGCAGGCACCGATTGGGGGTGGCGGGGTGGATGTAAAATAAATAAATAACTTACCTTACCGCCACCGTGTCTCTCCTACGTGGCAGGACTCAGCCGAACAGGATCTAGGAAGCACCCAGGCTCTACTGACCAATCACAACGCTGCAATGCAGTATTGTGAGTGGTCTGTAGAAAATAATTGGGGGGCACTACCAACCAGAATATAAGATCCTTAAGTATTTGCCCGGCGGTGTCGCCTCTTGAACCCACAAAGTAGTTAAACTATTGAAGAGGCAGGCGCTGGAGACTGGAAGGCAGGAAACAAGGTTTTTATTCTCTCCGGAGGAGAACACAACGAAACGGACAGAAGGTATCGTTCTGAGGTGCTCTAACTGCATCCCTGAGGCCTGGCCTCTTATACACACGTTTATCTGTTTATTGCATGTAACACATTCTCGTCGATACTTTGATGTACGGAAAGACATCCTCAGAATCCCCCCCTTCCCAGCCCGTTCCCACGCAAGGTTACAGTGGAAGTCCCCGCCCCGTTCACAACAGGTGATGATCATCGCGCAGCTGGATATTCCGCAGATTCACGGAGTGTGTGGGGTTCGATCGGATCTCGTGGGATGGGGGGCTTTGATCATCTCGGGGGTCCTTTGAGGAGGGAAGCTTTCTAGTGTACGGGGAGGGGCAAGGGATTGGTATCGGCAGAGCTGGATGTCGGCCTGGGAACGGGGAAGACAAACGGGCACACGGGGAAAAGGGGTTTGCATCAAAGGGCCGGGGATCATAAATGGGAAGAAGGGAGGTGTTGCGCTGGGAACAAGACGAGGGCCTGGGGCAGAGCAGCGCCGAAGAGGGGTTTTATGATTCGCGGCAGGTGCAGGAAGGGGGGGTTGTCAGCGAAGCTAGGAGGGAGAGAGAGGCGCGCTGGCCCTCGGCGAGAGCAGGGAAGCCATGGTGCCCAAAATGGCGGCTGTTTTACGCGCACAAAAGGTTTAAGGAGAGCAAGAGGGCGCCGATAATGTTGACGGTTTCAGCCCAACTTTCAACAGTCCCCCCTTTTCAACATATCTAGCCACCTTGCTTTACTCGATGTCAATTTTCATCAAATTCCTAACTTCGGTATCATACAATGCTCTCATATGTTCGCTTCCAATGTCCACAGTTTTGGGAAAAATACAACTCGCACATAAAGAACACATAGGTGGCAAACATTGAATTCCTAAGCATAGGCCACATATTACAACTACGGGAATCAGGATAATGGTGAGCAGTCTCCAGCCCCAGCTTTTGACGGTGTCCCAGAACCAACCACCAAGCGACCATTCTTCTTGCTCTTGGTGAACTTCCGAAGAGAGTCTGTGAAGATGTTCGATGGCTTTGTACACTGAGGGTGAGTTGTCCGGTATGTATGTACAACAGCTGGACCCAATAATGCGGCATGCTCCTCCACGGTCCGCCAGAACCACATCTAGAACGAGGCGGTTCTGCAGAGCCACCAAACGGACCGCTTGGAGCTCGGCAGTGTTGTTGGCAAAGATGCCCGCTGTGATGTTCATGGTTGTCTCGACTGCCTGAGTCAAATGTCGGATGGCACGGCTGTTTGCCATCGGGCCCCAGAGGGGGACGAGTCCTTTCATAGCATCGAGGAACTGTGCCCCTGTTGAGTCGGCTTGTTCAATGTCTTTAGCTCGTTTTTGCCGGTGGTGATTCGCTGGGGCTACATAAGTAGGAGGAAGGACGAAGGAGATGTAGCAAGTGCCCCCCCAGCCTTTGGGGAGCCAGGTGTAGGCCTTCGTGCCGCAGATGAAATACATGTTTGGGGATGACACAAAGGAAGGTGGATCCGTGGAATCCAGAGTTCTGGTAAAGCGGCAAGCGCTGCGACCCACCAGCTGTGTCCCAAGTCCTTCTACACACATGTGGCCTGTGACGTTGATGACCGTCAGGGCCACAGTCAGAGTGGCAGCCGTTCGTTTCCGCAGATAGGAGAAGGTGGATCTGGTTGGATTGTTGAACACCTGCATTTCGATTCGTTCTTTAGCCGGGATGTCCATTTGGTTCGAGTCGCTGGGGGTCAGCGGGCAGAAGTGTGTCTTTGTCTTGTTTCGCCCGGCCCCATGAGAAGAATGTGCTGCAGTCCTGCTGGAGGTGGCATTGCCCATATAGCTCTCTTGCAGGAGGATCAGCCAGGCAAGGCAGGAGCCGTGGACAGAGAAGGGTGAAGGGATGAATGGTATTGAATGTCCAGTGGCATGGGGTAGCAACCCACAGATCCAGCAGTTGGTGGTATTGGTGGCAAGATTGTGCTGGTGAAGTAGCTGCACGAAAGAGTTGTTCCAAAACTCCTTTCGCCTCTCTCTTAGTTGAGGAGAGAGCGAAATTAGATAATGTTCCTTCATGGTGGTAGGCTGAGCAGTGGTTAGGAATGTTTCGTGAGCAGGTGCGTGTTCTTCCATAATCCAGAGCGTAGTCATGAGGAGAAAACAGAGGAGGATTACGATGAAGAGTGCAATTGTCTTTGAGCTATGGAGTCTGTCTATTCTCGGATTTCTGTAGTGGGTATTTCCTGCTGTCTCCGTCGGCTTCTTATTTGGCGCTTCCATCATCTTCTTATCTGGCGCTTCCATCATCTTCGTCTTCAAGGTGCTCGGTAGTGGGCAGGACCACAGACTTAGTTTTAGCTTCTCTCCAGGTAACCCTTGGTGGTTTGGGTCACCGTTCTGAGATCCTTTAACCTAGTCCGTGGCCTACTTAGCCGAAGCTCCCTCCTTTCGACGCAGGAAATACCCTTCTCGAGATGGCACAGTGGGGTCAGGATGTTTTGAAAGTTCAAGTGTCTCAGTATCAGGGTAGCAGTTCAACGATGGTCGGTCCTGGTTCAGGAGCTCTTCTTGGGTGTTGACGGTGTCTGTCGTGGCCAGGGCTGGAGAGACCTTTTTGCAGTGATGAGCGTGCAGCCAGTGTTTCTTCCCCTCCACTCGAAGTGCGGTCCGAGTGGTGATCAGCGCTTGCCAGGGGCCCGTCCACCGGGGTTCCAAACTCTTTGATCGCTGAAAATTTCGGATCAGCACGAAGTCCCCCGGCTGGATGGCGTGACCCGGACCCCTGGAAGCATCGGGGATGGCCTGCTGCACCTGCTGATGAAGGACAGACAAAGTTTCAGTCAATTTGTACAGATAATCAGACATTAGGATATCCGGAACGTCATGAATGGAAGTTGGTTTCGGGGCAGACCAGATGCTCATGGGTCGACCGAAGACAACTTCGTAAGGGGTTAAGTGATGTCGGGTGGGGGTAGAGCGCATCGATAGCAATGCCAATGGGAGGGCGTCTGGCCATTTCAGGCCCGTCGTAGCCACTATTTTGGCCAGTTTAAGCTTTAGTGTGGCATTGTGTCGTTCGACAAGCCCAGCAGATTGAGGGTGGAAGACTGCGTGGAATTTCTGTTTAATACCCAGCCCATTTAGGATGAGCTGGATAACTTTGGCTACAAAGTGGGGGCCATTATCACTCCATAAAACACGACAGAGGCCATAACGGGGGAAAAACTCCTTTAACAGAACCTTTGCAGTGGCCATAGCGGTGTTGTCACGGGTTGGATATGCTTCCACCCACTTGCTAAATGCGCACACCACGACGAGTACATATTTCAGGCCTTGGCATCTGTCTAGCTGGATGTAGTCCATCTGCAGGACTTCAAATGGGTGGTTTGGGACCCCAAATCCCCCCCGGGGTACTACAGTTCCTTTCCCGGGGTTGTGTTGCAGGCATATTAAGCATTGTTGGACCAGGCGTTTGGCGGAATCTGGGATCTTGTCATTGTGCCAAACCCTGGAGACAAGTTCGATCATGGGGGCTGATCCTATGTGGGCAGGGGAGTGTGCCATGGTTAATATGGGAATCAAGTACGAATCAGGTAGCAACCATCTGTTTGTGTCTTTTGTCCGCCAGCAGCCTTCATCGTCTTTCAATCCCACCCGTGTCCATTCAGTCAATTCGTGTTGTGTGCTAGTCGTTTGTATGTCTCTAATTGTGTCCTTGGCGTCAGTCCAGTTTTCTGCTTGTGACCTGGTCACGTACATATGTGTTGTCGTTCTATTTTCAGCTGTCGTTCGGGCGGTGATGTCGGCTAGTGCATTTCCCTGTCCAATAATGTCTGTCACTTTCTTGTGTGCTTGGCATTTGATAACGGCAAGTTTGTTGGGGAGGAGGACAGCTTCGATTAAGGCGGAGACTAAATCCCCGTGCAAAATGGGTGTGCCGTGTGAGGTCAAGTATCCTCTCTCCCTCCAGAGGAGCCCAAAATGGTGAACCACCCCGAAGGCATACTGGCTGTCGGTGTAAATGTTCGCTGTGGTTCCTGTTGCCAGGATGCAGGCTCGCGTCAAAGCAATCAGTTCCGCTGCCTGGGCAGATCGCTGGGTGATGCGGGCTGTTTCTACTACAGTTCTAGCCGTGGTGACTGCATAGGCAGCGGAAGTGGTACCATCGGAGAGTTTGATGCAAGAACCGTCCACCCACAACTCCCCGTCGGGGTCAGGGAAAGCTGTGTCTCTGAGATCGACCCTACTCCTGGTCTGTTCGTCCGTAAGAGTCACGCAGTCATGTACGGGGTGCACATTGGGATCGTTCTCTGGCAAGGGTAACAGAGTTGCTGGGTTCAGTGTGGTGCATCTTTTCAGGGTGATATGGGGGGCAAGCAAGGTCAGTTCGTATCCAGTCAGCCGTGCACTCGTCAGATGTTGCGTCTTGGTTTGGTTCAGGAGGGTGTCGACTGCATGGGGCACCAGTACCGTGAGGGAATTCGAGAGTACAAACCCGTCACTCTGTCGGATAGAGACTGCAGCAGCAGCTACAGCTCGAAGGCAGGCAGGCAAGGCTCTGGCGACAGGGTCAAGAGTGGCAGAGAAGTAAGCGCACGGTCGTTGCTTAGGGCCGATGGCCTGGGTCAGGACAGATAAAGCGCACCCCTCCCTTTCGTGAGTGTAAAGGGAGAAGGGCTTTCTGTAATCAGGGGTACCCAGGACAGGGGCTGAGCAAAGGGCATCTCGCAGTTCTGTGAAGGAAGTTTGACACTCAGGAGTCCAAGGGAGTGGGAAAGGGACGTCTTTGTTTAGCAGAGAAAGCAGTGGTTTTACAACGAGGCTGAAGTTTGGTAACCATTGTCGGCAGAAGGAGGTGAGGCCTAATAGGGAGCGAACCTGCTTCTGGGTTTTAGGGACAGGGGTATCTAGAATGGTTTGGATTCGATCAGGGGTGAGTTTTCTTCCATCTTTGGACAAAAGGTGGCCTAGGTAAGTGACCTGGGGTAGGCAGAATTGCAACTTCTTCTTGGAGACCTTGTGGCCATTTTCCGCAAGGAAGTGCAAGAGTTGAATGGTGGCGGTAACCGCTAGAGGGGTGGTGTCGGCTGCCAAAAGGATGTCATCGACATATTGTACCAACACCACCCCGTCGGGTAACTGGACTTGGTCTAGTTGTCTTTTGAGGGCCTGGCTGTAGATGCTAGGGCTTTCCGTGTAGCCTTGAGGCGCTCGGCAAAACCTATATGAGCGGGCTTTTAGGGTAAAGCCGAAGAGATATCGGCTGTCTGGGTGGATGGGGATGGAGAAAAATGCGTTCTTGAGGTCGATGACGGAAAAGGTGGTGGCAGTGGATGGAATCAAGGTCAGGATGGTGGTGATGTCTGAGACCACAGGGTACTGGGGTACCACCACTTTGTTGATCTCTCGGAGGTCGATGATGAAACGGTATGCTTTCTCATCTCCCTCTCCCTGCTTCTTGATAATGGGCAAGATAGGGCTGTTGCAAACGTTGCTAACCACTTCCTCTACCACTCCTGCGTCTATCAGTGACTGGATAATCATTACCAATGCCTTCTCGCCCTCTGGCGATATCCGATATTGTGGGAGTTTTGGGAGTGTTGCGTCTGGTCGGACAGTAATGTGCACTGGGTCAATTAACATACGCCCTACGTCCGAATCCGCTTTGGCCCACAGATACGGAGGTAGAGTGTCAAGCAGGGACGCGTCAACGTCGGTGATGGAAAACATGTGTCGGGGGGAACAATGTCTAAGCAGAACGGGGTTGTCGTAAAGAAACACTCGAACTCCATCTTGAGAACACCTAATCGTCGCTCGGAAGTGTTTCAGTAAGTCAAGTCCCATAATGGCGTCAGGGCTATTGGAGGAAAGCAAGAATGTGGTGTCGGTGGTGTTGTTTTCTACGTCAAAGAGAATCGGGGCAGACAAAGGGTTGGTGGAGGGCGTTCCATCGAAACCTGTCGATGTTATGAGTGAGCCAGACAAGGGTGCCCTTGGAATCAGTCGTTTAGATAACGCACTACGTGTTGCGCCAGTGTCTACCAGAAATGGAGACTTGGTACCCAGGACCTTAGCAGTGACATAAGGGCCCTGCTGGTCAACATAGAGCTCGACTGGATCCCTCCCTCGCCCTTGGCTGTCCTATGCGAAGGTGTGAGTGTCGTCATAGTCAGATTGTTGATATTGGTTCTGCCTGGGTCGATCGAACGTATTTGGTCTGCTTGATCTGTCATTAGTCGCGTCATTTGGGGGCCCTCGTTGTTGTCCCTTAGGTCTCGGTCCGTTTGCTACATCCCTGGGGTCTCTGTTTCTGTTCATTTCCAGAAGAGCTGGGCACTGGGATTTCCAATGGCCAGTCCCTTTGCAGAAAGCGCACTGGTCTTCTCTAAGGTCTGTGCGTCCACTGTAGGAAGTCAGAGTGCGGTCCTGGGGGAATGTAGTCTTAGGGACGTTTGTCTGGTAGTTTCCCCGGTATTGGTCTCGTCCTATAGTCACCCCTTGCAGTTTGGCAATCATCACCCTCTCTTTTAAGTCCTTCTTCTTTTTCTCTGTCGCCCTATCGTTTTCATTTTTCTGATGCTCATAATATTGGGCCATTTGGAGAATCGCTGTAGGTTTGGAGGCTGCCCAACTACTCTCGCTGGCCTGTAGTTTCTGGGAGATTTCCGATGATAGGCCCTTAACATAATTCTGGACAAACAGATGGTGTCCGGTTGCAGTGGTCATGTCCTGGCCGCTGTAATCGGAGAACACCGTTTCAAACCGGGAGAAGTATTCCGATACATCCTCCTGGGGTTTTTGGCGACAGGCTGTTACTATCGACCAGTCCACTTTCTTTTCTGGGATTAGGGTTTTTAATTTCTCTACGATTTTATCTGGGAGGTCTAGAATGGATTTCAACGGCTTTTGTCCTGGTCCCCGTTGTTTGTCCAGGTCATCGAGTTGTGACCAGGTATGTCCAAACAGCTCAAGGTGGTCGACTTTCCGGATTTGCTTCCACACATCAGCTGGTAGACATAACCCGAAGAACAAGTCGATGTCAGCCAGGGTCATGATCGTTGAACCCAGGGCTGTACCCAATTCAGTATAGAAGGCAGTGGGGTTTTTACGTAGGTCGGGTAGAGATTTCCGGAATGTCAGTATCTCTTGCCGGTCCCATGGCTGGTAGACCCAGTTGTATACTACCCTTCCCTTCGCATCTTGGTTGTTTGCATCATCGTGAGTCCCTGTACCCCGAGGAGGAACCCAGTAAGGGGCAGCCTCACGTATCGGCATCATGGTGTTAGATTGCTCGGTTGGTGGTTCGGTCACTACGGGGGCTGCGGATTTAGCTCCCGGCTTTTGTTCAGTGAGGTGGCGGAAAACCTCAAGCGTACGTGTAAGGAGGTCCGACACATCACACTCGCCCTCATCCCCGATATCGACCTTCCGGTACAGAGTCCTTAGGTTCTCGGGACCTTTGTCTCGATATCGGTCCTCGTATGCATTCAAGACATGATAACACAGTCGTACGGTAAAATGTCGTCTGTGACTCCCTGTATACGAGCTGAACATATCTGTGATGTACTCTTCATCATCCTTCCTTTCTACCAGTGTCCTTGCTATTTTGTCGATCCCCGCTCGCTCATCTTTGTCTAGTCTGTTTGTTCTTGCAGGGCCAGCCCCTCGAGTCTCATGGTCGTCTATCGTTGTTGTGGATGCGGGTTTTAATACAAGGGGTTCGGCTGGCACAGAGGCCATTGGGGCCGACGCTGTGGCGGTACCTTCGTTTGTACCTGGGGGTGGCGCGTGCTGCGCCAAGGGTTGAGAAGGGGCATATGGAGGGGGCATGTAGATGATAGGAGGGCCTAACAGCAGGTCCTCATTGGCTTGGCGTTTCGAGGGTAAATCAGGGTAGAGCATGGAGGGGGTTCTAACCGGACACTGGCTTGGCGTTTCCATTTCTAGTTTCTGTTTAGCTTTCTCTCTTTCCTTTATCTCTTTTTCTAGTTTCTGAGCAGCTAGGTGGGCTGCTTTTCGCAGCTCTTTTTCCAACCTACTCTCAGTTTTCTTTTTACGTTGTTCAGTTTCTTTTCGCCACATGCCGAAGCTGTCAAGCATAGTAGGTGTTGTCTTGTTTTTACCCAGGGCAGTTTCTAGCGTTTTTATTTTATCATCATCGAAGGATCCTATCAGGGGCCATTGACTTTCTTGACCCTTTTTTGTATATTTATGCCATAGTTTACTATAGGCTATAGCGGTCAATCCATGCTTCATGAACATGTCCTTATTAGGGGTGCCTTCCAGTGGGGCTGGATGGTCCATCTCTAATAGGCGGTCCGGGCTAAACAGGCTACTAATCAGTGGGGAGAAGACAGACATGACGGCTCGTAACGAGGGACTAAAAAGTCAGCACTGCCTATCTTATCACTAGGTGCAAAGACTGGACAGAATATTTCTATTCTACGTTGTTTGCAGGCAGTGAATACCTCATGGATCAAAAATAACAAAAGACCAATAAATAACAATGGGGAGAATGAGTAGGTCCGCAAAGATCTGCGTTACCTACCCTTTTCACTATCTGCAAAAAGGGTGGTCTCTTCCCTGTTTGCAGACAGGGAATCTCCAGGAAACAATAGTTTTGCGAACAACAGTTCAGTTTCAAGTGATTATTGAGTGGGGGAGAAAAAAATAAGCACGGCTGCTGCCCTACCTATCCTCCACTGCTTGCAAAGAGAGAGCCCGTTGTTTCTCCGTTTGCAGACAGTGAATCTCCAAATAAATAAAAAGAGCAATACTAGTATTTTTAAACAAACAAGCAATCAAGCAATGATTTCGCGACTTGTCGTGGTTACACGACCTTACCCGGACCGCATGGACAGTTTCCTGTCTTCCGAATCCAGCGCCCGATCGTCCTCTCTTCTTCGTTATCCTCGCGGCACTCCTGATGGTTCCCAGTCAGGACCGTAGATCACTCGAGAGAGGTCTGTTCGGAACCAGTGAAGTTCGGATGATCGGCTGTCAGACGAGGGTCTATCGGACAGACGCGTTCCCGATCGTTGCAGTCGTTCACTTTGTCGTCAGGACCTCTCCCACTGGATCCATGGGTCGCTGATGGGCCCCACGCTTGGGACGCCAATTGTAGAAAATAATTGGGGGGCACTACCAACCAGAATATAAGATCCTTAAGTATTTGCCCGGCGGTGTCGCCTCTTGAACCCACAAAGTAGTTAAACTATTGAAGAGGCAGGCGCTGGAGACTGGAAGGCAGGAAACAAGGTTTTTATTCTCTCCGGAGGAGAACACAACGAAACGGACAGAAGGTATCGTTCTGAGGTGCTCTAACTGCATCCCTGAGGCCTGGCCTCTTATACACACGTTTATCTGTTTATTGCATGTAACACATTCTCGTCGATACTTTGATGTACGGAAAGACATCCTCAGAATCCCCCCCTTCCCAGCCCGTTCCCACGCAAGGTTACAGTGGAAGTCCCCGCCCCGTTCACAACAGGTGATGATCATCGCGCAGCTGGATATTCCGCAGATTCACGGAGTGTGTGGGGTTCGATCGGATCTCGTGGGATGGGGGGCTTTGATCATCTCGGGGGTCCTTTGAGGAGGGAAGCTTTCTAGTGTACGGGGAGGGGCAAGGGATTGGTATCGGCAGAGCTGGATGTCGGCCTGGGAACGGGGAAGACAAACGGGCACACGGGGAAAAGGGGTTTGCATCAAAGGGCCGGGGATCATAAATGGGAAGAAGGGAGGTGTTGCGCTGGGAACAAGACGAGGGCCTGGGGCAGAGCAGCGCCGAAGAGGGGTTTTATGATTCGCGGCAGGTGCAGGAAGGGGGGGTTGTCAGCGAAGCTAGGAGGGAGAGAGAGGCGCGCTGGCCCTCGGCGAGAGCAGGGAAGCCATGGTGCCCAAAATGGCGGCTGTTTTACGCGCACAAAAGGTTTAAGGAGAGCAAGAGGGCGCCGATAATGTTGACGGTTTCAGCCCAACTTTCAACAGGTCTGAGCGCCGTGATTCGGCGCTCAGACGAGCACTGGGGGCCTGGGTATGTTCTCCACGCAGGCTGTAAGGCAGCCTGCAGGGCGAACATGAAAAGTGCGCATGATTGTTTGGCCGGCCCCAGAGGGGAAAGCATTATAATAATGGGGTAACCCAAAAAGGTACAGGACCTGGGTATAACACAAACATATGCATTTTTGGATAGAGCTGACTAATGTATACATGCTCCCAATTTTGTTGAATCAATGATCACTTACTGATGAATTCAGTTTACAAATTATAGAGGTCTTGGACCATTGTTTTTTTTAATAACCAGAGGGGAAAGCAGCAGGGAACATAAAATGATAATAACTTTGAGTTATTATCGGTTCAATTTCCTTTATTTACACTGCTTAAAAGCAGTGAGGCGACGCTCCTCCGCCTTAGCGGAGGAGCCGCCACTGGGATTATCGGTGGGGTGACCAGGTGTCCTGGGTTTGCCGGGACAGTCCTGGTTTCCCACCAGCTGTCCTGACAGGTTGCAGGAAATTTAGCTCATGTCCCGGTTTTCAGAGAGGGTTGACTGAAAACAGTGGGAGGTGCATTTTAATGTTTTCCAAAGCAGGGATATTTATCAGCTGTTATATGACAGCAATTTAATTAAAGGGCATGACATTGCCTTAAAAAATTTCATTTTATTAATTTTCTTAGTGCCTCTTCTGTAACGCTATGCTCATGAGCGCCCTCATTCTGTGAGCTCGGTTGATGCAAAATTGTAGTTCTTCTATTTTTGCTAAATGCCCCGGTTTTTGGTTTGAAAAATCAGGTCACTGTAATTATCAGGGCACTGGTAACCAGGCCATAAGTAATGTTGACATTTTTGGCCAAAACACGTCCCCGGGACAAATTATTGGTGGCGAGTCCTTACAAAAAGAGAGAGAAGGCTGTGTGAGTGAAGAGGCCTGTGTGAGTGCGCGCATGTGCGCTTGGGTTGGTGTGTGCGCACGTGGTAGGTGTGTGCGCACGTGTGCAAATGTGTGTGTGAGCTTGTACATGAGCATGCACACTCTGTCTGTGGAAAACACTCAGGAATGCGAGAGTTGAGTTATTACTCTGATCATCCAGCCCTTTATCTCCTTGCGGGGGGCTGCAAACGGATGTCCGTTTTTACTGCCACTCGCAAAGGGTGGTATTGCGGGGAAGTTGCTGGGAAATGAGCCACCTCTTCACCAACAAGCAGTCATCACGGTAATAGCCTGTCTGACTCAGATGGAGTTCACCACATGGCCTGCTGTAAAGAGTCCCGGAGCGCGTCACTGGCGGCCAGGAGCTCCCCTCTCTTGATTAGTAACAGCGGGGGGAGGGGGGGGCGAGACACAGAAACGAAGATGGCCAGTGGACGCGGTCTGACTGGCCGTCTGTGCTCTGGCGCTAGCATCTCATGTGGCTCCCCCAGGCCACTGCTGGCCCTGCCTCCCGTTACTGTGCTCTGAAATAGGTCCTCACCATTTTTTTCGAGAGAGGGGTTTCGGGGGGTCGGGTGCTAATCGAGCATGCTGAGCACCTGCGATCCTTGGAAGGGGGTGTGGCCCAACGGCCAGAGCCGCCAACTTTGACGCTGCTAAACCAGGTTCGAGCTTGGTGTCAGCTCAGCATCCTGTGATTCTGGGCAAATCAGTTATTCTTCCTGTGACTACCAAGAAATGAATGTGTCCTTGTGTGACGTAACTGGTGCTCTTGTAAAGCGCTCAAATACCTTCGAGTCAAGTTCGCGCTATATAAAACTACAAAATAAAACCTCTAAAGATAAATGCCTGCAGAAATGTGTTTACTAAGTGCACTGTGATTAGCTCTCAGGGCTGCCTCTGCAGGTAGGGTATTCATCTCTCTTTAGACGATTTCTGGTACAGACCTCTGCCCTTGCCCCATCTTCGTATTTTGCTTCCCTTACCTCAATAATATATTTTAAACAATCTGGAGATGCAAACACCTCACCCCCTTACCAACGGGGAGGCATCTCACCACTGATGTAGGTACCGAGATCATTGTACTCTGTGCCCATGAATGGTGATTGATCAAAGCCCACGGGGACAGAAAATGACATTATGCACCTAGTGTCCTCTGATGACATCACAGGGTCAATCCCTTGTCCCATCCTTAGGTTATCAACCCAGAAGCCAGTGCCTGGACCACTGCCGGGGACACCCAAGGGCATGATGGGGGCGAGAGCTGCTTCAACGACCTTCCCTTCACTGGAGTCCATGGTCAGGCAGCTCCCAGCGCACTCCAACAGCCCTCGGTCCTCCACACTGCATGTCACACCGTCCGGATACTTAGAAGTATTTTTTTTAAGTAGGGTATATCTAGAACCCCTCTCTTGCAAGATGGTGTCTGTTACCACTTCCTTGTCAGCAGCAGCTGTCTGTAGGTAGACCCATTGTTTCTAATACATGGCATACACTTGGAGAGGGCTTTGGTCCGCCCCTTACTCATGACTGGATGGCTTTGTTGTCTATCTCAGTTGTCTGCCCTTGATTGGCTGGCTTTCTTCCCCACTCCTGTATTGGTTGCACAGTGTTCTGACTGTATTGTATTTTTTAACAGCCTACTTGAAGGCAAGGTAGCAGCCAGAAAATTAAAATACTCCCCACTTTGAAATAAAAGCTCAGATGGTACCAAGCAGGTGAGGCAAGTGAGCCCACCCCACCCTAAAAGAGCTCCCTTGTTTCTTCCGTCTATCCCTCCATCCTTTCACTCTTCCATCCACCCACTGATATCCACAAATTCACATTTACATTCTGTTATCCATTGACTTTTTCATTATTCTCTTTCCTCATTTCATTCATCCATCTACTCTGCATCCGTCCATCCACTCTACCATCCACCCACACATCCATCCACTCTGCAACCTATGCATTCATCCATCCATCCCCCATCCATCATCTCTGCCCTTCCATTCATCCACTCCGTCACCCATTCATCTACTCTGCTGTCCATCCATCTATCCACCCATCAATTCATCCATCTTTTCTGCAATCCATTCATGCGTCCTTTTACCCATTTATTCACTCATCTCTCCTTTACCCTACCATCTTTTCGCATACCCTTCAACCTGTCCATCCCTTTTCTCTGCCATTCGTTCGCCTGGCCCTCCACCTATTCATGCATCCTTTTACTTTACCCTCCTTTCAACTGTCCATCCAACTATCCATTCACTCATCCTTTCACCATCTCATCCATTTATCCACTTTCATCCAGCCACTCATTGATCCACTCACACATGCACTTCCTTCCACTCTTTCTTCTATTCAGTATTCATTCCTTCTTTCCATTTCCTATTTTTACATCTTTTGTTTTCCTTGCTGTAACTTGCTCTTCTATTGTGGCTGTATTTCTTTAAAGTGTTATTTATGAGCTTTAGTCTGCTTAGCTGCAGACAGAAGAGGTCTACAAAGAACCCCTCCTCCCCCTGCTGTAGCTTCTAAAGCAACGCCCCTACTTGAAGGGACTCTTTTTAGGCCTCTCCTAGACAGTGCATCCGTCAACACCTTTTGTTTTCTAACAGTGGGCTTAGAGACAACCCATTGCTTAACATTAGTTGGTTTTATTGTTACTCTCATTTGCTTGCTTCTTATTGTTCAGCTGCCATAAGCTTGCTTCCTCTTCCGGTGTTTGTCCCACCCTTGGAGCATGGACGTATTACTTGTGTCCTTTCACTGCACATTTTTTAGATGCTGCTTTTTTCTTTGTGTTTAAGCACTTTACCAGGGTGCATCTTTTTCAGTTGGCTCCCGCGTGTACTTTTCTTTCCTCATTGTTCCTCCTACGCTTATTTGTTTGTCTAGCTTGCCCCTCCCTCCTTTTCCAGTGGCAGCTGGCACGGATCGGGGTGGTGGGGAGGATGTAAAAGAAATAAAAAAAATAAAACCACTTACCTTATCGCCGCGTCCCGTGTCTCTCCTCTGTCGGACTCGGCTGAACCAAGAAGCACTGCCAGGCTCCCCAGACCAATCACAACGCTGCAATGGAGCATTTTGATATGTCTGAGTGTCATGGCGCGGCGCTCAGACCGGAACTGGGGGCTTGGGCATGTTCTCCATGCAGGCTGTAATGCAGCCTGCATGGAGAACATGCAAAGTACGCATGACAGTTTGGCAGGTCTGAGAAGGCCGGTCAAAGCATCATTGCGCACTTAGGAGTTGGCAAACAACTCCTCCCCTGCCCTACTCTGAGAGCAGAGCACCCCACCCACCGCCTGCAAAGCAGATGTAAGCAATAAAATGATAATAACATCACGTAATTATCATTTTTTGTTCCTAAGTTACACTGCATAAACGCAGTGAGGCGACACTCCTCTGCCTTAGAGGATGAGCTGCCAATGTCCCTTTCTCCCGCGTTCGTGTCGCTTTCCCCCACCTTCCCTCTGAGTCTGTGTTGCTTGTCCCACCTATCCTCTCCCTCCTCGTGCGTGTTGCTGCTTGACACCCACCCTCCATAACAAACAAAAAAAACTATGATGCGAATACTGCTTACTGTGTCATACCCCTTTCTTCCCCACCCCTTCTGTTGACTTTGTAGCCTTTCATTGCACCCTCCTTCGCACCACCAATAAAAAAAAATTGTTCTGACGCAGCCAGTACTGGCCACCAGGGCTGGACTAGCCGTAGCGGGCACCGGGTGTTTTCCAGGTGGGCCGGAAGAGTGGGGCCAGTTTTGGACCTTGGGGGCTGTATTAGGTACAGGGGGCCGGTTTTGCAGCTGTGCTGAAATATCGGCCCCCTATACCAAAAGCAGCAGCAGTGTTTCCCACCAGCACGCCTCCCGTGGCGGGTCTGACTTAATTGCCAGGGCCAGTTTTCGTTCCTGTCCGGCCCTCCTGGCCAAATATTAGTACTTTAAAAAAAAAAATAAGTTATGCTGCACCACAGCCGTACTGCTGTGCAAGATGACTAAACATTGTCAAAGCCAATAGCTCTCGTCCCATAGACAAGACCTTTTGGCTTAGCAAAGGCTTGTTTTTAGTATGTTTTTGGGAACTTCAATGGAGTGCATGCGTTTCCTTGCTGTCTCTCGCCCTTTTTGCTTTTTAACAACAGCTTAGCCTTTAAAATCTGAGATTTACTGGCTGTGACAAAGCTTCTCTTGTATAGGAGTTAGTGATATTGTGATTTCTTTTCCATGCATAATAAGTTTAGTTTTCTGAAATATAATTGGGCCATCGTCTGAGTATAAATTGTATGCATGGAATGCTTGTGTGTGTGTGAAAGTCAGACAAGGTACTTGCTGATGTATTTTCTAAAGCACTTCTAAAGGTATGCTGTGAATGTTGCTGGCACAGTTCGTGTGGATGCATCCCACATCCACTTGGCCGTTCCTGCAAAACATTTTTTACTTGTACCATTCTCCTGTGTGAAGAAATTACATGAAAAGCATATGCAGAAGAGAAGAAAAACTGATGTGAAATACGCAAGACCCAATAATTTAGATATAAGTGGGATTTTGCTTGCATAAAACGAAATTGCTCAGGCCCAGCCTTGCTCTGCTCATGAGTGTTATGCCATTGCAAAAGTTCGACTTTGTTGTTCTCTGTATTGAATCTCATTCCAAGCCACTTATGTTGCTTTGATGAATCTCACCTTTTAGTTTCTACTGCTTCTGGGCTTTCCATGGTTGCATGTCTTTTGCGTTCCATCTGGTAATGGGGACTGCAAAGGACAGGCCCATGTGCTCATCCTTGTGCTTCTCCTTCGTTCACCACTTATCTATGGGGGCTAAATCGCCAATATCCTACACAGTTCTCCATTCTTGTCTATGAACCTTCTGTGTGGAACTACATCAAAGTCTCTGCTTGATTCAGAGTTGGCAGCTTGAAACACATCCACCTCCTGCTTGTTGGCTGAGCAAGAGCGATGATCAGTGTAATTGTGGCCTCGGCCTGACACGGGCTTCCCTTGGCGAGAAAGAGCGGCTGCCGATACTGGAATCCCATGACATCAAGATACTGTGCCACTGTCCTTTTTGAATAATCACCAAAGCCATGGTGGGTGGCTTTACATGCCAGGCTTCTACCCTGCTTTGACTCCAGGGCCTGGCGACTGGAGACATATGATGGGCGGTGCGGCATCTGAAAGGCGGTGCATAGACACAAAAACCCTGCAGCAGAAAAGAACCATTCGCAACTGCTGCTAACTGAAAAGAGTTGTTAGTGCTGCAAGTCAGGCATGGAGCATTTCCTACTCAAGAGACCCCAAAATAGTAGGCTTGCAAAAGGTCATTGCAGCAGACCACACACCGGACCACAAACCTCACCATGGTAGTTCAGCACCCGAGCACCTCTATGGGGCCACTCTACTCCAAAAACCACTTTATCTGAAACATTCAATGGACTCTCTCGGATATGGTGTATCTTTACTTCTGCAGATGTACGCGAAGACTGTGGTCACAATTCACCCCCTAAATTACCATTTCTATGCCATTTGTGGGGCTGGACGTACACACAAGGCCACCGTTCTCAGGCGGCCTTTGATGGGCCGTTGCCATGAGCACTCGGCTGGGCACAGCCCTTGAATCTAAATCGAGGGCACACTGCTTGGGTTTGTTTAGCTGGACAAAGCTCTTTGAGTGTGGGTCTATTCAGCACGCTTGGGAAGTAAGAAGCGTCGCTCGCGGCTCAGACAGAGGCCCAGGCTCGAGGGCGCGCGAACGGAAGACGGAAACGCGCCTTCACCGTTGGCAGTGAGCCTTTGGTCATGAATAGACCTACAAATCCCACCCCGTCCAATCAGCGAACAGCGAGGCTTCGGCAGGAAGCACGTGGGATTGTGAGCAACTGGACGCACAGGCTCCACTCCCCACACTGCCACTGTGGACAAGGAACCCGATTTGGCCTTTTGCTTAAATGCCACCCTTGCCTTATAATTATGTGGTTAGCTGAGAAGCGCAATTTCCGTACTATTTTCTTTTTACAGTTTGATTGCCTAAGAGTAGTGTTCTTTTATTTGTGCGTTCCTGACAGCCACAGGGTTTTCTTTATTTAGGGTCTCATTTGGACAAATGGGATACCCCTTCAAAATGTGATAGATATCACTTTTACCATATTGTGGCAAGAGTAACCCGTCCGCTAACCTCTAATTGAGATCCCTTATTTTTAAAATATTGTATAATCCATGGAGATGAAAACAAAACGGTGAGCTTTGGTATTCCTGACAAAACCTCTTTAAATCTCATTCCTTGGTGTGGTTATTACCGCTCAGTGCACAGCCTCACTCTTCAGTAGTCACAATGGTCCAAGTAGCTTGATTATTTTTTGTGTGCATTTTGTTTGCTGCATTAGCCCAGGATCTCACCCACAAAATAGTTAATTCAGGTCATCCAACAAGTCCCAAACCTTAAAATTAACCTCCGATGCCGTTTTGCGCATTGAACCCATAGCATCCTAATAGGCACCTAATATCACCCCTTCAAACATTTTCCCACCGATCGAGGTACCACGGCATTCTAACTTCACAATGAACAATTTCGGAGAAATAAACAATTGTTGCTTTTAAATAAAATAAATCACACCGTTAAGAAAAGCAATAAAGAAGTGAGTGGGAGCAAAGTTTGTCAATTTACAATCATAAGTAAATGTTTAAGCTTCGTAATGAACCTTAATTAATGCATGCTTATTAGTACAGTCTACAAGAAGTACTTCTGCCCCCTCCCGCCACAAACCTCCCAGCTCCTCCCTCCCCCAAAAAAGCTTGCTGATGCTGGCACTGATGTCATGTGGTGATTTCACGCCCCTTACTGGACATCAGCTATGTGAGATGATATTGTGTGACATATGGTGGCACCGGGTGAGTTGGCAGGTCTGGGAGTACTGTTATTGAAATGCATGAGGGCATGTTTTACTTCTCAAAAGTACTGTCAATCACCACTCTGTTTGTAATGATCAATTATTTATCTTCTACAAGCAGTATTTGTTACTGCTTTTTTACCAGCATTGACAAAGCCAATAGATCTGGCTTTCATGTGATAAACAGCATTTGACTATGCAGCACTGTAAAGAGCATTTACAAAGTATCGTGTTTTCATACATTGAAACATTAAAGCCAGTACTACTGGCTTTTCCAATGTTTTTTTTATGCTAATGCCTGTGAAAGGTGTTAAGGACAGAGACAAGTACATGCTTTGCTTGACATAGGACTGACTCTTCCTTAGTTCTGCCAGTCTGTCAGAGGTCTGGCACCTGACCGATTCTGCCCCACCACTATGTGCTTTCTTACGGACTGTTGGCAGCTCATATTCCACCATGGCCCAATCTGCTGCAAGTTCCTGGTTTACCCCCTCCAATGGCAGTGTTTGTGGGAGGAGCTCCATGTTTGTTCTGTAGCCTTAAACGAGACGCGTGCAACGTGGATGAGATTATGAAGTGCTTCCTCTTAAAATTTAGCAGAGCTTTCGCCTTTCAGAATGAAAACTGTCGCATAAACAGACGGAGACTGACACCATTTGACTCTGCAGACGTTATTAAAATAATTATTAACTCAACAGCATTCTGAATACGGGCAGCTCAAGCGATGATATAATCTGGGGCGAAAGGCTCAATGAGAAGGCCTCAAAATAAGAGAAAGCAGTTGGATCACCGTAGAGAACATTTTCCTGAACAAGGTCCAGATTTTGACCATGTTTAATCTCGGGATGATCTTCCAAGATTTCTTTGCCTTTTTCAAAAATTTCTAGAGAATAATGTCCAGGGTAAAAATAGGTTTGAAATTGAGATAGTTGACGTCGGTTGGAGCAGTTTTGGTGTTGAACACTTCTTTCGGCAACAAATCCTCCTTCTGTATTGAGGCAACAGTAACACCTCCCCTGGTCCTGAAGAAATGGTTTTATTGATGTGCAAAGATTTTCAGAACCCCTGGTAAAATTATATTTAGCATTTTTTTACCCTACCCCCCAGAAAAAGTGCTATGTTTGAGGCCTTTTTTGGGTACCTTGTGACAGCGCATGCGCTGCTTGAACTTGCGCTCTCGCTTTCAAGACATATTATGTACAATATCGGGCTTGCAGACCACCCACTACTTACCATTCATTGGCTTAACTGTCACTCTATTTTGTTGCCTCCTAACTGGCCAGCGTGTGCCTCAGCGTCCATTCCTGCTTCTTCTGTGATGCATGGACCAAGCACAGATTGCAGTGGTGGCTGGTGACATTTGAAAGTGGTAAGGCGTAAAATTATTGTCATACTGCACCGCAGCGAGCGAGCGAGCCGGAACAACCTACAGGGGCTTTGGGGAGCGTTCTCCCCAAGAATTATTTTTGAAAAAAGAGTGGACAAATGGTGCATTTTCAAGCAAATTTGAGAAAGCAGGAAGGTTAATAACGCATCTATGAAAGTGCACTTATTACATTAATAAAGAGATGTCTTATAACATAGGTAGCTGCTTATTCAGTACAACCACAGAGCTTCATAACAGACTTAGAATTGCAATTCCATTTTTTGTGAAATTAAATGACATTGCATTTATATAGCGCATAGTACCCTGTTGAAAGCGATTGCCAGTGTCCTGCTTGCTTCCCTGAAGAGGGGCATATCGAGTACCTACCCAAGTGAGCAAATTATATTAAGGTAAGTGAACACGTACAAGTGAATGTGCAATAGAGAATCACAGCACAGATTGCAAAACAGGCAGTGAGATGCATTAATCATTTGACAAGCCCCATAGTTTCGGACTGTAGATCCATATTACTAATAGATAGCATGTGGGTCGACCGCAGGTAGGGTCAATGAGGATTTACACACTCACCCCAAGAGGAGGCATATTGCCCCCCATAAAGTGCGAGGTGGGACCAGCTCTGCATGCTTGCTATCAACCGGGCATCCTGGGCCCCTAAATATTCCACAGCGAGCCCAGACCGGCAGCACTGATTGGAGATTGTTCTTCTGTGTCTAGTGTAGTCAGAGAGGACCGTGTTCAGGCCAGGATCTTTAAAATGGTTGACAAGCACACACACATGCATGAGTGTACGCGCACACACACGTGGACTGCAAAGGAGACTGAGACTTTTTCTGGTGTGGTATCTCTCCTCGCGGACCAAATCCTGGAACCCCAGAGCAGCGGGCCTGGATGAAATGGGGCACATTTCAGCATCTTAAATGTAGAGTTTTATGAACCCCACTCCGATTTATATAACCTAAGCAGCACAACAGTCAAGCACAACGAGGGATTACTTGTGATGAAAGTAGTTAAGTCGGCTGTCATTTGCATAACTCCTCCATCTGAGTAAAAGTAGCTACTCAAGAAAACTTACATCTTCAAGTGTCCCAACAATGACCAGTCACACTGGGAGAGGAGAAAGTGTTGCGGCGCAAGAAAGGAGGGTTCTGTGTGTGTCCCCGACATGGCTAGAAGGACTGTGAACCTTTCCAGCGACTAGCTCGGGACAGTAGTAGGCACTGTGGAATTTTTACATGAAAATAAAAACAATATATTCATGATAAATTAAATAACTGTCTGTGTCACTGTCAAGCCTGGGGCTTCGAGGAGGAAGCCAGAGAGCCCTCAGAATGCCTCCTGTCATGTCCAGTGAAAGACGCATGCCATTGGCTCGGATGAGGCTTGCTAGTAAACCTGCATCTGATTGTCTACAAACCCACACACATTGCTGGACATATCCTAGATGTCATTTTTGCTAATACCGAACTAGTTATCTTTCAAACTATAACTCCAGTCACATGGTCAGACCACCACTTGCTTGCTTTCCAACATAAAACAACACTAAGCGACTCACCTAAAACTACCTTACATCCATCCACCTATCGACAGTGGAACAAACTCAATTTGGAACACTTAAAAACACAACTAAAATTCAGTACAAATCTGGAAACAATAAATTCTGTTCAAAAACTATTTGAGTTGCTACAGGAAGCTTTTGACATCCTGATACCACTCAAAAACCACAAAACAGAACAAAAGAAAAAAAAGTGCCTTGAAGAAACATAGAGATAAAAGACATAACAAACAAACAAGAAAGCTGCAACGTACCTGTCCCAAAACAAACACCAAACAAGACAAACTTCACCTACAGAAAATTAACAGAGTATACAAGTCAGCTATCAAAAAAGCTAGGAAAAAGTACTATTCAGACAGAATTCAAAATGCTAAATGTGCAAATAAAGAATCATATAAAATACTCAATGAATTTCGCAAACCGAATTGCTTAGAAGGAACTCATCCTGTTACTCAAGATTTCACAGACAAACTGGCAAATTATTACACTGACAAAGCAGACACGTTGGACTCAGTCTTAAAACAGAGACAAAGCACCAGCACTAACCCTTTGACAAAACAACAATCCAAGAATACTCTAACCCAGCCTCTCCGTTCCTTCCAACACATCTCACGCAAGGAATTTATGGACCTGGTCAAAGCAAGCAGGCCTGCCGGCAACCCTGTGACCGGTGTCCACCTCAAACTTTCAAGACAATTCCTTTAACAACCTCTACTGCCACTCCAGTAAGTAGAATCATCAACGATTCCTTAACTAACGAAATATTTCCAGAAGAACTCAAAAAGTCATACATACGCCCTTTACTGAAGAAAACAAACTTGGACCTGCTGAACCCTGACAACTACAGACCCATTACAAATGGATCTTTCCTGGGCATACTGATAGAAAGATCAACTTTCGCCCAGATGTCACAATTCATTGAAGAGAATGACAAACTTTCAGACTTCCAAACAGGTTTCCGTCCGGGAAGAGGCACAGAATCTGTCCTCCTTGCCATCTGGGATGACTTGAAGAACACAGGAAACTGCAACGGGGTTGCTGCGCCTCTCCTCTTGGACCTCTCGGATGCCTTTGACACAGTTGAACATGAAACTATGAAACAAAGACTCTATGAAGCCGGCATAGGTGGGACTGCTCTGGACTTGATCGCGTCCTACCTTCGAAACAGAACTAATGTCATCCATACCCCACCTTTCTCATCCAAACTATACTCCACAAAAGCACGGGTCCCTCAAGGCTCTATCATCTCGCCCATGCTTTTCAACATCTACATGAACTCATTACTGGTACTGTTCAATCAAATTCACCTCACGTTCTGTAACTATGCAGATGACACACAACTACTCCTTTAACTGGAATGCCCCAAAGACATTGGAAACTCCCCAATTTTCAGTTTTCCCAGAGCCGTGGATCAGTGGATGACTTGGAGCCACCTCAAATTGAGTGCATCCAAAATGGAAATACTCATGTGTGGCGATTGGAAACATTATGACCCGCTTGCTGCCTGCCCTGATGAACTGGTATCATCATCTAAAGTATCGAAAGAAGTAAGAAACCTCGGAATGACAATGCACTCCGAGCTATCGATGAATGCCCAGGTGGACTAACTAGCAAGATCAAGCTTTGTCACTATAAAATGCTGTGACAAATTTTCCCTCATTTGGGATTTCCACACAAGGTCCAAGCTCCCATCTCCCTTGTTCTACCCAAACTCGATTATGCCAATAGCCTTTACCACCGATCGCCTTTAACGACCATGAAAAGACTACAACGGATTCAGAACTCGGCTGCCAGACTACTCTTGCATATCAAACCACAAGACCACATCTCATCTCATCTGCCTCGAAAGCCCTGTATTGGTTACCGGTTGCTAGAAGATCCATGTTCAAGCTGCTTTGTACCACCCACAAAGCAATACATGGAATGGGACCGCTGTTCATCAGGAATAAAACCACCAAACACATTCAACAAAGGAACCTCCACTCTAAAATGGCACCTCCCCTCAAAATCCCAAGATACAAGAAAAAAAACATGGGTGTCACATCCTTCTCTGTTTAAGCAGCCAAACTGTGGAACTCTTTACCCCCCAACATAAGATCCATGGAAAACCACCTTATCTTCAGAAAACTACTCAAGAAGTGGCTCTTCCCCACATAAGTACCATACACAAACAGAAATGTACAGCATATCCCTCTGTATATAATCATTTATTTTTACAATAGATATGTACCTATCTTTGTGTATTGCTTTGTATAAACATGTAGAATAATTATGTTAAAAAATAAAATAAAATAAAGTACAAGTACACTTGAAAACTAGAGTTTATCTGGTGCATATTTGGTCTACATGTACTTCTTCCATTGTGCATCTATGTATCTTCCATGTACTTGGATCTGTGTGTTTGTTACTTTCCTCCTGAAAAGCATATCCAATGCACTACCCTATTTCTCATCCTGTACCTCTATCGATATCTTTAATCTACATATACCGACGTCCTTAATGCATCTATATACTTTCAATGTACTTATGAATCTATTTATTTATTTATTTCTTATAATTCAGCATATCCAATGCACTAGCCTATTTCTCACCCTATACTTCTCTCAATATATCTTCTAACCCAACTTTCTGACTCATCTCAAACTTCTTTTTACTACTCTTTCCAATGCACTACCCTATTTCTCACCTTATACATCTATCAATATATCCTCTACAGCCACTCTCTCATTTATCCCAAACCCCATACCACTACTATGATCCCCAAAATAACCATTTCTAGACTCTCCCATACTCTACCCCTCCTTTCATCATCTGACACCTCCTTTACTATACCGATCACCAAAACAAACCTTTCTAAACTCTTCCCTCTGACTCTTCCCCTCCACAACCCCTTTTTACTCATCCAAAAGCCTCCTCCTACTGCTATGACCTACCAAAAAAAAAGAAATCAAAATCCTTCACTCTCCTATCCCTCCACTATCCTTTTCAATCAAAATAACAGACTAACATGTTCACTTCTCAAATGTAATATTCCACTCTACTAATTCAGCACTAATCATTTATGGGTCCAGATTAGCGTGCTACTTGCCAAAAAAGCGCTTCAACACCTCATCAGAGGTAAGCAAGCATTATATAAATACAAACCTTTTTCTCTCTTATATCCCTCCGCTACCTTTCTCTATCCAACTGAATAACACATACAGCACTTAAATTACTTTCATATTTCACTATACTCATTTTCAACACTGATCCTTTATGGATTCCGGAGTAGCGTGCTACTCGCCAATAAAGCGCTTCAACACCCCATCAGGGTTACAAGCGCTATATAAATGCAAACCTTTTCCCTTTTCTACCCCTCCCCAACCCTTCTCAATCAAAATAATTGACTAACATATCCACCACTCAAATTACTTTCATATTTCACTATACTAATTCAACACTAATCGTTATGGGTTCCAGAGTAGCGTGCTACTCACCAAAGAAGGCGCTTAAAACCACATCAGGGGTAGCAAGCGCTATATAACTACAAACCTCTTTCCCTCTTCTATCCTGCCGCTACCCTTCTCTATCCAAATAACTGATTAACATATCCACCACTCAAATTACTTCATATTTCACTATACTCATTTTCAACACTAATCCTTTATGGGTTCCGGAGTAGCATGCTACTCACCAGAAAAGCGCTTCAATGCCCTTTTAGGGGTAACAAGCGCTATATGAATGCAAATCTTTATCCCCCTTATATCCCTCCTCTATCCTTCTCACTCCAAATAACTAACTAATATCCACCACTCAAATTACTTTCATATTTCACCATACTAATTCACCACTAATCCTTTATGGGTTTCTGGAGTAGCGTGCTACTGCCCAAAAAAAAAGGTGCTTCAACACCCCATCAGGGGTAACAAGTGCTATACAAATACAAACCTTTTTTCCTCTTCTATCCTTCCGCTATCCTTCCGTATCCAAATAACTAACTAACCTATCCACCACTTTAATTACTTTCATATTTCTCTATACTAATTCAACACTAATCCTTTATGGGTCCCGGAGTAGCGTGCTACTCACTAAAAAAGTGCTTTGATGCATCGTCAAGAGTAGTAAGCGCTATAGAAATGCAATTACAATTCAATACAATACAATTAGCCGAACTGCTTGTCTCACACAATATACCAACATCAAGCAGCAGGTCCAAATTAACCTTCCCCATTCCACTATAGTGATGAGCTATTAGCAAGAGAGCTTTGTTAAAAATTCATACAGTGTCTGCAGAATATTTCCAAACTCTCTTCCATGGTAGGGTATCAGGAGATAATACTTGGTTAAAGTCCCTGCTCCTTTCACACTCCTTCCACATTAAGTTTTCAAAAAAATAAATAAATATGCAGGCTTGCTAGTTCACTGGTTATTATTGTTAATGCATGTTTTCTTTTAGTCAGATGGGCCAACAAACACGTCGTGACATTTTATCTGACGCCTGTACCAGGCATTCTTAATATATTGGTTCCGTATGTGCATTTCTGCACGTTCTCTAGACATAACAGAACGCGCACTGCTTTTAAATGTGTTGCTTGTTTCAGGATTCCAAGAGAAGCCATATGGCTTCAAGGTTTAGAAAATGAACTTTTGACATTGGGATTTGGGCAATTTATATGCTTTAACTTTTTATTTCAAACTGGAGTGTTTGATCGTAGCATTTCTGGCATTCTGCTGTTGTTTGGTTTTTAAAGAATGTTTAAATTATTATTCCTTCAGCATGTTTTGTTATATAATTTCACATTGATTTTATGTTTTATTTACAATTTCATCTGGATGTTCTCATTGGAGGTAAATCGCTTTCACACTACTCCAATTTCATTTTTTTTTACTGATTCATACTGGTTTGGCAAAAAAAATAAAAAGGTGTCATACGAGGGGGCATACATCTCTGCATAGTTCATTACATAAGCGTGTGATTATCTTTTCTTTTGGCCAATGATGCACAACATTGGCAAAAAAAGATTTTTGCTGATTCTATACAACATTGCCCAAAAGCACTGGCAAAACCATTAGTCCTCAAAGAAGAGGCCCTTTTGGCGTTGCCAGTGCTTGTTTTTAAAATCTGATGCCTTCTTGCTATGAAGCCTTAAGGCAGCTGCCTAGTAGTGCCTGAAAGGTGAACCAGTCATCATTTAAGCAAGCCTCAGCATCAGCCTGTCACTTCACTTGGAGAGTTAGATTTCTAGATAAATACTGCCCTTAGGAGAGCTCGGTCCCTCCTGCTATTACCTCTAGGGGGCACACTACTAAATGAAAATGATTATACAGAAGACCGGGCCACTGGAATTATGCGATTGTGCAGCTGCAGTGTTTTTTTGCATAATTTTGGGTCTGTCGCATTTGTCACATAATTCATCATCTGCTGCATAATCTGCAGATTTTAACAAAAAAATTGTTTCTAACTCAAATGGGTCAAAAGTTTGTAAATTCACAGCAACACCTGTTGCAGCACAGTCGGCGGTCCTTTGCAAAGGTTGACGTCTCATCTTTTGTTGAGTATTGCTATGTTTGGATGATAAACTAAGATGCAACCAATGCCCAGACAGTGTTAACATGTGTAGCAATGTAAAAATAATGAAGTAGTACTATCCAAAAATGTGCTGCGTTACACCGCATATTGTGCCTTTTCGTGCTGCATAATTTAGTCAGCCCAGCCGCATAATTTGTTCATCTCATGCCGCATAATTCCAATACCCTTGACAGCAGACCATGTTATTTGAACCAAAAAGAAGAGTTATCCTACTGCCACTCATTTACTTCTTTTAACACAACCACAGTGTTGGTTGGGGGGAGAGAAGCAAACTAAAGAGGGGCGCATCATCATTCAGCGGCACATTGGGCCCTCGGAAACACTAGCTTATTGATAGAATAAGGGCCTCAAGTCTGCCTAATTCTAAGTGATGCTTGTAACGATAAACACCATTTGGCAGCTAGACTAACACAGTTAGGTGTGGCCTTTCACTCAACCGCACAGCAACACTGCCGCCAATTCAACAACACACACAGCATCTGCTCTGTCCCGCTCCCTACTGCAAGTGCACGGCTAAAAATACACACAGGAAGAAAAACATTTCCTCCAAATGTTATTCTCCTGACACTGGCCAAGAGTTTGGCTCCTGCAAAATTGCTTCCTGGGCTGAATCGTCCAGCTGAGCGGACACACCCTCAGGAGGTTAGTTTATTGAAGTGTCTTCCCAGGCAAACAGATTTTTGTTTGTAATTATTTTTCTTACACGTCGGGCTCATAAGGCCTGGTTGATGATGCAGATTGGACGAGGCCTTTAAGAAGCTGTCATTACGGGGTACACATCTCTAGGCTGTGCCTAACTTTTACCAAGTTTAGATTTCTATGGCTGCATGTCAATGTTTAGTGCTAGAGTAAAGTGGCTGCAGTCAGGCTGTGAGACAGTTAAAGTCAGTGTTGTCTCAAGGATGCTGAGGGCCCCGGGCAAAAAAATATATTTGGGACCACTGTTAGGAACAACAATTTTTTAGCCATTTTCTGCTAATTGATTCCATAGAATATTGAATTATATGTTAAAGGTTGAGGTTGAAATAGAACTTTGTAAGGTGGGGGCCCTGGGCAATTAGTTACTTTGCCCGTGCCTTAAAAAGTCTCTGGTTAAAGTTAGGTCCCTGTAGTAAAGAACTGCCCTGCTACAAAGCCAGTGGGCTGAAGATATGGCACAGCACAGTCAAGATAACTCCAGTGTATTTCAGGTCGAGACTTTAAAACACAGGATGGATGTATTGTTTTCTTGAAAAGATGCTTCATTTGCTAAGCCATCTGAACGGAAGGTTGGTCTTGAAGTTGGTAAAACATTAACTGGCAGATGCATCAACGTAGCCTTTTGCTATTCCTAAATAGCAATTTTTAAGGAATCGCTATTTAGGAATAGCAAAAGCCCATGCATCTAGGAATCGCTATTAAAATAGCGATTCCTAAACATTCCTTAATTGCTACTCGCAAATTGCTAGTCGCAATTAAGGAATGCTGTACCATTCATTCCTATGGGCCTGTTGGAGATTGCATGAGCAATTTGCGAGTACCAGTAGGTACTCGCAAATTGCTCATGCAATTTCAAGGGTGCAAGGGTGTCACAATGACACCCTGTTGCACCCCTAAAATTGATCTCTGCACATATGTTGCGCAACATGAAACTTTGAAAAATGCACAAAAGTGCTTTTTTCAAAGTTTTAGCAAATTACCATGAAGTTCAACTTCATGGTAATTTGCTACTCCTATTAGCGAATTCGCTATTTTTTTTTTACTTTCATGCATTGCATTTAAGGAATCTCAATTTAGAGATTCCTTAAATTGCGATTTTTGCATTTGGGATGATGCATCCCAAATGCAAAAATACTGGTCGCAAAGGGGCAGATTCTGAGAATCTGCCCATTTGCGACCGGTATTTACTTAGATGCATATGCCTGTAAGTTGGAAGTTTGGTTTAATTGTTGTGGTGGTGTGGTACAGTTTTTATTCCAAGTAGGTGGAGGTCTGGTTAAGATGTTGGGCCACTAGAGTTTGTCCAGTTGCTGAGTCACTGGGGTCATAAACTGGCCTAGTTGTTAGAGCCACTGGACTGGGGGGAAGGGCCACCTGATAGGTCCCTGGTGTTATTTTGGGCTAGTTGTTACGTCACTGGACGGTAGAGCTGTTCTATTTGTGAGCATGTTCGCCCTGTTCTTACATCACAGGCGAGAAGTGCTTGGAAGCGGAGTCACAGGCTCGAAGAGCTAGTCTAGCAGTAATGAATAGCAAGGCCGAGAGTTTGTTTTGGAGTTCAGAGTCACCTGGGTGGGGGGATGGTCAATTTGTGAAGTTAGACGTTTTACTTCCGTTTTTTGACCTCGACTCACAGAGGTTGTGCAGGCTACTTCCAAGGTTGCTGAATATATCGCTTGTTTAAGATTAAACATTGGCAGTACAGGCACCTGAAGCCCCATGTTATCTTCAGCAAACTGCTCAAGATCCTGAGCCTCTACTGAGTGCACTTGGAATGCTGAGCACTGCGCCACCCTTTAGTCTTCTGTGGATTTAGGGGTTGAATGTAGTGCTTGTGAAGATACTGGAGTGTCAGTGAGCATAGAAGGATATGAAGACCACCACAGGGGTGGACACTCCTTTGCTCTTCCCACCACCATGCGTTAGATTAGCCTGGAAGGTTTGGGAAGGACTGGTTAAGCTCCATGCTCATTCTCTTGTCTGCTGATAATGGTAGCATAGACAGTGGCGTAGCAAGGGGTGGAGTGGTCCGCTGTGGGCGGCATGCGTTTTGGTGGCGGCGGCCTCCCCCTCCCTTCTCTTACCTGCAGCCGTCGCGGGGCAGCAGCGGCAGGAATCGCCAGCCCTGCCACTCTTTCATTCGCCCACCGCGGGTGGCAAACGCAGGGGCCGCCACTGGCAGCATATGGCCTTGCTACACCACTGAGCCCAGAGCCAGTGGATGCCAGCTGTGACAGCAGCGTTTTAAGTGTAGTGGCTCTCTTCCTAGTTTGAACTTGTCTGAGACCAGGAAATCACTGTAAAAAAATGTCTAGGGGCTTTCATTGGCCTATCATGCAGCATCTACTCAAAAATAACCAAGTTATATGTTTACTATTGTTTTAACATAAAAATGTTTAGTTGGCAACTGATCGTGTTTTTTACCAGCCTAGTGTGTATTTTTAAGTCCAGGCAGTTAAAAATATTGGGAACGGCAGAGAAATCTAGTATTTTTTCGTTCTGAAACAAAAACCCAAAACAGCAAACACATAAAGAAATCAGTTAAAAGCGGTCTAAGTCATTTCAGAATGATTACAAGAGCAAAATGTAGGATGATTGCCATGCTACAAAAGAATTCTGTACAATTGTAGACAGATTCTTTTTCTCCTATCAGCTCTTGGAAGATTTTTAGAAATAGAGGTATCTAGTTGGCAGGAGGTTTACCCGGGCCAAGTAGGAATCCTTCTTCCTAGTCAGTGTAAGCGGGATACCCTATTGAAATAACCCCTGCTCACCCCCTTGGTAGCTTGGCACAAGAGGTCAGGCTTATCTCAGAGGCAGTGTGTAAAGCATTTGCACTTAACCAGCAGTTATACAGTGAAAACACTACAAAAGGACACCACACCAGTTTTAGAAAAATATCCAATATTTTATCTGTGCAACACAAGACCAATAAAATCCACCATACAGTTCTTAGACATATCAATAAGCAAAGATAGACTTGAAATACAGTTCCTTGAAGTCAATAGCTCTGTCCGAGGCTATCACAGTGTCTTGAACAACAAATCCAAAAGTTCTGGCCAAACGCGGCGTTTCGGACCAGATACGGTTTAGGGAAGACCAGCAAAACAATACCTTTAGAAATGCAGGGTGTTGGGGACCTCGCGGTGAGCTCCGAAGAGTCTGTGTCAGCAGGCGTCAGTCCCAGAGGTCGGTGCAGGAGTCGTCGGGCCCTTGAAATCACAAGCATTTCAGATTGAACTCCGTGTGGTTTAAGTCAAGGCACTGGGGTCAGTGGATGTCAGGGCTGAGGTGCATAGTATGGCTTGCTGTGCCGTCAGGGCACGGTGCAGGCAGCGGCTCAGTAACAGTTGTCCAACTGCATCAGTGAAACCAGTGCTGCAGTGCAAAGTGGGTCGGTGCTTGTTGCGATGCTAGCAGGTCACAGTGTGGGCAGCGTTGTTGTCGTTGCTGAAACGCTGTCATCGGCTAACAAACCGGAGTCGATGGTGCCGGCATCCGTAAGCCAAGGCTGCTGTATAGGACAGACTGGTCCGTTGTGTAACTTACAAGTGGTGCCCTCAAACCATGGTGCAAGTTACAGCGTCGATGTCGACATGGAGTGGCGTTGTCCGTGATACCAGGGCAGCAGCGTGAAGTGCCATGCCCATAGGTCAGTTGCTCGATGGCAGTGTTGGGCATCGTCATCGGTGAGACTAGGGTTGTGATGCGAAGTACAGCGGTGCCTTCAGGACACAGAGCCGGCAGCAGCGTCATTGATGGCATTGGTTTGCTTTTTCTTCTGTTGCAGCACAAAACATACAGTTCCCAGTGTTGGTAGTAGATGAACTTGAAATCTTTGATGTTTGTGAGTCTTCTTGTACAGGGGGAAAGCTCTACCTCATGCCCTTGGAGAAACTCAAACAAAGAAATTGCAGAAAGTTCAATCCAGTCTTTCTCTGCCCAAGATAGATGCAGCCACTGTAAGCTAACACGGGAAATCACACAGCAAAGTGGTAGTTCCTTTTCACAACTTTTCCAGCTCTTCTTCTTGGCAGGTTCCTTGATGCAAAAGAGTTCTAAAGTTCTGGGGTCAGGGCCCCAATATTCATACCACATTTTCTATTTGTCCTCTTTGTGGCAAGGGTCTCTGAGGCCAGTCCAAACAAGCTCTACCCTCTCTGGCCCAGCTTCACTACAGGAGGTAGAGACAGCATTGTGCAAAAGAGACACTGCCTATTCAGGTGCTAGTGAAAACTCCTCCCACCACTCTAAATGCTGACCAGGCCTATTCAGCACCACTATGAGTTACCCAGGAGAGGCAGGGCCCCTCTCAACATCCCTTGTGGCTGTCTACAGTGAATGCACATCCCCAACCCCTGTAACTCCAAAACCAGACAGTCAATACACAAACCAGCAGATGCACACAGAATGGTTAGGCAAGAAAACACCCTAAGTTCAGGCATGCTAAAGTCTATTTCTCTATCTTGTCCCAATGGGAAGTTAGGCTTGTAAAATGTTACAAAGCAACTCCCATGTTAGCCTATGGGACAGATACCTGTCAATAGTGAAAAACAAATTTGGCAGTATTTCACTATCTGAACATGTCACACATACCATAACATGTCCAACCTTTCCCATACACTGCACCCTGCCCAAGGAGCCTACCTGAGGGGTGCCTTATATGTAAGAAAAGGGAAGGTTAGGCCTGGCAAGTGGGGGCTCTTGGCAGGTCGAAATGACAGAAAAACCTGTGCGCAGAAACTGCAGTGGCAGGTCTGAGACACCTTTAAAAGGCTGCTTGTGTGGGTGGCACAATCAGTGTTGCCGGCCTACTAGCAGCAATTGATTTACAGGTCCTGGGCATACACACAGTGCACTATACTAAGGACTTAGTAGTAAACCAAATAAGCCAAACATGGAAATACCAATCTATGAACCCAATTTACAGTAGGAGCACTTGCACTTTAACACTGAACAGCAGTGAAAAAGTACACCGATGCACTAAACCAGCCAAATGAATCCAACGTACCATAAAAACAGAAAGCAAGAAAGCAAAAAGACAGGGGAAACATTCCAAAAGATGCCAGGTCTAGCAATGGTCCAGAAAAGCAAACCCCAAACCAATTGCAGGCATTTTTCTGTAAGAAAGGTGGCAACCAGAATCTGCTGTAGCAGTAAAGCAAACATAACTTTTTCGCCTTTAAAAACCTCACTCAGCTACTGTAAAACTCATTGTCAATCGCTAAGGAATGCTAGTAAACTCAAAAATGGAGGCAGCCTCTATTTGTGGAGAACAAGCCAGAGTCATCATCATTATGGACATACAGGCCCTTATCCGCTCTCAAATGTCTATGTTTAAAACTAAGGCAAAGCTAACAATCAGAATAGTCATAATATTTTTTAATAGCAGAAAAAACCTTACTTATTTATGGATACTAAAAATCATAAAATGATGTCCTCTCCGGACCCTGAGTATCTTCTCGTTTGTATTTTGCTTCTAATCTTATCACCATTCCTCATTGCACCACTCTTGGCCACCTTGATTTCATATATCAGTATTTTCTTTTTTAGGGGACAGTTTTGTCCAGTGTCACAGATATATTGCGGTAAGAGAGGGGTTTAGGCAGTCCTGTGGGCCATTTGTCCATTGACTTTTATCATATAAGTTATGGAGGAGGGCTGAATTTATTTTATCAACTGTGGTACCCAGGAGGATGAAGCCTCTAGTTTGTTGTGAGGGTCTGGGCTTGAGTCATATTCGAAATACGACAAAAATCATTGTGTAGTCTCACCACATTTAAAACTGAACTACAAGTGTGTCTGTTTATATGTCATCTGAGAAAATTGAGTTTAAGGTATGCCCAGCTTTGATGATATCCCCCTATGCGAACTGTTTGACACTCAAGGCATACATGTTGTCTGTCACATTATCTCCCCATTTTGTTTTGTAAGATCTAGTTATTAGTGAAATGCTAATCATTAACATTTTCTGACCTATTATTGGTGCCACCTAGGAGCTTTCAGATTGTGCGTCCCAATCAGTCAAGCTTACATCTTCGTTGTAATTCTTGCTCCCCATCCCTGGATACATGTGTTACATTTTTCCTGCCTTGGTTTACTGTCCACTGTCCAGGCCGATAGACCTTCCAATAGTTTCCCTGTCCTACTACTATGGACAAAGGGTGGCATAAATGTACGTTTTTCTTCAGGGGTTTCTTGAGATCGCAGATGGCATCCATTCTGTAAGATTTTTTGTTGCATAAATCAGATACCGCGAGACTGCGAAGGCACCAGTTTCTCCTGAATGTAAAAGACTCATTCATTCCTCCATGAAATTTCAACGCATCTTTTGAATATTTTAAAACTCCCACAACCCCTCGTGGTTGTCTCTTCGCCATCACACCACATTCCACTATCTGTTTCAAAGCACTGCTATTTACACTTACAAAAGCAAGAATCAAATGGGCCCAGCAGTGGTGCGGGTAATTACTTTTTACAGAAGATTTGGTAGTCAGATTAGTGTTTTCCACTGGCCAAGGGTGTAATCTGAATGGGTTCAGCGCCATGTAATGACTGTATTTTCACTTCTGTGGCTGGCATTCATTCACCCCATACACATCTCTCGTTCATGTAACGAAGACCCATGGAAATAAAGTGATTTGCCCAAGACCACACATTTTCGGTCAGGTACGGAAACATGATTTTTCAACCCGTGAAATCGCTGCCCCTGGTATTTGAGTGGGTGTTCCTGACCCAGTGCCTGTTGAACTGACACTGAAATGCACTGGACGATCCTACAGCGTCGGGCATCTTTCCTGCTTTTGGACAGTCCACCACTGCCTGAAACTTTCTCCAACACTGAACTCTGTCTGCAGCGAGGGCGCCAGAACCATTTCGGAGAGTCCCTCCTGCAGAAGGCCTGATTAGATTCACAGGGCTGCCCTGGAATCCTGATTAGATTCACAGGCCTGCCCTGGAATCATCGCCAATGGCTTCATCTAAGATCACCAAAGCATGGAGACATGGATCTCTCATATACTTACTTTTTCCTTTAAATAATTGAAGAGGTCCTCACTAAAATATACGGCGATTGGAGGGCTCCCTGTAAGAACTCCTATTCAATAAGAGGTCCTTATGTTAGTCCACACACAAGAAATATATGTGAATAAAACTAAGAAGCTTATTTATGGGCCCCTTGCGCTGCCTCACTTTTTATGATGCTTCAGCGACGCAGTGTGCAGACCCATATCTACAAGGCCAGGCAAAGCTACTTTGCCTGGCTTTTCATGGCCTCATAGATATGGTGTAAGGCAACGAGGTGCAAGTAGCTGCGTTGCCGTACACTGCGTCAGGGAGGCGTTCCATGGGCATTGAGGTGGGCGTTCCCATGAAATACCGATGGGCTTTGACACATTCCCAGATTTACAAGGATCTGTAAACTTGGGAATGCGTCAAAACTGCACGCCTCCCTAGGGCAGGCGTTACAAGGAGAAATGTTTTTATTTCTCCTCGATTCTCCCTCTTTCTATGTGTGCTGCATTCTGCTGTACACATTAGAAAGAGGAAAACACCATCATGGTTTTTTTTCTTGTGAAGGAAGGTGTCCTTTCCTGCAGAAAAAAAATCCTATAAAAAATTCAAACACCCTCAAACCATGGTGCAAGGGTGCCTGCGTTGTTGCTAGGCACTATTTTCTGGACCGGCTCAAAGGATAGGAATGTACCATATCTCCTAAATATGGTGCATTCCTGACTTTTTGATTTGGCTTACGGTAGCCAGGCAAAAACACTTGCGGCCTAAAGGGGCTTATTTATAAGCCCTTTGCACTACCAGTCCATCACTTTTTCTGATGCTCAGTGGCGCAGAGTGCAGAGCCATATCTACGAGGCCACACAAAGCCAATCTGTTTGGCTTTTCATGTCCTCGTAGATAGGGTGTAAGGGAACCCAGCGCAAGCTGCTACGCTGCCATACATATGTCAAAACTTTACACCTCCCCAGGGTAGGCATAAGAAGAAGAAATATGTTTATTTCTCCTCACTTTTTCCTCTATCTTTGTGTGCTGAATTCTCCACCACACATAGAAAGAGGAAAACGCCATGGTGCAAGGGTGCCTGTGTTGGCGCTAGGCGCCATATTGTGCACCAGCGCAGGAGGAAAGCACAGGAATGCACCGCATCCTGTAAATACAGTGCATTCCTGCCGTTTCGATTTGGCGTAGGGCAGCACCGCAAAAACACTTATGGTGCTGCCCTATGCCAAATCATTGTAAATGAAGCCCTAAGTTTATAGTTACAAATAGTTTTTAATTGCTAAGAAGTTCTACCATCATAAATGGAGCAAGCATTAAGGACATTTCTTAAAGTAATGCAGTGCTTCTAACAAATCGCCCATCTGTACGCGAGCCCGAGCATACTATGAATCTGAGTAATTTGCAGCAAACAGGGAGGTGCTGCCAATAGCAAGCCGCCATTGGTGCGGTCCAGCCCCCCTCCCGTACCTCAGCATATTAGCGTGTCACTGCGCATACAGCATCACTCTTGCGTACAAACTGAGAAGTGAGGTGGGTGTAGGGTGAGAAGTGCCAGAGCAATGGCCACTTTCAGCTGGGGGCGGTAGAATGTTCCCTGTCAGAGGTGGTCAGGAATTAATGCCCTAAATAAAATAATAAATTATATAATATGTATCATAATGATATCCTACTTCTCCGTCATCACTTCATCCATCAATAACTCGACTTCACACCTATTTGTAATCGGTGTACAGTATCACAATATTTCCACCACACATCCATTCTTTACATGCAGGGTCCATTGTGCTATCATTGTACCCAAATATCCTACAAGGGTGTAGTGGTCACTCTGCAGTCCACAGGTCTGAATATTCACTGTTGTACAATTCAAAACTGATGCACAAAGTTCCCCTAGGGGGTGGGTGTGTGTGGATGATCGATCCACCTCTCTCCAAGGGTGGTTGTATGCGAGAGACAGGGACAGTTGCCCCTTATCGGAATTAGGGAAACCTCACACAACAGGTCGGTTCTACGGCTACTGTCATGTCACCAACCGATTGTTTCGTGTCATCATCGGCTCCCTGCTCCTGCGTCAGGCCGGCGCTGCAATGCCTGACGGGTAGCACAAAGTGCTACTCTTTTGCGGAGATCTTTTATTCCTGGCCGATGTGTGGGTGAGTGTGAGGGGCCCAAGTGTGTACGTAGTGAGCGTGGAGGTGTGGTTTAAAAAAAGTCAGTATAGTCTACTCTGGGCAATTTTATTCTGGTAGCTAACTGCTTTCATTAAAAATAAGAGGGGTATGGGAAATCCACCAAGCTATGTATGGGACAACCCGTTCAACCCTCAGAAGGGGTCAGGTCGACATGTTTCATGCCATCACGGCAATTCATCAGGACCTAAAAAGTGCTCATATACTAGGACGGAGCCCAAGGTGGGCCGCACTATGTAGTGGATACAACCTGAGGGGTCACGAACTGGAACAGGAGGAGTTCCTGAATTGTAGTTCACCCCTCAATCGCAACGATTGAGGGGTGAACTACAATTCGGGAACTCCTCCTGTTCCAGTTCGTGACCCCTCAGGTTGTATCCACTACATAGTACGGCCCACCTTGGGCTCCGTCCTAGTATATGAGCACTTTTTAGGTCCTGATGAATTGCCGTGATGGCATGAAATATGTCGACCTGACCCCTTCTGAGGGTTGAACGGGTTGTCCCATACATAGCTTGGTGGATTTCCCATACCCCTCTTATTTTTAATGAAAGCAGTTAGCTACCAGAATAAAATTGCCCAGAGTAGACTATACTGACTTTTTTTAAACCACACCTCCACGCTCACTACGTACACACTTGGGCCCCTCACACTCACCCACACATCGGCCAGGAATAAAAGATCTCCGCAAAAGAGTAGCACTTTGTGCTACCCGTCAGGCATTGCAGCGCCGGCCTGACGCAGGAGCAGGGAGCCGATGATGACACGAAACAATCGGTTGGTGACATGACAGTAGCCGTAGAACCGACCTGTTGTGTGAGGTTTCCCTAATTCCGATAAGGGGCAACTGTCCCTGTCTCTCGCATACAACCACCCTTGGAGAGAGGTGGATCGATCATCCACACACACCCACCCCCTAGGGGAACTTTGTGCATCAGTTTTGAATTGTACTTCACGGGACGTGCTCACTGGACCCCTCTAAATATTGTCCCTCAAACCCCTGTCCCTCCTAGTTGATTACATATTCACTGTTGTAGACACTAAACAAGGCTTAGTGCATCCCTGCGGATACTACATCCAAGTGTGTTGTACCTTTAGGGTCCAGGCAACACAAACCCCAGTGGATACATAGACTTGGAAGTGCAGAGCCAGCTGTGCATGGCTCTGAATGTACCACAGTGCTCTCAGCACATACCATACACCACTGTGCGTGGCTCTGAATGTACCGCAGTGCTCTGAGCACATATCATACACCCCTATGCGTGTCTCTGAATGTACCACCGTGCTCTGAGCACATGCAACACACCACTGTGCGTGGCTCTGAATGTAGCGCAGTACACTGAGCACATACCACACACAACTGTGCGTGGCTCTGAATGTACTGCAGTGCTCTGAGCACATACCACACACAATTGTATGTGGCACTGAATGTGCCACAGTGCTCTGAGCACATACCACACACAACTGTGCATGGCTCTGAATGTACTGCAGTGCTCTGAGCACATACCACACACAACTGTGCATGGCTCTGAATGTACTGCAGTGCTCTGAGCACATACCACACACAATTGTATATGGCTCTGAATGTACCACAGTGCTCTCAGCACATACCATTTACCACTGTGCGTGGCTCTGAATGTACCGCAGTGCTCTGAGCACATATCATACACCCCTATGCGTGTCTCTGAATGTACCGCCGTGCTCTGAGCACATGCAACACACCACTGTGCGTGGCTCTGAATGTAGCGCAGTACACTGAGCACATACCACACACAACTGTGCGTGGCTCTGAATGTACTGCAGGGCTCTGAGCACATACCACACACAATTGTATGTGGCACTGAATGTGCTACAGTGCTCTGAGCACATACCACACACAACTGTGCATCGCTCTGAATGTAGCGCAGTGCTCTGAGCACATACCACACACAACTGTGCATGGCTCTGAATGTAAAGCGGTACTCTGAGCACATATCACACACAACTGTGCGTGGCTCTGAATGTACAGCGGTGGTCTGAGCACATATCACACACAACTTTGCGTGGCTCTGAATGTACCGCAGTGCTCTAAGCACATACCACACACAGTAGTAAGTGGCTCTGAATGTACCGCAGCGCTCTGCGCACATGCCACACACGACTGTACGTGGCTTTGAATGTACTGCAGTACTCTGAGCACATACCACACACAACTGTGCGAGGCTCTGAATGTACCGCACAACCACATACCACCCACAGTTGTGTGTGGCTCTGAATGTACCGCAGTGCTCTAAGCACATACCACACACAGCTGTGCGTGGCTCTGAATGTACCGCAGTGCTCTAAGCACATACCACACACAACTGTACGTGCCTCTGAATGTACCGCAGTGCTTTGAGCACATGACACACACACAACTGTACGTGGCTCTGAATGTATCGTTGTGCTCTGAGCACATGCCACACATGACTGTAAGTGGCCCTGAATGTACCGCAGTGCTCTGAGCACATACCACACACAACTGCGCATGGCTCTGAATGTACTCCAGTGCTCTGAGCACATACCACACACAGCTGTGCGTGGCTCTGAATGTACCGCAGTGCTCTGAGCACATGCCACAGGTGATTGCACATGGCTCTGAATGTTCCGCAGTGCTCTAAGCACATACCACACACAACTATGCGTGGCTCTGAATGTACCGCAGTGCTCTAAGCACATACCACACACAGCTGTACGTGGCTTTGAATGTACCACAACGCTCTGAGCACATGCAACGCATGACTGTATGTGGCTCTGAATGTACCATAGAGCTCTGAGCACATACCACACACAACTGTGCATGGCTCTGAATGTACCTCAGTGCTCTGAGCACATACCACACACAGCTGTATGTGGCTCTGAATGGTCAATACACATGTCCTGTAAACATAATACCCAACTTTAAATGGTTCTGAATGTAGCACTGTCCTATATACGCATTACTCAACGGTACAAGGTATCGAAGACACTGCAGCTATGAAAATATAGGGGCAGATTTACAAGAAACTGATGCATCTCTGCATTATAGCAAAGATGCGTCAGTTTACTTGCCTCACTCCAAAAAAAACTTGCGCCACCATGGATCTTGTATATTTCACTGTGTCACTTTTACAAGGCTTTCTTGCATCGGAACGCCCAACCTACATTCATTATACCTGACGCAGGTATAATGTGGCGCAGGGCTTTACAACGTGACGCATCTCCCTAGATGCGTCCCGTGTAAATGTGTTGCAACAAAGTGCATTGTTTATGCCGCCATGATGCAACGGCGGTGTAAAAGTGTTGCAAGGGGCTGGTAAATCTGCCCCACAGAATCCAACTATAAACGGTTCTGTATGTACCGCAGTCCTGTAACCCAACTGTACATGGTTTCAAATGTCCCCCGCTCATGTAAATAATATACACTCCTAGTATAAACGGTTCGGAATGTACCATCGACTTATAAACGCATAAACCAGCTGTACAGGCTCAGAAGGGGCACGGTTCTGTATACAAATAGCCCGGCTGCCTGAGCACTGGTCTGACTTTCCCCCAGGGCTGTTAATACATATCGTTGCATATAGTTCTGAACAGGCAGCCGTCCCGAATTTGGGCACACATAACTGTACAATGCCTTATTCTGCAGCTTCCTCTTCCGGTTAGAGCTCTGGGGCAGGGCTCCATCAGAGGCAGAGGCCTGTATCCTTGGAGAGTCATATGATCAGTAAACGGGGATGGTAAGAGCCCCTCCCACTGCCCTCAGGCCTGGGGAGTGTCTTTATCTCAGAGCAGATGCCCTTATCCCAGAGCAATCACTAGGGGTGGAAGTGAGAATCCCGGCCACATTCTCTGGCAGCAACGGGCTCTTGTCTTCAGTGTGGCTGTCATCGCTTCTGAGATAGGCAGGGAAGCTTGCCAGCTCTCCGCTCACCTATAAAGGCACAGAATCATCCACTCTCCCCTCCAAAGTGCTGCGTTGATGCGACCATCCTGTAGTATAGAAGATAGCCAGGCTGGCGTCTGCCTCTGCAGCAGCGGTTTTGTGTCCACAGCCGATTTGGCGTTGTAGCGCGCGCATTGTAATTTGTTTTGGTTATTTATTTCTTTACTCAACTTTGTTCGGCCCAATTCCGGAGTTTACTGACCGGTTGACTCCGTGTTTCACAAACTATTCATTTTTGTTTTGTTAATAAACCCTTTCATAATATGATTGCATATGAGGAAGGTTAGGGTTCAGCCTTACACTGTGATTAATTATGCAGCATAGTAAAACAAAATTGTGATAGTATTTTGTCTTTATTTTGCAATTTTTATATGTTAACACTGAACAAAGGTTTCACCTCATTAGTACCAGTTTCACACCCAAATTCAGCAATAATTAAATGAAAGGTGACCATTTAATCTTTGCAAAGGACCCTCCACCGCTCCGCACCACGTGCTGGCGTGTTTTAGTAACTCTTGATATGTTTTAACTAGAAACTAATTTTGGGGTTAAAATCTGCAAGTTTTAAAGCAGATTATGTGGCAAATGTGGCATATCCATAATTATGAGAAAAACACTTTAAGCACAAAATCACATACTTCCAGTGCCCCCGTGTTAGAGAACATGACAGCAGAGGGCAAGTAATAGGTTTAGCATCATGGTTAGGAGAGCGGTTTAGGCTATCAAACATTAAAAACAAAATATTGAATTTGAGAAATTACACACAAAAAAATCAAACTTTTGCTTTTCATACTAATTTCCAGTACCATAGTCTGCATAAGATGTTGAACTATCCACCTTACTTTTTGCTTCAAACTTTTGGCTCTTAGAAATCTAAATGTACAACTTTCAACTGAGGACCTTTCCAGCAGCAGTATTGGTTCTGCTACATCTCTGAACAGCATCTGGCATGCAAGAACGTGTCACCTAGGTAATGGTCCTGAGGGAATGTGCGGTTCGACCTGGATTATGCTGCAGTAAAACTCTGTGATTGGCTTGATGATGCTGTACTGAAATGTATTGATGGGCCTAGGTGGTACTTTATTGACCTCTTTGCTGGGTTTGGATGGCACTGAACTGAACCAGATTGCTTGCCAGGATGCTGCAGCAATAATTAGGTCTATTTGTATAATGCTTTCAGCGAGCCCTCTTTCACCATTGATCTGTTGTGATATTCATATTTTTCTTCATCCTACTACATGGGAAAAAGGATGATCCCAGTTCAGACGCTGGTTTATTTCAGTGCGAGAGAGATGATATTTTGCTCTTTCACAAGGAATACATCCATGCACAATGTAGTTCCCTTTAGTACCTTCAGAAGAGGGCTGGCTGAAACCCTTTACAACTATATATATATATATATATATATATATATATATATATATATATATATATATATATATATATATATATATATATATATAATATATACATTGTTACTAATAATCAAAAGGCCTTGGTTACCGACAGACCTAAAATGGAAACAGTGAATGGTAGAATGCTTGAATTCATCTCAGCCACTCAGGCCACATTCCAGTGTAACATTTTCCGTCCACTATGCCACTTTAGCCAAAGTGCAAATCAGACATATGCAAATCAGATTTGGCCTGCTCCAGTAGGAACAGCACAGCACAAAGTGCCAGGCCAGATACTGTCCAGAGTGGAACGTAAGCAATACCAGTCCAATGTTGGCCCTTATCAGCGAGGTCCAGCTTCCATCCAATGGCAATGAGCATGAGATCCACTTCTGGGTTCGCCAACCACATGTAGGATTGGTCACAGACACCAAGTAATTACCAGTGACTGAGAGTAATTCTGGCTTCTACACTTCAATTAGGGTTTTTTTCCTACCCAATGGGGGAATGGAGACATTTTACATGCTAGCATTGGGGCCCATTCTACATTTACTCCACCAAAGTTAGGGTTACTTGTCTTCTTGTCTTAAGAGGGCCTGGCCTATTGGTATTTTCCAGTCAACGATAAATGACACACGTTTAGGTTTTTTTCCTAGCTTTTTAATTGCTGTTGTACTATTGTATGTGTTTGAAAGTAACTGCTCTTGGGGGTTTATGGTGAATGTTGGCTCTGACCGTCTGATTTTCCATGAAATATTATTGGTAAACAGTCAAGAAATGAATGGGTCATATTTAAATTTAGTTTGAGTTTCCAGGGAATAGATATGTGCAAAAACACTTCAAAAACACAAAAGGTGATGGGAGGACTTGCAATAAACCGATTGTTCTTTGGCCCACCAGGCCACCTCAGTTTGGATTCAGCCATATGCGAATTAATTTTGGCCCCTCTCCAACAGGAACAGTCCAGCCCGTACTGCCAGGCCAGGTCTTTTCCAAACCGGAACACAAGCACCCCTAAACCAGTTTCACCCTTATTGTGGCTCTTCAGTTTGGTGTAGCTTGGTTTCAGTGGCACAGTGAACGAGGGACCTACGTACCCCGAGTCACTTAGGACGTTACACTAAACATACAAAAAGTGATAGGAGGAATGCTTACTATAAGTCTAACCACTGGCAATTGCTCGGGTAGAATTCCAAACCACAGTTCTTGTGTCCACCATGCCATGTCAGCTTGGACCCAGCCATATGAAAATCAGTCTTGACCCTTTCAGAACAGGTCCTCCCAGAACTGGAACACAAGCAAAGACTGCACAAACATCTTCAGAGATGCACACAGCTATATTCAAACATATTTGCATGCAGAAGAATGTGCGCACCCTCTTGCATGCCCAACAACGCATGCCCAAACCTTCACATACAGCGGCCTAGTCTCAAAGGCATTTTGGAGTACTTAAAGTAGTATTCCCACTATTATGTCAAATGTACTTTGAAAAGCCTTTGTGACTTGATCCCAAAATATCTAAAAATGATAATAAAATGGCAATATCCACGGAACGGTCACATACAATTAGTACCTATAGAAACCACAGTACCCTCTCTGCACTCCTACTATTGGGAGTCAGACATTTCGGGCCAGTTCACAGGGGCGTGAGAGTATATAAAATGCAGTACTACATCCCCTACTCATGAACGCTTTGGTGAACCAGCCCTAAGTGATATTCCTAGTTTGGGGCCTTCAAGCATGCAGTTATCCTTAAGCACACATGCACGCACACTGACCACATGCACGCACACTCACCACTGCACAATGCTGCGCACACACAGGCATTATGCATAGATTAATCACAGCATAAAAAAAGTAAATTTAATTAAGCGAAAAGGACGCCTTGATGCACTGCTCCGCGTTTCAAACGCTACAGCTTATAAGTGCTTCCTCTGTAGAAGGATCCAGTAGATACAGGGTCAGATGTACGACTCTTTCATTTCGCGCCTCGTAATTTGCGACTCATTGTGAGGCGCAAATTGCGAGGCGCTAAATGAAATGTACAACAGTGTTAGTGCACTGTTTTGCGATTCCCAATGGGGTCACAAATTGTGAGGCTAATTAATATTAATGAGTCTCTGAAAACTTGCGAGCCCATTGGGAATGCCAGCCCTCCCAGGGATGATGGCCTGCTGGGCTCAGCAGACCAGACTGCTTTTTAATAAAGCAGCTTTTTCTTTTGTTTTTAATGCAGCTCATTTTCCTTAAAGGAAAACTGGATGCATTTAAAAATAAAAAATTAAACGTTTTCGTTTCAATTTTTAACGGCTGGCAGTGGTCCCCACAAAAAATATTTTTGGAGACAGTCACAAAGTGGAAGGGGTTCCCTGGGGACCCGTTCCAAATTGCGACTGGATTACCAACCTCTTGAAGAGGGTGGTAATTTGCGAGTGTTTTGCGACCTCAATTACGGTCACAAAACATTCACACATAGCATTGCGGACATTATTAGGAAGAGAACGTCCCTTCCTAATTGCGACTCGCAATTCCTAAATTGGGACTCGCTATTTAGGAATTGTACATGGCCAACAGTGATTTTGAATACGCAAACGGGTTCGCAAACCCGTTTGCGCTTGCAAAATCGCATCGTACATCTGGCCCACAAAGTTTTGTATTTCAGTTATGATGAGAAAAAACAGCAGATTGCTCTTTTGTGACTGATGGCGGAGACCACTGGACGAGCTATCCATCAGCTGCTGGCCTCAGACAGGAGTCCGCATTCCTTCACTCCCCAGTTGTTAATGGGATATTCCTTTTCCGTCTCATTCTTGTCTCTGTGGCTGTCCAGGCGCCCGCGCCTGTGAGGCTCGCAGTGGGGGACACGCAAATTATATTCTCGTTTCAGGAAATGCCCCGAAGTGGGAGTACTGGCCTCCAAAACTATGAACGTGGAACAAACAGATTGATTGTTGGGGGATGCGGTAAGAAAGCAAGAGAGAGGTGAAATTAAAACACGCAAAAGATAGGGCACGAGGGAGTGCGCGAGAGCGACAGTAAGGCATGAATAACGAGAGAGCGGGGTGGAGAGGGGGCGAAAGGAAGAAGGGAGCGATAGAGGCACCGAGATAGAGACAGAGACGATGGAAGAAGAGATAATAAAAAGACGGAGGAAAAGACGAGCGTAGAGCTATAGGTAGATGGAAGGAGGGAAGCCAGAAGAAGCTGGGGGGTGGACAAAAACAGACATCAGCGCACACTGACAACACTAGACAGAGAGAACAAGCAGGAGGGAGGAACTGAAATCAGAATATAAAGAGGAATAAACAATAGTAGAATTAAGAGAAGGAGAGAAACAGAGGAGTGAGAGCAGAAAAAAAGGACAGCGCAGAAGAGAGGGGAGAGGGGGCAGAAAAGGACAGAGAGGGTCAGTGAGAATGAAGAAGCAAGAGAGCAGGAGGGAATGCAGAAGAGAGAGGACTAGAAAAGACAGCACAAGATAGAAAGAGACAGAAGACAGACAAGAGAGAGGAGCCAGCGCATGACACAGAGTGGTCGTTTCCTCCTGGTTCGCTTCCGGTTCAGCTAGGCCTGAAGGACTCTTTTAATTATACCATACATGTTTTACTCTGAGGGGTGGTGTAGGCCCCCTCAACCAGTGAGGTGGGAGAGGGGTAATCCTTCAGCGCCCCTCCCCCCCTCGCCCCCTGGGTGGGGTGTGAGTGGAGGAACGGTGTGGAAGTGAAGGGGGGACAGTAGCTCTGGTAGAAGAGAGTAGTGAATGCTGACCCCCTGGGTTGGAGCCAGGGACAGGAGTGGCTGTTTGTTAGTTATTGCAGCCAAAGTCTCATGAGATTTTACAAGGTTGAAATCCCAGCTGGCCGCTATTACAGCCAGAGCGTCTTATGGTTCACTCTGCTGGAATTACCGGCCAGTAAAATTGGGTTGGTGTTCTTGCATATGGCCCAGGGCTTTAAGTGGGCCGTATCTGACCGGGTCTAAGCACCCGCAGTTTTTAGGTCTCGCCTGATCCAGCACATACGCTGGTCTGGCCGAGACATTTAGTAGGTGATTTTTCAAAGTGCTACTGGCGTGCGATACGCTTGAGTTCACGTGCGCAGCCACCATCTGTCTCCTATGTCACGGGTCATTAAGTTGCTTGTTTTTATTTCCCGTGCTTTCCCCTCTGCCTCCGTCCGATCACTTTCACTTTCATTTGAATCCAAATGTAAATTACCGTGGTGTGCAAACTTTTTCGAGTTGCATCAAAATAGTTGATACTTATTGGTCTCAAATTTTGCAGTCTCTTACGTGCATGACCACGTATTTACTCTGCTTGTCAATGCCTACCAACTATACAAATTGGTATCGGGCTTAATTTAATTGCTCCCAACACGCAACTTGCATGGATTACAGTACGCACACACAACCACAACCACACACAACCACAACCATACACAACCACACAAAGCCAAACACACAACCACACTCACAACCACACCCACACACACAACCGCATCCACAACCACACACACAACCACTCACAACCACACAAAAACACATACACAACCACACACACACACACAACCACACACACAACCACACCCAAAACCATCCACACACATCCACGCACACAACCACACAAAACCACACACACAACCACACACACACAAAACTACTCACACAACCACACACTCAACCACACACACACACACAACCACACATACACAACCTCCCACAACCACACCCACACACGCAACCACACACAAAACCACACACAAACACACACACACAAACACACACAACCACACACACAACCACACACATACACAACCAGACACACACACACAACCACACACCCACACAACCACACACAACCACACACACAACCACACACACAACCACAACCACACACAACCACACACACACAACCACACACAACCACACACAACCACAACCACAAACAACCACACACACAACCATGCCCAACCACACACACAACCACACACACAACCACACACAACCACAACCACACACACAAACACAGCCACACACACAACCACAACTACACACACAACCACACACACAACCACACACAAACACAGACAACCACACACACAAACACACACAACCACACACACAAGCACACACACAACCACATACAACCACACACACAACCACTCACAACCACAACCACCCACCCACAACCACACACACACAACCACACACACACACAACCAAACACACAACCACACCCACACAAACAGCCACAACCGCACACACCACACACATACCACACACAACCACACACAAACACAACCACAAACACACACAACCACACCCACAACCGCAACAAAAAGTGTTATGGAAAATTGACTCTTTTAAAAATTCTGATTCCCCCAGAATCCGAGTCCTCCACAACACCCTGTTGTTTTGGCTGTCAGCTGTGAAAAGGAGACCAATATTGCCCCCATTTTTATTATTCTGTATCCTCGGTTCAATTCTGGGGTGCTTTTTAGGTGTTGCCTGACCCAGCACATGCGCTAGGCTGGCGAGACATTTAGTGAGGGCTCAGAAAATGCTACCATGGCCAGCCTGGCCAGCCTAGAGCTACAGTAAATGTGCACGGGCGCGCGCTTAGGAGCCGAGGCACCAAATGGCAAACCTCGTCATACTCATTAAGCGCCCGATATCACTTTCACCCGCGATCAGTTTAGCAGCGCCCCTTTGATGTTCTCGTTCAAAGAACATCAAACATCAAAGAACATGTTGTTGTGTTAATGCTTTGCTGTGCCCGTTTGACTTACAATGTGCTTCCTCTTTCCACAAACTCGGTGTTTGTGTTCCTTTATTTTGAGATGCTTTTAGCATTACTGTCACACACACAACACACACACAACCACACACACAACCACACACACAACCACACACACACAACCACACACACCACCACACATACAACCACACACATACTCACACACACAACCACACACAACAACCACACAACCACACACACAACCACACACACACAACCCCACACACAACCACACAACCACACCCACAACCACACACACAACTACACCCACAGCCACACACACACACAACCATACCCACAACCACACTCACACAACCACACCCAACCACACAACCACACACGCAACCACACACACAACCACACACACAACCACAACCACACACACATAAACACACACAACCACACACACAACCACACACACACAACCAAACACACCTAACCACACCCATACACACAACCACACACACACAACCACACACACACACACAACCAAACACACAACCACACACAACCACACACACAACCACACACACAACCACAACCACACACACCACCACACACAACCACACACACAACCTCAAACACAACCACAAACACAACACACACAACCACACCACACACCCAACCACACACACAACCACACACACACAACCACACACACAACCACACACACACACACAACCACACACACACAACCACACAAACAACCACACACACAACCACAACCACACACACATAACCACAACCACACACACAACCACACACACATCCACAACCACACACACCTCACACACAACCACAGACACAACCATACACATACACACACAACCTCACATACACACACACATACACACAACCACACACAACCACACACACACAACCACACACACACAACCAAACACACAACCACACACAATCACACCCACAACCATACCCAACCACACACACAACCACACACACAACCACAAACACAACCACAAACACAACACACACAACCACACCACACACACAACCACACACACACACACACACAATCACACACACAACCACACACAACCGCACATCCACACACACCTACAACCACACCCACAACCACACCCACACACAACCACAACCACACACACACACAACCACACACACAAACACACAAACACACACACAACTACACACAACCACACACACAACCACACACACAACCACACACATACACCCAACCACACACACACATACACACAACCATACACACAAGCACAACCACACACACACACAACCACACATGCCACACACACAACCACAACCACACCACAACCACAACCACACACAAAACCACACACAATCACACACACAACCACACACAACCATAAGCACACATACAACCACACACACACACACACACACACACAACCACACACACATCCACAACCACACATAAAACCACACATACAACCACACACACACACATACAACCAAACACACACACAACCACACACACAACCACACACACAGACATAGCCACACACATACACAAGCACACACACACAGGCACACACACAACCACAAACACGCAGCCACACACACACACAGCAACACACATAACCACAACCACACACACACACAACCACACACACACAACCATACACACAACCACACACAACCACACACAACCACACAACCACACACAACCACACAACCACACACACAACCACAACCACACACACAACCACACACAACCACACATCCACACACCCACACCCACAACCACACCCACACCCACAACTGCACGCACACACAACCACACACAACCACACACACAACCACACACACACACAACCACACTCACACAACCACACACACACACACATAACCACACACACACACAACCACACACACAACCACACCAAGCATTGGCATAGCCAAAAGGTCTCGCCTTTGGGACCTTATAAGTGTTTAGTCACTCAACAGTTGATGTGGTTGCACCAAGGATATTGTGCTGCATAACTAAACACTTAGAAGTTCCCAAAAGCGAGAGCTATCGGCTATGCCAAAGCTTGTTTAACTTGTCTCTAGTTCATTGCGAATCTTACCGTTACTAATTCAAATTCTGTTAGCTTTGGCTTATTTGCAATGCAACCTTTATCTCAATAAGTTGCTGTGACAAGCTGCAAGTCCGCTACGGAAGACCATTCATTTGCTAATTATTTTCCACATAAGGTTGCAAAGCCATAAAGTGGAGAATTCAGGATTTTGAATAGTTTCTTGTTTTAAGATGTGACTCTCTCCTGGCACCCGCCTTTCAGAGGTTCTTGCATCCACCCAAATCTGGCCTGGCACTGGTGGGTCCCAGCCTGGCACACACCAGGTGATGATCTCCGCACCTCCTTCTAGACCCCAGCTCACTACTGTTTGCAGTCTGTCACTCACCCCTCACCACCCTGGCACTCACCCTTCACCCCTCAGGCCTGGCAGTCACTCCTCGCACCTGGTACTCACCCTTCTCCCTCCCTGGCACTCAGCATTGACTCTGCGTGACACTCAACTGTCACCTCCCTGACACTCACCCATGTCCCTCCTGGCATTCACTACTCGCCCCCTTGGCACTCACCCTTCACGTCCATGGCACAAGCCCTTCACCCCCCTAGCCTGGCAGCTACCCTTCACCCCTTGCAGTCACCCTTCCCCTCCCTGGCACTCACTCTTGACCCTCCTGGCTCTTACGACTCACCTCATGGCACTCAACCTTCATCTCCCTGGCACTCACCCTTCACCCCTGACCTGGCACTCAACCTTCACCTCTGTGGCACTAGCCCTTCACCCCCCCGGCCTGGCAGCTACCCCTGACCCCTGGCATTCATACTTACCCCTTCTCTGCACTCACCCTTCTCCTCCATGGCACTCACCCTTGACCCTCCTGACTCTTATGTCTCATCTCCCTGGCACTCACTCCTCACCTCTCTGTCACTCACCCTTCACCCCCATGGCCTGACAGTCACCCCTGTCCCTCTTGGCATTCACTCCTCACCTCCCTGTCACTCACCCTTGACCCTCCTGGCACTAGCAGACATAACATAGCATAACAAACATTGGCATTGCCAATAGGTCTTGCCTTTGGGACGTTATAAGTGTTTAGCCACGCAACAGTTGATGTTGTTGCACCAAGGATATTGTGCTGCATAACTAAGTACTTAGAAGGTCCCCAAAAGCAAGACCTATTGGCTATGCCATTGTTTCAAGGGGGCCTCAAAACAGGGCTCTATCATGCTCTGTTTTGTTCCCTGGCACAGGCAGTCTCTTTTTTTCCCCGGACTGCAGTGACAGCAGGCACATCAATGTGCGCGTGCTCACACAGCTCACTTCTCACTTGTTAAGTTACGGCATGACATCATGCCAGGTGAGTGTTGTAGGGGAAGGGAAATCCTTTAAAGAGAGTCATTTTCTCTCTGGATTTCCCTTCTCATTTTGAAACTCAGGAGCAGCAACATTGTCGTGGTGTCACCAGGGCATTTAGTGGAAGCGTTTTAAATATTATATACAAGCCGTAGTTGCTGCTTATTTATCTAATGCAACTAACAACCATTGACAAACCAATAGTCCTGACTTGTTATAGGTATGATGTTACCTGTTGTATCATATTTAGACGCAATGACAGAAACATCAAAATACAAGTAGGGCGGCACACTATGCTAAGCAGCGATTTTTAGATTAAGTGCTTTAAGCCATGCCCTTAATTACATTGGCCATGCCCCATTGAGAGACCCTCCAGTTTTTTCATGCCACTTAAAGCCCTGTATAGACCCCTGGGTCTGCCGTGATCAGGCAGACGGATTCCATGCGGTAATCTCACCTGACTCATAATCTGGGTCTATAATGTAACAATGGGCGGGAATAAGGCTAACCTGGGGGAGGGTAAGAGCCACAAGGGCAGACAGGAAGGAGGACGTGACGGGGAGCAGAAGCGGAACTGGAGGGGGAAGTAATGAGAGGATATTTATGCAGGAAGGTCCACCCTACAACTTCCTGTCCTCTCACTTCCTTTCCCAGAAACTTTGTGCATGGCGCATCCCCTGCACTTCTAAACATGTATCTGTCACTGTGTGGTCAAATAGCATGTATCACAGCTGATTGCATACTGCCCATTGACAAGAGAACCCCTTGCCGCTAGGTGAGACCACAGAGACTTTACAATCACTGGTAGCACTTTACAATCACTGGTAGTGTGATCCTAGTTATATTGGCTGGCCGCGGCCCCTCCTTGGAAGGCATAAGGTAGAGCTGGTGGCAGAATCCACAGTTGCACGTGTTGCCAGTCCGCAACTTCGAGGTCAGATCTCCTCACAGTATATATTACCACCATTTGACTTGTCCATTTCACCTGTGTTGCTCTTAGCCACTCCTGTGGGAATGCCAGAGCTCTATTGTGGTCAAAGGAAGCAAACATCACTAACGGACAATTCACACATAAATTGGTTTCAGTTGTATGAAACAGGTCACTCTAAGGCAGGGCCAATGGATTATGCGCTTCTATAGCCCCAGATTTTTTCCCTATAATTATGGATTTGCAGCATTTGCTACATAATCCTCCACGTACTGCATAATCTGCAGATTTTTATTAAAAAAATGTTGTTCCTAGGTCACTAAGTTACTACAAACGTCGTGACATGTTCACGCACAGTGCAATGCCCTTTGCCAATTTTAAGGGGGGATCTTTCAGTTGCTTATTTCTGTATTTGGTTGTTAAACTGAAATGTTTGCCCAGACAGCATTTCCATGTGTAAAAATGACAAAGTAATACTATCAAAACATGTGCCGCATTGTGCTGCATAATTTGCGTTTTCTTGCCACATAATCCAGTCAACCATGCTGCATAATTTGGCGCGCCCCTGCTGCATGAGATTCCTGTGGCCCTGCTCTAAGGTGACAGGCATGTGAATGCTTGCAGGATCACGCTATTCTAGCACATTTCTTAAAACATGCTTATGCAGTTCAATTTATGCAGCAGCACCGGCCGAGGTGTCTATGCATGTGACATGAAAGCAGCCCTAACATAGAAAGAGTGCACTGACACGTGCTTGACGCATTCTTTTCCCCAGATTTATTCTTGAGCGTCCTAGCGCTCACTCTTTGTGGCTTCAGCCTGAGCACAATGGCAAATCATGATCAAAGCACAACTTTGGTCCTCATTCACGACATCAAAACACTATCCATGTAGACCAGACAGCAAATAGGCATTCTTCCAGCCATGGTGCCCCAATGGAATAGTGTGCTACTCAGGCACAAATGCTCTTCGGTGCGTCGTCTGTGGTATTAGCAGTGCTTCATTTGAGCCAGAGGGTACTGGTGCTGGCAACCAGCACTTAATCACCTACACCAGAGCTTTTCATGAGCACCAATTAACGAGACGTTCTGGTGGCTAATGCATCCATTGCAGGGGCCTGTGTTCGACCTCATAGTCACAGGTTCATATCCTGGCAAGTTCACTCAGCCTTTCCTCTATCTGAGGTTCATAAAATTAGTACAATTGTTTTGGGTAACACTAAACATCTGTTATTCAGCACCAATATACCCTGTTAGGGGTGAACTTTCACTTTACAAATATATATGTTATGATTTGCCCAGAATCACAGGATTTTGAGCCAACACGGAGGCTGTAATCTGGCTCTCCAGCTCCAAAGTCGGCAGCTCAGGCCATTACACCACATCATTTCCCCACTTTCATGGTTAGTAGTTGGTTCTGTTGTAGACGGAGCTAACAGAAGAAATGGGCTGGTGCAAGCTGCCTCCAGACGAGAGCCCCGGCACGTATTTTTTTTTTTTTTACAAATTAACCACTGGTTAAGTGCTTCTACAATATGATACAATAGTGCACTGGCGTGTGTGTCCGGACTGGAAACTGCCCTTTAGGTAGTCTCTGCCTGTGCTAGATGCTTATCAGACCAGCATAGCAGTCAGAAGACCTAAGCAGGTTGTGGTTTAGGTGCTACAGCTATTATGTGCTACATATATTTTGCTGTGGAAAGCCCAGCGCTGAGTACCTATACCATATTTTTATACAATAGGAGATACAGCATTAAGGCCCTGGTTGTGAGTTGCACGGTAATGGCGGGGTGGTAATTTACCATTACCATGCAGTACATATGTGCCAGAACCGTGGAATTGCACGTAAAGCACCATGAAATGGGGAATTACCATGAAGGACCAGATTTACCTGTAGTACAATCTGAGAAAATTCATAATTCTATGGGATTTACAGCCTGATTCATCAAGCCGAATTGCGCTGGCAAAGGGCCAGATTCTGAGAATCTGGCCCATTGCGAGCGCAATTTTTGCATTTGGGATTCATCATCCCAAATGCAAAAATCGGTAATTGCTAATTCGTTAAATTGCGAGGAATTACATTTAAGGAATCTCTATTTGAGATTTCTTAAATGCAATTCATCAACCATTTTTAAATTGCTAATTCGCAATTTCGGGCCGCTATTTACCGAAATAGCAAAAACTTAGAAAAATGCTTTTAAAAGCATTTTTCTAAGTTGCATGTTGCACACACACATGTCCTTTGGACATGTGTGTGCGCAACACCAGTTTCAATTTGCATTTAAGGGGTGCTACAGGGTGTCCTTTGGACACCCCTGGCACCCTTAAAATCGCTATCTTATTTGCGAGTAGCAAATTGCTAATCGCAAATAAGGAATACTCCCCATTCATTCCTATGGGCCTATTGGCCCATAGGAATGAATGGGGAGTATTCCTTATTTGAATGGGGAGTATTCCTATGGGCCTATTGGCCCATAGGAATGAATGGGGAGTATTCCTTATTTGCGATTAGCAATTTGCTACTCGCAAATAAGATAGCGATTTTAAGGGTGCCAGGGGTGTCCAAAGGACACCCTGTAGCACCCCTTAAATGCAAATTGAAACTGGTGTTGCGCACACACATGTCCAAAGGACATGTGTGTGTGCAACATGCAACTTAGAAAAATGCTTTTAAAAGCATTTTTCTAAGTTTTTGCTATTTCGGTAAATAGCGGCCCGAAATTGCGAATTAGCAATTTAAAAATGGTTGATGAATTGCATTTAAGAAATCTCAAATAGAGATTCCTTAAATGTAATTCCTCGCAATTTAGCGAATTAGCAATTACCGATTTTTGCATTTGGGATGATGAATCCCAAATGCAAAAATTGCGCTCGCAATGGGCCAGATTCTCATTGGCCCATAGGAATGAATGGGGAGTATTCCTTATTTGCGATTAGCAATTTGCTACTCGCAAATAAGGAATGTGTAGGAATCGCTATTTATTTAGCAATTCCTACATGAATACCGTTTTGCGAGTCCTTAATAGCGATTCGCTATGAATCGCTATTAGGGGCTCGCAAAACGGCCCGTTGATGAATAAGGCTGTTAATGTGTACGTTTAGCACCTGCCCTGACCAATTGATAAATGTATGATTCTGCCTCAGAGAGTGTCCTGTTGGGGGAGAAGGGTGGCTTGAGGAGTAGGGGTTCCGGCCGGTGGAGCATCCCTGCAGACAAAACAGCGTTGCACGAGGCTCAGGAAAACCAGTTGTGGAAACATCTGCCCGCTCTGAATGAGACAGAACAGAATTCCGGTGTGCGGACTTTGCCTCGCGTCGATTATGCAGAGGGACATTTCGCCTGTGCAAGGCAGCGCTTAATTAAACAGCACTGCATGTAGGTGGCGAAATGCCTGTGGGCACAGTGGGGCATGCCTCATGTAGTGTAACGTTTGCTTTTGTAATTTGTTCACTTGTAATGTTCTCATGTATCAGTTCTGTTCCTATTGTGAAGCGCTCTGACACCTTCGGGTAAAGTCCGCGCTATATAAAAACGCATAAATAAATACATGGGGACACCGCCAGTGCCGGAAAAAAAGAAAACAAACGCATTCACTAGCATACAGAGATGGCGGAGGGGTGAAATATAAACAAATCCAGAATTCCATATGGTAATGCTGCCGCACCTGATTCATAATCATAATTAAGGCCAAGACATTTAATGAGGTGTAGTAATGAACCGCTGTGCCCGGATGTGACAGGGCCTCACGTCATGTGGTGCACACAAGTCACTTCACAGCCTCAGGGCAAAGTGAAGGTTGTCAGCTGGCAGGAAGGAGCGTGTTTCTTGCTCCCTAACTTCCTGTGCCAAGGAAAGGGGTCGGACAGGGTCTGAGGTCACATGAGGGCATGGCGTAGTGGCGAACCACAATCCCTGAGTCTGGAGGTAGTGATGGTAACCAATTGTATTACATTAGACAATATGTTTTCACAGCAAAGCACAAAGAATGTATTCAACAGGACAGAAAAAGTAGTGAAGAAATTACAATGAATTAATTTTAAAAGTCCCGTGCCAGATAACTACGCGCCAGTACAGTAGCCCTGCTGAGAACTGTGTGCACTGCCCCCATACAAGTTTAGAAGCCCTGCTGAGGAAGTATCCCAGCTGAAAAGGGTTAATGTTGAGCAGTTACCAGTGTGGCAACCCACAGATATATTTACATATTTTCTCTTCACAGGTGTGGGCATTGGCACAATATATGTATATTAGTGTTGCTGAGAAGTGTGCATACTATCCTATGACAAGCATAGCAGCCATACTGAGCAGAGTGCGTACTGTGCCATTGGAGTCCTTCTGAGAAGTGTTTTTATAGTACCACCAACAGCATGGCAGCCCTGCGGAAGTGTGCTTACTGTGCCTTTCGAAGTACAACAGCCATACATAGAAGCACGGGTATTGTTCATTAGGAGTACGCCAGCCTACATGGGCCCTCATTCAAGGGACCCTGCAAGTAGTCAGTGTTTCACCACCATTGAAGTTACAGATACAGGGCTGCCAATGACTCTGGGTGTGGAAGAAATCTAGGCCATTACAAGTGGGACACTGAGGCTCCCCGTAGACATGAGGAGTTAGTGGGTAATCAGTAAGTCTTGGTCCATCCCCACCGGTGATTCCTCATTCCCCCCCTCTCCCCAGTCTTATTTCTTTCAGAAAGAGATATGAATAAAAACAGATCTGCTAAACACCATGAGCCTTATTTATGAGGGCCTTACAGCGCTGTTGCATCATTTTCTGTGATGCTGCTGCGGCGTAAAAATTGGGCAACATGCTCCATATTTACAAAGTGACGCACCTAGGCAGACGTGTCAGTTTGTAAACCCCCTGCGCTACATTATACCTGCCCCAGGTAAAATGTGTGCAGGGTGGGTGTTCCGGCATAGACAAGGCTTGTAGAAGTGACGCAGTGAGGTCTATGAGCTTTCACTGTGACACTTCCAGGACGACACTGCGTCAAATCCTTATGCCTGCCTCAGGTGATGCAGGCACTTGCCCCATGTTAAAGGACACATTGCTGGAGTTGCGTCTGTTTTCAGGCACACCCCAGCAATGCACCACTTTTGTGCCTACGGATAATTCAGGAATGCGGACGGATCTGTAAATCCTTGCGGCATGGAGCGCCGTACAGTAAATACGGGGCATCCAAGGTGTCGCTAGGAGGGCGCACTGAGAAGTGTTGCATCGCTGTTTTCACACAGCGATGCAACACTTTCCATAAAGGAGGCCTCATAGATCTTATAATTCCAATGGGGCCGGTAACCGATGTCACTCACTCCATCGGAATTAAGAGACCACTCATTACAAGGGCCTATCAAGTGTGCATACTGCCAATTTACAAATACATAGCCCCATTCAGAAGTGTTCTTTGTGTGCCATTATAAGCATTGCGCCTATGCTCAGCAGAGTGGGCACACACCCATTCCAAGTATAGCAGAGCTGCTCAGAAGTTTGACATCATCTCATTACAGCTGCAGCAGCCCTGCTGAAAAGTGTGGCTTTATCCAATTACAAGTGTAGTGGAATTGCTGAGAAAGGAGGCACTTTCTAAGTGCAAGTATAGCAATATTTCTGAAAAGTATGTACTGTCCTTTTACAAGTATATCAGCTTCACTGAGAGCATTTTCCCTTTACAACAATACCAATTCTACTGAGTAGTGTGCGTAATGTACCATTACAAGTAGGGCAGCTCTGTTGAGAGGTATGCATCCAGTTCCCTCAAAAGAACAGCAGCTCTGCTGCGGTGTGTGTAATAGACCCACAACAAGTACAGCAACTCTGATGAGGTGTGTGTAATAGCAAACAACAAGTACAGCAACTCTGCTGAGGTGTGTGTAATAGACCCACAACAAGTACAGCAACTCTGTTGAGGTGTGTGTAATAGCCCACAACAAGTACAGCAACTCTGCTGAGGTGTGTGTAATAGCCCACAACAAGTACAGCAACCCTGCTTAGGTGTGTGTAATAGCCCACAACAAGTACAGCAACCCTGCTGAGGTGTGTGTAATAGACCCACAACGAATACTGCAGCTCTGCTCAAGTGTGTGGCATGTGGCCGCATAAAAAGTATAGAAGCCCCACCGAAAAGTCAGAGTATTAGACAATCCCAAATATAGCAGCTGTGGGTAGATTTGTGAAAGGTGTTCTTTAACAGTCGTGTAGTAGCCTCAGTGACAAGTGCAGACAGCGGTCCATTACATGTATGTCTGCTTTACTGAGAAGCTCGCACGTTGTCTATTACAAGTATAGTGGTCTCAATGAAAAACACGCATAGTGGCCCTTCTGAAGAGTACCTTTAAAAGTTGTTAAGCCCAGCTGAGAAATGTGAAATGTGTCCAAATACAAGTACAACAGCCCCACTCAGAAGTGTGTAGGTTATGGCATTAGTAGTACAGCGGCCCTCTTGGGAAGTATTGAACATGCTCCAGGTACAACAAGTGAAAGCATTGTCCCATTACAAGAATAGCAGTATTACTGAGAAGTGTTCTGATTGCCCTATTACAAGTAAAGCAGACATTCTGGGAAATGTGCATATTGTGACATTACAAGTTTAACAGCTCTGCTGAGAAGTGTGCATGCTGTCCCATTGTAGGTACAGCAGCCTCCTTCAGGAGTGTGCACATAGGCTATTACCCGTATGGCAGCTCTGCTGAGACGGGCTGACATTGCCCTATTACACGACTAGCAGCAATGATTACAAGGGCAACATCCAATTACAAGCATAGCAGCACTGCCGAGAAGTATGCTCACTGTTCTGAGGATGTATACCAGACCTGCTGAGAACAGTGTCATTTTACAAGTAGAGCAACTCTATTGAGTATTGTGTGTACTGTGCCGTTATACACCTGTAGCTTTTGTGCTGAGAAGAATGCCCGCTGCCCCTTTAAAAGTATAGCAGCTCTGCTGAGGTGCGTGTGTATTGTCCCACTATAATGATAGCAGCCCTACTGACAAGTGCAGGCATTGATCCAGTACATGTATAGCTGCTTTGCTGAGAAGTTCAAACATTGTCCTATTATAAGAATAGCAGAGCAAATGAAACATATGATAGCCACCATTAAGAATTATTCCATTAGAAGAATTGCAGTTTTGATTTGCCCTACTACAAGTGAAGCAGCCATACTGGGAAGTGAGCGTATTGTGACATTACAAGTTTTGCAGCCCTGCTGAGACCTGTGCATCCTGTTCAATTACAAGCATAGCAGCACTGCTGAGACCTGTGCATCCTGTTCAATTACAAGCATAGCAGCACTGCTGAGACCTGTGCATCCTGTTCAATTACAAGCATAGCAGCACTGCTGAGAATGGCGACTTGATCTAATTACAAGTGGAATAACAATGTTGACAAGTGTGGTCATTATCCCATTACAAGAATATCAGTTTTACCGAGAAGGACTCGATATCGGGGACAGAATACCGAAAATAAAATATGAATAGGTTCGTCTAAATTGTCTATACCTAGCGCCACATATATGTCCCTACGCGGTACTATATATCTTCAAGGTGCGTAGATGTGGAGTTAGGAATACATAGTTGCCAACATTTGGAAAAAAATCCCGGGACACTTTGTAGCACAGGTGTGCTGCAGATAGAAAGTTCTTGTTTGCATACCTGTGTGTAATAAAGAGGAACAGTTTCTGCAACAATATTACCAGGGACGGTCTCCAACTTGCCAGGACAGTCCTTGCAAAAAAGGGACAGTTTGCACCTAAGGGAATTAATAGTGAATCTATGCTTCCCTACATGCACTTCGTTTTCGCCACTTTCTCCCTCGACATTCTTGTACCACAGTTTTGTTGGTGTGGGTATTCTGCCGTACTATGGCTAGTACTGTCCCTTTACAAGTAGAGCAGCAGCATTGCTGCAGCCTCAAGGCGCTATATCAGCATACTCAGATGATTGACTGCGTGAGGTGGTAACCTTCTGAAGTGTCTCTGATAAATCTCTAGTCCACAAAAAGCTGGCATACTTCGAAGTTCAGACTTACCTCTAGAACTCACGGGATGTCCCGTGTTTGCAGAACGAAATGCACCGGAAGCAGCAGCGCCCTCTATCAGCCTCGGGGAGGAGGGCACCAAGGAAGAGTGAGATGATGAGAGGATGGTCCCCTGGGCCTATTAAACGTGCCTCAAAGGTGTTACTGGGTAACACTTCTTTCTCACAGCACAGATGTACCCCCTCCTCTCAGATGTTCTACTTAATGGCCAATCAGCAGCACTCAATGCCGCATCCGGCGCTGTCTCGAAGTTTACAACCTCCCTCTCTCTCCAGCGGTTCTAGGGGGTCCTCTGTCTGGACAAATAAAGCCGTCGGTGTCTCGCGTGCTCCCTGCCGGGACCCCAGCACAGAGCCCGGGCGGCAGCGCCAGCTTCCTTCCCGCTCTCCCAGCTCCCCCCGTCTCCAGCCCCCTCTGGCTGCCCGCGCCTGGGACCGGCTGAGAGTGGAAAGTGCCGGTCACTTCCTCCCGCTGATGCCGGAGCACAGTAAAGAATTGTCGGGCCTCAGACCTGGGAGGGACTCCTCCCAACACCCCCCTCGTCCTTGGGGGTGAGGCGTGGGGTGGAAAAGGACCAGACCCACGGCAGGAAAAATAATTAAACGCCAGAGAAGGAAAGAAAGATCCACTGACTGAAGGAGAAACAAGCTTTAGGTGGGAAACCCGCTAGAAATATATTCGATGTTTTCCTCTTTTCTTGAAATGTGTTGCCATTCGATAGAGAATGGGGACAGACCTAAACCAAGGATTGGCAAAGCCAATAGGCCTGGTCTTGACAAACTGGTGCAATTGTTATTTGTATTTACTTAGAGCAAGCATATGCTACAAAGATGAAAAGAATGGTGAAAGAAATAAAACAAGCCACCTGAGTGTGTCAACCATATGCTGGCAATAAAAAATATATATGCATAGTAATGTAATGAAAACTGTAGTGTTGCATCATAGCAGGAAGATGTACAGACCATGTATAGAAACTCTTTTTTATTTTTAATGACTATCCCAATAAAATATGATTCTTATTGACATAAAAATAGATACTATTGGATTTGAATTATTTTAACCTGACGGCATAAGCACAAAAGGATGAGAAAAACAAATGGATAAAGTAATGAAAGAAAAACACATTGGCAAAGTAAAGTACTGGAATCAAGCCCTTGCTCTCAAGTCCATTTTTTTAGGCAGACGTACAAGCACTTCTGTTTTAGGTGGATATGCACATGCGTTCAGTTAAAAAGGCCTTCACTCAAAGTGCGAGCGAGCAAGCACTTGAATAGAACTTACTTATTTCCCCATGTATGTATGTATGTCTCCAGGCCAGACCTAAAAGCGACCCTATAGCAAGCTAATACATAACATATCCATAAGACCAGTGACACAGCGTATTGATATCCAATCAGAAGAGGTGACTCAGAATCTAATAGGCTGCGTCTAGGGCAGCTGTGGCTGAAACTGGTCACAGTTTGAAGACCGTAGGACCAGCAACGCTGGAGTCCGGCTGATACTTACAGTCTGTCACTAGGAGTATTTATTTCAAGGAGCCATATCTGAAAACTGGACTGTCGGGCTTCAGACATGAGTACTCACTGGATCCACAAGATCGCCATTTTGATATCAGAAAACTTGAATATGTGATAGAATGCAACTATATCATCAATGGGTGATATCCCAGGAATGGCCACAGCCGATAGGACCCTCCTCTAAGGCCTCTGGTGAGGAGTTAAACATGCTATGTCCTTCTCAGCCTGGAACAGTGCAGATCCAGACTCCAACACAGTGAGGGATTGCACAGGGTTGGTTACGGACGAAGGCAGCTCGCAGCCCTTGAATGGTATCTGGGTGGCTGCAAACCTGTGGTCACACAGGATGTGTGTAAGTCAGTTCTGGCTAACAAGGCTGCAATGTCCTGGTGGATCCTGGCTGGCTCACATTCTCGAGACAACCTCAAGACAAAATTCAGTCAGTCTGGCCATTTCGTTGCCCTCCTAGTCTAGGACCGGCTGCTCTCCATTTACTAGGAGTGCGGCTTCTGCTCTTCTTTCCCAGGCAGGTTGCGGCACCTTGGAGGGGAATCTCCATTTTCCGCACCTTTCAATTTGTCCTTCAGAGGACACATTTCACTTTCCATATTCTCTCCAAGTCACACAACACCAGTGTATCAATAATGGGGAGCTAGGGCTGGAGGGCTTTCACAAGGGGGATGCAGGCCACCTCGCTCTCCTAAAAGTGAAAGGTAAAAAGGAATATGCCCCTGAGCTCGAATCAGCTGCCAACATCCTCCAAGCTTTTGCATTGCGTAATGTGCGAGTGCACTGGCCACATATGACTATAAGTTGAAGGTACGATGTGTGTCCTCGCCTGCCTAAAAGAGACTGGCACTTTGCTTTCGAGCATCATCCAACAGATGACGGCCCATTCGTGACTTCCCAGAATGCCAAGCTCACTAAGGTTAAAGCACAAGACAGGAAGGAGAAAGTTGAGCGAGGCTGGGTGTCAGAGCTTTCCTTACCATGGAAAGACTTTTATCTCTATAAATTGTTGCTAACTAGTCTTCACTCATAATCAGTCAAAAATATTAATGTAACGGACAGAGGTGCATGGCGCCTGACACAAATGTATGTGCCCAATCATAAATCCATTTTCGTTACGGGGCTGAAACCAACTATACAGGCCAGCAGCACCCAAAGTGGTGCAGGATTGCAGTGATCATCTTGCCCACCCTGTCAGTACTTCGAATGGCCACAACATTCCCTTTAGACCCTGTCATATCTGACGGGTGTGACTCACTAGTATTGATGCCTTCATGCTCTTCTACTTTGATGTGGAGCCATTCATCATCTGTTAAGGATTTATGAGAAGGCCGATAGCTTTTGGTCATGCAGGTCACCTGCCACCAGCCCCACAGGAGCAGGAGTGTTCATTCTAAGGTGAGGTGGCTCTCTCATGTCTACGGCACAGAACAGATGGAGGTGAGACCTGTCGCTATGCAAGACAAGAGCATACCTATCAATGGTATAGCATGTGTTGTATGTAACTTTACAGAAAATCATATTTATAGAAATCAATTACTAAAAGCCCAATTGATTGAAAACCCAGTTGGTATGAAGACAAATTAACAGAAATACAGTTTGTTCAAAAATAAGAGAATTTTTTTTTTTAAATAAATCAACTTGCTAATACAAACATGCTTTCAATAGAAAAAAATCAGTTGGCAAACTCCATAGCAAATCCCAGTTACAGAACATAGGCCCTGATTAACCAATTTTTTAAGCAAAGCAGACCGGCATCCAAATTTGCTGTGCTGCGCTGAACAAATAAATCCATATTTGTAAAGTGCGGCAAATCACCTGTGAAGGTCTCAAGGGCTCAATTGTGGGCACTGGGCACATTCAGTGATTTGTCCAGAATCACAGAATGTTGTGCCAATCCTTAGACTCTGTTCTGTGGACTCCAAATCCGAAGGTGGTAGCTCAGGCCGTTACGCCACCCCCACAAGGGAGTAAACACAATACAGCACCGTATCTGCAAATATTGGCTTGCTGTTGCGCTCACCCCCTGTGCTAGTGCACAAGCAGATTGCCTTGTGCGACACACAGCTTCGCACCATGGTGCAGAGGTGAGTGTTCAATGTCTAGTATACGATTTCTACTGGAGGCTGAACATTACAGTACGAGTTCCAACGCACAGACAAACTCAGAAGGACCCCACGCATTGGATGTGTGCCGTGCACTGCAGTACACATGCAATGTGTTCGTTTTCTTGAGAAATTATCACATATCTCCTTGTACAGGTCAGAAGACGGTAGTGATGGATACACCGGTCGCACAGCAATGATTGAACATATTCAAGTGGGCTATTAAGTACAAGGAGCAAGTAGACAAAGGAAACACAAAAGTATGAAGTGGTGCCACTCGGGGTAGAAAGCACCCTACTACCTCATGCGCAAAAAAACACAGGTGAGTGACCACTGAGGTGACCTGTGAAATTGATATGCAGCAAGATGTACCCCGGCACTCCTAAAGTATAGAATTCAAATTTATGGCATTATTTAGTCCGTCTTGAATAAATAATGTCATAAATTTGAATTCTAAACTTTAGGAATGCCGGGGTACATATCTCCTTGTGTGTGGCTGCTGCACATAGGTGTTCGCTTTTGACTCAAAGCTCAGCCTGGCTCTCTTAGTAGATTGGGATTTGTGTCAAAACCTATGGGTGTTTGCGTTGATCCAGCCCAGGAACGCACCCTTGATGCAAAGCACGACAAAGCTATTTTAGTGCTAGGAAAAGTTCACCTTTTTAGAGCCAAACACCTTTGCTGGACAGCAACTAGTGTGTGCTGCTTTGTGTCATTTTGAGGTGTGGTGGCACCAACTCAGAGCCTTACTAATTCTGAATCAGAATTTTTATATTAAAGTATAAAAAGAGGTAAGGGGATAAATGTGGAGGGAGACGGGAAAGGTGAAAGAGTTAAGAAGAGGAATGAGGGCATGGAAAGGGGGCCAATAATAATGACAGGAAATAAGACACATCGGAGAGAGGAAAATCAAAATGTTAACTTAATTAAAATAGGAGGGCAAGAGGTGTGAGGGACACACTGCACTGCTGCCATTAAACTGAGCCAGGTCTGTTGGCTCGGTGGACTAATGCATCCACTGCAGGTGCCTGTGTTCGACCTCATGGCCACAGGGTCAAATCCCAGTGGGTCCACTCAGCCTTTCATCCATCTGAGGTCGATAAAATGAGTACCATTGAGTTGGGTAACAATAAACATCTGTTATTCAGCGCCAAGAGACCTCATGGGGTGAACGTTCGCTTTACAAATACACATGTTATGTTATGTTACCCAACCAGGGGCCATGGTGGGGGAATTGTGATTACATAATACATTTTTGAAGCAGGGAGGGGCACCTCGGCGCCAATGGTCACTTTCTCACCAGATGAGACGGTGCATTGAGCTTTGTGTAAAATTCTTTTTTTTTTTTTGCACTAGATGGGTACTTGAGGCCTACTAGTGATCTTCTCAGCTGATCCCAGACCACGCGATCCCTCTCCCTGGTGTCTGAATGGATTGGACCTCCAAGTTTCGTGCTGCTGAGCCGGTGACCCTCCCGCCTCTCCGTCTCTCATCTCGCGACATGGCAACGAGACCACAAATCACCTGCCACGTTTTTATCCCGCAGGGGAAATATGCATTTATAAAACGTCTGCTAGAAAATTGCTTAGATCCTGCGCTCCTAATTGGATCCATCCCTGCGATCTGCACGGCACATGCTCCGGAGAGGAGCGCAATCAGGACCCAGAGTGTGGCCGAAGACAAAAGGGCGGGAGCTAATGAAGCAGGAAGGAGCGCCAGGAAGAGGCCATCAGCCGGCTTTGGAAGCCAGCCTGGAACTAATGGGTAATTGAAGAGCGGCCCCGTGCCCTTTAATACGTTCCAGACCCTGTCTGGGAGCCACCGGTGCGCACTGTGTGCAGGAGCATGCACTGCCTCACTGCAGCGCCGGTGTGACGTCAGAACCTGAGGGCATACGACCGTGTGTCTGTAATGTAGCTTCGGTAACAGACCCGAGATCGCTGCACTTCAGTGTGACAACAAATCATACTGGGTAAACACAAATTGGTGACAACGTTTATTGTATCGATTAAAAATCATTTACAATGTTTATTTACATTTTAAAATACATTTAACCACTCTTGCGATTAAATTATAACATTTGATGGAAGTGAGTGAATAAAACAGATATGTAACCTAGAGTATGGCTGGCCACTAGTACACTAGTACAGAAATTCCAATTGTTAATCACAGCAGTCCAGTGGGCAATGGCTGTCCCTTGTCCGAACCCCACCCCCCAATTGACTGAACCTATATTTACCTACATTTCCTACCAACACCTATAATGCTATTTGATTCTCCAATAAAACAGATCTTAAAGGCTGCTTCAGCCAGAATACAGTCGGTTTCTAGGAATATCAGCCTGAGACTCCAACGACAGATTTTATAGAGATTAGTTTACAGGCATAACACATGACCACTGCAGCATCTCATTACGAATGAAACAGTAACACCCAGCATTAATTGCGAGATTACGCCAAGCTCCTGAACGCTGAAGAAATGGAATATAAAGAAGGTAAAACGTAAACATTTTTCTTGGTATTAACAATCTAAATATGAGAGTATGCAATGTCTACTGGGTACTTAGAAGATTTGAGCTGATCCCTAGAGATCCTGGGTGAAAGAAGCCTCTCTGATGGGGGCCTTCAAATGAGTTTTTCACTTCAAAATGTCCATTAACAGAATCTTATCCGACATTACCAAATTCTAAGCTTGGCTCACGCTAACAGCATATCTCAACATGTGGGATTTAGGGGAATCATGCAGCTGGTTGGCAGCCTTCATGAATCCATTCTTTGGTCAGATAATATATAAAATGGCACAGAGAACCTCAAATCCACCAACGTCTGAATACACTTGATAACTACCCCATCTGGTATTGAATTAACCCCACCAGCAATTCACCTGACCCGTATACACCACATATTCGCAGCACAGCTCCGGTGTGATATCAAAGTCTGATGGGGTAAATCCATATATCTGCATTGCAACTTTAGTAAGATATTAGAGCTTTGATGGAATAACATGATGTATCAGTCCTATAACTCAATGTGACGTTAGAGCCTTGAGTGGGATAAAACCATGTACCCCAACTACAATTCTGTTGCGTTATAAGACTGCACTGGGCAACACCATGTACCCCCACTACAACTCAGGTGTGTCATAAGAGTTTACCTGGGCAACACCATGTACCCCCACCATAACTATAGTGCATCATAAGACCACACTGGGCAACACCATGTACCCCCACCACAACTCAGGTGCGTCATAAGACCGCACTGGGCAACACCATGTACCCCCACCACAACTCAGGTGCGTCATAAGACCGCACTGGGCAACACCATGTTCCCCCACCACAACTCAGGTGCGTCATAAGACCGCACTGGGCAACACCATGTACCCCCACCACAACTCAGGTGCGTCATAAGACCGCACTAGACAACACCATGTACCTCCATCACAACTCTGGTGTGTCATAAGACTGCACTGGGCAACACCATGTACCCCCACCACAACTATAGTGCGTCATAAGACTGCACTGGGCAACATCATGTACCCCCACCACAACTATAGTGCGTCATAAGACCGAAGTGGGCAACACCATGTACCCCCACCACAACTCTGATGTGTCATAAGACCGCACTGGGCAACACCATGTACCCCCACCACAACTCAGGTGTGTCATAAGACCGCACTGGGCAACACCATGTACCCCCACCCCAACTCAGGTGCGTCATAAGACCGCACTGGGCAACACCATGTACCCACACCACAACTATAGTGCATCATAAGACCGCATTGGGCCACACCATGTACCCCCACCCCAACTCAGGTGCGTCATAAGACCGCACTGGGCAACACCATGTACCCCCACTACAACTCAGGTGCGTCATAAGACCGCATTGGGCAACACCATGTACCCCCACCCCAACTCAGGTGCGTCATAAGACCGCACTGGGCAACACCATGTACCCCCACCACAACTCAGGTGCGTCATAAGACCGCACTGGGCAACACCATGTACCCCCACTACAACTCAGGTGCATCATAAGACCGCATTGGGCCACACCATGTACCCCCACCCCAACTCAGGTGCGTCATAAGAGTGTACTGGGCAACACCATGTACCCACACCACAACTATAGTGCATCATAAGACTGCACTGGGCAACACCATGTACCTCCACCACAACTCAGGTGCGTCATAAGACTGCACTGGGCAACACCATGTACCCCCACCACAACTCAGGTGCGTCATAAGACTGCACTGGGCAAGACCATGTACCCCCACCACAACTCAGGTGCGTCATAAGACTGCACTGGGCAACACCATGTACCCCCACCACAACTCAGGTGCGTCATAAGACTGCACTGGGCAAGACCATGTACCCCCACCACAACTCTGGGGCGTCATAAGACTGCACTGAGCAACACCATGTACCCCCACCACAACTCAGGTGCGTCATAAGAGTGTACTGGGCAACACCATGTACTCCCACCACAACTCAGGTGTGTCATAAGACTGTACTGGGCAACACCATGTACCCCCACCACAACCCAGGTGCGTCATAAGACTGCACTGAGCAACACCATGTACCCCCACCACAACTCAGGTGCGTCATAAGACCGCACTGGGCAACACAATGTACCCCCACCACAACTCAGGTGCATCATAAGACCGCACGGGCAACACCATGTGCCCACCCCACAACTCAGGTGTATCATAAGACCGCACTGGGCAACACCATGTACCCCCACCACAACTCAGGTGCTTCATAAGAGTGCACTGGGCAACACCATGTACCCCCACGACAACTATGGTGTGTATTAGACCGCATTGGGCAACACCATGTACCCACACCACAACTCAGGTGCGGTCTGTACCCCCACCACAACTCAGGTGCATCATAAGACCGCACTGGGCAACACCATGTACCCACACCACAACTCAGGTGCGGTCTGTACCCCCACCACAACTCAGGTGCATCATAAGACCGCTCTGTATCAACAACTCTTATCTATCTAGCTCTTTATCAACAATGCTTAGCGCATTGGCAATAAGATTTCCAGCGATAGCGTAGAAATGGGCAAACATCGCTGGAAAACCAGCGCTGTCCAACCAAAAGCGGCGAAAACCTTGTAGATACGACCCTGAGGTCGTAACCCCAGAATCCACCTCCCATTGTAGGTATGCCCAAGACTGCTTTTTAGCAGACAACACAATCCAGTGTTAGAGGCGCAATAGCGTAAAAATGTTTATCCCTACACTGGATTTGGGCTCATTGTAAATATCGCAAAGCTGCCTTCGCGATATTTTTTCATGGAGTTTTGTCAGAAATGCCTACTTTGCATCTCATTAACGATGCGATATGAGGCGTGCTGACAACGGGAGCTAAGGCTTGGAAACACGCGCTAGCGTGTCCTTGTAAATAATGCGATAAAATGAACACCGCTTTTTGCCCTGAAACGGACGCAAAAGCGGCAATATTTTTATCTCCAGTCCTTGATAATTTGCCCCTCAGGGGCATATTAGCAAGAACCTCAGTAAAATTATCGCTGTTTTAGCGGAAGGAAACTGACGCTAAAACGGCGATAATGGGCTTGCTAATGTGCGTTATAGAATTCCAATAGAAGCCCAGGTTAAATGTGCAGGACATCTAACCTGGGCTTCTATTGGAATTCTATAATGCATCTTAGCAAGCCCATTATCGCCGTTTGCGGACACGGCGATCATTTTAACGAGGTACTTGCTAATATGCCCCTTAGTTCTTTATCTCGCCCATGCATTATATCAACAAAGCAATCCTGAAGCATACATTTTTATGGCTTTTGTCAGTGCTTAAGTACGTGGTGAAACCTATACCAAGGCTTGTTTTTATTGTGAAACGTATTCTTCCTGTAGACAGTAGAGTCAAGCACCGCTCCTTTTCCCCCATCCCCCACATGCAAGCATTACCGGGTGGGCCACACTGCATGAGATGCTTCCTCACACATTACCCAGTCCCAGTTCCGGACAGAGGGCTTGAACTGGCAGCTGCAGCTGATTACTGCCTGGCTTAGTAGCACTGACCTGTGGCCATCCTGAAATCATTACTGAATTATAGTAATGAAAGAAGAACCTTAAGCAAGCTTTAAAATCCCCTGTGCCCGTGAAGGACTGTAGGAAACTGGAAATAGATAAAATAAAACACTTGCTTTCAATACATATCTTTACATAATATTTGAATGTCTGGGTGTAGGATGTATGTGTTGGTACATGGTAGTGTTTGTGGCAGTAAATGTGGTGTTGTATGTAATGTTGTGTGAGCAGGTGTACAGGTAATATGTGGTGTATGGTGTGTAGGTTGTACAGCAGGCCTGTGAATTATGGTGGCTAGGGTACATAGGTTGTGTGGGTTTTAGGATTTAGGCGGTGTAGATTGTAGGTGATGTAGGATGCAGGTGGTGTTGGATGTAGGTGGTAATGTAGGATACAGGGCGGTATAGGGTGCAGTAGGTGTGCGGTGTGGGCGATGCTGCATTGTGTTGTCCGATTAGGGTATTCTATGGTGTGAAAGTGAAGTCTGTGTACTTCATGATGATGGTGTATCACTGAGGCGTTGTTGGGTAAGGTTCGGTGTAGATGGTTGTGCAGAGTGCAGATGGTGATGTTTGATATAGATTCGGGATTGATGAGTCCAAGTGGTTTGGGTAGAGTTAGATGTAGGCTCTGTAAGGGGTAATGGAGGATGTGAAGTTATATGGGGAGGGTACTGGGAGTATATGGTGGTGTAGGCTGTAGGTGGTGCAAGAGTACACGCGCTCTTAGGGAACACGTTGTCATGTAGGTGGTGTCCAGTTCTCTTCAATAAGCCTGCAAGATGCAATACAACTGGTCATCTTGGTGGCAGCGGACAAAATGAAACAGTCTCTGTCATTCCAGAGTTTATCACCTGAGCCGACCCTTTTCACTGGCCCACCTCAGGGTGTTAGTCATCTAAAAATGGTAACTAGCCAGAACTGTGCCCCTCCTCTGGAGGATAGGGCTCAGCCGATGTCTGACAGAACCTGGGATTCAGCCCAGCCTTTGTCTCAGAATGGTACATTAGCTCTTGGTGATCACACTCACTGGAGTGCAATGGTTCTCATGAAGCAAGATTCAGTGCAGTGTACCTCAGCAAGGCACCTGGGCGCCTCCTGCATGATCTGTAGGTAGCTAGAATGGATGAAATAAAAACTTATGAAATTCAGATCAGAAGATCTGGGATCATGGGGATGATGCTGTGTCGTCACTTCCTGTAGTCTGAGTGGGGATTTGTGCAAATGATGTGGCATATATTCACCAGAGGATCATTAGACCTAAGAATAATAATTACATTTCCTGTTCTTCATGAAAGATAGGCTTCTTGACGGGCAGTCTAAATTAGCATGAGGTCACCTCCATGATTTCGGAACCATCCATTGTGGACAGAAGAACAATTCATTAAAGGGTTTTGCATCACCCTGTCTTCCTGTTTTTCCACCCTTGCTCTTCTGCACCTCCCCTATTTTAAGTCTGCATGTGTGCATGGGCCTTGCTCGTTTCTCCATATGTCCACCACTTCCTGCATCACTGCTCTGCCTGCTTTCAAAGGACCCCGCTCTCTCGCCATCCTTGTCACAAGGCTGGTGTTCGTTACTCCACACAGAAATTTGATTTAGAATCTTTAATAGGGGTGGGAAATTGAAAGGTTTTTCTCTTGCGAACTGCCCATAATTATTGCAAGAATAAAATTTGCTAACTATAGTTGGCAACGTTATTTGCATGTGAGTTTTTACATTAAAATTAGGACTTTTGTTGTCATTTTCAAAAGATGCTAAGAAAATGTTTTTAAAGTTAATTATGTATATTTTCTCCTAGAGCTCTGATGTGGCCAAGGTGGCATGTGGCACTGTTTAGAACTCCTAACTAACTAACCAACTAACCAACTAACTAACTAACTTACTTACTCATTCACTCAATAAATACAAAAGATGCGACACATCCTTCTCACAACTGCAGCCAGGACACTCCCACATCACTCTGACCTCCTGGGTACTTGCTTACACACATTCCTCGCTTCTATTACTGGAGTACTTGCTGGCACACAGTTGACTCCCCTCGAAGGGTTGGGGCCTTTCTCCTCTCTCTCCTGACATGCCCTCCTCGCTCCTGTACCTGACTGAGGTCCTCTGCCTCAAACCTGAAGCCTTGTTGGGGGCCTCTGCCTCATTCCGTGTTGGGCTGTGGATAGCTTTTGGGAGTTACTGGAACAATAGATAACAGAGGAAGGTCGCAAAGGTAAAAGGGTTACCCGCCCTGCTGAGATGCTGAATGGTAAGGATGCAGCGTAGGGTATTGGGAGATGCTGTGTTCTGGATGGTAAGGATGCAGCTTGGAGTATTGAGAGATTATGTGCTCTGGATGGTAAGGATGCAGCTTGGAGTGTTGGGAGATGCTGTGCTCTGGATAGTAAGGATGCAGCTTGGAGTGTTGGGAGATGCTGTGTTCTGGATGGTAAGGATGCAGCTTGGAGTCCTGAGAGATGCTGTGCTCTGAATGATAAGGATGCAGCTGGGAGTATTGGGAGATGCTGTGTTCTGGATGGTAAGGATGCAGCTTGGAGAGTTGGGAGATGCTGTGCTCTGGATAGTAAGGATGCAGCTTGGAGTGTTGGGAGATGCTGTGCTCTGGATGGTAAGGATGCAGCTTGGAGTGTTGGGAGATGGTGTGCTCTGGATGGTAAGGATGCAGCTTGGAGTGTTGGGAGATGCTGTGCTCTGGATAGTAAGGATGCAGCTTGGAGTGTTGGGAGATGCTGTGCTCTGGATGGTAAGGATGCAGCTTGGAGTGTTGGGAGATGCTGTGCTCTGGATGGTAAGGATGCAGCTTGGAGTGTTGGGAGATGCTGTGCTCTGGATGGTAAGGATGCAGCTTGGAGTGTTGGGAGATGGTGTGCTCTGGATGGTAAGGATGCAGCTTGGAGTGTTGGGAGATGCTGTGCTCTGGATAGTAAGGATGCAGCTTGGAGTGTTGGGAGATGCTGTGCTCTGGATGGTAAGGATGCAGCTTGGAGTGTTGGGAGATGCTGTGCTCTGGATTGTAAGGATGCAGCTTGGAGTGTTGGGAGATGGTGTGTTCTGGATGGTAAGGATGCAGCTTGGAGTATTGAGGGATTATGTGCTCTGGATGGTAAGGATGCAGCTTGGAGTGTTGGGATATGCTGTGTTCTGGATGGTAAGGATGCAGCTTGGAGTGTTGGGAGATGCTGTGCTCTGGATGGTAAGGATGAAGCTTGGAGTGTTGGGAGATGCTGTGTTCTGGATGGTAAGGATGCAGCTTGGAGTATAGGGAGATGGTGTGTTCTGGATGGTAAGGATGCAGCTTGGGGTGTTGGGAGATGCTGTGCTCTGGATAGTAAGGATGCAGCTTGGAGTGTTGGGAGATGCTGTGCTCTGGATGGTAAGGATGCACATTGGAGTGTTGGGAGATGCTGTGCTCTGGATGGTAAGGATGCAGCTTGGAGTATAGGGAGATGGTGTGTTCTGGATGGTAAGGATGAAGCTTGGAGTATTGAGGGATTAAGTGCTCTGGATGGTAAGGATGCAGCTTGGAGTGTTGAGAGATGCTGTGCTCTGGATGGTAAGGATGCAGCTTGGAGTATAGGGAGATGGTGTGTTCTGGATGGTAAGGATGCTGCTTGGGGTGTTGGGAGATGCTGTGCTCTGGATGGTAAGGATGCAGCTTGGAGTATTGAGGGAGTAAGTGCTCTGGATGGTAAGGATGCAGCTTGAAGTGTTGGGAGATGCTGTGCTCTGGATGGTAAGGATGCAGCTTGGAGTGTTGGGAGATGCTGTGTTCTGGATGGTAAGGATGCAGCTTGGAGTGTTGGGAGATGCTGTGCTCTGGATGGTAAGGATGCAGCTTGGAGTGTTGGGAGATGCTGTGTTCTGGATGGTAAGGATGCAGCTTGGAGTATTGGGAGCTGCAGTGCTCTGGATGGTAAGGATGCAGCTTGGAGTGTTGGGAGATGCTGTGCTCTGGATGGAAAGGATGCAGCTTGGAGTGTTGGGAGATGCAGTGCTCTGGATGGTAAGGATGCAGCTTGGAGTGTCGGGAGATGCAGTGCTCTGGATGGTAAGAATGCAGCTTGGAGTGTTGGGAGATGCTGTGTTCTGGATGGTAAGGATGCAGCTTGGAGTGTTGGGAGGTGCTGTGTTCTGGATGGTAAGGATGCAGCTTAGAGTGTTGGGAGATGCAGTGCTCTGGATGGTAAGGATGCAGCTTGGAGTGTTGGGAGATGCTCTGCTCTGTATGGTAAGGGTGCAGCTTGAAGTATTGGGAGATGCAGTGCTCTGGATGGTAAGGATGCAGCTTGGAGTACTGGGAGAGGTTGTGTTTTGGATGGTAAGAATGCAGCTTGGAGTACTGGGAGATGATGTGCTCTGTATGGTAAGAATGCAGCTTGGAGTATTGGGAGATGCAGTGCTCTGGATGGTAAGGATGCAGCTTGGAGTGTTGGGAGATGCTGTGCTCTGGACGGTAAGGATGCAGCTTGGAGTATTGGGAGATGCCAGCTTGAATTATTAGGAGATGCTGTGGTCTGGATGGTAAGAATGCAGCTTGGCGATTTTAGAGACGCTGTGTTCTGGACAGGGCCAGACTGGCTACCGGGCGTGGTGGCATGCGGAAGAGCTGGGGGCTGATGTCACCGCGGTGGGGGCTAATTTCGTTGATGGAGACCTGAGTGTGCTTTGAAATAAACAAAGCAAAACGAATTTCGTTCAGCACACGCAGGTCCCCATCAACGAAATCCGCGCCCAGCTCAGCAGCATGTCAAAATGCCCGGTAGCCAGTCCAGCCCTGGTTCTGGATGGTAAGGATGCAGCTTGGAGTATTGGGAGATGCAGTGCTCTGGATGGTAAGGATTCAGCTTGGAGTACTGGAGATGCTGTGTTCTGGATGGTAAGGATGCAGCTTGGAGTATTGCGAAATGCTGTGTTCTGGGCGATAAGCAGCTTGGAGTACTGGGAGATGCACTGCTCTGGATGGTAAGGATTCATCTTGGAGTACTGGGAGATGTTGTGTTTTGGATGGTAAGGATGCAGCTTGGAGTACTGGGAGATGAAGTGCTCTGGATGGTAAGGATGCAGCTGGGAGTACTGGGAGATGATGTGCTCTGGATGGTAAGGATTCAGCTTGGAGTACTGGGAGATGTTGTGTTTTGGATGGTAAGGATTCAGCTTAGAGTACTGGGAGATGTTGTGTTTTGGATGGTAAGGATTCAGCTTGGAGTACTGGGAGATGTTGTGTTTTGGATGGTAAGGATTCAGCTTGGAGTACTGGGAGATGGTGTGTTTTGGATGGTAAGAATGCAGCTTGGAGTACTGGGAGATGATGTGCTATGTATGGTAAGAATGCAGCTTGGAGTATTGGGAGATGCAGTGCTCTGGATGGTAAGGTTGCAGCTTGGAGTACTGGTAGATGCTGTGCTCTGGATGGTAAGGATGCAGCTCGGAGTACTGGGAGATGCTGTGCTCTGGATGGTAAGAATGCAGCTTGGAGTGTTGGGAGATGCTGTGCTCTGGACAGTAAGGATGCAGCTTGGAGTATTGGGAGATACCAGCTTGAAGTATTAGGAGATGCTGTGGTCTGGATGGTAAGAATGCAGTTTGGCGTATTTAGAGATGCTGTGTTATGGACAGGGCCAGACTGGCTACCGGGCGTGTTGGCATGTGGAAGAGCTGGGGGCTTATGTCACCGCGGTGGGGGCTAATTTTGTCGATGGAGACCTGAGTGTGCTTTGAAATAAACAAAGCAAAACGAATTTCGTTCAGCACACGCAGGTCCCCATCAACGAAATCAGCCCCCAGCTCAGCAACATGCCAAAATGCCCGGAAGCCAGTCCGGCCCTGGTTCTGGATGGTAAGGATGCAGCTTGGAGTATTGAGAGATGCTGTGCTCTGGATGGTAAGGATGCGGCTTGGAGTATTGGGAGATGCTGTGCTCTGGATGGAAAGGATGCAGCTTGCAGTATTGGGAGATGCTATGCTCTGGATGGCAAGGATGCAGTTTGGAGTATAGAGAGATGCTATGCTCTGGATGGTAAGGATGCAGCTTGCAGTATTGGGAGATGCTGTGTTCTAGATGGTAAAGATGCGGCTTGGAGTATTGGGAGATGCTGTGTTCTAGATGGTAAAGATGCAGCTTGGAGTATTGGGAGATGCTGGCTCTGGATGGTAAGGATGCAGCTTGGACTATTGGGAGATGCAGTGCTCTGAAATAAACAAAGCAAAACGAATTTCGTTCAGCACACGCAGGTCCCCATCAACGAAATCAGCCCCCAGCTCAGCAACATGCCAAAATGCCCGGAAGCCAGTCCGGCCCTGGTTCTGGATGGTAAGGATGCAGCTTGGAGTATTGAGAGATGCTGTGCTCTGGATGGTAAGGATGCAGCTTGCAGTATTGGGAGATGCTGTAATCTAGATGGTAAGGATGCAGTTTGGAGTATTGGCAAATGCTGTGTTCTGGATGGTAAGGAAGCAGCTTAGGGTATTGGGAGATGCAGTGTTTTGGGTGGTAAGGATGCAGCTTGGAGTATTGGGAGATGCTGTGTTCTGGAAGGTAAGGATGCAGCTTGGGGTATTGTGAGATGTTGTGTTCTGGATGGTAAGGATGCAGCTTGGAGTACTGGGAGATGCTGTGCCGTGGATGGTAAGGATGCAGCTCTGAGTACTGAGAGATGCTGTACTCTGGATGGTAGAGATGCAGCTTGGAGTACTGGAGATGCTGTGTTCTGGATGGTAAGGATGCAGCTTGGAGTATTGCGAAATGCTGTGTTCCGGGCGGTAAGCAGCTTGGAGTACTGGGAGATGCTGTGCTCTGGATGGTAAGAATGCAGCTTGGAGAATTAGTAGATGCTGTGTTCTGGACAGTAGGGATGCAGCTTGGAGTGTTGGGATATGCTGTGTTCTGGATGATAAGGACGCAGCTTGGAGTATTGGGAGTTGCTGTGTTCTGGATGATAAGGATGCAGCTTGGAGTATTGGGAGATTCTGTGTTCTGGATGGTAAGGATGCAGCTTGGAATATTGGGAGATGCTGTGCTCCCGATAGTAAGGGCACCGCTTGGAATATTCGAAGATGCCGTGCTCTGGATGGTGAGGATGTAGTTTGGAGTATTGGGAGATGCTGAATTCTGGATGGTAAGGATGCAGTTGGAGTATTGAGAGATGCTGTGTTCTGGATGGTGAGCATGCCGTTGGAGTATTGGGAGATGCTGTTTTCTGGATGGTAAGTAATCAGTTGGAGTACTGGGAGATGCTGTGCTCTAGATGTTAAGGATGCAGGTTGGAGTACTGGTAGATGCTGTGCTCTGGATGGTAAGGATGCAGTTTGGAGTGTTGTGAGTTGCTGTGCTCTGGATGGTAAGGATGCAGCTTGGAGTATTGGGAGATGGTGTGTTCTGGATGGTAAGGGCACAGCTTGGAGTACTGGGAGATGCTGTATTCTGTATGGTAAGGACGCAGCTTGGAGTATTGGGAGATGCTGTGTCCTGGATTGTAAGGACGCAGCTTGGAATATTGGAAGATGCTGTGATCCTGAGAGCAAAGACACAGCTTGTAGTATTGGGAGATGCTGTGCTCGGGATGGTAAGGATGTAGTTTGGAGTATTGGGAGATGCTGTGTTCTAGATGGTAAGTATGTAGTTTGGAGCATTGGGAGATGCTGTGTTCTGCATGGTAAGTATGCAGTTGGAGTAGTGGCAGATGCTGTGCTCTGGATGGTAAGGATGCAGATTGGAGTACTGGTAGAAGCTGTGCTCTCGATGGTATGGATGCAGCTCGGAGTACTGGGAGGTGCTGTGCTCTGGATGATAAGGATGCAGCTTGGTGTGTTGGAAGATGCTGTGCTCTGGATGGTAAGGATGCAGCTTGGAGTATCTGGAGATGCTGTGCTCTGGATGGTAAGGTTGCAGCTTGGAGTATTGGGAGATGCTGTGTTCTGGATGGTAAGGATGCAGCTTGGGGTATTGGGAGATGCTGTGCTCTGTATGGTAAGGATGCATCTCTGAGGATTGGGAGATGCGGTGCTCTGGATGGTAAGGACACAGTTTGGAGTATTTGCAATATTGTGTTCTGGATGGTAAGGATGCAGCTTGGAGTACTGGAGATCCTGTGTTCTGGATGGTAAGGATGGAGCTTGGAATATTGGGAGATGCTGTGTTCTGGGCGGTAAGCAGCTTCGAGTACTGGGAGATGCTGTGCTCTGCATGGTAAGGATGCAGCTTGGAGTATTGGGAGATGCTGTGTTCTGAACAGTAGGGATGCAGCTTGGAGTGTTGGGAGATGCTGTGCTCTTCTGGATGATAAGGACACAGCTTGGAGTATTGGGAGTTGCTGTGTTCTGGATGATAAGGACGCAGCTCGGAGTATTGGGAGATGCTGTGTTCTGGGTGGTAAGTAAGCAGGTTGGAATATTGGGAGATGTTGTGTTCCGTATAGTAAGGACACATCTTGCAGTATTGGGAGATGTTGTGCACTGAATGGTAAGGATGTCGTTTGGAGTATTTAAGATGCTGTGTTCTGGATGGTAAGGATGCAGTTGGAGTATTGAGAGATGCTGTGTTCTGGATGGTGAGGATGCCGTTGGAGTATTGGGAGATGCTGTCTTCTGGATGGTAAGTCATCAGTTGCTGTACTGGGAGATGCTGTGCTCTGGATGATAAAGATGCAGTTTGGAGTTCTTGTAGATGCTGTGCTTTGGATGGTAAGGATGCAGGTTGAAGTATTGGGAGATGCTGTGTTCTGGACGGTAAGTATGTGTTTGGAGTACTGGGAGATGCTGTGCTCTAGATGGTAAGGATGCAGCTTGGAGTACTGATAGAGGCTGTGCTCTGGATGGTAAGGATGCCACTCGGAATACTGGGAGATGCTGTGCTCTGGATAGTAAGGATGCAGCTGGGAGTATTGGGAGATGCTGTGCTCTGGATGTTAAGGATGCATCTTGGAGTATTGGGATATGCTGTGTTTTGGATGGTAAGGTTGCGGCTTGGAGTATTGGGAGATGCTGTTTTCTGGATGGTAAGGATGCAGCTTAGGGTATTGGGTATGCTGTATTCTGGATAGTAAGGGTGCAGCTTGGAGTATTGGGAGATGCTGTGCTCTGTATGGTAAGGATGCATCTCAGAGTATTGGGAGATGTGGTGCTCTGGATGGTAAGGACACAGCTTGGAATATTTGCAATAGTGTGTTCTGGATGGTAAGGATGCAGCTTTGAGTACTGGAGATGCTGTGTTCTGGATTGTAAGGATGCAGCTTGGAGTATTGAGAGATTATGTGCTCTGGATGGTAAGGATGCAGCTTGGAGTGTTGGGAGATGCTGTGCTCTGGATAGTAAGGATGCAGCTTGGAGTGTTGGGAGATGCTGTGTTCTGGATGATAAGGATGCAGCTTGGAGTCCTGAGAGATGCTGTGCTCTGAATGATAAGGATGCAGCTGGGAGTATTGGGAGATGCTGTGTTCTGGATGGTAAGGATGCAGCTTGGAGAGTTGGGAGATGCTGTGCTCTGGATAGTAAGGATGCAGCTTGGAGTGTTGGGAGATGCTGTGCTCTGGATGGTAAGGATGCAGCTTGGAGTGTTGGGAGATGGTGTGCTCTGGATGGTAAGGATGCAGCTTGGAGTGTTGGGAGATGCTGTGCTCTGGATAGTAAGGATGCAGCTTGGAGTGTTGGGAGATGCTGTGCTCTGGATGGTAAGGATGCAGCTTGGAGTGTTGGGAGATGCTGTGCTCTGGATTGTAAGGATGCAGCTTGGAGTGTTGGGAGATGGTGTGTTCTGGATGGTAAGGATGCAGCTTGGAGTATTGAGGGATTATGTGCTCTGGATGGTAAGGATGCAACTTGGAGTGTTGGGAGATGCTGTGCTCTGGATAGTAAGGATGCAGCTTGGAGTGTTGGGAGATGCTGTGCTCTGGATGGTAAGGATGCAGCTTGGAGTGTTGGGAGATGCTGTGCTCTGGATGGTAAGGATGCAGCTTGGAGTATAGGGAGATGGTGTGTTCTGGATGGTAAGGATGAAGCTTGGAGTATTGAGGGATTAAGTGCTCTGGATGGTAAGGATGCAGCTTGGAGTGTTGGGAGATGCTGTGCTCTGGATGGTAAGGATGCAGCTTGGAGTGTTGGGATATGCTGTGTTCTGGATGGTAAGGATGCAGCTTGGAGTGTTGGGAGATGCTGTGCTCTGGATGGTAAGGATGAAGCTTGGAGTGTTGGGAGATGCTGTGTTCTGGATGGTAAGGATGCAGCTTGGAGTATAGGGAGATGGTGTGTTCTGGATGGTAAGGATGCAGCTTGGGGTGTTGGGAGATGCTGTGCTGTGGATGGTAAGGATGCAGCTTGGAGTATTGAGGGAGTAAGTGCTCTGGATGGTAAGGATGCAGCTTGAAGTGTTGGGAGATGCTGTGCTCTGGATGGTAAGGATGCAGCTTGGAGTGTTGGGAGATGCTGTGTTTTGGATGGTAAGGATGCAGCTTGGAGTGTTGGGAGATGCTGTGCTCTGGATGGTAAGGATGCAGCTTGGAGTGTTGGGAGATGCTGTGTTCTGGATGGTAAGGATGCAGCTTGGAGTATTGGGAGCTGCAGTGCTCTGGATGGTAAGGATGCAGCTTGGAGTGTTGGGAGATGCTGTGCTCTGGATGGAAAGGATGCAGCTTGGAGTGTTGGGAGATGCAGTGCTCTGGATGTTAAGGATGCAGCTTGGAGTGTCGGGAGATGCAGTGCTCTGGATGGTAAGAATGCAGCTTGGAGTGTTGGGAGATGCTGTGTTCTGGATGGTAAGGATGCAGCTTGGAGTGTTGGGAGGTGCTGTGTTCTGGATGGTAAGGATGCAGCTTGGAGTGTTGGGAGATGCAGTGCTCTGGATGGTAAGGATGCAGCTTGGAGTGTTGGGAGATGCTCTGCTCTGTATGGTAAGGGTGCAGCTTGGAGTATTGGGAGATGCAGTGCTCTGGATGGTAAGGATGCAGCTTGGAGTACTGGGAGAGGTTGTGTTTTGGATGGTAAGAATGCAGCTTGGAGTACTGGGAGATGATGTGCTCTGTATGGTAAGAATGCAGCTTGGAGTATTGGGAGATGCAGGACTCTGGATGGTAAGGATGCAGCTTGGAGTGTTGGGAGATGCTGTGCTCTGGACGGTAAGGATGCAGCTGGGAGTATTGGGAGATGCCAGCTTGAATTATTAGGAGATGCTGTGGTCTGGATGGTAAGAATGCAGCTTGGCGATTGTAGAGACGCTGTGTTCTGGACAGGGCCAGACTGGCTACCGGGCGTGGTGGCATGCGGAAGAGCTGGGGGCTGATGTCACCGCGGTGGGGGCTAATTTCGTTGATGGAGACCTGAGTGTGCTTTGAAATAAACAAAGCAAAACGAATTTCGTTCAGCACACGCAGGTCCCCATCAACAAAATCCGCGCCCAGCTCAGCAGCATGTCAAAATGCCCGGTAGCCAGTCCAGCCCTGGTTCTGGATGGTAAGGATGCAGCTTGGAGTATTGGGAGATGCAGTGCTCTGGATGGTAAGGATTCAGCTTGGAGTACTGGAGATGCTGTGTTCTGGATGGTAAGGATGCAGCTTGGAGTATTGCGAAATGCTGTGTTCTGGGCAGTAAGCAGCTTGGAGTACTGGGAGATGCACTGCTCTGGATGGTAAGGATTCATCTTGGAGTACTGGGAGATGTTGTGTTTTGGATGGTAAGGATGCAGCTTGGAGTACTGGGAGATGAAGTGCTCTGGATGGTAAGGATGCAGCTTGGAGTACTGGGAGATGATGTGCTCTGGATGGTAAGGATTCAGCTTGGAGTACTGGGAGATGTTGTGTTTTGGATGGTAAGGATTCAGCTTGGAGTACTGGGAGATGTTGTGTTTTGGATGGTAAGGATTCAGCTTGGAGTACTGGGAGATGGTGTGTTTTGGATGGTAAGAATGCAGCTTGGAGTACTGGGAGATGATGTGCTATGTATGGTAGGAATGCAGTCTGGAGTATTGGGAGATGCAGTGCTCTGGATGGTAAGGATGCAGCTTGGAGTATTGAGGGATTAAGTGCTCTGGATGGTAAGGATGCAGCTTGGAGTGTTGGGAGATGCTGTGCTCTGGATGGTAAGGATGCAGCTTGGAGTGTTGGGATATGCTGTGTTCTGGATGGTAAGGATGCAGCTTGGAGTGTTGGGAGATGCTGTGCTCTGGATGGTAAGGATGAAGCTTGGAGTGTTGGGAGATGCTGTGTTCTGGATGGTAAGGATGCAGCTTGGAGTATAGGGAGATGGTGTGTTCTGGATGGTAAGGATGCAGCTTGGGGTGTTGGGAGATGCTGTGCTCTGGATGGTAAGGATGCAGCTTGGAGTATTGAGGGAGTAAGTGCTCTGGATGGTAAGGATGCAGCTTGAAGTGTTGGGAGATGCTGTGCTCTGGATGGTAAGGATGCAGCTTGGAGTGTTGGGAGATGCTGTGTTCTGGATGGTAAGGATGCAGCTTGGAGTGTTGGGAGATGCTGTGCTCTGGATGGTAAGGATGCAGCTTGGAGTGTTGGGAGATGCTGTGTTCTGGATGGTAAGGATGCTGCTTGGAGTATTGGGAGCTGCAGTGCTCTGGATGGTAAGGATGCAGCTTGGAGTGTTGGGAGATGCTGTGCTCTGGATGGAAAGGATGCAGCTTGGAGTGTTGGGAGATGCCGTGCTCTGGATGGTAAGGATGCAGCTTGGAGTGTCGGGAGATGCAGTGCTCTGGATGGTAAGAATGCAGCTTGGAGTGTTGGGAGATGCTGTGTTCTGGATGGTAAGGATGCAGTTTGGAGTGTTGGGAGGTGCTGTGTTCTGGATGGTAAGGATGCAGCTTGGAGTATTGAGGGATTATGTGCTCTGGATGGTAAGGATGCAACTTGGAGTGTTGGGAGATGCTGTGCTCTGGATAGTAAGGATGCAGCTTGGAGTGTTGGGAGATGCTGTGTTCTGAACAGTAGGGATGCAGCTTGGAGTGTTGGGAGATGCTGTGCTCTTCTGGATGATAAGGACACAGCTTGGAGTATTGGGAGTTGCTGTGTTCTGGATGATAAGGACGCAGCTCGGAGTATTGGGAGATGCTGTGTTCTGGGTGGTAAGTAAGCAGGTTGGAATATTGGGAGATGTTGTGTTCCGTATAGTAAGGACACATCTTGCAGTATTGGGAGATGTTGTGCACTGAATGGTAAGGATGTCGTTTGGAGTATTTAAGATGCTGTGTTCTGGATGGTAAGGATGCAGTTGGAGTATTGAGAGATGCTGTGTTCTGGATGGTGAGGATGCCGTTGGAGTATTGGGAGATGCTGTCTTCTGGATGGTAAGTCATCAGTTGCTGTACTGGGAGATGCTGTGCTCTGGATGATAAAGATGCAGTTTGGAGTTCTTGTAGATGCTGTGCTTTGGATGGTAAGGATGCAGGTTGAAGTATTGGGAGATGCTGTGTTCTGGACGGTAAGTATGTGTTTGGAGTACTGGGAGATGCTGTGCTCTAGATGGTAAGGATGCAGCTTGGAGTACTGATAGAGGCTGTGCTCTGGATGGTAAGGATGCCACTCGGAATACTGGGAGATGCTGTGCTCTGGATAGTAAGGATGCAGCTGGGAGTATTGGGAGATGCTGTGCTCTGGATGTTAAGGATGCATCTTGGAGTATTGGGATATGCTGTGTTTTGGATGGTAAGGTTGCGGCTTGGAGTATTGGGAGATGCTGTTTTCTGGATGGTAAGGATGCAGCTTAGGGTATTGGGTATGCTGTATTCTGGATAGTAAGGGTGCAGCTTGGAGTATTGGGAGATGCTGTGCTCTGTATGGTAAGGATGCATCTCAGAGTATTGGGAGATGTGGTGCTCTGGATGGTAAGGACACAGCTTGGAATATTTGCAATAGTGTGTTCTGGATGGTAAGGATGCAGCTTTGAGTACTGGAGATGCTGTGTTCTGGATTGTAAGGATGCAGCTTGGAGTATTGAGAGATTATGTGCTCTGGATGGTAAGGATGCAGCTTGGAGTGTTGGGAGATGCTGTGCTCTGGATAGTAAGGATGCAGCTTGGAGTGTTGGGAGATGCTGTGTTCTGGATGATAAGGATGCAGCTTGGAGTCCTGAGAGATGCTGTGCTCTGAATGATAAGGATGCAGCTGGGAGTATTGGGAGATGCTGTGTTCTGGATGGTAAGGATGCAGCTTGGAGAGTTGGGAGATGCTGTGCTCTGGATAGTAAGGATGCAGCTTGGAGTGTTGGGAGATGCTGTGCTCTGGATGGTAAGGATGCAGCTTGGAGTGTTGGGAGATGCTGTGCTCTGGATAGTAAGGATGCAGCTTGGAGTGTTGGGAGATGCTGTGCTCTGGATGGTAAGGATGCAGCTTGGAGTGTTGGGAGATGCTGTGCTCTGGATTGTAAGGATGCAGCTTGGAGTGTTGGGAGATGGTGTGTTCTGGATGGTAAGGATGCAGCTTGGAGTATTGAGGGATTATGTGCTCTGGATGGTAAGGATGCAACTTGGAGTGTTGGGAGATGCTGTGCTCTGGATAGTAAGGATGCAGCTTGGAGTGTTGGGAGATGCTGTGCTCTGGATGGTAAGGATGCAGCTTGGAGTGTTGGGAGATGCTGTGCTCTGGATGGTAAGGATGCAGCTTGGAGTATAGGGAGATGGTGTGTTCTGGATGGTAAGGATGAAGCTTGGAGTATTGAGGGATTAAGTGCTCTGGATGGTAAGGATGCAGCTTGGAGTGTTGGGAGATGCTGTGCTCTGGATGGTAAGGATGCAGCTTGGAGTGTTGGGATATGCTGTGTTCTGGATGGTAAGGATGCAGCTTGGAGTGTTGGGAGATGCTGTGCTCTGGATGGTAAGGATGAAGCTTGGAGTGTTGGGAGATGCTGTGTTCTGGATGGTAAGGATGCAGCTTGGAGTATAGGGAGATGGTGTGTTCTGGATGGTAAGGATGCAGCTTGGGGTGTTGGGAGATGCTGTGCTGTGGATGGTAAGGATGCAGCTTGGAGTATTGAGGGAGTAAGTGCTCTGGATGGTAAGGATGCAGCTTGAAGTGTTGGGAGATGCTGTGCTCTGGATGGTAAGGATGCAGCTTGGAGTGTTGGGAGATGCTGTGTTTTGGATGGTAAGGATGCAGCTTGGAGTGTTGGGAGATGCTGTGCTCTGGATGGTAAGGATGCAGCTTGGAGTGTTGGGAGATGCTGTGTTCTGGATGGTAAGGATGCAGCTTGGAGTATTGGGAGCTGCAGTGCTCTGGATGGTAAGGATGCAGCTTGGAGTGTTGGGAGATGCTGTGCTCTGGATGGAAAGGATGCAGCTTGGAGTGTTGGGAGATGCAGTGCTCTGGATGTTAAGGATGCAGCTTGGAGTGTTGGGAGATGCTGTGCTCTGGATGGAAAGGATGCAGCTTGGAGTGTTGGGAGATGCCGTGCTCTGGATGGTAAGGATGCAGCTTGGAGTGTCGGGAGATGCAGTGCTCTGGATGGTAAGAATGCAGCTTGGAGTGTTGGGAGATGCTGTGTTCTGGATGGTAAGGATGCAGTTTGGAGTGTTGGGAGGTGCTGTGTTCTGGATGGTAAGGATGCAGCTTGGAGTATTGAGGGATTATGTGCTCTGGATGGTAAGGATGCAACTTGGAGTGTTGGGAGATGCTGTGCTCTGGATAGTAAGGATGCAGCTTGGAGTGTTGGGAGATGCTGTGTTCTGAACAGTAGGGATGCAGCTTGGAGTGTTGGGAGATGCTGTGCTCTTCTGGATGATAAGGACACAGCTTGGAGTATTGGGAGTTGCTGTGTTCTGGATGATAAGGACGCAGCTCGGAGTATTGGGAGATGCTGTGTTCTGGGTGGTAAGTAAGCAGGTTGGAATATTGGGAGATGTTGTGTTCCGTATAGTAAGGACACATCTTGCAGTATTGGGAGATGTTGTGCACTGAATGGTAAGGATGTCGTTTGGAGTATTTAAGATGCTGTGTTCTGGATGGTAAGGATGCAGTTGGAGTATTGAGAGATGCTGTGTTCTGGATGGTGAGGATGCCGTTGGAGTATTGGGAGATGCTGTCTTCTGGATGGTAAGTCATCAGTTGCTGTACTGGGAGATGCTGTGCTCTGGATGATAAAGATGCAGTTTGGAGTTCTTGTAGATGCTGTGCTTTGGATGGTAAGGATGCAGGTTGAAGTATTGGGAGATGCTGTGTTCTGGACGGTAAGTATGTGTTTGGAGTACTGGGAGATGCTGTGCTCTAGATGGTAAGGATGCAGCTTGGAGTACTGATAGAGGCTGTGCTCTGGATGGTAAGGATGCCACTCGGAATACTGGGAGATGCTGTGCTCTGGATAGTAAGGATGCAGCTGGGAGTATTGGGAGATGCTGTGCTCTGGATGTTAAGGATGCATCTTGGAGTATTGGGATATGCTGTGTTTTGGATGGTAAGGTTGCGGCTTGGAGTATTGGGAGATGCTGTTTTCTGGATGGTAAGGATGCAGCTTAGGGTATTGGGTATGCTGTATTCTGGATAGTAAGGGTGCAGCTTGGAGTATTGGGAGATGCTGTGCTCTGTATGGTAAGGATGCATCTCAGAGTATTGGGAGATGTGGTGCTCTGGATGGTAAGGACACAGCTTGGAATATTTGCAATAGTGTGTTCTGGATGGTAAGGATGCAGCTTTGAGTACTGGAGATGCTGTGTTCTGGATTGTAAGGATGCAGCTTGGAGTATTGAGAGATTATGTGCTCTGGATGGTAAGGATGCAGCTTGGAGTGTTGGGAGATGCTGTGCTCTGGATAGTAAGGATGCAGCTTGGAGTGTTGGGAGATGCTGTGTTCTGGATGATAAGGATGCAGCTTGGAGTCCTGAGAGATGCTGTGCTCTGAATGATAAGGATGCAGCTGGGAGTATTGGGAGATGCTGTGTTCTGGATGGTAAGGATGCAGCTTGGAGAGTTGGGAGATGCTGTGCTCTGGATAGTAAGGATGCAGCTTGGAGTGTTGGGAGATGCTGTGCTCTGGATGGTAAGGATGCAGCTTGGAGTGTTGGGAGATGCTGTGCTCTGGATAGTAAGGATGCAGCTTGGAGTGTTGGGAGATGCTGTGCTCTGGATGGTAAGGATGCAGCTTGGAGTGTTGGGAGATGCTGTGCTCTGGATTGTAAGGATGCAGCTTGGAGTGTTGGGAGATGGTGTGTTCTGGATGGTAAGGATGCAGCTTGGAGTATTGAGGGATTATGTGCTCTGGATGGTAAGGATGCAACTTGGAGTGTTGGGAGATGCTGTGCTCTGGATAGTAAGGATGCAGCTTGGAGTGTTGGGAGATGCTGTGCTCTGGATGGTAAGGATGCAGCTTGGAGTGTTGGGAGATGCTGTGCTCTGGATGGTAAGGATGCAGCTTGGAGTATAGGGAGATGGTGTGTTCTGGATGGTAAGGATGAAGCTTGGAGTATTGAGGGATTAAGTGCTCTGGATGGTAAGGATGCAGCTTGGAGTGTTGGGAGATGCTGTGCTCTGGATGGTAAGGATGCAGCTTGGAGTGTTGGGATATGCTGTGTTCTGGATGGTAAGGATGCAGCTTGGAGTGTTGGGAGATGCTGTGCTCTGGATGGTAAGGATGAAGCTTGGAGTGTTGGGAGATGCTGTGTTCTGGATGGTAAGGATGCAGCTTGGAGTATAGGGAGATGGTGTGTTCTGGATGGTAAGGATGCAGCTTGGGGTGTTGGGAGATGCTGTGCTGTGGATGGTAAGGATGCAGCTTGGAGTATTGAGGGAGTAAGTGCTCTGGATGGTAAGGATGCAGCTTGAAGTGTTGGGAGATGCTGTGCTCTGGATGGTAAGGATGCAGCTTGGAGTGTTGGGAGATGCTGTGTTTTGGATGGTAAGGATGCAGCTTGGAGTGTTGGGAGATGCTGTGCTCTGGATGGTAAGGATGCAGCTTGGAGTGTTGGGAGATGCTGTGTTCTGGATGGTAAGGATGCAGCTTGGAGTATTGGGAGCTGCAGTGCTCTGGATGGTAAGGATGCAGCTTGGAGTGTTGGGAGATGCTGTGCTCTGGATGGAAAGGATGCAGCTTGGAGTGTTGGGAGATGCAGTGCTCTGGATGTTAAGGATGCAGCTTGGAGTGTCGGGAGATGCAGTGCTCTGGATGGTAAGAATGCAGCTTGGAGTGTTGGGAGATGCTGTGTTCTGGATGGTAAGGATGCAGCTTGGAGTGTTGGGAGGTGCTGTGTTCTGGATGGTAAGGATGCAGCTTGGAGTGTTGGGAGATGCAGTGCTCTGGATGGTAAGGATGCAGCTTGGAGTGTTGGGAGATGCTCTGCTCTGTATGGTAAGGGTGCAGCTTGGAGTATTGGGAGATGCAGTGCTCTGGATGGTAAGGATGCAGCTTGGAGTACTGGGAGAGGTTGTGTTTTGGATGGTAAGAATGCAGCTTGGAGTACTGGGAGATGATGTGCTCTGTATGGTAAGAATGCAGCTTGGAGTATTGGGAGATGCAGGACTCTGGATGGTAAGGATGCAGCTTGAATTATTAGGAGATGCTGTGGTCTGGATGGTAAGAATGCAGCTTGGCGATTGTAGAGACGCTGTGTTCTGGACAGGGCCAGACTGGCTACCGGGCGTGGTGGCATGCGGAAGAGCTGGGGGCTGATGTCACCGCGGTGGGGGCTAATTTCGTTGATGGAGACCTGAGTGTGCTTTGAAATAAACAAAGCAAAACGAATTTCGTTCAGCACACGCAGGTCCCCATCAACAAAATCCGCGCCCAGCTCAGCAGCATGTCAAAATGCCCGGTAGCCAGTCCAGCCCTGGTTCTGGATGGTAAGGATGCAGCTTGGAGTATTGGGAGATGCAGTGCTCTGGATGGTAAGGATTCAGCTTGGAGTACTGGAGATGCTGTGTTCTGGATGGTAAGGATGCAGCTTGGAGTATTGCGAAATGCTGTGTTCTGGGCAGTAAGCAGCTTGGAGTACTGGGAGATGCACTGCTCTGGATGGTAAGGATTCATCTTGGAGTACTGGGAGATGTTGTGTTTTGGATGGTAAGGATGCAGCTTGGAGTACTGGGAGATGAAGTGCTCTGGATGGTAAGGATGCAGCTTGGAGTACTGGGAGATGATGTGCTCTGGATGGTAAGGATTCAGCTTGGAGTACTGGGAGATGTTGTGTTTTGGATGGTAAGGATTCAGCTTGGAGTACTGGGAGATGTTGTGTTTTGGATGGTAAGGATTCAGCTTGGAGTACTGGGAGATGGTGTGTTTTGGATGGTAAGAATGCAGCTTGGAGTACTGGGAGATGATGTGCTATGTATGGTAGGAATGCAGTCTGGAGTATTGGGAGATGCAGTGCTCTGGATGGTAAGGATGCAGCTTGGAGTATTGAGGGATTAAGTGCTCTGGATGGTAAGGATGCAGCTTGGAGTGTTGGGAGATGCTGTGCTCTGGATGGTAAGGATGCAGCTTGGAGTGTTGGGATATGCTGTGTTCTGGATGGTAAGGATGCAGCTTGGAGTGTTGGGAGATGCTGTGCTCTGGATGGTAAGGATGAAGCTTGGAGTGTTGGGAGATGCTGTGTTCTGGATGGTAAGGATGCAGCTTGGAGTATAGGGAGATGGTGTGTTCTGGATGGTAAGGATGCAGCTTGGGGTGTTGGGAGATGCTGTGCTCTGGATGGTAAGGATGCAGCTTGGAGTATTGAGGGAGTAAGTGCTCTGGATGGTAAGGATGCAGCTTGAAGTGTTGGGAGATGCTGTGCTCTGGATGGTAAGGATGCAGCTTGGAGTGTTGGGAGATGCTGTGTTCTGGATGGTAAGGATGCAGCTTGGAGTGTTGGGAGATGCTGTGCTCTGGATGGTAAGGATGCAGCTTGGAGTGTTGGGAGATGCTGTGTTCTGGATGGTAAGGATGCTGCTTGGAGTATTGGGAGCTGCAGTGCTCTGGATGGTAAGGATGCAGCTTGGAGTGTTGGGAGATGCTGTGCTCTGGATGGAAAGGATGCAGCTTGGAGTGTTGGGAGATGCCGTGCTCTGGATGGTAAGGATGCAGCTTGGAGTGTCGGGAGATGCAGTGCTCTGGATGGTAAGAATGCAGCTTGGAGTGTTGGGAGATGCTGTGTTCTGGATGGTAAGGATGCAGTTTGGAGTGTTGGGAGGTGCTGTGTTCTGGATGGTAAGGATGCAGCTTGGAGTGTTGGGAGATGCAGTGCTCTGGATGGTAAGGATGCAGCTTGGAGTGTTGGGAGATGCTCTGCTCTGTATGGTAAGGGTGCAGCTTGGAGTATTGGGAGATGCAGTGCTCTGGATGGTAAGGATGCAGCTTGGAGTACTGGGAGAGGTTTTGTTTTGGATGGTAAGAATGCAGCTTGGAGTACTGGGAGATTATGTGCTCTGTATGGTAAGAATGCAGCTTGGAGTATTGGGAGATGCAGTGCTCTGGATGGTAAGGATGCAGCTTGGAGTGTTGGGAGATGCTGTGCTCTGGACGGTAAGGATGCAGCTTGGAGTATTGGGAGATGCCAGCTTGAATTATTAGGAGATGCTGTGGTCTGGATGGTAAGAATGCAGCTTGGCGATTTTAGAGACGCTGTGTTCTGGACAGGGCCAGACTGGCTACCGGGCGTGGTGGCATGCGGAAGAGCTGGGGGCTGATGTCACCGCGGTGGGGGCTCATTTCGTTGATGGAGACCTGAGTGTGCTTTGAAATAAACAAAGCAAAACGAATTTCGTTCAGCACACGCAGGTCCCCATCAACGAAATCCGCGCCCAGCTCAGCAGCATGTCAAAATGCCCGGTAGATAGTCCAGCCCTGGTTCTGGATGGTAAGGATGCAGCTTGGAGTATTGGGAGATGCAGTGCTCTGGATGGTAAGGATTCAGCTTGGAGTACTGGAGATGCTGTGTTCTGGATGGTAAGGATGCAGCTTGGAGTATTGCGAAATGCTGTGTTCTGGGCGGTAAGCAGCTTGGAGTACTGGGAGATGCACTGCTCTGGATGGTAAGGATTCATCTTGGAGTACTGGGAGATGTTGTGTTTTGGATGGTAAGGATGCAGCTTGGAGTACTGGGAGATGAAGTGCTCTGGATGGTAAGGATGCAGCTTGGAGTACTGGGAGATGATGTGCTCTGGATGGTAAGGATTCAGCTTGGAGTACTGGGAGATGTTGTGTTTTGGATGGTAAGGATTCAGCTTGGAGTACTGGGAGATGTGTTTTGGATGGTAAGGATTCAGCTTGGAGTACTGGGAGATGTTGTGTTTTGGATGGTAAGGATTCAGCTTGGAGTACTGGGAGATGGTGTGTTTTGGATGGTAAGAATGCAGCTTGGAGTGCTGGGAGATGATGTGCTATGTATGGTAAGAATGCAGCTTGGAGTATTGGGAGATGCAGTGCTCTGGATGGTAAGGTTGCAGCTTGGAGTACTGGTAGATGCTGTGCTCTGGATGGTAAGGATGCAGCTCGGAGTACTGGGAGATGCTGTGCTCTTGATGATAAGGATGCAGCTTGGTGTGTTGGGAGATGCTGTGCTCTGGATAGTAAGGATCTAGCCTGGATTATTGGGAGATGCTGTGCTCTGGATGGTAAGGATGCAGCTTGGAGTGTTGGGAGATGCTGTGCTCTGGACGGTAAGGATGCAGCTTGGAGTATTGGGAGATGCCAGCTTGAAGTATTAGGAGATGCTGTGGTCTGGATGGTAAGAATGCAGTTTGGCGTATTTAGAGATGCTGTGTTATGGACAGGGCCAGACTGGCTACCGGGCATGTTGGCATGTGGAAGAACTGGGGACTTATGTCACCGTGGTGGGGGCTAATTTCTTCGATGGAGACCTGAGTGTGCTTTGAAATAAACAAAGCAAAACGAATTTCGTTCAGCACACGCAGGTCCCCATCAACGAAATCAGCCCCCAGCTCAGCAACATGCCAAAATGCCCGGAAGCCAGTCCGGCCCTGGTTCTGGATGGTAAGGATGCAGCTTGGAGTATTGAGAGATGCTGTGCTCTGGATGGTAAGGATGCAGCTTGCAGTATTGGGAGATGCTGTAATCTAGATGGTAAGGATGCAGTTTGGAGTATTGGCAAATGCTGTGTTCTGGATGGTAAGGAAGCAGCTTAGGGTATTGGGAGATGCAGTGTTTTGGGTGGTAAGGATGCAGCTTGGAGTATTGGGAGATGCTGTGTTCTGGAAGGTAAGGATGCAGCTTGGGGTATTGTGAGATGTTGTGTTCTGGATGGTAAGGAGGCAGCTTGGAGTACTGGGAGATGCTGTGCCGTGGATGGTAAGGATGCAGCTCTGAGTACTGAGAGATGCTGTACTCTGGATGGTAGAGATGCAGCTTGGAGTACTGGAGATGCTGTGTTCTGGATGGTAAGGATGCAGCTTGGAGTATTGCGAAATGCTGTGTTCTGGGCGGTAGGCAGCTTGGAGTACTGGGAGATGCTGTGCTCTGGATGGTAAGAATGCAGCTTGGAGAATTAGTAGATGCTGTGTTCTGGACAGTAGGGATGCAGCTTGGAGTGTTGGGATATGCTGTGTTCTGGATGATAAGGACGCAGCTTGGAGTATTGGGAGTTGCTGTGTTCTGGATGATAAGGATGCAGCTTGGAGTATTGGGAGATTCTGTGTTCTGGATGGTAAGGATGCAGCTTGGAATATTGGGAGATGCTGTGCTCCCGATAGTAAGGACACCGCTTGGAATATTCGAAGATGCCGTGCTCTGGATGGTGAGGATGTAGTTTGGAGTATTGGGAGATGCTGAATTCTGGATGGTAAGGATGCAGTTGGAGTATTGAGAGATGCTGTGTTCTGGATGGTGAGCATGCCGTTGGAGTATTGGGAGATGCTGTTTTCTGGATGGTAAGTAATCAGTTGGAGTGTTGGGAGATGCTGTGCTCTGGACGGTAAGGATGCAGCTTGGAGTATTGGGAGATGCCAGCTTGAAGTATTAGGAGATGCTGTGGTCTGGATGGTAAGAATGCAGTTTGGCGTATTTAGAGATGCTGTGTTATGGACAGGGCCAGACTGGCTACCGGGCATGTTGGCATGTGGAAGAGCTGGGGACTTATATCACCGTGGTGGGGGCTAATTTCTTCGATGGAGACCTGAGTGTGCTTTGAAATAAACAAAGCAAAACGAATTTCGTTCAGCACACGCAGGTCCCCATCAACGAAATCAGCCCCCAGCTCAGCAACATGCCAAAATGCCCGGTTCTGGATGGTAAGGATGCAGCTTGGAGTATTGAGAGATGCTGTGCTCTGGATGGTAAGGATGCAGCTTGCAGTATTGGGAGATGCTGTAATCTAGATGGTAAGGATGCAGTTTGGAGTATTGGCAAATGCTGTGTTCTGGATGGTAAGGAAGCAGCTTAGGGTATTGGGAGATGCAGTGTTTTGGGTGGTAAGGATGCAGCTTGGAGTATTGGGAGATGCTGTGTTAAGGAAGGTAAGGATGCAGCTTGGAGTACTGGGAGATGCTGTGCCATGGATGGTAAGGATGCAGCTCTGAGTGCTGAGAGATGCTGTACTCTGGATGGTAGAGATGCAGCTTGGAGTACTGGAGATACTGTGTTCTGGATGGTAAGGATGCAGCTTGGAGTATTGCGAAATGCTGTGTTCTGGGCGATAAGCAGCTTGGAGTACTGGGAGATGCTGTGCTCTGGATGGTAAGAATGCAGCTTGGAGAATTAGTAGATGCTGTGTTCTGGACAGTAGGGATGCAGCTTGGAGTGTTGGGATATGCTGTGTTCTGGATGATAAGGACGCAGCTTGGAGTATTGGGAGTTGCTGTGTTCTGGATGATAAGGATGCAGCTTGGAGTATTGGGAGATTCTGTGTTCTGGATGGTAAGGATGCAGCTTGGAATATTGGGAGATGCTGTGCTCCCGATAGTAAGGACACCGCTTGGAATATTCGAAGATGCCGTGCTCTGGATGGTGAGGATGTAGTTTGGAGTATTGGGAGATGCGGAATTCTGGATGGTAAGGATGCAGTTGGAGTATTGAGAGATGCTGTGTTCTGGATGGTGAGCATGCCGTTGGAGTATTGGGAGATGCTGTTTTCTGGATGGTAAGTAATCAGTTGGAGTACTGGGAGATGCTGTGCTCTAGATGTTAAGGATGCAGGTTGGAGTGTTGTGAGTTGCTGTGCTCTGGATGGTAAGGATGCAGCTTGGAGTATTGGGAGATGGTGTGTTCTGGATGGTAAGGGCACAGCTTGGAGTACTGGGAGATGCTGTATTCTGTATGGTAAGGACGCAGCTTGGAGTATTGGGAGATGCTGTGTCCTGGATTGTAAGGACGCAGCTTGGAATATTGGAAGATGCTGTGATCCTGAGAGTAAAGACACAGCTTGTAGTATTGGGAGATGCTGTGCTCGGGATGGTAAGGATGTAGTTTGGAGTATTGGGAGATGCTGTGTTCTGCATGGTAAATATGCAGTTGGAGTAGTGGCAGATGCTGTGCTCTGGATGGTAAGGATGCAGATTGGAGTACTGGTAGAAGCTGTGCTCTCGATGGTATGGATGCAGCTCGGAGTACTGGGAGATGCTGTGCTCTGGATGATAAGGATGCAGCTTGGTGTGTTGGGAGATGCTGTGTTCTGGATGGTAAGGATGCAGCTTGGGGTATTGGGAGATGCTGTGCTCTGTATGGTAAGGATGCATCTCTGAGGATTGGTAGATGCGGTGCTCTGGATGGTAAGGACACAGTTTGGAGTATTTGCAATATTGTGTTCTGGATGGTAAGGATGCAGCTTGGAGTACTGGAGATCCTGTGTTCTGGATGGTAAGGATGGAGCTTGGAATATTGGGAGATGCTGTGTTCTGGGCGGTAAGCAGCTTCGAGTACTGGGAGATGCTGTGCTCTGGATGGTAAGGATGCAGCTTGGAGTATTGGGAGATGCTGTGTTCTGAACAGTAGGGATGCAGCTTGGAGTGTTGGGAGATGCTGTGCTCTTCTGGATGATAAGGACACAGCTTGGAGTATTGGGAGTTGCTGTGTTCTGGATGATAAGGACGCAGCTCGGAGTATTGGGAGATGCTGTGTTCTGGGTGGTAAGTAAGCAGGTTGGAATATTGGGAGATGTTGTGCTCCGGATAGTAAGGACACAGCTTGCAGTATTGGGAGATGTTGTGCACTGAATGGTAAGGATGTCGTTTGGAGTATTTAAGATGCTGTGTTCTGGATGGTAAGGATGCAGTTGGAGTATTGGGAGATGCTGTCTTCTGGATGGTAAGTCATCAGTTGGTGTACTGGGAGATGCTGTGCTCTGGATGATAAGGATGCAGTTTGGAGTTCTTGTAGATGCTGTGCTTTGGATGGTAAGGATGCAGGTTGAAGTATTGGGAGATGCTGTGTTCTGGACGGTAAGTATGTGTTTGGAGTACTGGGAGATGCTGTGCTCTAGATGGTAAGGATGCAGCTTGGAGTACTGATAGAGGCTGTGCTCTGGATGGTAAGGATGCCACTCGGAATACTGGGAGATGCTGTGCTCTGGATAGTAAGGATGCAGCTGGGAGTATTGGGAGATGCTGTGCTCTGGATGTTAAGGATGCATCTTGGAGTATTGGGATATGCTGTGTTTTGGATGGTAAGGTTGCGGCTTGAAGTATTGGGAGATGCTGTTTTCTGGATGGTAAGGATGTAGCTTAGGGTATTGGGTATGCTGTATTCTGGATAGTAAGGGTGCAGCTTGGAGTATTGGGAGATGCTGTGCTCTGTATGGTAAGGATGCATCTCAGAGTATTGGGAGATGTGGTGCTCTGGATGGTAAGGACACAGCTTGGAATATTTGCAATAGTGTGTTCTGGATGTTAAGGATGCAGCTTTGAGTACTGGAGATGCTGTGTTCTGGATTGTAAGGATGCAGCTTGGAGTATTGGGAGATGCTGTGTTCTGGAAGTAGGGATGCAGCTTGGAGTGTTGGGAGATGCTGTGCTCTGGATGATAAGGACGCAGCTTGTAGTATTGGGAGTTTCTGTGTTCTGGATGATAAGGATGCATCTCGGAGTATTGGAAGATGCTGTCTTCTGGGTGGTTATTAAGCAGGTTGGAATATTGGGAGATGCTTTGCTCTGGATAATAAGGACAATGCTTGCAGTATTGGGAGATGCTGTGCACTGAATGGTAAGGATGTAGTTTGGAGTATTGAAGATGCTGTCTTCTGGATGGTAAGGATGCAGTTGGAGTATTGAGGGATGCTGTGTTCTGGATGGTGAGGATGCCGTTGGAGTATTGGGAGATGCTGTCTTCTGGATGGTAAGTCATCAGTTGCAGTACTGGGAGATGCTGTGCTCTGGATGATAAGGATGCAGCTTGGAGTACTGGTAGATGCTGTGCTTTGGATGGTAAGGATGCAGGTTGAAGTATTGGGAGATGCTGTGTTCTGGATGGTAAGTATGCATTTGGAGTACTGGGAGATGCTGTGCTCTAGATGGTAAGGATGCAGCTTGGAGTACTGGTAGAGGCTGTGCTCTGGATGGTAAGGATGCAGCTCGGAGTACTGGGAGATGCTGTGCTCTGGATGGTAAGGATGCAGCTGGGAGTATTGGGAGATGCTATGCTCAGGATGTTAAGGATGCAGCTTGGAGTGTTGGGATATGCTGTGTTTTGGATGGTAAGGATGCAGCTTAGGATATTGGGAGATGCTGTGTTCTGGATGGTAAGGGTGCACCTTGGAGTATTGGGAGATGCTGTGCTCTGGATGGTAAGGACGCAGCTCTCAGTATTGGGAGATACTGTGCTCTGGATGGTAAGGACGCAGCTTGAAGTATTTGCAATGCTATGTTCTGGATGGTAAGGCTGCAGCTTGGAGTACTGGAGATGCTGTGTTCTGGATGGTAAGGCCACAGCTTAGAGTATTGGTAGATGCTGTGTTCTGCGCGGTAAGGATGCATCTTGGAGTACTGGGAGATGCTGTGCTCTGGATGGTAAGGATACAGCTTGGAGTATTGGGGGATGCTGTGTTCTGGATGGTTAGGATGCAGCTTGGGGTATTGGGAGAAGTTGTGTTCTGTATGGTAAGGATGCATTTTGGAGTACTGGGAGATGCTGTGTTGTGGATGGTAAGGATGCAGCTCGGAGTATTGAGAGATGCTGAACTCTGGATGGTAAGGATGCAGCTTGGAGTACTGGAGATGCTGTGTTCTGGATGGTAAGGATGCAGCTTGGAGTATTGGGAGAAGCTGTTTTATGGGCGGTAAGCAGCTTGGAGTACTGAGAGATGCTGTGCTCTGGAGGGTGAGGATGCAGCTTGGAGTATAGGGAGATGCTGTGTTATGGACAGTGGGGATGCAGCTTGGAGTGTTGGGAGTTGCTGTGTTCTGGATGATAAGGACGCAGCTTGGAGTATTGGGAGTTCCTGTGTTCTGTATGATAAGGATGCAGCTTGGAGAGTTGGAAGATGCTGTGTTCTGGATGGTAAGGATGCAGCTTGAAATATTGTGAGATGCTGTGCTCTGGATGGTAAGGTTGCGGCTTGGAATATAGGGAGATGCAGTGCTCTGGATGGTAAGGATGCAGCTTGGAGTATTGGGAGATGCTGTGTTATGGACAGTAGGGATGCAGCTTGGAGTGTTGCTGTGTTCTGGATGATAAGGACGCAGCTTTGAGTATTGGGAGTTGCTGTGTTCTGGATGATAAGGATGCAGCTTGGAAAATTGGGAGATGCTGTGTTCTGGATGGTAAGGATGCAGCTTGGAATATTGGGAGATGCTGTGCTGCCAATAGTAAGGACACAGCTTGGATTATTGGGAGATGCTGTGCTCTGGATGGTAAGGATATAGTTTGGAGTATAGGGAGATGCTGTGTTCTGGATGGTAAGGATGCAGCTTGGAATATTGGGAGATGCTGTGCTGCCGATAGTAAGGACACAGCTTGGATTATTGGGAGATGCTGTGCTCTGGATGGTAAGGATGTAGTTTGGAGTATAGGGAGATGCTGTGTTCTGGATGGTAAGGATGCAGTTGGAGTACTGGGAGATGCTGTGCTCTGGATGGTAAGGATGCAGCTTGGGGTATTGTGAGATGTTGTGTTCTGGATGGTAAGGAGGCAGCTTGGAGTACTGGGAGATGCTGTGCCGTGGATGGTAAGGATGCAGCTCTGAGTACTGAGAGATGCTGTACTCTGGATGGTAGAGATGCAGCTTGGAGTACTGGAGATGCTGTGTTCTGGATGGTAAGGATGCAGCTTGGAGTATTGCGAAATGCTGTGTTCTGGGCGGTAGGCAGCTTGGAGTACTGGGAGATGCTGTGCTCTGGATGGTAAGAATGCAGCTTGGAGAATTAGTAGATGCTGTGTTCTGGACAGTAGGGATGCAGCTTGGAGTGTTGGGATATGCTGTGTTCTGGATGATAAGGACGCAGCTTGGAGTATTGGGAGTTGCTGTGTTCTGGATGATAAGGATGCAGCTTGGAGTATTGGGAGATTCTGTGTTCTGGATGGTAAGGATGCAGCTTGGAATATTGGGAGATGCTGTGCTCCCGATAGTAAGGACACCGCTTGGAATATTCGAAGATGCCGTGCTCTGGATGGTGAGGATGTAGTTTGGAGTATTGGGAGATGCTGAATTCTGGATGGTAAGGATGCAGTTGGAGTATTGAGAGATGCTGTGTTCTGGATGGTGAGCATGCCGTTGGAGTATTGGGAGATGCTGTTTTCTGGATGGTAAGTAATCAGTTGGAGTGTTGGGAGATGCTGTGCTCTGGACGGTAAGGATGCAGCTTGGAGTATTGGGAGATGCCAGCTTGAAGTATTAGGAGATGCTGTGGTCTGGATGGTAAGAATGCAGTTTGGCGTATTTAGAGATGCTGTGTTATGGACAGGGCCAGACTGGCTACCGGGCATGTTGGCATGTGGAAGAGCTGGGGACTTATATCACCGTGGTGGGGGCTAATTTCTTCGATGGAGACCTGAGTGTGCTTTGAAATAAACAAAGCAAAACGAATTTCGTTCAGCACACGCAGGTCCCCATCAACGAAATCAGCCCCCAGCTCAGCAACATGCCAAAATGCCCGGTTCTGGATGGTAAGGATGCAGCTTGGAGTATTGAGAGATGCTGTGCTCTGGATGGTAAGGATGCAGCTTGCAGTATTGGGAGATGCTGTAATCTAGATGGTAAGGATGCAGTTTGGAGTATTGGCAAATGCTGTGTTCTGGATGGTAAGGAAGCAGCTTAGGGTATTGGGAGATGCAGTGTTTTGGGTGGTAAGGATGCAGCTTGGAGTATTGGGAGATGCTGTGTTAAGGAAGGTAAGGATGCAGCTTGGAGTACTGGGAGATGCTGTGCCGTGGATGGTAAGGATGCAGCTCTGAGTGCTGAGAGATGCTGTACTCTGGATGGTAGAGATGCAGCTTGGAGTACTGGAGATACTGTGTTCTGGATGGTAAGGATGCAGCTTGGAGTATTGCGAAATGCTGTGTTCTGGGCGATAAGCAGCTTGGAGTACTGGGAGATGCTGTGCTCTGGATGGTAAGAATGCAGCTTGGAGAATTAGTAGATGCTGTGTTCTGGACAGTAGGGATGCAGCTTGGAGTGTTGGGATATGCTGTGTTCTGGATGATAAGGACGCAGCTTGGAGTATTGGGAGTTGCTGTGTTCTGGATGATAAGGATGCAGCTTGGAGTATTGGGAGATTCTGTGTTCTGGATGGTAAGGATGCAGCTTGGAATATTGGGAGATGCTGTGCTCCCGATAGTAAGGACACCGCTTGGAATATTCGAAGATGCCGTGCTCTGGATGGTGAGGATGTAGTTTGGAGTATTGGGAGATGCGGAATTCTGGATGGTAAGGATGCAGTTGGAGTATTGAGAGATGCTGTGTTCTGGATGGTGAGCATGCCGTTGGAGTATTGGGAGATGCTGTTTTCTGGATGGTAAGTAATCAGTTGGAGTACTGGGAGATGCTGTGCTCTAGATGTTAAGGATGCAGGTTGGAGTGTTGTGAGTTGCTGTGCTCTGGATGGTAAGGATGCAGCTTGGAGTATTGGGAGATGGTGTGTTCTGGATGGTAAGGGCACAGCTTGGAGTACTGGGAGATGCTGTATTCTGTATGGTAAGGACGCAGCTTGGAGTATTGGGAGATGCTGTGTCCTGGATTGTAAGGACGCAGCTTGGAATATTGGAAGATGCTGTGATCCTGAGAGTAAAGACACAGCTTGTAGTATTGGGAGATGCTGTGCTCGGGATGGTAAGGATGTAGTTTGGAGTATTGGGAGATGCTGTGTTCTGCATGGTAAATATGCAGTTGGAGTAGTGGCAGATGCTGTGCTCTGGATGGTAAGAATGCAGATTGGAGTACTGGTAGAAGCTGTGCTCTCGATGGTATGGATGCAGCTCGGAGTACTGGGAGATGCTGTGCTCTGGATGATAAGGATGCAGCTTGGTGTGTTGGGAGATGCTGTGTTCTGGATGGTAAGGATGCAGCTTGGGGTATTGGGAGATGCTGTGCTCTGTATGGTAAGGATGCATCTCTGAGGATTGGTAGATGCGGTGCTCTGGATGGTAAGGACACAGTTTGGAGTATTTGCAATATTGTGTTCTGGATGGTAAGGATGCAGCTTGGAGTACTGGAGATCCTGTGTTCTGGATGGTAAGGATGGAGCTTGGAATATTGGGAGATGCTGTGTTCTGGGCGGTAAGCAGCTTCGAGTACTGGGAGATGCTGTGCTCTGGATGGTAAGGATGCAGCTTGGAGTATTGGGAGATGCTGTGTTCTGAACAGTAGGGATGCAGCTTGGAGTGTTGGGAGATGCTGTGCTCTTCTGGATGATAAGGACACAGCTTGGAGTATTGGGAGTTGCTGTGTTCTGGATGATAAGGACGCAGCTCGGAGTATTGGGAGATGCTGTGTTCTGGGTGGTAAGTAAGCAGGTTGGAATATTGGGAGATGTTGTGCTCCGGATAGTAAGGACACAGCTTGCAGTATTGGGAGATGTTGTGCACTGAATGGTAAGGATGTCGTTTGGAGTATTTAAGATGCTGTGTTCTGGATGGTAAGGATGCAGTTGGAGTATTGGGAGATGCTGTCTTCTGGATGGTAAGTCATCAGTTGGTGTACTGGGAGATGCTGTGCTCTGGATGATAAGGATGCAGTTTGGAGTTCTTGTAGATGCTGTGCTTTGGATGGTAAGGATGCAGGTTGAAGTATTGGGAGATGCTGTGTTCTGGACGGTAAGTATGTGTTTGGAGTACTGGGAGATGCTGTGCTCTAGATGGTAAGGATGCAGCTTGGAGTACTGATAGAGGCTGTGCTCTGGATGGTAAGGATGCCACTCGGAATACTGGGAGATGCTGTGCTCTGGATAGTAAGGATGCAGCTGGGAGTATTGGGAGATGCTGTGCTCTGGATGTTAAGGATGCATCTTGGAGTATTGGGATATGCTGTGTTTTGGATGGTAAGGTTGCGGCTTGAAGTATTGGGAGATGCTGTTTTCTGGATGGTAAGGATGTAGCTTAGGGTATTGGGTATGCTGTATTCTGGATAGTAAGGGTGCAGCTTGGAGTATTGGGAGATGCTGTGCTCTGTATGGTAAGGATGCATCTCAGAGTATTGGGAGATGTGGTGCTCTGGATGGTAAGGACACAGCTTGGAATATTTGCAATAGTGTGTTCTGGATGTTAAGGATGCAGCTTTGAGTACTGGAGATGCTGTGTTCTGGATTGTAAGGATGCAGCTTGGAGTATTGGGAGATGCTGTGTTCTGGAAGTAGGGATGCAGCTTGGAGTGTTGGGAGATGCTGTGCTCTGGATGATAAGGACGCAGCTTGTAGTATTGGGAGTTTCTGTGTTCTGGATGATAAGGATGCATCTCGGAGTATTGGAAGATGCTGTCTTCTGGGTGGTTATTAAGCAGGTTGGAATATTGGGAGATGCTTTGCTCTGGATAATAAGGACAATGCTTGCAGTATTGGGAGATGCTGTGCACTGAATGGTAAGGATGTAGTTTGGAGTATTGAAGATGCTGTCTTCTGGATGGTAAGGATGCAGTTGGAGTATTGAGGGATGCTGTGTTCTGGATGGTGAGGATGCCGTTGGAGTATTGGGAGATGCTGTCTTCTGGATGGTAAGTCATCAGTTGCAGTACTGGGAGATGCTGTGCTCTGGATGATAAGGATGCAGCTTGGAGTACTGGTAGATGCTGTGCTTTGGATGGTAAGGATGCAGGTTGAAGTATTGGGAGATGCTGTGTTCTGGATGGTAAGTATGCATTTGGAGTACTGGGAGATGCTGTGCTCTAGATGGTAAGGATGCAGCTTGGAGTACTGGTAGAGGCTGTGCTCTGGATGGTAAGGATGCAGCTCGGAGTACTGGGAGATGCTGTGCTCTGGATGGTAAGGATGCAGCTGGGAGTATTGGGAGATGCTATGCTCAGGATGTTAAGGATGCAGCTTGGAGTGTTGGGATATGCTGTGTTTTGGATGGTAAGGATGCAGCTTAGGATATTGGGAGATGCTGTGTTCTGGATGGTAAGGGTGCACCTTGGAGTATTGGGAGATGCTGTGCTCTGGATGGTAAGGACGCAGCTCTCAGTATTGGGAGATACTGTGCTCTGGATGGTAAGGACGCAGCTTGAAGTATTTGCAATGCTATGTTCTGGATGGTAAGGCTGCAGCTTGGAGTACTGGAGATGCTGTGTTCTGGATGGTAAGGCCACAGCTTAGAGTATTGGTAGATGCTGTGTTCTGCGCGGTAAGGATGCATCTTGGAGTACTGGGAGATGCTGTGCTCTGGATGGTAAGGATACAGCTTGGAGTATTGGGGGATGCTGTGTTCTGGATGGTTAGGATGCAGCTTGGGGTATTGGGAGAAGTTGTGTTCTGTATGGTAAGGATGCATTTTGGAGTACTGGGAGATGCTGTGTTGTGGATGGTAAGGATGCAGCTCGGAGTATTGAGAGATGCTGAACTCTGGATGGTAAGGATGCAGCTTGGAGTACTGGAGATGCTGTGTTCTGGATGGTAAGGATGCAGCTTGGAGTATTGGGAGAAGCTGTTTTATGGGCGGTAAGCAGCTTGGAGTACTGAGAGATGCTGTGCTCTGGAGGGTGAGGATGCAGCTTGGAGTATAGGGAGATGCTGTGTTATGGACAGTGGGGATGCAGCTTGGAGTGTTGGGAGTTGCTGTGTTCTGGATGATAAGGACGCAGCTTGGAGTATTGGGAGTTCCTGTGTTCTGTATGATAAGGATGCAGCTTGGAGAGTTGGAAGATGCTGTGTTCTGGATGGTAAGGATGCAGCTTGAAATATTGTGAGATGCTGTGCTCTGGATGGTAAGGTTGCGGCTTGGAATATAGGGAGATGCAGTGCTCTGGATGGTAAGGATGCAGCTTGGAGTATTGGGAGATGCTGTGTTATGGACAGTAGGGATGCAGCTTGGAGTGTTGCTGTGTTCTGGATGATAAGGACGCAGCTTTGAGTATTGGGAGTTGCTGTGTTCTGGATGATAAGGATGCAGCTTGGAAAATTGGGAGATGCTGTGTTCTGGATGGTAAGGATGCAGCTTGGAATATTGGGAGATGCTGTGCTGCCAATAGTAAGGACACAGCTTGGATTATTGGGAGATGCTGTGCTCTGGATGGTAAGGATATAGTTTGGAGTATAGGGAGATGCTGTGTTCTGGATGGTAAGGATGCAGCTTGGAATATTGGGAGATGCTGTGCTGCCGATAGTAAGGACACAGCTTGGATTATTGGGAGATGCTGTGCTCTGGATGGTAAGGATGTAGTTTGGAGTATAGGGAGATGCTGTGTTCTGGATGGTAAGGATGCAGTTGGAGTACTGGGAGATGCTGTGCTCTGGATGGTAAGGATGCAGCTTGGAGTACTGGTAGATGCTGTGCTCTGGATGGTAAGGATGCAGTATGAAGTATTTGGAGATGCTGTGTTCTGGATGGTAAGTATGCAGTTGGAGTACTAGTAGATGCTGTGCTGTGGATGGTAAGGATGCAGTATGAAGTATTTGGAGATGCTGTGTTCTGGATGGTAAGTATGCAGTTGGAGTACTGGGAGATGCTGTGCTCTAGATGGTAAGGACGCAGCTTGGAGTACTGGTAGATGCTGTGCCCTGGATGGTAAGGATACATCTCGGAGTACTGGGAGATGCTGTGCTCTGGATGGTAAGGATGCAGCTTGGAGTATTGGGAGATGCTGTGCTCTGTGTGTTAAGGATGCAGCTTGGAGTATTGGGATGTGCTGTGTTTTGGATGGTAAGGTTGTGGCTTGGAGTATTGGGAGATACTGTGTTCTGGATGGCAAGGATGCAGCTTCGGGTATTGGGAGATGCTGTGTTGTGGATAGTAAGGATGCCCCTTTGAGTATTGGGAGATGCTGTGCTCTGGATGGTAGGATGCAGCTCTGGGTATTGAGATATGCTGTGCTCTGGATGGTAAGGACACAGCTTGGAGTATTTGCAATGCTTTGTTCTGGATGGTAAGGATGCAGCTTGGAGTACTGGAGATGCTGTGTTCTGGATGGTAACGTAGCAGCTTGGAGTTTTGGAAGATGCTGTGTTCTGGGTGGTAAGAATGCAGCTTGGAGTACTGGTAGATGCTGTGCTCTGGATGTTAAGGATGCAGGTTGGAGTATTGGGAGATGCTGTGTTCTGGACAGTAAGGATGCAGATTGAAGTGTTGTGAGTTGCTGTGCTCTGGTTGGTAAGGATGCAGCTTGGAGTATTGGGAGATGGTGTGTTCTGGATGGTAAAGACGCAGCTTGGAGTATTGGGAGATGGTGTGTTCTGGATGGTAAGGACGCAGCTTGAAATATTGGAAGATGCTGTGCTCCAGATAGTAAAGACACAGCTTGTAGTATTAGGAGATGCTGTATTCTAGATGGTAAGGATGCAGTTTGGTGTATTGGGAGATGCAGTGTTCTGGATGGTAAGTATGCAGTTGGAGTAGTGGGAGATGCTATGCTCTGGATGGTAAGGTTGCAGCTTGGAGTACTGATAGATGCTGTGCTCTGGATGGTAAGGATGCAGCTCTGAGTACTGGGAGATGCTGTGCTCTTGATGATAAGGATGCAGCTTGGTGTGTTGGGAGATGCTGTGCTCTGGATGGTAAGGATGCAGCTTGGAGTATTGGGAGATACTGTGCACTGGATGGTAAGGTTGCAGTTTGGAGTATTGGGATATGCTGTGTTCTGTACACTAAGGATGCAGATTGAAGTGTTGTGAGTTGCTGTGCTCTGGTTGGTAAGGATGCAGCTTGGAGTATTGGGAGATGCAGTACTATGGATGGTAAGTATGCAGTTGGAGTAGTGGGAGATGCTGTGCTCTGGATGGTAAGGTTTCAGCTTGGAGTACTGGTAGATGTTGTGCTCTGGATGGTAAGGATGCAGCTCGGAGTACTGGGAGATGCTGTGCTCTTGATGATAAGGATGCAGCTTGGTGTGTTGGGACATGCTGTGTTCTGAATGGTAAGGAAGCAGCTTGGAGTATTGGGAGATGCTGTGTTCTGGATGGTAATGTTGCAGCCTGGAGTATTAGGAGATGCTGTGCTTTGGATGTTAAGGATGCAGCTTTGAGTACTGGTAGATGCAGTGCTCTGGATGGTAAGGATGCAGCTCGGAGACCTGAGAGATGCTGTGCTCTGGATGAAAAGGATGTAGCTTGGAGTATTGGGAGATGCTGTGCTCTGGATAGTAAGGATGCAGCTTGGAGTATTGGGAGATGCTGTGTTTTGGATGGTAAGGTTGCAGCTTGGAGTATTGGGAGATGCTGTGTTCTGGATGGTAAGGATGCAGCTGGGAGTATTGGGAGAAGCTGTGCTCTGCATGGTAACGATGCAGCTCTGAGTATTGGGAGATGCTGTGCTCTGGATGTTAGGGACGCAGCTTGGAGTATTTGCATAGCTGTGTTCTGGATGGTAAGGATGCAGCTTGGTGTACTGGAGAAGTTGATTTCTGGATGGTAAGGCATCAGCTTGGAGTATTGGGAGATGCTGAATTCTGGGTGGTAAAGATGCAGCTTGCAGTACTGGGAGATGCTGTGCTCTGGATGGTAAGGATGCAGGTTAGAGTATTGGGAGATGCTGTGTTCTGGACCGTAAGGATGCAGCTTGGAGTGTTGGGAGATGCTGTGTTCTGGGTGGTAAGAATGCAGCTTGGAGTACTGGTAGATGCTGTGCTCTGGATGTTAAGGATGCAGGTTGGAGTATTGGGAGATGCTGTGTTCTGGACAGTAAGGATGCAGATTGAAGTGTTGTGAGTTGCTGTGCTCTGGTTGGTAAGGATGCAGCTTGGAGTATTGGGAGATGGTGTGTTCTGGATGGTAAAGACGCAGCTTGGAGTATTGGGAGATGGTGTGTTCTGGATGGTAAGGACGCAGCTTGAAATATTGGAAGATGCTGTGCTCCAGATAGTAAAGACCCAGCTTGTAGTATTAGGAGATGCTGTATTCTAGATGGTAAGGATGCAGTTTGGTGTATTGGGAGATGCAGTGTTCTGGATGGTAAGTATGCAGTTGGAGTAGTGGGAGATGGTATGCTCTGGATGGTAAGGTTGCAGCTTAGAGTACTGGTAGATGCTGTGCTCTGGATGGTAAGGATGCAGCTCGGAGTACTGGGAGATGCTGTGCTCTTGATGATAAGGATGCAGCTTGGTGTGTTGGGAGATGCTGTGCTCTGGATGGTAAGGATGCAGCTTGGAGTATTGGGAGATGCTGTGCTCTGGATGGTAAGGGTGCAGCTGGGAGTATTGGGATATCCTGTGTTCTGGACAGTAAGGATGCAGATTGAAGTGTTGTGAGTTGCTGTGCTCTGGTTGGTAAGGATGCAGCTTGGAGTATTGGGAGATGCAGTATTATGGATGGTAAGTATGCAGTTGGAGTAGTGGGAGATGCTGTGCTCTGGATGATAAGGTTTCAGCTTGGAGTACTGGTAGATGTTGTGCTCTGGATGGTAAGGATGCAGCTCGGAGTACTGGGAGATGCTGTGCTCTTGATGATAAGGATGCAGCTTGGTGTGTTGGGACATGCTGTGTTCTGAATGGTAAGGAAGCAGCTTGGAGTATTGGGAGATGCTGTGTTCTGGATGGTAATGTTGCAGCCTGGAGTATTAGGAGATGCTGTGCTTTGGATGTTAAGGATGCAGCTTTGAGTACTGGTAGATGCAGTGCTCTGGATGGTAAGGATGCAGCTCGGAGTCCTGAGAGATGCTGTGCTCTGGATGAAAAGAATGCAGCTTGGAGTATTGGGAGATGCTGTGCTCTGGATAGTAAGGATGCAGCTTGGAGTATTGGGAGATGCTCTGTTTTGGATGGTAAGGTTGCAGCTTGGAGTATTGGGAGATGCTGTGTTCTGGATGGTAAGGATGCAGCTGGGAGTATTGGGAGAAGCTGTGCTCTGCATGGTAACGATGCAGCTCTGAGTATTGGGAGACGCTGTGCTCTGGATGGTAGGGACGCAGTTTGGAGTATTTGCATAGCTGTGTTCTGGATGGTAAGGATGCAGCTTGGTGTACTGGAGAAGCTGATTTCTGGATGGTAAGGCTGCAGCTTGGAGTATTGGGAGATGCTGAATTCTGGGTGGTAAAGATGCAGCTTGCAGTACTGGGAGATGCTGTGCTCTGGATGGTAAGGATGCAGGTTAGAGTATTGGGAGATGCTGTGTTCTGGACCGTAAGGATGCAGCTTGGAGTGTTGGGAGATGCTGTACTCTGGATGTTAAGGATGCAGCTTGGAGCACTGGGAGATGCTGTGTTCTAGATGGTAAGGACGCATCTTGGGGTATTGGGAGTTGCTGTGTTCTGTATGGGAAGGACCCAGCTTAGAGTATTGGGAGAGGCTGTGTTCTGGATGGTAAGGACGCAGTTTGGAATATTTGAAGATGCCGTGCTCCGGATAGTAAGTACACAGCTTGGGTTATTGGGAGATGCTGTGCTCTGGATGGTAAGGACGCAGCTTGGAGTATTTGCAATGTTGTGTTCTGGATGGTAAGGTTGCAGCTTGGAGTACTGGAGATGCTGTGTTCTGGATGGTAAGGATGCAGCTTGGAGTATTTGGAGATGCTGTGTTCTGGGCGGTAAGCAGCTTCCAATACTGGGAGAAGCTGTGCTCTGGATGGTAAGGATGCAGCTTGGAGTATTGGGAGATGCTGTGTTCTGGACAGCAGGGATGCAGCTTGGAGTGACGGGAGATGCTATGCTCTGGATGATAAGGATGCAGCTTGGAGTATTGGAAGTTGCTGTGTCCTGGATGATAAGGACGCAGCTCGGAGTATTGGGAGATGCTGTGTTCTGGGTGGTAAGTATGCAGGTTGGAATATTGTGAGATGCTGTCCTCCAGATAGTAAGGACACAGCTTGCTTTATTGGGAGACACTGTGCACTGAATGGTAAGGATGTAGTTTGGAGTATTGGGAGATGCTGTGTTCTGGATGGTAAGGATGCAGTTGGAGTATTGAGAGATGCTGTGTTCTGGATGATGACGATGCCGTTGGAGTATTGGGAGATGCTGTCTTCTGCTTGGTAAGTCATCAGTTGGAGTACTGGGCGATGCTGTGCTCTGGATGGTAAGGATGCAGCTTGTAGTCCTGGTAGATGCTGTGCTCTGGATGGTAAGGATGCAGGTTGGAGTACTGGGAGATGCTGTGGTCTAGATGGTAAGTATGCAGCTTGGAGTACTGGTAGAGGCTGTGCTCTGGATGGTAAGGATGCAGCTCGGAGTACTTGGAGATGCTGTGCTCTGGATGGAAAGGATGCAGCTGGGAGTATTGGGAGATGCTGTGCTCTGGATGTTAAGGATGCAGCTTGGAGTATTGGGATATGCTGTGTTTTGAATGGTAAGGTTGTGGCTTGGAGTTTTGGGAGATGCTGTGTTCTGGATGGTAAGAATGCAACTTGTGATATTGGGAGATGCTGTGTTCTGGATGGTAAGGATGCAGCTTGGAGTATTGGGAGATGCTGTGCTCTGGATGGTAACGATGCAGCACTCAGCAGTGGGAGATACTGTGCTCCGTATGGTAAGGACGTAGCTTGGAGTACTTGCAATGCTATGTTCTGGATGGTAAGGATGCAGCTTGGAGTTCTGGAGATGCTGTGTTCTGAATGGTAAGGAAGCAGCTTGGAGTATTGGGAGATGCTGTGTTCTGGATGGTAAAGACGCAGCTTGGAGTATTGGGAGATGGTGTGTTCTGGATGGTAAGGACACAGCTTGGAATATTGGAAGATGCTGTGCTCCAGATAGTAAAGACACAGATTGTAGTATTAGGAGTTTCTGTGTTCTAGGTGGTAAGGATGCAGTTTGGTGTAATGGGAGATGCAGTGTTCTGGATGGTAAGTATGCAGTTGGAGTAGTGGGAGATGCTGTGCTCTGGATGGTAAGGTTGCAGCTTGGAGTACTGGTAGATGCTGTGCTCTGGATGGTAAAAATGCAGTTTGGAGTACTGGGAGATGCTGTGCTCTTGATGATAAGGATGCAGCTTGGTGTGTTGGGGGATGCTGTGCTCTGGATGGTAAGGATGCAGCTTGGAGTATTGGGAGATGCTATGCTCTGGATTGTAAGGTTGCAGCTTGGAGTATTGGGAAATGCTGTATTCTGGATGGTAAGGATGTAGCTTGGGGTATTGGGAGATGCTGTGCTCTGGATGGTATGGATGCAGCTCTGAGTATTGGGAGATGCTGTACTCTGGATGGTAAGGACGCAGCTTGGAGTATTTGCAATGCTCTGTTCTGGATGGTAAGGATGCAGCTTGGAGTACTGAAGATGCTGTGTTCTGGATGGTAAGGATGCATCTTGGAGTATTGGGAGATGCTGTGTTCTGGGCGGTAAGCAGCTTCGAGTACTGGGAGATTCTGTGTTCTGGATGGTAAGGATGCAGCTTGGTTTATTGGGAGATACTGTGTTCTGGACAGTAGGGATGCAGCTTGGAGTGTTGGGAGATGCTGTGCTCTGTAAGGACGCAGCTTGGAGTATTGGGAGTTGCTGTGTTCTGGATGATAAGGACGCAGCTCGGAGTACTGGGAGATGCTGTGTTCAGGGTGGTAAATATGCAGGTTGGAATATTGGGAGATGCTGTGCTCCGGATAGTAAGGACACAGCTTGCAGTATTGGGAGTTGCTGTGTTCTGGATGATAAGGACGCAGCTCGGAGTATTACGAGATGCTGTGTTCTGGATGGTAAGTATGCATTCGGAGTACTAGGAGATGCTGTGTTCTGGATGGTAAGGATGCAGCTTGGGGAATTGGGAGATGCTGGGCTCTGGATGGTAAGGATGCAGCTTGGAGTATTGAGAGATGCTGTTTTCTGGATGGTAAGGACGCAGATTGGAGTATTGGGAGATGCTGTGTTCTGTATGGTTAGGACCCAGCTTGGAGTATTGGGAGTTGCTGTGTTCTGGATGATAAGGACACAGCTTGGAATATTGGAAGATGCTGTGCTCCAGATAGTAAGGACACAGCTTGTAGTATTGGGAGATGTTGTGCTCTGGATGATAGGGATGTAGTTTGGAGTATTGGGACATGCTGTGTTCTGGATGGTAAGGAAGCAGCTTGGAGTATTGGGAGATGCTGTGTTCTGGATGGTAAGTATACAGTTGGAGTACTGGGAGATGCTGTGCTTTTGATGTTAAGGATGCAGCTTTGAGTACTGGTAGATGCAGTGCTCTGGATGGTAAGGATGCAGCTCGGAGTCCAGAGAGATGCTGTGCTCTAGATGATAAGGATGCAGCTGGGACTATTGGGAGATGCTGTGTTTTGAATGGTAAGGTTGCAGCTTGGAGTATTGGGAGATGCTGTGTTCTGGGTGGTAAGGATTCAGCTTGTGGTATTGGGAGATGCTGTGTTCCGGATGGTAATGATGCAGCTTGGAGTATTGGGAGATGCTGTGTTCTGGATGGTAAGGATGCAGCTCTGAGTTTTGGGATATGTTGTGCTCTGGATGGTAAGGACACAGCTTGGAGTATTTGCAATGCTGTGTTCTGGATGGTAAGCATGCAGTTTGGAGTACTCGAGATGCTGGGTTCTGGATGGTAAGGCCGCGGCTTGGAGTTTTGGGAGATGCTGTGTTCTGGGCAGTAAGGATGCATCTTGGAGTACTGGGAGATGCTGTGCTCTGGATGGTAAGGATGCAGGTTGGAGTATTGGGAGATGCTGTCTTCTGGACAGTAAGGATGCAGATTGGAGTGTTGGGAGATGCTGTGTTCTGGATGTTAAGGATGCAGCTTGGAGTGCTGGGAGATGCTGTGTTCTGTATGGTAAGGACGCAGCTTGGCGTATTGGGAGATGTTGTTTTCTGTATGGGAAGGACCCAGCTTAGAGTATTGGGAAAGGCTGTGTTCTGGATGGTAAGGACTCAGTTTGGAATATTTGAAGATGCTGTGCTCTGTATAGTAAGTCCGCAGCTTGGAGTATTGGGAGATGCTTGTGTTCAGGATGTTAAGGATGCTACTTGGAGTACTGGTAGATGCTGTCCTGTGGATGGTAAGGATGCAGTTCGGAGTACTAGGAGAAACTGTTCTCTGGATGGTAAGGATACAGCTTGAAGTATTTGGAGATGCTTTGTTCTGGATGGTGGTGTGTTGTTTGTCACATTCACTCTGATGGTTGGAATTGTGTTTTATTCTTATTTCTAAAGAGAGGCGGACGCCCCTACAGTTCTAGTTTATCCTAATATAACATTGATAGCGGATCTTTAAAGTCTGGGACAGTTGTTTGTCTCCCGAGCAAAACATAGATTAGTATTCAGATAGGAAATCATCATCCTTATATCACCATAGCAACCCTTCTATCATAATATAGCGGTGACGTGTTTGCAAACGAAAGACGTTTAAAAACAAATGATGTAATTTGTAGACTAATCTACTCAAATAAAAATAATGTATCATAAAATTAAATACATGTGAAAGGCGGGAATGAGCTCTTGCCTGGCTTCAGTGGTTCAAGCGAGGTGAATGAAACCGAGGAATAGCACACAGAGCAATCAGCTTGCTAAAACAACTCTGAAATTGAAGATTCAGTGTTAGAAAGACGCCCAGGAGTCCTGATCACACGCAATCCCAGCTAAAAGAAGATCAGATATCACAGCTGGTAAATGCACCAAATATTCTATCCTGGAAAACCCTGAAAACATAGGTTTAGTGAGTTCAGTGACTAACGAAGCTGTTTGGCACCCTAGTTGCTGATTGACAGGAATTACTCATAAGCCATACCGTGGGTTGCTGTTCAACTAGATTTAAAAGAAAAACACATTAACAACGTGCAGCCCAATCACGAGATCAAAACTTTCCTGAAAGCAAAGACTGAAGAAAAAGCCCTCTCCAAGTCTGTGAAACACCCCATCAATTTTCACCCCACAGCCGTTATTCAGCGCATAAATCCATTAACATAAAATACTACTTCTAAAAAAAACCACACCACAATGAGAGATAACATCGACATCACAAGTGCTCCTTTGTATAAACTGCACACGCTCCCTCTAGTACTCCACCTACCCCTCATTCTAATAACTCACTAGTGAGAGTCTGACCAACATTATCTCCTCACTAAAAGCGACCACAAAGTTAGATGATACCCAAGCATCACAATGCTGTTTCCTGCATCTTTGACATTGTGTTTGCCTCTCACCAAAGTGGTCAGCTGAGGAATCCGGCTCGAGTGCGCTGCTTTGCCAAGCACTGCACCACCGATGTCTTCAGGTGCCTAGGCACGGACATAGGGGAGTACCTCTTCATTTGCCACTTTATTGTCAAGATCATCAGAAATCTTGCTTTAAATAATGACACTCTCTACTCATATGATTTAGCGCATAGGGAACAAAAAATTTGACTCACTCCGTTTCCTATATCTCTTTGTCTTAACATTAGCTGCTTGTCTTTCGTAATAAGGCAGATTGTGTCCTTATCGAATCAGAGATACCCAAGACTGTAGGACTCCTGCCACAGTAAGTCTGGTGCCTCCTACAATACTTCGTCCTGATGATGACCCGTCTCTAATTATTTTAGCACTGAGGGTCGAAACGTCGACAACATTTCTACTGTGGACTGTTTTTTATAATTTAAATGTGGATCTCATACATTAGTGTTACGGGTGCCATGTATAACATCATACTATCCATATTAGTCCCATGTATATATCTGGATATAACACTTGCACACTATTTGTTCACTTTATTAACTTTCACTACGCCGTCGCCAACTAGGAGCACCTTGTTATACCATTAAAACTACTGAGGATCGTAGTATCTTTATACAGGATTCATATGGGATAAAATAATAAATGCACTGAACGCATAATAAATCTTATTTGTCAAATATTGCCCTGGAATTCAAGGGCTACACTTACCCCATAGGGACCAATATTAATTTCCTTACCAAACCCCAACCAGATCCTCTCAAGCGATCTCACTTGGACTGATGGAAACTCTCCAGTTATAGCTACCTCTCCACTCCCACTTTCTAGGAAAAGTGAGTTTGCACCCTGCTTCAAGAGCAAAACACAACCTCCAAAAACACTTACAAACTAAACAAATATCTCCAAGGGTCACTAATTAGACCCCCAAGGGAAAGATAGGGACATTTTCTAAAACCGTTTGCAGGTCACCTGTTGGTAGCCACCAGAACAATTTCCAACTTGTGGGTGGTGCACATGCTTTCTCAGAGACACCACCAAGAGATATATGCAAAATGTCAGCCTTTTGCAATGGCTTATGGGAGGTGGGGTTCAACTCAGCTGTTTGGCACGCAGTGCACTCTTTGTTATAACTATGGGCTTTTCCTTTTTTATTGCATTTGTGTGCTTGTTTTTTTTTTTTAATTGGGTATCTGTCAGACAATCGAGGCTGATATTGCTGAGGTTCTGCCCAGTGAACCCTGCTGTATCCCTCGCAGCTGGCTCAACTCCACAGTGTTGGCGAAGGAGGCAGCAGTTGTCTTTCCCACCTGTTCACATTTGCGCTTCCCATTTGTGGAAACAGATGATCTGGTGTGCCTGCTTGTTAAAAATGGGGGTCTTTAGTTGGTAGTGGTAGGCACCTTGTCCGAGTAGAGACCCTTCCTTCTAGTTAGGGTAAGTGGATTCCAATCCCAATATAACCCCTGCTCACCCCCTTGGTAGCTTGGCATGAGCAGTCAGGCTTATCTCAGAGGCAATTTGTAAAGTATTTGCACATAACACATAGAAATATAGTGAAAACACCAGAAAAGGACACCACACCAGTTCTAGAAAAATAGCCAATATTTATATATGTAAAACAAGACAAAAAAGATAAAAATCCAACATCCAGTGATCAAAATATGAATATTTCAAGAAAAACCTTAAAGTACAGTTTCTTAAAGTTAATAGCCCAGTCCGAGGCTAATGCGGCGTTGTGATCAAACTAATCCAACAGTTTAGGCTGACCGCGGTGTCGCGGGCCAGCAATAGTGTCGGGAAGACCCACAAACAGTACTTTGGAAATGTAGGGCCTTGTGTCGAGTTCTGAAGAGGTGGTGTCAGCAGGTGTAGGTTCCTGAGGTTGGTGCAGGAGTCATTGGGCCCTTGAAGTCATAAGTGTTGATATCAACTCGTTGAAGTCAGGATCACTGGTGTTGGCAGGCATCAGGGTTGCGGTGTGAAATGCAGCGATGCAGTTTGCGGTGCCCTCAGATAGCGGTGCAGGCAGTGGCTCAGTGACGGCATCCAGCAGCGTTGGTGAGACCAGGACTGCGGTGCAAAGCGCTGTGATGCTCATTGTGGTCCTGGCAAATCACGGTGCAAGCAGCTTCATCATCATTGCTGAAGCGCTGTCATCAGTAGGTGATCCGGAATCAATGGCACTGGCATTGGTAGGCCAAGGCTGCGAAGTGGGACAGGACTGTGTGTAGAGTAAAGAATGTGTGGTGCCCTCAGGCCACGGTCCAGGCCGCAGCTTCAATGTCTGCGTGGAGCATCATCGGTGAGACCAGGGTTGCAGTGTAAAGCGGGGTGAGGCTCTCTGTGGTGCTAACAGGTCATGGAGCTGGCAGCAGCATTGTTGACAGCGCCGGGTTGCTTTTTCTTCTGTTGCAGCACAAAACACACAGTTCCCAGCTTTGCTGTTCCTGAGAACAGGAGGCAAGATATATCTCAAGCTCTTGGAGAAACTCAGGAAAATAAGTTTCAGAAAGTCCTGTCCAGTTCTTTCACTGCCCAAGACAGAAGCAGCTAATTCAGGCCAACACAACAAAGGACACAGCAAAGTGGTAGTTCTGTTGTGTAGTTCCTAGGACCCCCCCAGGACCTACGCATTTTGGATTACCTAAACTGAGGGCTTCATGTGCAGAAAGACTCTGGAGACCCACACAGGACGAGTCAGCCGTTAGACCTGCTAGCTTTACAGTGCCACTACCCCCCCCCCCTGTACTATACATTGTGGTAGGTAGTTTCTGGCAACCACTGAACATGACAACCCTGATTCCTCAGGTATCATGGAAACAATACAGTATATTTCACTCAGTCACGCATGCTTACTTCATACATAGAATGACGATTGGAATGGTTTCAATAATTATTTATTGGTCAAGCGTCAGTCTAGTATGAAACATGTTATCTGTGACAATCAAAAGACAGGAGCAGACAAATGTAGTCTCTAGTACCAATATCGTAAACAGTAGATACATTTCTACCATTGTACTAATAAGATGAATAAAAGCATATTACATTAAACAATAGCATTGGCGTACTCCTACAAAGGACCCCGTCTATGCGGCGAGGATGGCACCCCGCAAAGGATGTCAGGTCTCTGCCTGTTGAAGAATCAGCCTGCAGAGTCTCGGTCCAGCCTGGAAGGAATTCTTCCTCTGCCTTGGTAAGGGGGAGTGAGAGTCTTTTATACTAAAGTGGTCACTCCGGGGTTTTTCTAGAATCAAAAGGTTTTGAAAACATTTGCTAATCCCCTGCTAATCCTTTTCTAAATAAACATGAGCATATGCAGCTGGCTGTTGGCCATGAATGAAAAAAGTGGTGACCCTTGTACAGAATAAATCTACCGTGCCTTTGGACATGTTTTGTGTATGTCAGGTACAGGGATTAAGATATGGTACCAAGAGCCTGATATCAGAGAGACAGAAGTAAGCTACTGGTTAAAACGTCACCTGTGTAATACTTTTATGTCGTGTGGATGGGAGGTAATGTATGTAATCGGTATGTACATGATGGAACTAACCTAAAGGACATGACATTTCCTCCTCACAGCTTCTCCAGCTCTTATTCTTGACAGGTACCTTAGTCCAAATGAGTTCCTAAGTTATTGGGCCAGGGCCTCAATATTTATGCTACTTTCCCTTTGAAGTTTTAGGTAAAAGGTCTCTGAGTTCAGTGAAAACCAGTTCTATCCTCTCTAGTCTAGCTTCACTACAGGAGGTGGAGACAGCATTGTGCAGAGGAGACACAGAATATTAAGGTCCTAGTGAAAACTCCTCCCACCACTCTAAATGCAGAAACAGGTCTATCCAACCTGGCTATGATTCACCCAGAAAAGACAGGAAACATCTCAAACCCCACGAGACAGTCTAGTGTGAATGCACACCACCAGCTCCTATCACTCCAAAACCAGAAGGTGACTACACAGACAGGCAGAGGCACACAGGATGGTTAAGCAAGAAAATGGTCACTTTCTAAAAGTTGTATTTTCAAACACAATTTAAAAACCACCTTTACTAAAAGATGTGCTAGTAAATTCTAAGTTCAGAGAGCCTAAACTCAATTTCTCTATCTTGTCCAAATGGAAAGTTACACTTATAAGATGTTGCAAGGCAGCTCCCATGTTAACTTATAGAACAGGCAGCCTGTCAATAGTGAAAAACAAAATGCACAGTATTTCGCTATCAGGACATGTAAAGCACACTGCTACATGTCCTACCTTTCGCATAGAATGTACCCCAGCCCATGGGATACCTTGGGCCTACCTGAGGGGTGCCTACATGTAAGAAAAGGGAAGGTGTGGGCATGGCAAGGGGCTGCAGTTTGCCAGATCGACATGGCAGTTAAAACTGCAGCAGGCACTGCAGTGGCAGGTCTGAGGCAACTTTGAAAGGCTACTTTTGGTTGGGTGGCACAACCAGTTCTGTAGGCCCACTAGTAGCATTTGATATACAGGCCCTGGGCATACACAGTGCACTGTACTAGGTACTTACTAGTAAATCAAATATGCCAATCATGGAATACCAATCATAACACAATTTACAGTAGGAGCACTTGCACTTTAGCACACTTTAGCACTGAATAGCAGTGAAAAAGTGCACAGGGAAACTAAACCAACAAAAACGAAGTAAAACACTGAAAGCTAAATAGCAAAAAGTCAGGGGATACACCTGTCAAAAATGCCATGTCCAACACTACTCCCATTCAGACATGGGCATAGAGGGCTAGGGAAAGCACCCATCTATACTCCCATGGCTTTGGTCTGCCTAATGAGTCTCAAGGCTGCTCTCTTCAGTCCCCAGGGAGATGGAGGACCACAAGAGCGTTTTAGTCAAAAAGCCTGGTGGTGCTCACTGTCATTGTACCTTTTGGCGTTCTTACTTAATTGCAGTCCCTTGAGGAATGGGGATTCCCAGGGTCAAAATAAAGAAAATGAGGAGTGATGCCACGTGACCCCCATCCTACCATTTTCCCCCTGGGGCCCTAACCGTCCCCAGGGAGTTCCAAGAGTTTAGGGAGCAGGATGGCTTATGCTCCCTCATGGGACCAATTGTCTTGCACTGTTTTCTCTGGCCCAATTAGCCTGTTTTGAATGGTTCTGCTCTCCATTGACTCCTGGTGTAGGCTAAGCCCCCGGGACTTTGGGTCTGCAGCCTCTTCACCTCTACAAGTCTTTATTCTTTCGTTGGTTTCCCTTTTCACTGCTCTTCCTCCAATGAGAGTGAGCTCATGGACAGCCTTTCTGCCCTGTAGCTGCCTGCTCAGGACCTGTCTCCTGTCTGAGTGCCTGGCAACTTCTTCCTGGCTGGATGTCTTCTTCAGTAGTACCTCCCGACAACCCTAGGGCAGAGTGTCCTTCCTGCCATCACACCCCAGATTATGCAGCTTCCTAGTCACTTGCAAAGCACCTGTTTGTCAGCAGAGTAAGAAGCCTCCTCCTTTTGGATGTCACACACCTGCAGGACAAGTCCACAGAAGATAAAGGGTCCAACCCTTACCTGTTCCTCAGTGGGTATGGGGGGCATGGCCACTGGCCCTGTAGAAACAAATCATAGTCCATGTGTACCAATTGAAATAACAAATCCTTGAGTCCATCTTTGCAGTAGGGGCAGATATCTTCTCTGTTCCTGCTGAGCATTCCCCTGGCATTGCTTGCCCCAGGTCTACACTGTTTAAATAATTCTGCCTTAACCGGGTGTTTTAAAAGGGGGTGGGTGGTCCAGGAGGTAGCCACCTTTGCCCATTCTTAAGGTAACACATCATCACTCCTTCCCTGTCTCAAAACTTCTGCACAACATTCTGGGATTTCCAAGATGTTCCCATTAAGTGGTTAGAGGAAAGACTTTTTTCTGAGAGCCTAAGCCCTGCCCCTATTTGCCACAGCTGGCTGGTCCCTTCTCTCTACAATTTCAAATGGCAGCCTCTCCTCTGCTGGCTGGCTCATGAGGTCTTGCTCCCTTTCGCCGTTTCTGTGGGTTTAAGCCTTCCTGGGCAGGTGCAGTGTGAAAAGTAAGTAGCCCATGTAGATTCTGTCCATACCCTTTCCTCTCCCAGGACCAGGCCTAACTATTTTCAAAGGGCTTTATGATGTGAGGATCCTCCAACTAGGCAGCAGATTAATTAAATTGGCCCATCAGGGTGATTCAAAAGCTAGATTCAAATTACTACCAGAGCTTACAGAGAGTGAGACTCTGGTAGTGAGACTCCCTCCTGGCAGAAGTCCATAGACCAGGTAGTCCAAAAAGTGAAAAGTCCAGGAGGATTCAATGCGGTAGATCTGATTTCCCACAGTGGTCTTGGGTGAATTTAAGTTGGGAATAAATATCATATTTTGAATCCCTGTCGCGCACAAGCTTACTGGTCAGTACTGATATACCTTCGATATTAACAAATATTTTTATTTTACCGCAGGAACTTTAAAAGTTCCATCATAGGTTGCCCAATTTGTGATCAAACCAAATCATGAAAGATGCTTTTTGATTTACTACAATGAAGGCAATGTGATAATATAAGCAAAAGTCACTGTTCCACTTTCAGGCTCTCATCGTTACTGGGTGCTTGGAGAACATGAAAGTGAGTCGGAGATTCTGGCACATTGATAGAATGAGAAACTTGAAGCTGGTGAAAAGACATTGTAAGGAGCTTGTGACACATAGATGGGCATTGTGGGAACCCGAAGTAACATGAAGAGGTAGTGTGAGGAGCCTAGTGGCACATAGACATTGCAGGGATATGGGCTGGAAGCACGACAACTTTGGGGCACATAGATACACAGAGTGATGAGTTTGGTGCATACAGAGAGGTTAACTTGGGGAACATGGACAGAAAGCGGGAGTAGCAGGAAGCCATTGGCAGACAGTGTAGTTGACTTGGGGCATGAAGATAGTGTGAGGCGATTGTTTCAGTTGGACATAGACTATGAAGAGTTTGGACACACAGACAGACAGTGTGAGGAGCTTTGGACACATACATAAGCATGATGAGCTTGGGGAACATTGACAGTTCAAGTGGGGCATTGGGGTACATAGACATTCGTTATGAGGACCTTTGTGTTAACAGGCAGTGGGGTGAGTTTGGGCCTCATGTATAGACAGTGGGATGAGGTGTGTAGCCCATTACCTGGTAGTGTGAGGAGCTTGCACTTTCATGTAGGAATTTAGGGGCTTATTTACAAGCCCATTGTGCCGCTGGTGCGTTACTTCTTTTTACACACCGGCGGCACAATGGGCTTGCCCATATTTACAAGGCCATATAAAGTCACCCTGCGGGGCTTTTCCTGGCCTTGTAAATATGGGCTCCTTTCACGCATTACTCTGCGTGAAAGAGGCGTTCCATGGGTATTGCTGTGGGTGTTCCCACGCACTAACCACTGAACTTGATGCATTCCCATTCCCAGATGTACAACATTCTGTAAAACTGGGAATGCGTCAGAATCCTATGGTGCAACAAGGAGAAATACTTTTATTTCTCCTTTTTAGGTTTCGCCTGTGGAAAGCTGCGCAAGCAGCGTTTCGCGCAGGCGAAATCTTATGAGAATAGTATGTGGGCTTTGTTCCGCCTCTGTCTTCCATTGGCTAGCTCCATAAATGGAGGCTAGCCATTGGAAGAGAGAGGCTTCCGTCATTGTGCGAGGCGATTGGTGGGCATTCCGGTGATTTTTTCTCATCCTGCCCCTTTGACAACGTCATTGCGGTGGTGGGCGGTTCCTATTTTTTTGGGGGGATGCCATGTTTTGATCATTTGCCGCCGGAAGATGTCCAGGTGAGTGCGTCCTTGGTGAATGCTTGCTGTCCTGTCTTCCCCCGCTCCCCCTCCCGCTGTCCGTGTGCCCGTTACCGACCCCCCTCCCGCTGTCCATGTGTGCCCGTTCCCGCCCCCCCCTCCCGCTGTCCGTGTGCCCGTTCCCCTGCCCCCCCCCCTCCTGCTGTCCGTGTCTCCACCCGCTGTCTGTGTATCCGACACCAAAGACAGGTGGCAGCCTTCTCGGAAATGCAGTGATCCATTCCAGCCGGATGTAGAAAGGCAAAATTGCAAAACACGTCAAATACTTTTACATTAAAATCATTGTAGTTAAATTAGATACGAAACCGTGCTACTTTTAAAAATTTGAATTAAATGATGCTCTACGAAACTACTATGCAACAGAGTGAAGTATTACATCATATCTACTTTTCATATAAAATATGTATTTTAAAACGTTTCCAGTACAAAGAAATCTAGCCTATAACGTATCTTAAACGGTTATCGGTGTATTGTAAAATGGCGACCATATTTTCGTTAGCGAAAGAAGTGTTTCCTGCGTCTCAACCCTCGCTTTCACATCACTGACGTGTCAATCACATATATCTGACCGCTGGATGAGGCTGTCGTAGTCATCCAGACACCCCGTGGGAAAAAAGGCGGGCTCCTCAGCGGCAGTTGAAACGATGTCTGTGCCAGACTGTGTCAAGAAGTGCCAGCTCATGGTGGCGCTATTCTTACTAAAACACCCACACAATGGAGGTTCTTCCACATGTACAACAATTGCATTTATAAAGACAGTATATTATTCCAGTTTCCTTTGATGTGTGGTGTGTAACGAGAAGCACACAACTATTTTCGATGCCTTTCTTTAACTCTTCATTTTCTATGCCTTTGGAAATGTACCATTTTGGCAGTGGCTGCTTCAACTTTGTTGTGTGGCGCAGGGGTGTGATGGGGGCGGTGAAACAGGTCTTGTGAAACATGTTTAATTTTAGCCTCTTCCGAGCCCGTTGCAACATCCCACTGCAATGATGCCTCCGGATGATGTAAGGACAATCGTGACATTAAGACACCTCTCTGAACGATTTAATTAAGTAACATGAGAATGGGCGGGGACAACCCAAAAGGGAAATAAAATGGGAGGGGCCAAGCTGCAGGCTGCTCCTGCTTTCGTTTTAACGTTTAAATAGTTTTCTATCAGTTATTTCGCCCCGAAAATAACCTGTGTTTATAGCATCGGGTAGACGTCGTGGAATTTTTCTTGGCTGGTTCTTGCGGTTGCCAGAGTCTGTGTGGTGTGCCCTTTCTGTGTTTGCTTTTCTGTCTGCGTCCGTCCGTGTGTGTGTGTGGTTCTGTCTGTGTGGGTGCATGTGGCTCTGTGTGTTGCTCTGTGTGGGTGCAAATGCAATAGGTCTCGCATTTGCAAGAGATTAAGCTATTGGCATTGTAAATGACAATGCCATTTATTTATTTATTTTCAAAACCAACACATAAATAAAAATGTTGTCATTTACAATGCCAATAGCTCAAACTTTTCCAAAGGCGAAACCATTGCATTGTAAATGCTTGTTTCCCTCTTTCTATGTGTTCTGCATTCTGCAGCACGCATAGAAAGCGGAAAATGCTATTAATGATTGCTTTTATGCAGGAAGGTCTACCTTTGATGACACCTGCAAAATGCTGCAAGGGTGCCTGCGCTGGTGGCAGCCAATTGTGTGCCAGCAAATGGGGAATTGGCAGGTTTTATTCGTATAGTTAATAAGAAGCATCTCTGCGCTTTGAAAATAGCGCAGCATGGCGCAGCTAAATGGCTTGCAGCACTGCGCTGCATCTTTTTCTTGTAGATGAAGCTCTTAGTTACCATCGCTTTCAATCCAGCACAATTCACTAATGTAGGGCAACGGCAGCTGCTGCTGATTCAGCTCACATTGAGGCCTACATTGAAAGGTTTGCTCAGTTACTTGATTGTGTTGCAGAGAGAAACAACAGAGTAAGTATATGGTTTAGTCTGTTCCTTTTCATGCTGTACAGTGGTTGACGCGTTAGCTGATAAAAGCGTTCTGGGTCATGTTTCTGATAATGTATCCCAGGATTGCCTGGGATGTTACCAACAACCTAGACAAGATGAAGCTGCAACCTAATCTCCAAACTCATACCAGGTCCCCCTCCACATACACAACCACGAATGCGACTGTAACCATAGAGTGGCACTGACAAGCTTGTCTTTTAGTTTCTATTGTTGGTTGTTTTGTTTGAATCCAATACAGTGGTACAGAGAGCTGATGCAGGACACTCCAGGTTCATCAATACACGTGAATGACACAGGAGTGTATGATATTGTCTTTACCAAGTCAAATCCGTACTTATGGAGTCGAAAGGAAGGATAGCTAGCACATATGGTAGTGATGCACTAAATGAGCTGATGCCCAGATGTGTAACTTCCAGGGAAGTTAGCCAGGCAGACCTTTGCTCCCTTCAATTAATGGCCAGTCTACCTTCGGTTGATGCCCTCCAGGCCTAGGTGCCACCTATTCTTGGATTTCCAGTTGTAAGACATTTTTCATCAGTATTTAAATACTGATGAAAAAAACCTTTGTGAATCAATCTTTTTCTGTTAGTCTGCTCCATTGGAACACAGAGGTCGCCAAAGTAGAAAAACAAGCACTGGCAATGCCAACAGGTTTGGCGTTAAAGGAATGTTGTATGGTAATGTGAAGAATGACAAGTAAATGGCATGGGAATAGATATGTATATGTTTGGAAGCAAAGAACTGTAGAATGCTATTGGTGTTGGATAAAAGGTCAGGTAGCAGTTGCACTGTCAGGCCAGGCCTAAAATGCATGTAGGTTAATGACTACCCTCCTCCCATCTGTGCTACTGCCAGTGAAACACACCATCAATTATCTAGTTATCTAAGACACTTTTATAGCATTATAATGCCATGTGTGGGCCCCTGAAAGTTCGACTTCAGGCAGCTGGATAAATAAATAAATGCTCCCAGCTGCATAGATGGTATGCACTTGTTTTGTGGAAGCACACAACTTCTGCCCAATCAAACCATGTACTCCTGGGTCCCAACATGGGGGTGGAGCCAAAGCCCATCTCTAGTGATTTAATAAAATAAATATCTTTATTACATTGTTTATATTTTCCGATACAATAATATACAAGCATCCACATGCATTTCTCTTCAGTTACAATAGCCCTTACACGGCAGCACTGTACATGTAAACCAGGATATTACCGTCTCATTGTTTCCGTGCTGTTTTCTGTTTTGGCATGATGCTACAACTGCGTTTATAGGTTACTTCGGGCTCCTATAGCCCGTACAATCTGTCATCTCCAATGGAGGGCCGGAGTAACAGTATGTAGTGCGTCGTTTTATAGTTGTGCATAGTAATACGTGACAGCAATAGTATATGCATATCAAGGCTTCACATAACTGGTCACAGCCCTTTAATAGAGGCGGGCATCGTATCATAAGCAATTAAAGCAGTAGATATGCAGATGTCTGGCCTGTTTGCTTAGAAATTGATTCTTATAACAAGATAACTGTATTTAACAATAACCTATGCTAAATCTAAACCAAATAGGGGGGACATGAGATGACCGGACGTATATATAGCAAGTGTTTAGTGTGTCAACTAAGCATAATCGCAGCTAGGTTATCATGCTGGTATAAGGCGCAAGCCCATCTCTAGTGATGCTCATATAATTTTCTGGTGACATCTGTGCTGTCAATCTAGACCATACAAATGTAAAAGGAACAGTTCCTAATCATGGACGTCTACTAGTGGTAGACAGATGTAACAAATGTTGTCTTTGCTTATCCTTTGTAACACTGTCACCTCTCTTGCCGCCCCAGGATCTTAGTCTCCCCTCTGTTCTTTAGTCTCCTAGACCTTCCATCAGTTCAGCAGCAATAAGTAGGAGTGGCTAGGGTTGGGGCAAGGCCACAAGCATTCAACATTGTGATATCATTTGGGTTCAGAGGGTGCATGATGTCACATCCTCTTCCTCTGGCATATTAGTGACTCAGCATCCCCTTTCCTAACCTGATTCTTTTAAAATGGAAGTTGCTACTTGGCCTTGACCCACCCAATCTAGATGCATGAAGGAGACCTAAAGACTTCTTTAGCTCGCCTCTTTGCTGCCACAGTGACCCGAGCATTACTGGCCATTTGTTGTTGTTTTAAGAGTCTGCAAAGCCCTGAGTGGGGCAGTAAATAGGACTTGAAACAAAATAGTACTCTTCATTTATAGTATGACTTTTCTGTTCTTCTTTACTTTAATTATTAGTCATTGATCACTAAGGCACCTCTAGAACACATTTAGAGAGATTTCTATTTCTATTTGTTGTTTGAATAATACTTAATTTAGGTGAAAATGTTTATTTTTGTTCCGACAGTAGCATTAAAATACTGGTAGCGCCGGTAGAAAACTGGTCAGTTAGTGACCATGAGTGACTCTGGTGCAGAAACACCTCCTAGTATCCATAAAGTGGATTACCTTAATGTCCCCTGATGCTGTCGATGTGTTTAGTGCGACTGAAGAAGGAATCGGCCTCCTTCTGAGAATCTCCTGCAAATAAACCTCATAAAACTCAAAAGTACTTTCATAAACCATACAAAGATGAAACGCTGAGGTAGCCCTGCCATTCGCATCAATGAAGCAAGAGGTTAATTAACCGCACCCGACTTCCAAATGGGTTTGTTTATTCATAACGTTTCTTTTTTAATAACTTCAGGCCTTGCGGGCTAGCAGTTATACGAGTAATTCACAAACCAACTTGGCCCACTTTAAGGAACCACTGGGGTGTGACTAGAAACTATTAGAACTCTCATCACGCGCGCCACCAAAAATACACGCTTGTTAAAAAATCAAGGGGCATATTATAAAGAACGGAGTTAAGATTATCGCCGCTTTAGCGGCAGGAAACTGCCGCTAAAGCGGCAATAATGGACTTGATAATATGCCGTAGAGAATTCCAATAGAAGCTCATGTTCACAGCAGAACATGGGCTTCTATGAGTATTCACAGGGGCATATTATCAAGCCCATTATCGCCGCTTTAGAGGCAGTTTCCTGCCGCTAAAGGGGCGATAATTTTAACGCCTTTTCTTGATAATATGCCCCCAATTTCCTCTGCACATCGTGCAATTGCGGCGACGATAAGACTCATTTACCGCGATTGAGCACAAGTTCATTTAAAACACAACTGGCAACTCGTCTATTTTAACGCATATGTTAACATGAAGATTGTAGTAAAAGACATTTTAATCCCTTACAGATACTGAGTCTGCTAAAGATTTGAATTGGCACCAATAGAATCTAGATCGATACATGATCCAGGCAAGTTTTCAAGTCACCCTTGTCATTCCATTCACAATTTATACACCATAAAGAAAACTAGCAAACATGTCTCGATACCTTTTCTTAACTGGAAACAACCACGCTTTGAGTCCTCACCAAATTCATTTAAGAGGAGCACAGCCTAAATGAGGTACATTTTGAATAACTGTAGGATGTAATAGTGAATAATACATATTTTGGCAGCCGGGTGTCAATAATACACACCTCGCTTTTTTGTTTTCGTTTGAACAGACACCGCCATGTCCAGGCCCTGACGAAAACCCCTTAAAGATTGTGTGGTTGGAAACGCGTACACAGCATATGCATTGTGTTGCGATTCATATTTTTTACAATTCAGTGGGACAACAACTCACCTGCAGCATAAAATTCGCTGTTTTTGTTGTCACTCTCATTTGCAATCTTTCGATTGCTTAGCTTCCGTAGGCTTCCCTTCTTGTCTTTGTTTCTCCACGTGTTTTTGCAGCACATTTTACTTACTTACACCCATAACTGTATCACTCTATGCCACTCTACTTGATGCTATTCCACTCTATAAACCTTTACTCCATACCACTCTACTTCATTCTACTATATGCCATGCCTCGCTACTCTCTGCCACTCCACTGAATTCCACTCAATGACACTCTCCTCTATTCCACTCTGCTCTATGCCACTCTATGTCATTCAACTCTACACCACTCTACTCTGCACCACTGTACTCCACTCTAAGCCATGCCACTCCACACCACTCTATACCACTCTGCTCCATGCCACTCCATTCTATGCCACTACATTGCACCGTATGCCACTCTATACTATTACACTCTACTCTACACCACTTTACTCTATGCCACTCCACTCCACACAATGCCTCTCTAAGGCACTCTATGATACTTCACAATATGCCCCTCTCTATGCCCCTCTCCTCTGTGCCACTTGGTCATTGTACTTCACATCACTCTACTCCACTTTACACCACTTTACTCTATGCCTAGCCACTCTATGCCACCCCATTCCACTCTACTTCACTCTAGCCACTTTACTCTACACTACTCTGCGCCACTGTACTTCATGCCACTCTACTATATGCAAGTCTACTCTACACCACTCTGTGCCATTGTACTCTATCCCACTCTACTCTAATCTACTTTACGGTATGCCACTTCACTTTATTCCACTCCACTTTACGCCACTCTATGCCACTTCACTTTACGCCACCCCACACTATACCACTCCACTCAACGCCACTCTACTGTATGCTGCTCCAGTCTAAACTACACTATGCCACTCCACTCTACACTATGCCACTAATTGTTAGCCATGCTGCATTGCAACATGGCTAAAAGACATTGGCAGAGACAATAGCTCTGTGTTTGGCGAGACCTATTGCCTTTGCCAAAGCTTGTTTTAAGAGTACCTTTCCTGGAATCATGAGATTTTAAAAACCTCTAAAATTTCCAGTCATTTACTTTTAGCTCTGGCCTAGACACATTTGTAGGATTTTGCTTTGGTGCATGTGCATGAAAACCTAGAAAGTTGTTCACTTCAGTGCTAGGGCTCGTAGGTCAAGCTCTTCTTTCATGTACTTTAAAAAAAAATATTCATAGCACTGACTTGTCTTTTTGCAGCATGCACACAACTTTAGACATGTTCACATTTTTATTTTTCATTACTGTTTTTTTAATTTTACATTTTCAATTGCTATTGCACATGCTTGCAATAAATACATACAATTACTGGTTTGCCAAGGCCAACCTATTGGCTTTGCCAATGCATGTATTCTTCTTGCGGCACTGAATCTGCCAGATCTTGTTCTCACCAAAGATCAGCGAAACTAACCTCTCCTCCACCTTAAGCTACAAGTGATTCGTAGTAGCAGTTCCTCCGCTTAGTAAATAAAAGAGTGAAAAAAACACTTTGTCAGAAGGCTGGACTAGCGATGTTTACAGCTTAAAGTCATAATATTATTCCTGCTCGATTAACGGCGGCCAGATCACCTCCGCACTACCAAATACGGTGGTCGTTGGCAGCCAGCCGGAGGCCCAGACGGCCACTGCACACGTTTTCTGGCTCTGCTACTCAGAACCTCAACCTTCCAGCCAAGTCTGAAAATCCTAATGTTTTTTTAAAGTAGTTTATATGACCATCAGTTATACTTTTTAAAGCAATCATGGTCCATGAGGACAGAGGCGTAGCAAGGTCAGATGGTACCAGGCGCGCACCACCGGCTTGACAAAATGGCAAAAATATGTGTTTAAAACACATATTTTTGCCAATTTATCACCCCCCTCAGTGATGACACCCGGGACGGCCCACACCCACTGCACCCCCCTTCCTGCGCCACTGCATGAGGTTGCAAACACTGGCGCTCTGAACCGCAGCTTCTCATTCCAACTGAGAGGAGTTCTGGGGGAAAATAATTTGCATAAGCCTCTAAATTACTAAGTCATAAAGCACTATTAATAAGGCATTATGAAAGGGCCTTCCAGTCAATGATATCATATCTGACCCAACCAGACATTACGTAAGGGCCTTCCAGCCAATAATGTCATAAGTGACCCAACCAGACATTACATAAGGTCCTTCCAGTCCATGATGTCATAAGTGACCCAACCAGACATTACAATAGGGTCTTCCAGTCCATGATGTCATAAGTGACGCAACCAGACATTACGTACGGGCCTTCCAGTCCATGATGTCATAAGTAACCCAACCAGACATTACAATAGGGTCTTCGAGTCCATGATGTCATAAGTGACCCAACTAGACATTACGTAAGGGCCTTCCAGTCCATGATGTCATAAATAACCCAACCAGACATTACAATAGGGTCTTCGAGTCCATGATGTCATAAGTGACCCAACCAGACATTACAATAGGGTCTTCGAGTCCATGATGTCATAAGTGACCCAACCAGACATTGCAATAGGGTCTTTGAGTCCATGATGCCATAAGTGACCTAACCAGACATTATGTTAGGGCCTTCCAGTCCATGATGTCATAAGTAACCCCACCAGACATTACGTAAGGGCCATCCAGTCAATGATGTCATAAGTGACCCAACCAGACATTACGTTAGGTTCTTCGAGTCCATGATGTCATGTGACCCAACCAGACATTACGTTAGGGTCTTCGAGTTCATGATGTCATAAGTGACCCAACCAGGAATTACGTTAGGGTCTTTGAGTCCATGATGTCATAAGTGACCCAACCAGACATTACGTTAGAGTCTTCGAGTCCAAGATGTCATATGTGACCCAACCAGACATTGTTGGTGACTCAGTATTTTGCAGAGAGAAGGGTATTTTTTTTACTGGATTGCTGCCTCAACCCACCTCCGGTCGAACAATAGCCTCTGTTCTTCCATTGCAGCAACCAGCAGTGGCTCCTCGGCTAAGGCGGAAGAGGATCGCCCCACCGCTCTGAGAGCAGTTCAAAAAGGAAAAATAAAATGATAATAATGCAATGTCATTATCATTTTATTTTTTCGTACTGGCTTAGGTGTGGGGCAGGGCAGGGCTGGGCTGTCCAGAGCAGGAGGAGGAGTGGCGGGCACTTTCTAAGTGTGCATGACAGTTTGGCCAGCCGTCTTGGGCCGGGGCAGGGCGGAAAAGGTTTAATATGGTGGCGGTGTCTATTAGACACCGCCAGCCATATTACCATGTGTTAAGTTGGATGCCTTTCCGTGGCAGCGATACCACCACGGAAAGGCATGCGGTCTTCACTCTGGGGGCCCCCTGCGGACCCCCAGAGTGAAGGAGAGGTGGGGGGTGCACACTGGGGGTACCTGTGGTACCCCCCCTGCATTTACATGAACAAAGCGGCAGGCACCGCGCAATGCCTGACGCTTTGTTTATGTAAATGCATCACATGCATTTTTAGCATTGTGGCGGGCGGTGCTGAGAGCACCGCCCGCCACAATGCAAAAATGCAGGATGCGCCCGCCACAGTGGCGGGCGCATCCTAATACCCCCCATGGGACCCCCGCCCTTATGGCGGGCGGTCCCTGTCACCGGTGGGATGGCGGGTGGACTACGTCAGCCCGCCATCCTAATGACCCCCTTAGTTCGGCACTCAGGGTAGTCGAAGAGCTATCTGTGGTGCTGAAACTGCACAGATTAAAAATAGCCTATTTGGTTTCCTATGAACGAAGAAGATCGCAATCCCTATATTTTGTGACCTGTGGTTTGTGAACAGCAAAGTGTTGCGAACCTTATATTTAAAGTTGTAACTTAATTATCCTTTTGTGATAGTGATTTGATTTTTTGTATGTTTTCCTTTTTTTCTGTGTGGTGAATTTAAAAGGTTACTAAAGTGTTATTTCTTTTTCTAAGTAATAACTCTTCCTTCCTGGTCATTCAGTCCTTTGGGTAACTAATGATGTGATGCTATAAATGATCGCAACTTTCACAAACGCTCTGCTCAGCTTAGCTCTGCTGCAACAATTTGTGTAGCACTCTCCAAAGTAACGTTGTATCTATTCAGTGTTATCCCTACTGACAAGTCAATTTTAAAGCTTTATCTTGAAACCTGGGGGTATATTAACATGGGGATAGCACCGCCAGAACGTCACTTTTAGCAACGTTCTGGTGGCGCTATGCCCTTCTCCATATTTACAAAGCAGCGCTAATCCACTTTCAGAGCCTTACCGATGCCTTGTTAAGTAGTAGTAGTAGTAAGTAAGCTTTATTCGATTTTTCAGATAAAATCATAAAAGCAAAACATTTATATATATACAACAATTAAAAGTATCATGTACAAAATTGATACAACGTAGGTGCTTACTTTATCATTTAGAAAAAGTTCATTAAGAGAAACAAAATAAAACACCAAATTTTTTCGAGCAAAACAATAACCGCAAAAAGCGAGGTACCAAGAGATGAACAAATTTTAACACAGAGTTTTTCTATACCTTATTACCGTTTTTAAGAAACATGAGACGGCATAAATGACATGAACACCCTCTAGCTGTAACATTTTTAAGTAAGCTGGTCTACAATTTCGTAGCCCCCATCGTTTTAGAAGAGGCTTCAAAAATTGTTGTCTGGGGTATGTGTATAGTTTACAAAAAAACATAATATGTATGTTCGATTGCACCGAGATATTATCACATGGGCAAATTATTTTACTATTGGACCAGTCATTGGTTTCAGGTAAAGTAACCATACGAAAGAAAATTCCCAGGCGTAGACGGGACAACAGCATTCGAAGATATGGACTATGTACCACAGCCAGGTAAGTTTGCAAACCCTCGTTAGGTGTAATTTCCTGGTAATTTAAAATCGCGTGCCTTGATTTTACATGGGTCCATCTAGCAGTTTCTAGATGGGTAATAATCATTTTTTTTAAAGCTGATCTTGAAATGCCCTCCAGGGTTCTAGGGTTGTCAAAATACTCTGGGTGACCCAAAGCAATGAACATAGATCTCACATATGATAACCATCTAAAATTGACCGCCCCATCTAATGTCAAACAATCTTCGATAAGGTCCTTATTAAACCTAGCTTCATTTGTGACCCACACTTTATGCCAGAGCAAAATAGGGGACATCCTAATGATGTCATTAAGATATTTAACTCCTACCTCGATATGTGACATAAACGTGGAGGTAGTTTTGGCCACTCCCAATAGGTAACAAATAAATTGGTTTTCACAACCCTGTAGGGAGTGGTCTTTCTCGATGCCCCATATGCCCGCACCATAGGTGGCTGTTGAAACGCATTTAGCCCGGTAAATCCGGATCAGCTCCTTAATTGGTTTGCCGCCAGTTCAATCACAAAAAATGCGCAAAGCGCCTATTGTGCGGCTATAGGCCAGCTTTCTAGCAGCAATCGCTGCCTGCCAGCGACACCGTCTTTCAAACAATACTCCTAGATAACAAAATTTGTCTGTAGTTGCAATTTTCTGTTTGTCTAAAAAGACGGTGCAAGGGGCTCTATTAAACTTTCGGGTATATGGCATAGTAAATGTTTTCGAGATGTTAACTCTGAGACCCCAGTCTCTCATGTAACATGCAAAATTGGTTACCGCCCTTTGTAAGCCAACTTGGCTCTGGGACATAATGGCCGCATCGTCGGCATATAGTAAAATAGGAACTGGTACGCCTTTGACAGATGGATAGTCATTTGGTAGGGTCGAAAGATGCTGACCAATTGAGTTGATATAATATGTAAAAAGCCGTGGCGGCAAAATGCAGCCTTGTCTCACCCCTCTAGTAATCGGGAATTTCTCTGTGCATTCCCCCTGTTTACCAAACCTCACTCTTGCCCCTGCATCTTTATAGAGCTCTTTGATAAAAATAATGATGCGGTCATCAATGCCCAATTCACCCAGTGTTACCCACAACAGCGAATGGTCAACACAATCAAAAGCGGAGCTTAGGTCGATAAAAGTTATAAAAAGTGCTCCGCTCTTGACATGAGTGTACTTAGAAATAAGGAGGGACAGATTTAGGCACTGTTCAATTGTCCCTATTCCCTTTCTGAACCCATACTGTAAATGGGAAACAACGTTGTGGTCTTCCTCCCATAGTTGTATTCTCTTTAAAATGATTCTTCCTGCCACTTTCATTAAACCATCCAATAGGGATATCGGCCTATAGCAGGTGGGGTCGTCCCTATTACCCTTTTTAAATATAGGGACCACGATGGCATCCGTCCAGGTTTCGATGAACCCACTTTGATTTCCCTTGTTTAAAACATTTGTAAGCAGGGGAGCCCAGAAATCCGGCTCTGCTTTGTAAACATCCACCGGCATACAGTCTGGTCCTGCTGCTTTGCCTGGTGCACTTTCCCTTATTGCATCATGAACTTCCTCAATAGTAAAAACTAAGTCTATAGGAAATGAATGAATTGAGGAAGAGCACGCTCCTATTGGTGTTTTTTCGTCCCTATTCGTTGTATGATTATACAATTGTCTAAAATGGGTTAACCATTTTTCACCTGTTATAGCTAGATCCATGGTGTTATCACTGTCCCTTGGCTGGTATAAAGATTTTACCGCCCTCCAGAAGAGAGAACTATTCTTCTGCCTAGAGGCCACCATCAGTGATTCCCATGCTTCCTTTTTCAAAATCAGCTTTCTTTCTTTAATAGCTGATTTGTATCGTCTCCTAGTCTCACATATTAAGGGTGAGTTTTTCTGTTTTAAGGACAAAGCTCTTTTTAGATCTTTCAATGCCTTAGTACACTTTCCGTTGAACCACCCTTCGGCCCTTGTAGTTTTTCTTTTAGACACTCGGACCAGCATATTTTTAATGTGACACTGGATGTTTGAAAAGGCGGACATAACGTTCTTAGGAGCGCCATGTTCCTCCAAACAAACAGCCGCATCAGCAGCGCATTGGGTAAGCAGATTCTGTAGGAACACTTCGGGCGCGATTTTATCCCATTTAACGACATATCCGTTGGTTCTATTTAGATTGATCTTGTATGGGTAAGTACATACAGTCCCCTTTTTGCCATGGCGCCCTGTGACTTTTACTCCGATTATCAGTGGGTAGTGGTCGCTCGATAGATCCTTTCCAACTTCCCATGAGGTGATAAACCCTGGGTTGGCAGGGGTAATTAAAGCAAAATCGATTGTCGAATTACAACCTCTGCCATTAAAAGTTGGCTCGAATGGGACTGGTGTTGAGCAAATCTGGTTAACAAATGAAAAATCAAAATTAAAAACAATACTATTAAGAAGGGACCCCATCTTGGTGTGAGAAAAATGTATTGGACCCTTCTCCCCATGGTCTGACAAGCCACACAGATCTGTTTCGGTGAGCGAGCAAATATTACAGTTAAAATCCCCCACCCAGACAATCCTTTTTACCCCAGGGTAAATAAGGCCCCTTTGTTATGTTATGTTATGTTAAGGGTTTGTTGAGCGCGACAGCTGCCCCAGCAACGGGGCGTCCCGGCGCTAAGAACGATAGCACAACCTACTGGGGTGAGGTAAGGGAGAAGGGACCTACCAACATGAAAAAAGGTGGGTTTTAATAACTTTGCGGAAAGTGAGTAGGTTGTCGATACAGCGGATGTGGAGGGGTAGGGAGTTCCATAGTTTTGCCGCCCGGAGTCTGAAGGAGCGACCTCCGATGCGGCTGAACTTTGTGCGGGGGACCACTGCTAAATGTTGACCTATGGAGCGCAGGTTGCGCTGGGGGGTGTATGGAGTAAGCAGCGATTGGAGGAGTTCAGGGCCCTCCGCATTCAAGATTTTAAAAGCAGTGGTGAGGGTCTTAAATTGAATGCGAGCTTCCACCGGAAGCCAGTGTAGTCTCTGGATGGTGCCTCTAGCGGAGCACCTTCTGGGGAGGCCTACAATTGCCCTGGCCGCAGAGTTCTGTATTCGCTGGAGCCTAGTTGTTTCGGCTTTGTTAGCGCTTAATAGTAGTACGCTCGCATAGTCCAGTCTGGACAGGATGGTGGCTTGGACAACGAGCTGCCGTGTTTTGGGATCAAAGAAGCCGAGAATGGGATGCAGGCTTCTCAGCAACCCAATGCATGTAGCTGCTACCTTTTTGGTGTGGGTTTGGTAGTTAAGTGCGGAATCCAGCCACACTCCTAAGTTTTTGACTAGGGCTTTGGGAGGGGGGGTAGGACCTAACAGGGGGGGCCACCAGTGGTCACTCCAGTGGCTGGGGTTCTTACCCAGGAGTAGTACCTCGGTTTTTCCTGCATTCAGCTATAGGCAATTTTCAGTCATCCAGGTGGCAACAGCGGCCAGCCCATCCCTAAATTTTGTGGCCGCGGTAGAGGGCATTTCAGTGAGGGTGATAACTAGCTGTGTGTCGTCGGCATACGACACCAGCGTGAGGTCCCATTCTTTGGCCACTGCCGCCAGGGGCTGCATGTATAAATTAAAAAGGGACGGACTGAGGGCAGAGCCCTGTGGTACTCCTTGGTTAATCTCATGAGAGTGGGAGATGAATGGGGGGGCAGACACACGAAAGGATCTGCTCGTGAGGAATGATCGAAACCATTCTAGTGCCCTATCCCTGATCCCGATGCCCTCCAAACGGCTCAACAGGATATCATGGGACACCGTGTCAAAGGCCGCGCTGAGATCCAGTAGTATCAGCGCAGCACTCTGACTGGCGTCCATGATCATCCTAAGATGTTCGGTAGTGGAGAGGAGGGCGGACTCCGTACTGTGTCCAGGCCTGCAACAGTTCAGGTAATGATAATGTAAAGGTTGATAATGTAAAGGATGTTTTAGCTTACCAAGACGATATCCTTATATCCACGAATACTGTTCAGGAACATCTAGCTAAGTTAGATCAGGTCCTAGACATTTTGAACAAACATGGAATGACTGTAAAGAAACAGAAATGTAAATTTTTACTTGACAAGGTGGAGTATTTAGGTCATGTCATATCTCAGGAAGGCATTAGTCCCAAACAAGACTTACTTAAAGCTATTCGTTAATGTGCTCAGCCATCCAATAAGGATCAATTGAGATCATTTTTAGGATTGAGCGAATTCTATTCAAGATTTGTACAGAATTTCGCTCTGATCAGTGAACCTCTAAGATTGTTAACCAAAAACAAAGTTAAATTTGTCTGGGGTGATGAACAAAGTTCTGCATTTGAGAAGTTAAAAGATTTGATCATTTCTGCTCCAGCACTGAAACCGTTCAATGAGGCTTTCTCATCTTACATTACTGTTGATGCAAGTAACATGGGTCTAGGTGCTATACTTAGTCAGTTAGACAATGGAAATGAAAATATAATTGCTTTTGCTTCTAGACAACTTTCGCCCTCAGAAAAAAATTATAGTACTATAGAAAAGGAAGCTCTTGCTTGTGTCTGGGGTGTCAAACACTTTTCCACTTATGTATGGGGCAAAGAGTTTATACTTGTCTCTGATCATAAACCCCTTATTTTCATATGGAATGATAAAGGGTTGAGAAATGCAAGTCCTAGATTAGTTCGCTTATTTTCTAAGCTATATGACTTTAATTTTTCAATGAGACATATCCCGGGAGGAAAGAATTTTAAGGCAGACTTTTTATCAAGATGTCCTGTGAATTCTTCGGAGGTTGAATCCATCCTTGATGATAAGGAAGTGGTAATAAGTTTAGTTGATGGATTAAAGTTAACTGAAGGAGTCATTTCCAAGTCAGAATGGCTACAAGCCTCTAATGGTGACAACTCCCAAATTCTCTTAAAGAAATGGATTTCAGATGGCTGGCCGAGAGAAAGTCAGATTGATAAAAACATGATTCCTTTTGCTAAAATTAAGGACGAAATGAGCCTTGAAGAAAATCTGATTATGAGAGGATCTTTACTTGTTCCCCCTACATCTATCAGAAACAAAGTAATAACTTTAGCTCATAAGGGACACGAAGGAATTACCAGTACAAAGAAAAGACTAAGACTACATTACTGGTGGCCAGGCATGGATGTTTCGGTTGAAACGTTATTGAATAACTGTACTGTATAAGATGGTCATGAAGATGAAGAATACTGAAACAGGGATATAACATGAACCCGTGCTGGGAAGGGTCCAAGATGTTATTTTCGGCCATATGGGCGGTGAGAATGGTGGTCGCATGGGCTTCTGCCAGTTTGAACACCCAGGGGAGCAGTGAGACGGGCCTGTAATTCTCCGGCTTTGTGGGGTCCAGAGTGGGTTTTTTAATAATGGGGTAATCCAGGCCTGTTTCCAACAGGTGGGTACTATGGCAGATAAGAAGGAAAGATTAAGGAGCATGGCCAGAGAGGGAAGAAAAAAGTCCAGGTAGTCCAGAAACTGGGCTGGTCTCATGGGATCTGAGGGGGCGCCGGATTTCACCTTTCTGCAGAGTTTAGCTAGATCCTCGTGGGAGATGGGCGGCAGTTAAGTGAGCCCGGGGCCTTTGCTAGGGACCTGGAGAGGGTTGGCAAGAACAGAGGAGTTCTGTGAGAAGGTGTTATAGATCTTTCTCACCTTTTCTGTAAAGAAAGTGGCGAGGTCCTCACACTGCTGAGTGGAGGAAATGCCTGTGGCAGGATTGCCGCCGTTTTGTAATTTTTGGACCAATTTGAAGATTGTTTTTGTGGGGTTGGAGCTGGAATCAATTTCTTTGTCGTAGAAGGACGCACGGGCAGTGCGTATAGCTTTATGGTATCGCTTGAGTGTGGTCAAGTAGGACGCTTTGTCATTGTCCCTATACTCCTTCCTCCAGTTGCGCTCCATTCTTTTACATTCTTCTCTAAGAATTTTTAGGTTGTCGTCATACCATGGGTTCGAGGGGGTGTTCCGTCCTCTCGTCCATTTCGCTGGAATGATGGTATCGAGACCTTTGGTGATCCATTCCTGAAAGGCGGCATATAACGTGTTAATGTCATTCGTGATTTCAAAATTAGGTTCTCCTAAACTGGCAGGCAGGTTTATGTTTTGGAGCTTGTGCCAGGGCCGTCTAAGGCAGGCGGTGGACGATGTCCTGTTGGGTTGAGTAGCTGCCGGAATCACGAAAGAAACAAGGAAGTGGTCCGTCCATCCCATAGGAGTAGGAGGATCGGCTTTGGCTTCCAGAATATTCGTGAAGACCGGGTCGAGTAAGTGACCAGCCGAGTGTGTAGAGGATTGTATGATAGGGGTCAGCTGCAAGGCTGTTAGGTCCGCTAAAAGACTGCTAATGGTCAGATCCGAAAAGGCGTCAAAGTGGAGGTTTAAATCCCCCAAGATCGTGAAGTTAGCGGAGCTTGTGACCAGGGCATGGGCTATTTCTAGGAGTTCCTCAATGAATTTCGATGAGGGGCCCGGAGGTCTATAGATAAAGAGGCCTGAGAGGGAGAAATGAGGGCTCGTGGTGATTTTAAACCGTGCGCCTTCACAGCCCGTAATGTCTTCCTTTACGAAAGTACACGTGTAAGGTGTTCTATAAATGACGGCGATGCCGCCACCCCTCGATCCTCTATTGATGGAGGTCATAGAGAACCCATCTGGTAGAGTTAGGTTGGGGATGCTGGTTAGATCGTCCGTGAGCCAGGTTTCACATAAGAATAATATGTCCGGGTTCTCGTCTGTTAGTAAAGTATGTATCTCCGCATGGTGTTTAACCAGGGACCTGACGTTAAGCTGAGCGATTAAAAGCAATGAAAGGTTCTTTCTGGCGGTTCTGAGACAGAGTAATCTCGGCGCAGGTATGAGTAGGCTACAGGAGTTACATTGGAGAGCAGTCTGTCCAACTTGTCGCATCGTCGGTTCGAGTTAAGAGCAAGAAGATGATTTTTGTCATAATAGTATTTCGTCCGAGTATTTTGGGCAGGGGGGGTGGCGAGAGGCGATGACTTGGCGATGACGGGCGAAGACGGGCTTGCCTTAGGCGCGCCTTCGGCGCGCAGACGGCGCGCCCGCTGCGCCCGTCCGCTGCGCGTACGGTGTAGACACATACTCTTATGAGAGAGAAAAAGTTAGGGGGAGCGTGGCCTCCAAGGGGGCGTGGCCTATCGGCACGCCGGCAATGGCGCTGTGTTTGTTTGGGCATTCGCTGACAGCGCGAGGGCAGCTGTGCGAAGTTCTTTTGGACAGAGTCCAGTGAGGCCAAGTGAGTAGTGCTCTTAAAATCAGTAGGAAATCTCAAGTGACACAAACAATTTTTTTAAAACAATTTAGCGGCTATCTCCCGGCTTTCCGCCTCAGGAGTTGCGAAGGTTCTGACCGCATCACTATGCGTGAAAGGGGTGTGCAGTGGGTGTTGCTGAGGGCGTTCCACTGCAACACCAATTGCATTTTGACGCTTGAAGAACTGGGTTTTCAAGTAACCAGCGGCGCCAGGGACACGCCCAAAGTCCTCTGGGTTCCCTTGCCTTGGTATACAGAGACACGGAATACTTCTAGGTGGCGTCAGAGATCAAATTTATTAGCTGCAGCCAGTAGCAGAAATCCCAGTAATACCGCACGGTGTACAACTCAAGAAACTGCTCAATTTTACTAAGGCGAGACGTCCCTATTTATACACAAAAAGGTACATTTAAAATGCATGCCCCTGCACCAAAATTCAACCAATAGAAAATACATGACATCACACAGCATCATACAGTAAAGCTCATTTTACAGTGTCCCAACCCACAAGTTAATATTTAGGCATATCTAAATAATAATCTGGAAGGCCCGCACAAACCCTTAATTGAAAGCATAACCCATGAAATGGAGAAACAGTAGTTTCAGATAATGTGCAAGATAACAGAAACGTAAAGAAACTTAAAAGTTAACAAATGTCTTGAATGGTGATTGGGAAAAGTGGATAACGATCTTGCAGGGAAATTGGCTTGGCAGAGTCAATTCCAGGTGAAAGGCCAGCTTCTGAGATTAACTCCAGTGCACGAACAAAACCTTAGTTAATGTATATATGACCCAAAAAAGGTCAGACTGCTTTGCTCGCAGACTAACTTCTGAGGCCTAGTAAAAGGCAACACCAGATGGCAGTCACGACACATGGCAAAAACCCATGTTTAGAAAAGAAAGTCGTAAGGAAAGAAACAATTTAGATATTGTTTAGGATAAGATATGTGCAAGGAAAATAAAGGTTAACGAGGTCCTGAACAGTGATTGAAAAACTCAGACAATGATCAGCTAGTGAAACTGGTTTTGCAAAAGGTCAGTTTCAAGTGAAAAGGGTTACTCTCTCTGCAGTTCATTCAGAGTCAGAAAAACCCAAGTTAATATATGCACGAACTCAGAAGGGCAGACCACTTGTTCGTTGGGCCTACTTCACAGGCCTACGTGAGGGCAAGACTAAAATGGAGTCAGGTTTGAGAATTACAGAACCACAGACCCTCCTTTTGCCATTACGTAGGCAATAACCTAAACTCATGTCAATCTGAATCTAGGTCTATATCTGTTCTCATCAGGTCATCAAGGTGTTGCTGTAACATCATCTTATTATCCTTCACTTCTCTCGGGACGGGTCTTCTCACACAGATTGTAGCACAAAGACTACAAATGGCGGGACCACACTGGATGCAAAGGCAACAAGAGAAGAGATTGGCCAAAACCATACCAAGGAACGTCAAGATCTTCCATCCCCATGTGGACAGTAGTCCCCAAAATCATCCTGTCAATGACCAATCTCCTTCGTCTACGTGAATAGACTCAGAGATCTTGTGCAATCTAGAGATGGCCTGGTACACTGTCGGGGCATTATCTGGTATGAAAACGCAGCAACTAGATCTAATCAATTTGCATACCCCACCTCTATCTGCAAGTATAATATCTAAAACAAAACGGTTCGGCAAAGTCATAAGGCGGTCCGCTTGAAGCTCCGCTGTAATATTACTCAACGCTCCAGCTGTTTCGTTAATGGTAGCTTCAACTACGCTGACAAGCTGTTGAATATGCCTGCTATTCATCATAGTACCCCAAAAGGGCAGGAAACCCTTAAAGAAGTCTCCTACTTCCTGTGCAGCAGTATCTTCCTGATCGAAGACACCTCTACCATATCTTGTTCTATGATAGTCTGAGGAGGCAGTATATGTCGGGGGAAGCAGAAACGCCACATAACACGTTCCTGAAAAATCAGGTGGCAACCAAGTGTAGGCTCTGTCGTGACAAACAAAATATGTACCTTTAGCTGGCACAAACGGTGGAGAAGTTCTGGATGCATAAACGTAGGTGTGATCACAAACACTTTTACCTAACTGAGCTCTCGGATTCGGACCATTACCCTGTAAGCAAAATTGACCTCGATGTGGCACAATCCAAATAGGAGAAGACTTTTTTCGTCTCTCCTTCTCTGCCAACTTAGCACTGTATCCAGCCACATTCCAACCAATGTAAGGCAGCACCTCATCCTTAGGGATAGCCTTGTACGCATCAATATCTCTGATCATATCGGCTATTCCCCTTATCAAGGCACTATTGCTCGGATTGTCTTTCATGGAACGTAAATGATATACCTCATTGGCATAGATGAACATAGTCTGGAAAGCCCATGCAGAACCATTAAAACTAAAGGGCAAAACCAAATATGGCATGCCTCTATCTGTTGTATGAGGCATAAGACCACACACCCAACAATTAGTGGTATTGACTACTAACTGATGCTGATGCAACAGCTGAATAAACGAATTGTTGACAAACTCTGATCTCCTTATCTGTTTGTGTTCAGGCAAAGTATGAAATTGGTGCGAAGAAACAGTAGTAAAGGAAAGCATAGGTTGAGAAGTTGGTGCAGACGTCAATTGTGTAGAAGGAACAAACCAGAATATAGTAGCTAATAGAATACATAAAAGTATTAAAATAGATAAAGCTATACCACACTTGGGGAACAACATTCTATAATATCGGTTTTTCATCTCTTGCCTTTTATCGTCATTCCTCAATACAATCTTCATTTTCTAATGTTGCTCACGCAATCTTGACAGAGTACTTCAGCTGTGATTATTAGCAGGTCGTAGGGACACCGCAAGTCCTGCAGACCTATTGCCACTACTCAGGTCACAAACTGAACCGTTGGTACTCCTACGTGACCCTGCAACTGGCAAATGGTAACCAATCAAAAATTTAACAGAAAACCATAATACAATTTCAGAAAAAGCAAGAGAAAAAGAAAAACAAAAGTCAAATGCAAAATACTCGGAGAAATTGTCTCTTTTTGATCTCAGTGTGGAAAAAAATAATGTTCAAAGTCTCTTTATTTATTCCGAGATCGGAGGTTGTAACGTAATTTAGTCGGCACAGTTTGGTCCGTAAACAAAAGTTCAGGTTCGATAGTGTCCAATCTCAAACGTGGAGGAACAGCTTCTTGCAAGACATTGTCATTTTCCAGTTCAGATTGAGTCCATTCAAGCTGTGCGTCACTAAAAGGGACGGCTTTTTAATCTTTAGGAGTCTCTTTTTCTTTTCTTCATTTTGTCTGTTGTCTGCATCGGTGTTATGTTGTTTTATTCTGAGCTGCCTTGATAAAGCGCCGGGACACTCCCCTGGAGTAGCCGTGCGCTATATAAATAAATATATAACATAACATAACATAACATAACATAACAAACCTAGGGACACGTTCTCCTTCAAAATCTTCCACACCCTCTCTAACCCAAGTGTCATACGGCAAAGGCAGGGGTACGCGCTTCGTATGGGCAGCGTGCACCCAATTCTTTTTTCCAAACACCTTAACAGCAGTCGAGTAGCCAAAAGAATTTGGTGGGGACCAGTCCAACGAGACTGTAGGTTCTTTGTTCGTTGGAAGTTACGCACGAGCACCCATTGTCCTGGATTGAGGGTATGGCCTGGGTCCACAGATGCTGATGGGAGCTGGTTGTGGACCTGTTGATGAAGGACACGCAGTTTAATAGTCAAATCGTGCAAGTAGTCAATTAGCATAGGATGTTCGATGTCGCTATATTCCTTCGGTCTAGGGACACCCCAAACGTTGGCAGGACGCCCAAACACAATCTCATATGGGCTAAGTCCCACACGAGAATGCACTGTTGTCCTTGTCGACATAAGAGCCAACGGCAAAGCATCGGGCCATGTAAGGCCAGTGCTTGCTTGCACTTTCGCTAACTTAAGCTCCAATGTCCCATTATAACCCTCAACCAAACCCGCTGACTGTGGGTGATTCGCAGCATGAAATTTCTGCTTGATGCCCATGCCCGCACACACTTTCTTCATTATCTGACCCACAAACTCACTTCCATTGTCAGACCATACAATCCGTGGCATTCCATACCTAGGGAAAAATTCTTTGAGCAAAACCTTGGCAGTAGACAAGGCAGTATTGTCCTTTAGGGGGTAGGCCTCTATCCATCTGGAAAAGGCACAAACAACCACAAGGACATACTTCAATTATTACATCTTTCCATGTGTATATAATCTATTTGTAGAACCTCGAACGGATACGTTGGAGGAGCAAAATGACCTGCAGGAGTTGGAGTTCCTTTGCCAGGATTATGCATCAAACACACCATACAATTCTTGACCAGATTCTCTGCACATTTGGGAATTCCACTATTCTGCCATACCGGAGCCAACAACTTGCATATCCCTTTTGAACTAATGTGAGCCAATCCATGAGCCATCGTAACAACTGGAAGCACATACGCATCTGGTAACAACCATCGCTGGTGCTCTGACAACTCAATCCAACAACCTGTCGAATCCAACATACCCGTAGTTTCTCTCCAAACACTCACTTCTTTCTCAGTCGCTTCAGCCTGAATCATTTTCACCCTTTCTATTGTGTCTTCACACATTCCACCAGCCATAACCCAATTAGCTGGGCCTGCAACATACACACAGATCATCATGTCTTTAGCCGTTTCCTTCGCAACTTCATCTGCAAACGCATTCCCTCGACCAACATCATCCACAACTTTCTTATGCGCACTACACTTCACAATTGCAATCTGCTTTGGGAGAGTGAGAGATTCCAAAAGTTCATTCACCAACTGCCCATGCTGTATTTTTGTCCCATGCGAAGTAAGGAACCCACGCTCTCTCCACAAAAGCCCAAAAGTAGGGGCAACTCCAAACGCATACTGACTATCGGTGTAAACATTCACTCGCTTTCCTTCTGACAACACACACGCTCTAGTCAGTGCAATCAACTCTGCTGCTTGCGCAGAATTCTGTGGTATGCGTGCTGTCTCAACAACTGTATGTAAAGTTGTAATAGCATATGCTGCAGTCGTTTCACCATTCGGAAGCTTAAAACACGAACCATCTACCCATAGGGTACCATCAACATCCGTAAGGGGAGTATCCCTTAGATCGACTCTAGCTTTCGTTTCTTCTTCTGTACGAAGAAAACAATCATGCTGTTCCTGAGGATCCGTCTCTGTAGAGATCGGTAACAACGTAGCTGGATTCAGCACGTTACATCGTTTGATGTGAACATGGCTAGCCAACAGTGTCAACTCGTAACCTGAAAGACGTGCACTAGTAAGGTGCTGTGTCTTAGTCCTGTTTAATAAGGTATCCGCTGCATGTAGGACCATCACAATCAACGTATTGTCCAATACCAAACCAGCAGATTGTCGGATAGAAACAGCCGCTGCAGCTGTAGCTCTCAGACAACTCGGCAACGCCTTAGCAACTGGGTCTAACGTTGCTGAAAAATACGCGCATGGACGCTGCTTGTCCCCAAATGGCTGTGTCAACACTGACAACGCACAACCTTCTCTCTCGTGCACGTACAACGTGAAAGGCGTACTATAGTCTGGAGTACCCAACACAGGAGCCGAACACAATGCATCGCGTAGTTCAGAAAAACTTTTCTGACATTCGTCAGACCAAGGAAGAGGATGCGGAGTATCTTTCAGAGTCAATGCTAACAGAGGTTTCGCCAACAGTGAAAAATTGGGGATCCACTGTCTACAATACGATGTAATACCTAAAAAGGCACGCACTTCTCTCTGCGTGGATGGCACATTCATTTGCGCAATTGCTTGAATTCGTTCTGGGGTCAATCTCCTTCCGTCCTTCAATCAATCCATCAATCACAACACTTGTATAGCGCGCTACTCACCCGGAAGGGTCTCAAGGCGCTTGGGGGAGGGAGGCCGCTACTGCTCGAACAGCCAGGTCTTGAGTTGTCTCCTGAAGGCGAGGTGGTCCTGGGTCAGCCGAAGGTGGGTGGGGAGGGAGTTCCATGTCTTGGCCGCCAGGTAGGAGAAGGATCTGCCTCCGGCGGTGGCTCTGCGGATACGTGGTACTGCGGCGAGGGCGAGGCTGGCGGATCGTAGCTGGAGGGTGGGCGTGTGGAAGGCCAGGCGGTCGTTGAGGTACTTGGGGCCCAAGTTGTGGAGAGATTTGTGTGCGTGGGTTAGGAGCCTGAACGTGATCCTCTTGTTGACGGGGAGCCAGTGCAGGTTCCTCAGGTGGCCGGAGATGTGGCTGCGTCGCGGGATGTCCAGGATGAGTCGGGCGGAAGCGTTCTGGATGCGCTGTAGTCTTTTCTGTAGCTTGGCTGTGGTTCCAGCGTAGAGGGTGTTTCCGTAGTCCAGCCTGCTGGTGACGAGGGCCTGGGTGACCGTCTTCCTGGTTTCGATCGGGATCCATCGGAAGATCTTGCGGAGCATGCGGAGGGTGTGAAAGCATGAAGAGGAGACGGCGTTGACTTGTCTGGTCATCGAGAGGGAGGAGTCCAGGATGAAGCTCAGGTTGCGTGCGTGGTCTGTCGGCTTGGGGGCGGTGCCCAGGGCTGGGGGCCACCAGGAGTCATCCCAGGCAGAGGGTGATGGTCCAAGGATGAGGACCTCCGTCTTGTCTGAGTTCAGTTTCAAGCGGCTGTTCTCCATCCACTCCGCGACGTTTTTCATCCCTTCGTGGAGGCTGGTTCTGGCGGTGGCGGGGTCTCTGGTGAGGGAGAGGATCAGCTGGGTGTCGTCGGCGTAAGAGATGATGTTGAGGTTGTGTTGGCGTGCGATGGCTGCGAGTGGTCTCATGTAGACGTTGAAGAGGGTGGGGCTGAGCGATGATCCTTGCGGGACGCCGCAGATGACTTCGGTGGCCTCGGAGCAAAACGGGGGGAGGCGGACTCTCTGTGTTCTTCCCGCGAGGAACGAGATGATCCACTTCAATGCCTTCTCTTGGATGCCGGTGTTGCCGAGGCGTTGGACTAGGGTGCGGTGGCAGACAGTGTCGAACGCTGCGGAGAGGTCCAGGAGGATGAGGGCCGCTGTTTCCCCGTTGTCGAGAAGGGCTCGGATGTCTTCGGTGGCTGCGATCAGGGCGGTCTCGTGCTGTAGTTGGCTCTGAAACCGGACTGCGAGGGGTCGAGGGATCCATTAGTCTCGAGGAAGGCGGCCAGCTGTCTGTTGGCGATCTTCTCGATGACTTTGGCAGGAAACGGGAGGAGCGAGATGGGGCGGAAGTTTTTGAGGTCGGTGGGGTCCGCTGTTGGTTTCTATAGTAGAGCGCTGAGCTCGGCATCCTTCGACAAGAGATGACCTAAGTAGGTCACTTCTTGGCGACAATATTGCAACTTTGAAGGTGACACTTTATGATGAAGGTCAGACAAATACCGCAACAAAGAAAGAGTAGCCTGTTTACAAATCTTTTCATCATCAGCAGTAACCAACAAATCATCGACGTACTGAATAAGAGTAGCACCAACAGGTAACACAAAACCGTCAAGCTGAGTTTTCAACGCTTGACTATAGATGGAGGGACTTTCACAATAACCTTGGGGAGCTCTCTTAAACCGGAAGCTTCGGCCTCCTAATGAGAAGCCAAAAATATCCCTGCTCTCCTCAGCAATAGGAATACTGAAGAAAGCATTCTCCAAATCGATGACAGAAAACCAAGCTGCCGAAGCAGAAATCAAAGTCAACAAAGAAGTGATATCAGGTACCACAGAAAACTGTGGCACGACTATCTTGTTTACCTCTCGAAGGTCAATCACAAACCGATACACAGGTGGCTGAGAAGCATCAGTACGTTTAAGGACAGGCAAAACAGGACTGTTACACACATTACCTCTCGTTTCCTCAACTACACCCTTCTCAACCAAATCATAAACAATCGCTAATAGAGCTCTCTCGCCATCGCTCGAGATCTTGTATTGTGGAATACGAGGTAGCCTAGCATTCGACTTAAGAGTAACAACATACGGAGGAATCTGCAAAAGACCAACATCATTTGGACCTGTAGCCCAAAGTGTATCAGGAAGCGAATGCAATTCTAGTGGCAAACAATCCTTAGACAAATACATTGGGGAAATCATTTTCTTACCAAGGGTAAGTTGTACTCCCGAAGGAGAACAACGCAATGTTGCATACAATCTTTTCAGCAAGTCCAAACCCAACAGATTCTCACCACAACCAGTCGTTAAAATAAGTGGAGCTTCCAATTCACAAGGGCCAATCGAAAGGGACAAAGGACTAGAAACCGGATTACGAACTGGGGCGCCTGAAAATCCTACTGAAACATTGGTCAAGCCAGGCAAAGGTGCGCCAGGAAGTTTAGAGTGCATAATAGAACTCTTTATCGCACCAGTATCCAAAAGAAAAGGTTCTACCACACCTGATGTAAACACTTCAACATAAGGTCCACTCTGGTCTACTGGAACTGACACTACTCCCTCACTTTGTCCTTGGCTGTCCTAGTTATCATTATAACCAGAACACTCACCTTCGACATAGTAATCCTCAACATAATACTGGGCAGACTGACCACTCGGAACATTCTGTCTGTCAAAATAATTCGTAGAATTCTGTAGGGAAGAGGAACGCTCATTCTGAGGGATCACACCATGTCCCCTACCCCTAGGAGCTTGCTGAAAACTACCACGACCTCTCTGACCAGATACACCATTCGCACGCTGTAACAAAGCCGGGCAACTATTCTCTCCTAACCTTCCTCTCTGCAATAAGCACACTGAATAGGGCCAAGAAAGAATCGCTGAACATAAGGCTCAGGCTTCTGTAACAATCTCTGAAATTGTGAAGGTTGCTGAAACTGAGGCTGATTCTGACGAGGCGGATAAGCTTGCTGCAAAAGAACTTTCGTCTTTAACTCTTTCGTTTTCTTCTCCACTTTATCCTTCTCATCTTTATCCCTATTCTCGTAATATTGTGCAGTAGCCAATATCTGGGCCGACGAAGAGACAGCCCATGAACTCTCAGAGTCCTTTAACTTATTAGAGAGTTCGGGAAGCAAATTAAAGACAAATTTATCCACAAACAACCTTTGACCACCCTCCGTACTCATATCCTGACCACTATGATCAATAAACGTCTCTTCAAACCTAGTGAAGAAATCAGATACACTCTCGTCTTTCTTCTGCTTACATGCTGCTAACTTATCCCAATTCACTCGTAAAGCGGGCATCATCGTTTTCATCAGATTAATAATTCTACCTGGTAATTCTAAAACTAGAGGTTCAGGTCTACCATCTGCGGCAACAATATTCGCCCAGGTATCACCTAATTCAGCAGCATGATTCTCATGACGAATCTTCGCCCACAAAGGTTGAGGGACTACATTACCCATCAACATATCAATGTCAGCTAAATTCATAATACACGCTTCAACTGTCTGGGACAACTCCTTGTAATAACCAGCAGGATTCTTACGAGGGTCAGGTAAGGTCTGCTTAAGAGCCAAGACCTCTGCTCTCTTCCAAGGGACATGTACCCATATTCGCTGACAATGCGGCAGAATAACTGGATTAGCGTTTGGGTCCCCTTCCTTCCAAATTGGGGGAACTTCTCTCATTGGATACTGTCTCGCTTTTCTTCTAACAGAAGAATCAGGTTCATACAACGTCTGAGGCGGAAGGCTAGATCTAAAAGCCAGTATTGTCTCTACGGCATCTGTAATATCAGATTCTACTATCATCCCTTTAGCAAAATCCGACTGAACATCAAGTAGTTCCTGCGGGATCAAACCCAAATCATTATCTTCCCATTCCTGACGCAAAAACATACACATCATATTAAAAACATACCTTTGCTTAGGCGGCTCCCACTGAAAGAAAACATCCATAACCGCTGGCAAACTATACCTTGAGGCATTTATAATCCATTTACGAGCCAACAAATCCAACACAGCCTGTTCCTCAGAACCAGGAAGCTGACTACGACTCTGCTTACGCTCCGAAACAGAGGTCATATTCAGTGACCCAAACAATGGTGACAACAAATTAACAACCGTCTCGGTCATTTGTTTTCGAGCAGAAGGGGAAGCAGTAGATATAAGAACAGGAGAATAAGTATTTTGAGGCAAAGAAGGTGTAGGGACAAGAACAGTAGAAATCGAAGATGCAGAAGCAGAAGGCAAAGGAGTTTGAGGCAAAGCTGGTAGCAAGGCTGGCGACCCTAGAATGGGTTGCGCAGGAGAAGGCAAAACCATCTGTGGAGCACCGGGTGGCTGAACAACAGCAGGAGGTTGAACAACAAATGGTGGAACAACCGGGGGTAATAGAGGCGCAGTAGCACCCTGCACATTGGGAGGTGGCAATCTCAGTAAATGAGAGATCAAAGGATCTTTTTAAGGGTCTTCCATCACTTTCGGAGGAGAAGACGGCAAGGCCGGATAACATTTATCTATGACCATACAACGCTGTCTATCTAAAACTTCACTTGCACGCTCTTCTCCATCTTCCTTAAACTGTCTAGCAGCTTGTAATACTGACATATTCTTATCTTTCCTATCTCTCTTTGCTTGTTTAATTTCTCTCTGTTTGGCTTCCTTATGCCAAAGGCGGAAAGAGTCAAACATTGCCGGCCGGGCTTTCTTCCTAAATAGCTTAACTTCTAGATTATCTAAAATCTCTGTTTCAAAACTACCATGTGGGGGCCATTGCAAAACACCATCATTTTTAGTGTAGTGGACCCATACTTCATTATAAGTAATAGGGCCCACTCCGTGTTTTGAATAGAGGTCATAAGTCGGAGTTCCAACCGGAGGTATCGGACATGAATCCTCCAATCGGGAATCCCTGTTACTACCACAAACAAACCAATTACCAAATTTACCAAGACCAGGCATCTTGCTCACTAGTCTGGTTTCAAACTTCAAAGGGAATCAAAAAATGATACACTCGTAAATATACAAGCCCTTCGGCTTTGGGTACTGCAGCAACCAAATCAAAACCAAGGAACCAGACAAAGTCGTGGGAGCGACCCACTTATACTTAACCAAATATCTGTCACGCCACCAGAAGACCGTCTATCGTCTCACTTTACAAACATCAATTGGAGGGTCCAAGACAAGGCGACAGTCAGGGCAGCAGTCCTTCGTAGCCGTTGGAAAGCGGGATGCCTCGCAGAAAAGACCTTTGGTCCACATCGACATGCAGGGGTCGATGAAGTGGGGGCCCTCCTCCAGAGTTTCCTCACGTGGCTCCTCGCAATCTTCGGGCTTGGACCGGTACCACTGAAGTCGCCCCACGCTGGGCGCCAACTGAAGAACTGGGTTTTCAAGTACCCAGCGGCGCCAGGGACACGCCCAAAGTCCTCTGGGTTCCCTTGCCTTGGTATACAGAGACACGGAATACTTCTAGGTGGCGTCAGAGATCAAATTTATTAGCTGCAGCTAGTAGCAGAAATCCCAGTAATACCGCACGATGTACAACTCAAGAAACTGCTCAATTTTACTAAGGCGAGACATCCCTATTTATACACAAAAAGGTACATTTAAAATGCACGCCCCTGCACCAAAATTCAACCAATAGAAAATACATGATATCACACAGCATCATACAGTAAAGCTCATTTTACAGTGTCCCAACCCACAAGTTAATATTTAGGCATATCTAAATAATAATCTGGAAGGCCTGCACAAACCCTAATTGAAAGCATAACCCATGAAATGAAGAAACAGTAGTTTCAGATAATGTGCAAGATAACAGAAACGTAAAGAAACTTAAAAGTTAACAAATGTCTTGAATGGTGATTGGGAAAAGTGGATAACGATCTTGCAGGGAAATTGGCTTGGCAGAGTCAATTCCAGGTGAAAGGCCAGCTTCTGAGATTAACTCCAGTGCACAAACAAAACCTTAGTTAATGTATATATGACCCAAAAAAGGTCAGACTGCTTTGCTCGCAGACTAACTTCTGAGGCCTAGTAAAAGGCAACACCAGATGGCAGTCACGACACATGGCAAAAACCCATGTTTAGAAAAGAAAGTCGTAAGGAAAGAAACAATTTAGATATTGTTTAGGATAAGATATGTGCAAGGAAAATAAAGGTTAACGAGGTCCTGAACAGTGATTGAAAAACTCAGACAACGATCAGCTAGTAAAACTGGTTTTGCAAAAGGTCAGTTTCAAGTGAAAAGGGTTACTCTCTCTGCAGTTCATTCAGAGTCAGAAAAACCCAAGTTAATATATGCACGAACTCAGAAGGGCAGACCACTTGTTCGTTGGGCCTACTTCACAGGCCTACGTGAGGGCAAGACTAAAATGGAGTCAGGTTTGAGAATTACAGAACCACACGCTGCCCCAGATTTACAAGGATGTGTAAATCTGAGACAGTGCCAAGAACCAACGCCATGCAATAACAGGCGTTAGAATGACACAACGAGGAGAAATACCTTTATTTCTCCTCGGTTTACTTTTTCTATATGAGCTGCATTCTGCAGCACACATAGAAGTAACAAATCGCCATTATTGATTGTTTATGTGCAGGAAGGGACATCTTCCTGCACAGAAACAATCATTCCCTGCAATGCAGGCATTCTTGCACTATGGTGCAAGGGTGCCTGCGTTGGCGCTGGGCAGCTAATTATAGCGCCAGCACTAGGGAAAACTAGTTAAAACAAAGGGTTGCGCTATATTGTTGTAAATACAGCACCTCCCTGCTTTTTGAAAATAACGGAGCGCGGTGCTGCCAAATTTGGCACAGCTCTGTGCTATGACACTTCCTTGTAAATATGACCCCAGTGCCTAATTGTGCCCTATTATGGGGGCACCATGGTGTAGTCGCCTTCTTTTGACCATACTGTAATACCAGTCCTGCAAGAGATGGGCCATAACTGCTTGATCAAACTACCCTGGAAAGTCAAGAAGGCTTTGAATGCTCAGCTTTCAGCGCATACCAAGGACCCAGCACACTTGTCACAAGAGAACACTGGTGGTCCCATCTCTGGTATGGCTCTGTGGACCATACATCGTCAATGTTGGGGAATGGCCGGGTAGAGGATTGGTGAATATGAGGCAGCTGCTGGAACGCTAAGAGGATTTCCTTTGGGCCAGAATTCAGTTGGTGTTCGTTAAAGGACTATTCACTTGGTCACGAATCGAGACACATTATGGAAAGATTGACGTCCTCTTGAGTGTGGAAATGGGTTGTTCTTTGAGGGTATGTGACTGATGCTTCCTGAAGACCTCTGGCAGAGAGCCCTCAGCAAGCACTTCAGATCTTTCACATGCAAATTAACTTGAGTTGGTTTGTTGTGGTATGTTATACATCTATATACAGTGCGCACATAGGCTAAACACTTTAACTTCATGCCTTTCTGATGTACAGATGTGAATGAAGATGATGATGATGGTGAAGCTCATTCCACAAAAACCTGAATTTCTCATCCTTTCTCCCAAACAAGGGCCCTACGCGCCTGGAAAGATCAGCTGAGCAGCATTGATATTGATCCCCAAATCACCACCACTAACAAATCCTCAGGATTCATCATGTGTCGAAATTCAAGCTTGATGCCCACATCAAGTCCATGGCCAAAATTTCTAAATTTTAAGTCACATAAAATGGCAGGCACTTTCTTTATAAGAAACTATCTAAAAATTGTAGTATGAGCAATTTTCACACGATTAAATAAGGGAATACACTACTCACAGGCATCCCTACAGTCTGACTTACACCCCTTAAAGCTGTCCTTCACTCAGCAGTCCAGCACACAGCAGGCGCAATTTTTTTTAGCGCATCTGACCTATACAGGCATTCATGAACTGACTGCAATTAGGGGCAAGCCAACTGTAAGAAAGTGGCTCTGTATATATTTAACCAAAGTAAGGTACAGTGTGCACAGAGTTCACAGTCCCCAGAGGTATGGCAGAGGCTAAAGTTAGATATAACCTTACTCTCTAAAGTGGTAGCTTGGTCGAGCAGTAAGGCAGTATCAGAGGACAGTGTAAAGCATTTGTTGTACACACTCAGTCAGCAAATGGTCTCACACACTCAAGAACTGAACTCTAGGCCAATTGTTTTGTATCAAAATATATAGTTGTTTTATTTTAGAAACAACAAGGTATCAAAATATATTTTCTCAGGATGAGTTACTTTAGTTAAATACTTTTCAAATAGGCAATGGACTTTTTGAATGCAATAGTTACAGTTTGTTGCAAAACGCAACACAATTTCAAACACAATGAAACATTGAGCTCAATGGGAATTTCTAGTTAAATGCACTTAGTTACTTTGTAGATTACTTGTCTAACCACAGGACTGGATCCTAGATTCAGTCCTGGGACATGAGCTGTAAACAGTTAAGTAAAAGCGTTTTGGTTACAGTAGTGATTTTTAAGGAATATTATTGTATTTTAAAAGTTGACAGAAACTTTTTCAACTGAAATGACCAATGTTATCCTATGGAAGGAAGTTGAAATTACAGATAAATTATGTTCTCGTTACTTTTGTAATCCTGTGCTGGACTCCTAGGTTCAGCATTGGGACCTCTACCTAAAACAGGTGAGTAATTACGTTTTGGTAGTTGGTACGATTTTTAAAGAATATTTGTAGTTTGCAAAAATCGACAGAAGAAACTTCGCACAAAAACAATCAATGGTTTCCTATGGAAGAAAATTTAGGTTACTGGTAAGTATGGTTAGAATTACTTTTAAGAGTCAATAGATGCAGCACTGAGGTCTCTCCTGATAACAGGTGAGTAAATCGGAATTCTTTGTTCGGCTGATTTTAGATGAATATTTTAAAGTTTCAAAACTCCACACTTATATGAATTTTCAAGTGAAACCAGTCCATGTTACCCTATGGAAGAAAAGTGAGTTATCGGCTTTTGGGTAAGTACTCGACTGGCAGAGTTAAAGTTTTGGGCATAGACTCAGGGGTCTCCCAGGGTCATGTAGGTACCGTTGGTACACCCTCAGCGGCACAGGGGCAGCCGGGTGCAGAGGTAGTTAGGCCCAATGTTATCCAATGTGAGGCAGGGGGCCTTCGGTTGGTGGCTGCTGGCTAGCAGGCCACGCGGCTGTGGAAGCTGGGCTCCTGGTCACTTGCTAAGGGCAAATGGGGAAGTAGATCAGGACAAAGGTTTCACTGCCAGGGGCACTCGGGAGGCTGGGTGCAGGGTGCTTTTGATCCGTCGGGCGCTCAATGTTATTCAAAGGAGATCTTGAAAAGGGAACAAAGGCTGCAGGCTCAGGGACGGAGGATCTTCAGGAGCGACCAACACTTCAAGGGGTAAGTTAGGATCTTGGAGGATAGGTAGGCACCCAGAAGGTGGGCACAGGGGACCGTGGGGCGCCGGCCGCAGGGGTGTCTTTTGAGGTCGGGAAATCTTACCCCCTGCTGGTCGCGGTTGGAGGGGTCCCTTGACCTGAGGCTGCAGGCGTTGTCGGTGTCGTTGAGGAGGGTCCTTGGGCACTGGATTCCAGGTCAGAATCACCGGGGGGACGTCCTCAGGGTCTTGATTCACTCCAGCACAGGCTAGGCTTGGTTGGTACAGAGTGTGCAGGGTTCGCGGTTCCGGGCTGATGCCAGGGATTATTACTTGCTTTGAGCAGTACCACTTCTCGTGGGAGACCCAAGTAGTCAGAGTCACAAGGCAGTCAGGTCCTCCGGGGTTTTTGAGGTTGATGACCACTGGAGACGCCGGGGTTTAGCAGGAGCAGGTTCAAGGGTCGACAGGCCTGTAGGGCTGGGGCCAAATCAGTTGGTGTCTTCCTCTTTTTAGCAGCTGCAGGGCAGGTCTTCTTGTTCCTTGTTCTTCTTTCTTGTTTCGTAATCTGGATCTGAGGAAGGAAGGTTCAGGGTGCCCCTAAATACTAAATTTAGGGGCGTTACAGGTAGGGTGAGGGCAGGGACCAATATGTCCCTGTCCTGGCGTGGGTACACCCCCTACCCTGCTCCTCTCCTATGGGAGGGGGGCAGGAACCTAGCTGTGACTGGGTATGGCTCCCCATCCTCAAGATGTCTGTAGCCTGGAGTCATGCTTCACCTCGCCTCTCCTACCTGAGGGGTGGAGTTGGCACAGGCTGGCACACCCCCTTTCCTGACGGAGGGTTTCCCGCCAGTCTTCCCACCAGAGGGGGCATCAGAACTTGAGGGGGCCAGTTGCTGAGTACAGCAAGTGGTCTGGAGAAGCTCACAAAGGTGGAATGCCTTTGAAGCTTCCCCAGCCCATCTGGGGGAGGAGACTTGGTACCTCGTCCCAGGATGTGCATTGTTGCAGGCCCAGGAGAGCCGGGACTCTCCACCCAGGGGTCCAGCAACATGTCTGCTGTGTGGCAACCTAGGCAGCCTCTCAGTCCAGACGTGGATTGTAGGTTAGGTTTTATGGGGGCATCTCTAAGATGCCTCTGTAGTGCATTTTACATTAAATCCCACACTGGCATTAGTGTGGGTTTAATGTACTGAGAAGTTTGATATCAAACTTGTCAGTCTTCAGTGTATCCATTCTGTTGCTGTGGAGTTCGTAATGACAACCTCCCAGCACCATATACTCCTAATGGCATCACTGCACTTCCAGTGCCCAGGAATGGCCCTGGGTACTGTAGGAGCACAGGGCTCATGCACCTGTGCCCACACCACTGGCATAGGGCACCCAGCTAGAGGGGTGGCTGATGTATGCCAGGGCAGTGGGTTTGTGGCCATGGCACACAGGGATGCGTGCCATGTCAACTCTTTGTTTCGTTCTTCCCCAAGGCACTCATCCTGCAAAGGCAGTGTGTGTGTGTGTGTCAGGATACAGGGCCCCTAAGGGTGGCACAATAAGTGCTGCAGCCCTTAGGGGTCTTCTCTGGTCACAATGCCCTGAGTACCTAGGGTACCATTTACCAGGGGCTGACATGTGGCCAGAGATGCCAATTGGGTGTAGGCTTTAGTACAGTTTTTAGGGAAGGAGCACAGGCCCTGGGTACCTGATTGGCAGGGACACAGGGCACACCAAGTAAAAGTGCATCAGGTATCAGGCAAAAAGTGGGGGGGTTACTGCAACAGAAACCCACTTTCTTACACCAACCCACAAAATGGTTAGCCTTACCCATAAGACAATAAACCTGCATACCCATGAATGCCTCTCAAGCAAACTTTTCTAAATTATTATGGCATCTTTATTTTGGCGTGAACACGCTCCAGAGGGGATCCCTGCACCTGATAAGCATTATGAACAGATCATTTGTGTAAGGAACAGTTCCTCATGAAGTAAACCTGTCTTCCATCTTTAAACCTCCAAGTTCTTGAAAAGATTGAATTTAAAGCACTCCTCTTTCCAGCAACGGCAACGCCACGCGCATCCTCCTTCAGGAAAAGCAACTACCTAAGTACAGATCTTTAGGGCCAGATGCGGTGGCGTAACAAGGGGGGGAGCAGTCTGCCCCGGGCGGCACGAGTTTTGGGGGGCAGCGGCCTCCCCCACCTTCTCTCTTACCTGCGGCCGTTGCGGAAAACGCAGGGATCACCACTCTCTCCCCTGCTCTTACCTTCAGCCGTGCGAGAGATCACCAGCACCCCCTGCTCTTACCTACAGCCGTTGTGGGGCGGCAAATGCAGGTGCCACCACAGGCAGCCAAAGGCAAAGCTACGCCACTGGCCCGATTTATGAGATAGTTGCACAGTGGAGCACAGCATGTCACCTTTCTGCACTACACTGTTTGACAGGGAAACAGTTGCAGCCAGCAAGACTCGCGTGTGGGGGGGCGGGCGAAACGTGCGGGGAGGGGGGTTAATTTAATTTAAAAAAATATATATATATATTAAACTTACCATCTCCTCCAGTCCCGCGTCGCGTCACCTCTCGCCTCTCTATACAGTAAGAAGGCACCCTCCCCCAACCCAATCACAATGCTGCAATGGCAGCGTTGTGATTGGCTCGGACGCCGACCCCACAGGCGGTTACAGGAAGGCCATTTTCTCTTGTAGGCTGCATGCAGCCTACATAGAGAAAATGCATAGTGCGTATGACTGGTTTGGCCGGCCCTGGGACCGACCAAACAGTCAGCTCACTCAGAGTGGACAAGCTACTCCTCCCCTGGACTCCTGCAGGACCGCCCACCCGCCTGCCCCCAACCAGGCATACCCTTCTGCTTTCTTGCAGTGCAAGAAGCAGAAACATAAAATGGTATTTAAAATACCATTTTATGTTTCTGCTTCTCGCACTGCGATAAAGCAGTGGGGCAACTCTCCTCCGCCCACGTGGAGGAGCCGCCCCTGCAGGGAAAGGACAGGAATGCACTGTATTTAGTAGGATACAATGCATTCTGCCTTTTCCCCTGTGCTGGCGCCATTTTGGCTGCCTAGTGCCCCGGCAGGCACCCTCGCACCATGCTACAAAGATGCCTGCATTGTGAGATGGATTGTCCCCTGAGGCATTTTCCTCTTTCTATGTGTGCTTTCTCCAGGGCAAATAGAAAGAGGGAAAAACAAGGAGAAATATAAATATTTCTCCTTGTTGCGCCTCACCTGGGGAGGTGTAGGTTGTTGCTGCATTCACAGGTCTATCACTTCTGGTAAATCTGGGAAAGTGTCAAAGTTCCATGGATGTAGTGTAGGAACAGAGTAAGCCACTGCAGCGATTTACACTAGGTGGCTTTACTCGAGATTTATGAAGCCACTCACGGCCCTGCAAGGGGGCCTTGCATGGCTTGATAAATCTCATTTTTGAGTTGCATCGCTATTGCACCACGGTGTGCGGCGCAAGAGCGACACAAGAGGGGGCTCGTAAATATACCCCTTAGTTTACATGTGTAAGCTGCGCCCTTAATTACACAGGCCACGCCCCTTTGAGAGCCCAATCCCGCTCCCCAGTTTTTCCATTTGCTCTTAAAGCCCTGCCCGTATGCAAAAAATAAATTAAAAAAGATGTGCCAAATTACTTGGTCCGTTGTTGCTTTCACCTGCAAACGTGTGTCTATGGTGGTGGGTATTACCAGGCCGACAGATCACGGACACTGTAGGGAGAATTATGCTGCGTTAGGTAGCGGCCATTGCAACCTCGTTTATAAGATGAGGTGGGACCCTCTAGTTCAAAACCGAAAATACACCATTTGATGCTCATTGGCTATAGATAATAATAAATAATAATCCACATTTGTAAAACGCGAACAATCACCCGTAAGGGTCTCAAGGCGCTGGGGCCGTCGGGAAGATTAAGCAAGCTATTGCCCAGAGTCACATGGTGCTGAGCTAATCTGCCTACGGTGCAGGGGATCGAACCGTGATCCCCAGTTTCCAGAGTCAGTCGCCCTGGCCGCGGCGCACCCGCGTAGCTAGGGGGGGCGGACCGCCCCAGACGGCACTATCCTGAGGGCGGCGGTCGCGCTGCACTGGCACATTACGGCGGCCTTTATATTTTATTTGGGAACACTCACAGTGTCCCCAAATAAATTATAAAGGCCGCCGCAACGTGCCAGTGCAGCGCGGCCGACGTTGGTTTAAATACAAGCACTGCGGCTGCGTACGTGACCTGCTGCTTTTAAAAAGCTCCAGCGCGTGACGTCTTGAGCTGCCTACGCTACGATCTACAGAAATTAATCCCCTCAGTCCCGTGCCCCAGTGCCCCTCCCACCGCTGATATCGAAATTCTGCAGCCACGGAGCCTCGTGGCCTGGACACTTGATACAAGAACAAACACAGAGGCAGGTGAGTGAAGTTAGTTGATGTACTTCATTCAGAGGCTCAACTAGAGCCAACTTTCGGGGGGCAGGGGGGTCTGGGGGGTGCTGAGAAGAAATATGGGGGGGGGTCAGAACCTTAATCAATCGGCATAGTCGTACAGCTGCAGGGGCTCTTAGAAGGGGTGAAAACAGTAAGGCCCCATTAACATTCAAATGGGTCTTTTAAAGACCTGTGAAGCGCTCGGGTGCGGCTGTGAGCGGGCCCGGGATCTGTTTCTCTCATCCCGGGCTGCCACACACTACAGGGTTGGGGGGGGGGGGGAGGGGCTGCAGACCGGTGAGTCCAATGGGTGTTGCGCGCCTGATGTTCTTGCTGCTTCATGTTCTTAGGCTGAAAGACGGAAAGGCCCTCTTACTGCTCTCAGAGTTACGCTTGTGTTTAGGTGCACTGAAAGCACAAGCACGTAATAAAAGTCCAGCTGCAACTCGCACTAGTGACAGATAAATCACTTATCTGCACTCTGTGCAGCACTCTGCTCAGATGACAGTAGGACCGGACCGGCTGCTGGAGAATCGCGGTGTCCGTGGGACATATTTACTTAGGGCTCATTCTCAATATATTTAATTTAAAGCCGAGCGTGCGTCTGCATGAACCTGTAGCTCAGTGCTTGTGTCCTCGGTTACACTGAAATTAATTGTGCCTCTGCAGGCTGGGCAGTGAGGTCAGGTACAGTGGCTCTAGATAACTAATTTATATTATAGCAGCTGAGATCTTTTAATGCGTAACATGGTGACTTTTGGGAGCAAAGCTAAAGTCCTGCTTAAGATGACTGTTAAAATATATTAGCATCCTTCCATTTTGCTGCTTTACAACACTTTATAGAGCGTCTTAGAGTTTCTTGTTGCTCAAATGGGTCTAACTAGTGATATTTATATATTTACCTTGTCCTCATTGCTTGATTTTGCACGTGAGAGAGTGTCACTCATAGTTGTTGAAATGTCACTCAAAATTACACCGAAATTATGAAAATGTCACACAATCTGAAACCTTGGGAGCTATGAGGGGCAGATTTACAAGCGCCTTGCACCTCTTTCGCGCCGCCGTTGCGTCACTTTTGTGATGCGGCGGCGCAAAAGATGCACCATGGTGCGGGGTATTAACAACGTGACGCATCTGGGAGAAGCGTCACGTTGTAAAGCCCTGCGCCAGAAGGAGGCGTTCCATCGCATGGGGGGGCGTTCCTGCGCAGGAACACCTAAAAGTGGCTGAGTGAAATCTACAAGATTTCACTCAGTCAATTTTAGGCCAATGCTGCATCAAAATCCTGCACCTGCTCGAAGCAGGCGTAAGGTTTGATGCAGTATTGTCAAGATAGGGCCCCCCAAAGCATTGCTGGAGCTGCGTCGCGCTTGCGACGCAACTCCAGCAATGCGCCGCTTTTACGGCACAGATGCGTGACGCATCTGTGCCGTTTTTGCCCCATGGTGCGCCACATTGTAAATGCGGCGCATTATGGGTGGCGAAGCTGCGGCGCACAATTACTGGCGCATCCCTGCTGATTTGCAGGGATGCACCAATAATTGTAAATCTGCCCGAGATCCGAGGTCGCAAAAAAACTTTGGGGGTGAGGGGGTGGGGGTAGAGAATTCTCCACACCAATATTGTTCTGACCTCTCAAACTATGCTCCTCGGGATAAAGGAGGTAGGAAGGGCTAGATGAATTTGGCCATGGCTGTTTTAGTATGTGTATCGCTTCAGCGATCCACAGCCTAATACGTTTCAGCAATGGCAGGGGGCTGGTTTTGTCTATCCTGAATTTAGAAATCGCATTGTATAAGCACAAAGGAAGAAGGTCCAGGCAGAAGGGAAAAAGAATATGGGGGACCCTGTTGGATTGGGTTTATGCTCTCTGGCTGGCCCCGGATCCTTGGGTAGGATGACCTGCTTTTGAGCCTAAATGCAGGTATGGTTTTTGCACTGTATGGATTTTTGTGCTTACACATGTAAGAGTACAGCACTTTATGACCAGATTAATTGTGATATTGGTTATATTATACGGGCAGGCTGTTTGAATCTTTTGCAGAGGTGTATATTAGACTCTATCGGGGATTGTGCTGATGTTTTGTTTACATATTTTATTCATGTATGTAGGCTCAAAAGTCCATGCTTTGATAAACGAGTTCTAATGGCCCCTACAGTTTTTTAGTACAGTATCAATTTCGCTCAGATGCTTTTTGTAGTTTTATTTTTGCTTAGTGAGTCTTTTGTGTGCTGTTTGATAATTGATTACTTACTGATTATGATTCGATTCTTGCTGAATGTGCACCCTCTCTCTCCGTTTACTTATTGTATTGATAAAGTAAATGTTTAAAAGCTTTAATAAAAATTATTGGAAAAAAAATGAAAGGGGTATTCAATTGAAAAAGCAACAGACCTACAAAGTCAAGGGAAAACAACTCAGGTTGGAGATGGTTCAAATAAAAAGTGGTAATAGAATGGATAATTAAAGGAGTGCTGAGGCAAATTGGACAAGGAATAAATTAGAGATTTAAGGGATACTCTACCAGGCACACATTTTAATTCAGCTTGTTTTAAGGTTTTAAACTGTTGATGTTGACGTGTGCATGGTGTGACTTGCTTGCTTTAAGGTTGACCATTGGATCGATATGTAAAGGATCCTGAGTGGGCCAGCTGGACAATTTGGTGCGGATCTGATTGAATTGAACTCTAGGTGTTAGTATGTTGGTGAAAATGTGGTTGAATGCCTATGACTGATTGCATGGTCTTAAATATATCCTTGACCCTAAATTTCGCAGTGGACTGAGCATGGTAAAATTATCTAGATGGCATGATGACACTGTCAGTAGTGATAGTAAATGGCACATCTCAGTTCTCCTGGAAGCATGCCAGCAACTCTAATGTATGATTTGGGATGTTTTATGTAACATGCTTTGTTTCATACAGATTTAGTCACCCCTCATAGCCAACTCCACAGCGTATCATTATGAGGGATGCTCTCTGTAATGTACTTCATGTGTTGTCTTTTGTTGACAAGTATGACGTGATGTGATAGCCAGCTGTAAGGTATGTAGTTATGTTTCTGTCTCTGCACGCACTTGGCATGCTGCAAGAATGTGATGAAAATGCAATGATTGTTGGCACCCCTACCACCACTCCCCGATGACGGTGGGTGAATCAGCTATGGTGCCTGACACCCGCGGATAGGACCCGTTCCCTTGAAGTGTCCTACTGTGCTGCAGGTGGGGTGGTGGGTAGTGGGAGGGGAACGTGGGATGGTTTCTACTGAGCTCTCATGGGGGGCTTGGGTGGAGTGAGAAGGCTTCGGCTGCAGGGCTGGTACTGCCCCAACTGCAGAACTCAAGTTAGTCTAGTGATCAGGTGCATTGGACTTACCTGTAGTATCCTGAAGGTGCTGCCAGGGGAAGCGTGGTCGAACCCAGTGTGGTTGACTGGTCTGCAGACATTACTGAGGTCTTGGACGGGGCAGATAGGGGACAGGGGACAAGGGTCCTGCACAAGCTGTGATGTTATGAGTGAGATGTCACAACCAGGGTAGGTAGAACTGATGTTAGTTTTGGGTTTCCTTCTGCTTTTCCCAGGTGGCACTATTTTGGGGACGGGGGCTGTTTAGCCCTAGACCCTGTCATGTATGTGCATGTAACTTGCATGATCAAGGTAACTATTAGCGGTGATACTACGTGTCTCTCTGACCTCTTTCAGGTGCTCGCCGTCCTTTTTCCCCAGCACCTCCCCAGGGGGGCGGCAATCTGAAGGATAGCCCCGGGCGCCACAAGCCCTAGCTACGCCCCTGCCGCGGCGCCACACCTCTTCCACAGATACCGACCTTATGCGTGCTCATGGATGCCATTTGACATCATGTCATGTATTGAACCCTCAGGGAGTGTGAGCTTTTCACTCCACAGCACGTTATCGGGTGTGTTCTTTCACCTTTACCTCTTACCTTTCTCACATTCTAAATGTGGAAAAGCAAATCCCAGCATGCAAAGGCCTATTAGCTAAGACAAAGATGGCTGACAGTGTCATGCTAAAGAGGGTCACTTGGCAGTTATGGGGTGCTGGCTGTGTTTATTGAAAAGGCTTTCAACGGACAATTTTAGATTTAAATTCAAGTTTACATTTCTTATTACTCCTATAAAGTTGAGCCCGTGCAAGACTGTTAAAAACAACATAAATTCACTTGTACTTAATTTAAGGGAAACTGTCTGGAAGATTTCGCCCCTATGCACATATTTTACAAGGATATTTTTATGTTTGATCATTAAAAACAGCAACGGCGACAGTGAGCACAACAAGTCGTGCAGATTGAAGACTGCCGAACCCGCTGAGCTATCTTATTAACTTGTGGAGATGCTGGGGATTCAAGACAGATGCCTGCTGGGATGGGCTGGCAAGGCTGCATGGGTACAGCTCAGGTTCCCCCTATCTGCTGGGCAGGGCAGAGAGGGCAAGACCCTTGCACTCTAGAAGAGTTTCACCCAGACGGTCCGGCAGAGTCGGACAGGCGGACTCCAAGCCAGGTTAGGGAGTTCGGGATATGCCAAAGGTGTCTCGGGTCACACGAGGAATGAGAAGGTGACACTTCAGCACATTCCAAAGGGCTACAGGCCCAGCAGAGGTGACAGGCTGTGTGAATGGTATATTTGAGGATTGATGAAAGAGGCCTATATTAGATTTACTTCTTGGGCTCCGTTTGCGGGCTGCATGTATGACGCCTCTATCAGCACTGGGTGCGCGAGGCCTTTTTCTGCACTCTCTGCAGGGGCGCAGCGCCCATCGGACTGAAAGGGCTTTGGGCCGCCCCCACCCCCGTCTCCATCTTCTGTCGTAGCTTGGGTTGTGCAGCGTAAGCCTCGAGGACACAAGGAGGTATATTTACAAAGAAATCGCACAGCTGGGCGCTGCAAGCAAAGTACCTGCGCCACACGACGTATTTTTGAAAAACACAGGAATGCGCCGTATTTACAAGAATACGGCACACCTCTGTTATTCCTTGCGCTGCCTAGCGCCAACAGAGACTTCCTTGCACCATGGTGTAAGGGTGCCTGTGTTGCAGGGATGATTGTTTATGTGCAGGAAGGGACAACTTCCTGCACATAAACAATCTTTAAAGGCAATGTGCTCCTTCATAGAAGGAGCAAAAACAAGGAGAAAGAAATGTATTTCTCCCTCTTGCGCCAATCTAATGCCATTTCATTTTTGCCACTGCTCAGATTTACACATCCTTGTAAATCTGGGGCAGTGTCAAAAAGCAATAGGTGTTGCGGTGGAATGCCCACAGCAACACCCTTTGCATGCCCTTTTCACACAGAAACCTGCACGAAAGGGTACGAAATTTACAAAGCAGCATTAAGGCACACAAAGTGGCTTAACACTGCTTTGTAAATAGGGAGCAGGGCATAACGCTACCGGAGCATCCTAAAAAGTGACACTCCAGTGGTGCAATGCCCTTGTAAATATGGCCCATGGTGTTGAGGGCTGGGCAGGGACTCAAGCTTCTGATGCATTTGAGGTATTTTGCAGGTCTTCTAAAGACCAGTTAACAGTAAATGAGTCATCTGCCCTCTATAAGTCCATAGTAAATGCTACTTTGAGTCTTTGAGTTCCTAGGGCCTAATAGCTGAAGAGCGGCCCCTGGGACCCCCCCCCCCCCCCACCCCCTCACGTACCTTGCCATTGCCTTTGCAGCTTGCATGCGCCTGGGGGGAGAAAATGATAACGTTGACATGGCACCCAGCCTAAAGGCATAGATAAGTCACCCCTCTAGCAGGCCTCACAGACCCTAAAGCAGGGTGCACTATACCACTGGTGAGGGCATATCTGCATGAGCAGATATGCCCCTACAATATCGGGGTCCATATCCTAATATTCTAAGTGCCAGGGTAGCCACAGAGAGAACATGGGCAGGAAACTCAACAAGTTGATTTCCACAGCACCATGATGATTTCACTTAACATAGGAGTGTTTGGTACCAAACTACTCCTTACTGATGACAGTGTGGGATTTATTGTACCGTGTACTCAGAGGGTACCTCAGAGGTGCTCCCTGAAAACCTACCAACCCAGGTATTGCCTTTGACCAGCTGTAGGCAGCCAGCCGCCACCAGACATGTTTCTAGACCCCTGGTTGGAGAGCCGCAGGTCTCTGGGAGCAGACAAAATGCACATCCTGGGCGGAGGTGTCACGCCTCCTCCCCCAGGATGGGCCAGTGCTTGAGAGGGGAACTTCTAAGGTCTGCCACCTCTGTAATGTGACCCCAGACTCTGCAGATGGCAGCCCTGGGTTACACCACCACTTTGGGTGGGAAAACCAGCATGAAAAATTCAAAAGGATAGGAGGTGTACCCACCTCTGTCAACCCCACCCATAAGATGGGAGAGGCGGGGTGAAGAACAACTTTCAGTCCTGCCATATTGAAAATGAGGAGACCCCGCAAATCAGGGCTAGGTCATTGCCCCCCCTTTTCCCCCCACAGGAGGGTGGCCTAATAGAGGGTGTAGTCACCCCAGGTGAGGTGCCCATTAGCTCTACCTGCTTCTCCCCTAAAAGCAGTTTTTAGGTGGCTCCTCCAGACCTAAAACTCAAATCTATGATGACCTAAGAAGAAATAAGATGACCCTGCAGAAAAGACTAAAGACAACTACTACCTTGGCCCCAGCCTTATCGGCCTGTCTCCAGCTTCTGCAATCCTGTGACCTATCTTGCAGCCAGTGACTCTGAAACCCCTGGGTAGGCTGCTGCCTTCGAAAAAGACTCCAATCTCCTGTGGACAGCGGGCCTGTCTGGAAAAAACCTACTCCAAAGACCCCGGAACCATGCGGATCCGTGTCTTCTGACCACTCTGCACCTGACGTCCACACCCTGAGTGGTTCACCTGTGTAGTGAAGTCTCCCCAGCTACCCTGACCTCGTGTCCAGCATTGGATGACCGCTCCTGACCTCCACGACAGCGCCTCCAGTGTGAATCCAGAGGCTCCCCCAACCACGACCGGCTCTGATAAGAAGACTCTGACGTCAAAAGGCACCCCTGCACCAGAAGCCCCTTGGTGGCCTGAACCAATGGTGCCCCTACATCCCCCCTACATCTCAACTTACCTCTGCTGTCAGTGGTCTTTCTCCTGCAACCTCTGGTGCCATGCCTGTAGCCTATTTGCCTAAAGAAGAATCCCTATTGAAAATAATTGGGCGTCCGACATCGAATTTGCACCCTGCACCCGACCGCACGGTGCCACAGGTGGTGTATGTTTGGTGTTGCTTTGTGGCCTCCCGTGCTTAACTTATCCCCAAAGTTTGGCTCCAGGCACCCCTGTCTCCTTTGGAAAGCATTGGGTCAAACTCCGATTTTGACCTTGGCATCGGGCTGCCCCTGTGCCGCTGGTGGTGCAGTTTTCAAAGAAAGTATAATTTTCTAAAATTGGTCTGATCTCCTTCTTTAATATTTTAATCATAATCATATTGGGTTTGTCCAATGTGTTTAAACTGCAAAGCTTGTCACTTATTTCGCTCATATTGGCTATAAAGACCTCTGCCTGCATTGCTTGAAATTCTTGACCCGCACCACTTGCTGGAAGTGTTAGCCCTTCCCTTCCCCCGAAGGTTGGGTCTAGTTGCTTCCCAGCCTTTTTGCGCTGCACATATCATACTCCTTAAAACATGACGGAATCTTATTCCGAACACTAAACATGAAGTTCTCTTTGCACTACATAGAAATCACAATATGCACTGAGACACTTCTCTGAACTTTGGGCATCATTTTCTTATTTTTGGTGTAGGGCAGTGCCAAAAGCCTTCTTGCTGCGCTGACCAACGTCAAATGAAAAACGGCAGACATGCTCTATATCTATGAGATACGGTGTATCGCTCAAATGGCTTCCTAGCGCCAACACAGTCATGGTGCAAATGTGCAAGCTTTGAAATCAGGTTGATTTTATGCAGGAATGGACAGCTTCCTTCACAAAAGTAACCAATATGCTACCCTGGGGAGGCGTAGGCTTGTGACGCATTCCCAGATTCACAGCATGTTGTAAAGCTGGGAATGTGTCAAATGCCATGGATGTTACGTGGGAACACCCACCGTAATGCCCTTGCCACGCCTCCCTACCGCAGTAAGGTGATGCAGCGATTTGCGTTGTGTTGCCTCACACCATATCTATGATGCCAAGAAAAGCTACGCAAAGCACCTTTACGTGGTTTCGTAGATATGGCACTGCAGTGTACGCTCCTGGAGCGTCATTAAAAGTGACGTGCCGACGGCGTACAGGGCTTGTAAATGAGCCCCTTTGTTCATATGAAACCTCTCCTCACTGTATTTACTAGTTTCCGCGCCTCACTGCTTATAGGAGGCAGCTCTTTGCAGCGCACCTCAGTGGCTTCTCGCTTCAAGATATAAAATAACTTCAACCTGGACTCCATCCTTGGCACTGGCTGTGCAGAGGCTCTCGCAGCTCTGCACTGCACGCATGAGCAGCACTACACTTTGGACGGTTGAACGCTGCAGCGTGTGAAACCGGAAGTGAACTCCATTAAACGTTCTGCTGGGGGCCTCTGTAGTGGCCGCGGCCGGATGGAGTCGGGCCGCCCCGCCAGCCCCCCCTCTCCCCGCCCCCCCCCCCCCCCCCGTTGCTGATTTAGTGCAGCCCTCGAGGAGTGTATTAAAGACCTGGTGAATGAGTAACCGGGTCCCGGGCCCGTGGTCTGTAACTCATTACTCCAGACACCAGGAAGAACCCCCGGCGGTTGCTGGTTTCCTTTGTTACTGTTCACGCGGCTGATGGGAGCAGTCGTGAGATTAAAGGGGACAGGGGATATGTGTCATGTCAGAAGAGCAGTGTCCCGCCCTACCGGAAGTATTTATGCACTCTACTAGCAGCAGTTAAAGGCAACTAGAGTATGCAGGTATAATGAATAGACATAGAACATTATACTTGAAAACAGTATAAAACATTTTTGAAATGTATGCTTCTCTCCATCTGTATTTATGAAGCTTCAAATGAAGCTTGCGAATTATATAGAAAAATAAGGTTCTCTGTCGGGATAGAATCATTATTTCATCAACAATAACCACGTCATCTTATTGGATGGACATTCTCATTTAGCCAAAAACAAATCGTGTCAAGTTATATTTTACAAATCCTTTCACAACCCAGTCACAGGGCATTTAAATATTTGCATAGGGCAAGTGCTGTAATATCAACACACCAACTTATTTAGCCATTTGAACCATTGTTATAGCTTCAGAAAATTCATCTGCACTTCATCTCTGTTTTTACATTTTTAAATGCCAGTGTGTCCACAGTATAGTTTTACTTTGTGGTACAACGAACTACGAAATAATTGATGAATTTATCCCGACAGAGAACCTTCTCTTTCTATATCTGTTGTATTTTGCCCAGTCGACAGAAGACAAAAGTTGCAAAGAATCGCATTGTCTTGCGCAAACTTTCAATTCTCACTTTTTGAAAAAGTTCAAAAGTTATTTCCGGGATCGTTTATATAAGAGTCCACTTAAAGAATGTAAATATATGGAAGAATTCGAAAAAAATTAATACATTACTCTTACCAAGCACACATGCACTACTGCCACCAATAAGGAATTGCTTCAAGGTGTCCACTTTCTTTCAACATGGCTACACAAATTGAAAACGTGGATGTCTGAATTTGAACTAAACTGAAAACGCTTCTATAATGAAGTTCTTACTTGGTTCCTCCTCACATGATGATGTGCAGTACAAACACGGTTGCCACCTTGTCCCAGGGGGTGAGCAGGCGGTTATTTGTAAACACAGCCAAATATTTGGGATTTGCCTGTCGTATGAGACTTCATCTAGATTGGCTCATAACCTGTGGTCCAGGGACCTCCAGGGAGTCTGCGATGCCTACTCAGGGTGGTCTTCAGCTGCTTAGAAAGCAATAATATTGCAGTGTGGGGTCCATATGTGTGAAATGGCTAAGAACCACTGACTTAGATGGATACATTAGACAGTTGGATAAAGATGTACAACTCTACCTAACAAAATTAAAATCCTTCACACCCAATCAAGAATGGTATACGCCTTTTTAACCCAAATTCCTAATAGAATACTCACTCTCTGGAAGTGCCCTGCTGACCGGCCCTCCCTATGTCGGCCTTGTACTCCTAAAGGCAACACTGAGGTACTGAGGTAGTTGCACAGTTGCTGCCACTTGCCGTAAAGACCACAGCACCCCTATTGCTAAAGGATCTCTAATGGCTTTTACACAAAACATGTTACCACAGGTTTACCTCCTGATTTACCTATAAGGCAGTCCATGTACACAAATACCATTCATTAAAAAAATCACTCTGGGAGCTATCTCTTCCAGAAGCAAAAGTGCTTTAAGTCTTGAAGCCTCAAAACCATTGAAACAGACCTCGCCTGGAGGAAGTCCTCAAAATATAGAACTCACTTTTATCCCAAACCCCGAGGACAGCTCCCCTCATAACATTTTCAAATATGCACATGAACATTTCTCAACTAAGAATTAGTCTAAAGAAGTTATGCTCATGGTGACCTTTTGACACTGATATAGACCTATAATTTCCGATTTAATATTCTTATTTTCAAATTAATACACCCTGCAAATACCCACTCGCTATTTCTTGTTGGCTAATTCTGACTATTCTGTTTTTCTATGCCTAATCATGACTTGTATCTCCTACAGTAATACCATAAAATCCTCTGTGCATGTAAGGACCTCTCACATATCTCTACCTGTCAAGCTGTCCTGACTCAATCTGTTATGCTGTTGCACCTTAATTGTTGTATAAGCAGCGCTCAGAGTTACAGACTGTGGTGGAATGCTCTTGCAAGGACCTATCCCGATTCTTTCATGCTTTATTTGCCTCATCATGTCTTACCTCCTTTGCTTGTCATATTATATGTATCCATGCATGTCTGTAAATGTGTTTTTGCACTGCACCTACTTCTAGTGTGTTGAAGGCCGTTTTTTGTACAGCACGTTGGTGCTTTTGAGGCCTGCTCCATCCCATAAAAAGTTATATAAACTCTAAATAAATAAATAAGACAGTTTTTGGCTGGTGCGACCAAATGTGGAGTGAAGGGTGCTGTTTGAGTGACGGCTGGAAAGTGCTCCAGTCATGTTGCTTTGGACTTGACACAGTATCGCAGATGGAAGGAGTGAAGGAAGTAATGTTGAGAGAGCACTTCCCTATACATGTGTACACTAGTTGTATGTTTGGGCAGTCATGTGAAGATTGAGTCATGGTTGGGTGCCATCTTGATTGTCAGACATGTCCTGAGATTGTGGCGCAGTGAGTTGTGAGCGCAGCTAAAAATAAATAGGAATCACGTAGCTTTGGAGACACTTGGGGGCTTATTTAATGGGATTTTGGCGTAGGGCAGTGAAGTGCAGCAATGCACTGTATTTAAGCAATATGGTGCATTCTTGTCCTTTCTCCCTGCATTGGCGCAGTTTCGGCAGCCTTGTGCCAATGTAGGCACTGATGAACCATGGTGAAAGGGTGCCTCTGTTGCATGCAGGATTATTTGTATGCAGGAAAGGGCACCTTCCTGCACAAAAACATTCCTAAAATGTGCTTTCCTCTTTCTATGTCTGCTGCATGATGCAGCACACACAGAAAGAGAAAAACACAAGGAGAAATGAACATATTTCTCCTCGTTATGCCTCACCACTGGAGGCTTGTGTATCTGGTGTTTCCCCAAATTTTTGTAAATCTGGGGCAGCATCACATTTCATACGTGTTGCATGGGAAAACCCATCGGAATGCCCATGGAACACCTCCCGGGTGCATCATAAGGTAGCTCCGCGGTTTGCGTTGCCTTGCCTTCCTCATGATTTATGAGGACACTCAAAGCCACGCAGGGTGGCCTTCTTAGGATTCATAAATCAGAATGATAGCCCTGCGTCAGGCATTTATCACTTTACCTGGTGCAAAAGTAACACAGGGCTCTCATAAATAAAACCCTTTGTGATAGATATGTGGTCCAAATACAATAGCTTGATGCAAATAACTCACGAAAATGAATGACAGGTGGAAGGCTTTCATGGAAATGGTTTGTAGATAATTCAATAACTGTCATGCATGAGGATAAGCTCCTTCTGAAAGATATGGAAACATGGAGTTTAGGTAGGCGGTAACACCCGGTCACTATCCTGTCGTGAAATGTAAATAACCACAAATAAACAATTGCAGAGTGAACCCACAAAATGCAGAGTTGAGGCAAGCAAGTCAAATGTCATACACATTTTTTTGTATAACAGATTACACAAGTTCTTTTACTGAAAATCATTGGGCCGTCAATGTGCTACTAAAAACGGATCTCTGACAGAATATCGAGGCTGAAAATATCGACAGACAAAATATCGACGTTGTAATATCGAAGGCAAGTATATCGACACCCTATCTACAACATGGTAAGTACAAAAATATCGAAACAAAAATATCGATGATACTCATAAATGTAGACTGCAAGATATACGCGAAGATACTGGCCAACAGACTTAACGCGTACCTACCTAAGCTCATACACAACTCCCAGGTAGGATACCTCAAAAACCGCATGTCCCACGACAACACCAGACTACTATGCCATATAATTAACCACTCGGCCTGGAGTAGTAAAGCTGCCGTAATGATAGCCCTAGACGCCGAAAAAGCGTTTGACAGAGTTTCATGGCCCTTTCTAGATCGGTGCTTGGGGAAATTCGGCCTAGGACCTACCTACAGGAGGATGGTGATGGCGCTATACAACAGCCCCAAGGCGCGGGTGGTAGTGAACGGCGGCACCTCAAACATACTAAACCTGGGCAGAGGAACACGACAAGGCTGCCCACTCTCACCTGGCCTCTTCCTACTGGCAATAGAACCACTCCTAACAATGATAAGAACGAACGATGACATAGCAGGAGTGCCGATAGGAGGGGAAAAATTCAAGCTAGCAGCATATGCGGACGATGTTTTAATAATGACAGAAGACCCAGAAAGATCCATCAAGGCACTAACAGACACAATAGAGAGGTACGCCCAGGTCTCAGGGTACAAACTTAACAAGGACAAATCAGGGTGCAAACCTCTAAACATTCACACAACAAGCACAGTACTAGGAGCGTCAGGCCTAGCGTGGCAAACAAAACCTATTAAGTACCTAGGCACCCTCTTTGAGAGGGACCTGAGAACCACACTAGAACACAACGAGCAAGCAACAATACAGAAGATCAAGGACAAAGTAGACGGGTGGTCCCCCAAATTCACAACATGGTGGGGGAGGGTAGAAACAATAAAAATGATGCTCACACCAATGGTGAACTACATGCTGACCATGCTACCACTAACCAACACAGACGACTTCCACAAAAAGGTAGACAAGATACTGAACGATTTCTTATGGAGAGGGAAGAAGGCCAGAATAAGCATGCAAAAACTCAGACTATCAAAAGAACAGGGGGGACTAAACATAACAAACTTCAAACGCTTCCACGAAGCGTGTATAGCCAGACAGGGACTGCATTGGCTAGACCCGAGACAGGACTACACCCCAGCGTGGTTAACACTCGAACAAGGGCTGCTAAAAGGCATGAAACCCATCACTCTCCTCACGGCCACCAAACACCCAGCGATCAAAGACAACCCAGTCCTCAGAAACACAAAACGAGCCCTCCTGAAAGTTGACAAACTTCTAAACACGAGCATCAGGGGGGGGCCCTTTGAATCCATCTGGCATAACCCCACCCTAAAATACAGGGGTACGGTCCTAGACATGCACGAGTGGTATAGCCAAGGGATATCCATAGCCAAAGACTTTAAGAACAAAGGCGCTGACGTAACGTTCGACACCCTAAAGGGGGAATACAGCCTAAACAGCATAGAACTATACAACTTCCTAAAGATAAAAGTCGCGATAAGGAAGGCAAACCTCAACACCCAGACACCATCGATAGTACTGCTCGCTACTAGCCTGAACACACTAGGACACCAGGTAGCACACCTCTATAAGGTCCTGTGCCCCAAAAACACCAAACTTAATGACAAGGTCATAAACTTCTGGGGGGGAGCAGCAGGGCAGGCACTAAGTGAGGACGTGAAAGCCGAGCTATGGAGATCCACGACTAGGAAAAAAGTAACGGCCACACTGAACCAAATGAAATTCTGGCTGGTGCACAAGGCATATTGGACACCAGCCCGACTAGCCACCCTAGGCATTAGAGATAGCGACGTATGCTGGAACTGTGATAAAGAGAGGGGAGATCTAGAACACCTCCTACTAAAATGCCCAAATATAAAGGACTTCTGGGGGAAGATCAGAATACTTATCCACGAGATCACAGGCATAGACATACAAATAGACCTCACAAGCCTGGCCCTAGGTTTCACATCCGAGGCAATCACAAATGCAGAGGATCGTGACCTCATTGATCTACTGCTAACAGCCGCAGTCAAAATAGTCCTAACTAACTGGAAGGACACATCAAAGGCCGCACCACAGGCATGGCTCAACTGGGTGACGTTCCTGAGGGGGGCGGACAACATCACAGCAAAACACTCACCGAAAACGCACAAGCAGTCGACCATGTGGGGGGTCCTTAGACCACTACCTTTCATCACACAAGCCACCATAGGCGTGAACAAGACACAACTGAGGGCGCATGCTGAAACCTTTGTGAGAACGGAACACCGTGCACATCTCCTACTATACCTATACCTATCTCTCTCTACTGTTCCCCTCGGGCCCGCGGTGCGGGGCATAAGATGAGCGACCACAGAGACGTACAAATGTCATGGAACATCAAAACGACGGAATACGAACTATGGAATAACGGACTAGCGAGTAATCTCAAGAATACAGACTACCGCTCCCCCCCGCCCTCCCCCCTCTTCCTTCCTCCCTTTTTCCTCCTCCACCTACTTTCTTCTTTCTTCTTCCACTCATGTATGAGCCTTGTCCATGTATGTAAATATATATTTTTTTATATACAATAAAAAATTTCGGAAATAAAAAATATCGTAATTAAAAATATCGTTTTTTAAAACAAAGGTAAAATTAAGTAAATAGTACTTATATATATTTTAAACTTATGTTAAAATGTGTTATAATGTTTAAAATGAATAAATAATACATATTTACTATTAAACATTTCATTAAAATTAATAATTAAATATATAATATATACTTAAATAATTATAATATATACATTATTTCTTAAATAATTATAAAATATTAACAAATACTACAATTTAAAAATACATCAACACTCATAAAATAATAACATAAATAATAATAAATAATTATATTTAATAAATAACAACAATTAAATATAATTTCAATATTTTTAAAATTAATTAAATACAAGATTATGTAACATCTTAAATACATAAATAAATATAAATAATATTGAATAGCATAAGGGTAAAAATTACTATTCAAACTCCAGAGGGTGCAACAGTAGATAAAGCGTTGGATAGCGTAAGTGTAAAAATTACTATTCCAACTCCAGTGAGTGCAACAGTAGGGAAAGCGTTGGATCGCGGGTATGTAAAAATTACTATTTCCACTCCAATGAGTACAACATTAGTGAAAGCGTTGGATAGCGTAAGAGTAAAAATTACTATTGCCACTCCAGAGAGTGCAACAGTAGGGAAAGCGTTGGATAGCGGGTGGGTAAAAATTACTATTCCAACTGCAGTGAGTGGAACAGTAGAGAAAGCATTGGATAGCGGGTATGTAAAAATGACTAATCCCACTCCAATGAGTGCAACATTAGGGAAAGCGTTGGATAGCGTAAGAGTAAAAATTACTATTCCCACTCCAGAGAGTGCAACAGTAGGGAAAACGTTGGATAGCGGGTGGGTAAAAATTACTATTCCAACTCCAGTGAGTGGAACAGTAGGGAAAGCGTTGGATAGCGGGTATGTACAAAAGACTATTCCCACTCCAATGAGTGCAACATTAGGGAAAACGTTGGATAGCGTAAGAGTAAAAATTACTATGCCAACTCCAAAGGGTGCAACAGTATGGAAAGCGTTGGATAGCGTAGATTGGCTAATTACTATTCCAACTCCAGAGGGTGCAACAGTAAGGAAAACGTTGGATAGCGTAGGGGGAAAATTACTATTCCCACTCCAGAGAGTGCAACAGTAGGGAAAGTGTTGGATAGCGTACAGAGAAAAATTACTATCCCCACTCCAATGAGTGCAACATTAGGGAAAGTGTTGGATAGCGTAAGGTTAAAAATTACTATTCCAACTCCAGTGAGAGGAACAGTAGGGAAAGCATTGGATAGCGTATGGGTAAAAAATAATATTCCAACTCCAAAGGGTGCAACAGTATTGAAAGCGTTGGATAGCGTAGGTGGGAAAATTACTACTCCAACTCCAGAGGGTGCAACAGTAGGGAAAACATTGGATAGCGTATGGGGAAAAATTACTATTCCCACTCCAGAGAGTGCAACATTAGGGAAAGCGTTGGATAGCGTAAGGGTAAAAATTACTATTCCAACTCCTGTCAGTGGAAAAGTAGGGAAAGCATTGGATAGCGTATGGGTAAAAAATAATATTCCAACTCCAAAGGGTGCAACAGTATTGAAAGCGTTGGATAGCGTAGGTGGGAAAATTACTATTCCAACTCCAGAGGGTGCAACAGTAGGGAAAACATTGGATAGCGTAGGGGGAAAAATTACTATTCCCACTCCAGAGAGTGCAACATTAGGGAAAGCGTTGGATAGCGTAAGGGTAAAAATTACTATTCCAACTCCAGTGAGTGGAAAAGTAGGGAAAGCATTGGATAGCGTATGGGTAAAAAATAATATTCCAACTCCAAAGGGTGCAACAGTATTGAAAGCGTTGGATAGCGTAGGTGGGAAAATTACTATTCCAACTCCAGAGAGTGCAACAGTAGGGAAAACGTTGGATAGCGGGTGGGTAAAAATTACTATTGCAACTCCAGTGAGTGGAACAGTAGGGAAAGCGTTGGATAGCGGGTATGTACAAATGACTATTCCCACTCCAATGAGTGCAACATTAGGGAAAACATTGGATAGCGTAAGAGTAACAATTACTATTCCCACTCCAGAGAGTGCAACAGTAGGGAAAACGTTGGATAACGGGTGGGTAAAAATTACTATTCGAACTCCAGTGAGTGGAACAGTAGGGAAAGCGTTGGATAGCATATGGGTAAAAATTACTATTACAACTCCAGAGGGTGCAACAGTAGGGAAAGCGTTGGATAGCGTAGGGAGAAAAATTACTATTCCAACTCCAAAGGGTTCAACAGTAAGGAATGCCAATTAATAAATATTTACAAAATATATTACACATAATTTTTTTTAATTATTTACAATTAAATTACTTCCCACACTATTCCCCTATAAACCCACAGCCCGCTCTGGTACTAAAACATAACATTTAATAAAAATTAACATTAATTGCCAATTAAATAATTAATTTATCAAATAAAATAATTATTTGCCAATTAATAATTACTATTAAATTACTTCCCACCCTATTCCCCTATAAACCCACAACCCACTCTTGTACTAAAACATAACATTTAATAATAATTAACATTAATTACCAATTAAATAATGAATTTATCAATTAAAATAATTAATTGCCAATTAATAATTAAATAAGAAAAATTAATTAATTACTATTAAATTACTTCCCACCCTATTCCCCTATAAACCCACAACCCGCTCTCGTACTGAAACATAACATTTAATAAAAATTAACATTAATTACCAATTAAATAATTAATTTATCAAATAAAATAATTAATTGCCAATTAATAATTACAATTAAATTACTTCCCACCCTATTCCCCTATAAACCCACAACCTGCTCTGGTACTAAAACATAACATTTAATAAAAAATTAACATTAATTACCAATTAAATAATTAATTTATCAATTAAAATAATTAATTACCAATTAATTATTACAATAAAATTACTTCCCACCCTATTCCCCTATAAACCCACAACTCGCTCCGGTACTAAAACATATAATTTACTTAAAAATAGATTTATTAATATATAAAAATAATACACATATAATATAAATTAATTTAAATACTTTACAAAAACATATAACACATACATAATAAAAATCTAAAAAATAATACAAATATCGATATTAATAACATCGAAATTAGTTACATCGATATATATGTTATCGATATTACTAACTTCGATATTACTTACATCGATATAAATGATTTCGATATTACTTACCTCAGGGTCGATATTCTGTCCTACGATATTCTTGACATCGATATTCTGTACCTTCGAAATTTTAAACACGATATTTTGGTAGGTCGAAATTTTCAACTCGATATTTTGACTGTGTACCACTAAAAACATCTACAGGCTGGGATTTGTAACATATAGTAGTCACAAAGAGAAAAGAAAATGATCTGACCTGTTTCTCAATCTCAAATAGCACCTACGTCTGGAATTGTGTTGTAATTGAAGTTATATAGCATTTCATACCTCTGAGGCAGCTTTCAGGCACATTAGAAAGTAGATAGTGTACTTCACTGTGAAACAGTGCTTGATTGAAAGAGTGTTAAATTGCAGTGTGGCCTATGCAAGATACACTTTGGTGCTGAGCATGATTGACAAGAATTGTGCTCTTATACTGCAACCAAGTGTGTATTGGAAGAAAGAGGAGATTGCAACGGTAATTTACATTAATTTATTGTTGCGATTGGTTGAATAAGCTGAAGCAGTTTGGCTCTGCTTTCCTGGGATCCATCCACAAAGGCTCCACCAACTGGGCCTCAAGAATGTAGAGTGGAGGACAAGATCACAGAACTCAACAGTCAACCATCAGACACAATACCATAATGTCCATCCAGTGTTTGATCTTCATGAAAAAGAAGGTACTGCAGCAGTACTAAATACTACACAGTCTTATGGCTATGATATATAGGGCTGTTGTAAGCTGCTTTTCAACAATGGAGCGCTAAACCCTGCCCCACCTTCCTGGCAATCACTCTTCCTTCGGTTTAGGTTCAAGATCCCTGTATTACCATCCGTAGCCCTCTATGGATACAGCAAGATTAGACTCGTGAGGATGGCTAAAAGGGTATCGCTGACTTGATGAGCAATCTAGTTCAATGTTTTTATCATTTCTTTTTCACATAGTCCCAATCAGGCACATCGAGCTCACCCGCACACCTCCATAGCTGGTCCTCCAGTGCAGGCGACGCCCTGTGGTTTCCTTGCTGTTGCTTGCAGTAGTCTGGGCTGCTGTGTGTACGCGGCTGCATTTCCACCCTCACAACTTGGCTATTCTTTTGCAAGGGAACCACAGTTGCAGCCTCGCTCCGGGCAAGGCTTGCGGTAAAGGTGGGTCTGCAGCTGCACCTGAAGTCATCAGTGACAGCACACCTAGTTGACTATGGTCAGGTGCTCAGCCGTGGCAGTTGTGGCCTCCAGGCTCAGTTCCTCGCAGTGATGTCTTAGGGAGCAGGTGTGATCCTCAGGCCGATCAGACCTCACTTTGATGGTGACATAGGTTTCCTCTTCCCATCGGCAGCTGCAGCACAAGTCTTTCAAACCCTCAGGTGACTGCGGGCCTTTGAGGGAATACATGCTCTGGACAATCTTGATATGCTTGGCTTCTCCTCCTGAATAGACTGTCTTCCTGCAAGCCAGGCATACTCTTTCACTTTCTGAGCAGGCAGGCAGGGAGGCAGGCTACTGGGTTCTTTAAGCAGACCCTCAACTCCTCAAGCAGAAAAGCTAAACTCCTGTGATGTTCTCTGGCCTTTTGGAGACTGGCTTTCAGGCAGACATCAGCCCTGCGTGAGTACTCTGTGGAGCCCTCCAGTCATTGGTCAAGAAGAACGTGGAAGTGGGGCAAAGTGGGTGGCTTGGATCCCACTTTATACACATTTTCCTGATAGGGGATGTGTACCACTGCCTGAAGCGTCAGACCTCATGTAGGTTGGTTCTCTTTCAAAAGTAATTTCCAGCTGTTCCTCAGACACAGCCTTTGTGCAAAGTGGTGGCTCTCACGTAAGGTAGAATTAAGACTGGCTGCAATGAGAAGAATTCACAACTTAGGCATAATAAAGTGTGAGCTCTTTGCACTGGGTTGTCATCCACCTTCCTGGAGCAGTTCTCAGAGACAGACAAAGGAGCAGTCCCTGCCTAGAAGCTCCGTCACCTTGAAGAATAGAAGCTCTAGTCCCAACCCTCACCCTCTACCACCTACCAAATAATAGTGCTGTGGACGGACTGATCTGCAGTACTTAACTAAAAAGGCCCTCATATAAGGTCTAAAGGGAGCCTGTCTCCATCCGCTTCACTTCAGTGTCTGGGTCTCCATCTTCCAACCGTAGGAATGCAGGCGGCACACCTCCACTTTCTGAGTGAAGCTATCCTCATACTCCATCTTGTGCCTTGCTAAACCAGGGGCAAGAAGTGGGTCCTACTGGCCCCAGTACTCAGACTCACACAACATGCACTCCACACACACGCACACACAACATGCACGCAGGATGTCAATGAAAGGTTCTTGGTTTCACCACAGTGGAACTTTACACCGATAGGGCCTGTAGACCACTCTCACTGAGATCCAGTGATACTATAGTTTCAAAAACACTGCTGGCTGCCACCCCTGCATAATGTAATACACTCAGGGCATGGACAGTAGGCCAGCACTGGTTACAGACAGCCGTGGTAAATTTTCTACTGGATCCACCCAAAAGCGACATTAGGGCAGGTTATACCATGGACTGATTAAATGCAGCCAGTGTTACGTGGTCTAAAATGTTCACTCGGGAGCAAAAGGGATAGCCCAAGGCATGCACTGATTACAAGCAGCAAGGATATACACTTGAAAGGGTCTGCCCAGGAGCAGCAGTGAGGAAGTCCACAGCAGGCACTGTTTACAGGAAATACGGGTAATGGCGATTCTGGATCCAGGCAGGGTTGACAGGTCAGCCTGTCGTATGCATTGGTTAAGTATACACAAAAAATGAAAAAGAGAGGTGTGATCCTGATCTACAGAGATGCCCTCCAAGAATAACAACATGAACAAACAAGCACAGGTGAAGCCAACAGATCTTGCCTATTCAAGACCTATTGGCTTTGGCAATGTGTTTTAGCCATGTCTTACACCACTGTGGCTGCTGTTTAGCATGGCTAAATGTTAGTGGCATGGGGTGAGGAGAGATAGATTGGGCTAGATTGGAGTAAGATAGATTGGTGTAGAGTGGAGTGGGGCAGATTGGGGTATGCTGGAGTGTGATAGATTGGGGTAGATTGTAGTGAACTACAGTGGGATAGATTGGAGTGCAGTGGATCAGATTGGAGTGGAGTGTGGTAGATTGCAGCGAAGAGGTTAAATTGGTGTAGTTTGGAATAGATTGGGGTCCATTGGAGAGGGGTAGATTGGAATGGGGTAGAGTGGTGTAAGGTGGTTTGGGGTAGAGTGGATTGGCGTAGACTGGAGAGGAGTGGGGTGGAGTGGATTGGGGAGGATTGGAATATAGTGGAGTGGAACGGAGTAGAATGGAGTGGAATGGGGTAGGTTAGAGTGGAGTGTAGTCAGGTAGATTAGGGTGGAGTGGGGTAAGTTGGGGAAGAATGGAGTTGAGTGGGGTAGATAGGAGTGGGTGGGTTAGATTGGGGTGGATTTGGGTAGATTGGAATGGGGTTCACTGGGATGGGGTAGATTGAAGTGGGGTGGATTGAGGCAGATTGGAATGGAGTGGAGTTGGGTAGATTAGGGTGGATTGGGGTAGATTGGAGTAGAGTGGATTGGGGTGGAGTTGGGTACATTGGGGTGGAGTGGGGTAGATTGGTGTAGTATAAGGTGAAGTAGGATAGATTGAGATAGAGTGGAGTGGTGTGGATTGCAGTAGAATGCAGTGTGGTAATTGCAATAGATTGTAGTGGAGTAGGGTAGATGGATGTGGGGTAGATTGAAGTGATGTAGCTTGGGGTGGAGTGGTGTGAGGTAAACTGGAGTGGGGTGGAATGGGGTAGATTGAGGTGGATGGATTAGATTGGAGTGGAGAAGTGTATTTTGGAGTGGAATAGGGTAGATTTGAGTTGGGTAGATTGTTGAAGAGTGGAGAGGGGCTTAATTGGGGTAGAGTGCAGTGGGGTAGACTGGGGTATAGTGGAGTAGGTTGGGTGGATTGCAGTGGGGTAAACTGGGGAGATTGGAGAGGGGCAGATTGTAGTAGACTGTAGTGGGTTGATTGTGGTAGACTGGAGTGGGGTAGAGTGTGGTAGACTGGAGAGTATAGGTTGGGTTAGATTAGAGTGGAATGGGGTAGGCTGAGTAGGGTAGAACAAAGTGGGGTAGATTGAAGTGGAGTGGGGTAGATTGAAGTGGTATTGGGTAGATTGGAGAGGAGTGTAGTAAATCGGAGTAGATTGGAGTGGCGTGGGTTAGATTGGGGTGGAGTGGGGTGGATGGGGTAGACTGGAGTGGTGTAGATTGGAGTAGATTCGGAGTGGAGTGGAGTGGATTGGGATAGATTGGAGTAGGAGGGATTTGGCTAGAATTGAGTGGAGTGGGGTAGATTGAGTGGAGTGGAGTAGATTTGAGTAGATTGAAATGGTGTAGATAAGAGTGGAGTGAGGCAGATTGGTGTAGAGTGGAGTGTGGTAGATTGGAGTAGAGTGGGATATATTAGGGTAGAGTGGAGTGAGATAGGTTGAGGTAGACTGGATGGAGGAGAGTGGTGTAGATTGGAGTGTGGTATATTGTGGTATATTTAGTGAAGTGAAGTAGGGTGGATTGGGGCGGAATGTGGTAGATTGGAGTGGGGTACAGTGGAGGGACGTGGAGGAGAGTGGCATAGTGTAGAGTACAATGCCTTGGAGTGGAGTGGCATGGTGTAGAGTGTCTTAGAGTGGAGTGGCGTAGAGTGGAGTGGCATGTTGTAGAATAGATTGGAATGTTGTGGAGTGGAGTGTCATAGAATAGAGCGTCATGTCATAGAATGGAGCGGCATGTCATAGAGTGGAGTGTAGTGTTGTAGAATAGAAGAGCATAAAATAGGTTAGAGTGTTACAGAGTGGGGTGGCATAGTGCAGAGTGTGCATGGTATGATAGCTTACTGCATTTACAGACAAAACATTTTCAATTGAAATTACCATTACATTTGCACAGACATGCAGTTTTACTGCGCACAAACAATAATGTGAGGAAATGTCATCATCTAGTGTGTTGATGTGTTTTGAAAATATTTAAATAGTTGCCTCCACGAGACCTTAGAATTTACAAAAAAACGTAACTTGTACCTTCAAAATTTTTATATATTCTGAAATTTGTGTATAGTTCATTTTTGTTGTGTGCTAAAAAAGTATTTAGTTTCACATCAACATTGTCACATAAATTCTCCCACTTTGAAGTCAGAGAAAGAAAAGTAAAGTCCAAGCTCTCTTGGAAGACAGAGGCTGACTTTTGACCTCTGTTTTCGAATGCACAACAAATGTGATAAGATACGAACAAAATTTAAAGGCGTGTTTACAGACAATGAGCACTCGGAAGGTTATAGCGGTAAACAAGCACTGTACCGCTGGACAGCCGAACTCAAGCTGGACTGCCGAAAGCAAATAAAGCCAGCAAATAGAAAGCAAGCAAATGTGAGTTACAAACCACAAAGCATTTGCTATGCAATGGGTGGAATTCATTTCCAAGGAAGCTTTGAGAATGCCCACAAGAAGATGTTAGCAAACCAGACAGCTGTGCTGTCTGGTAGGCTTCCACTTAAAAAAGAGAGAGGAAAACAAATATTTTCTTTTAATTAAAGACCCTCACCCAACATTGTGACATGCTTCATCACTGAGTCGTACACTGGTGGTGTATCGTCAGTGTGGGCTTGAACAGTGAACTGGGAGCACTTGCTATTTAGTAGTGGTGTAGGGAAATCATGTAGCTAAAATTGTCCTATGGATGGATCCTGAGACATTTTTATTCTGGAACCCAAAGATAAGGTTAAAAAACTGGAGTTGATGTTCTGGGTAACTATTAACTCTGAAATCCCAAATCTATTGACATGTTTCAGCTAGATTACAAGTGCCCAGTAGGTCCCTGGCTTACACCAGGACGTAAAAACTATACTGAAATAAGTTGATAGGCTCTATTTGGCCATGAAGGCACACTTGTCTCATCCAATTGTGTTACTTATACAAGACACTTGTTGTTTTCAAGGAGCAGATAAAGTAATATCTTAAGCAGAAAATAATATGTGACGAAGTTAGTTTTACTTTATTAAACAATATCATACTTGTCCGAATGATAACCCATGACGATCAGCAAAAACGTGATCTGCCCATGTGATGAAATGGGCCCAAAACCTGTCACTGCTCACCATACTTGCTGGTAGAGACACTCCCCTGTGCTAAACTCTAGATTGCCCCATAAGATATGGGAAGGGAGACTATTCCATGTTTTCAAACACTATAAAATAGAAACAATCTATCCTTAGGGCCTGACAGGAGAAGTCTTATCCACGGCAAATGTATACCTGTCAAACTCTTGAGCCATGTGAAGTCCTTAACAGGGTGGCCCTGTTGAGATGAATAGAGCACACATTTTTTTTCACAGGGTGTTCAAGGTTTAAGAAAAGGGTAACCCCTTAAAATCTATGGAGGCATTTTGTTTGATAGGTGGCTGAATGCCAGTAAAAAGAGGGTAAGCCATGTAGGAGGAGAGTTTGAAGAGGGGCTAGGGCCAACTACCCATAGGCCAGCGCCTTGCCACCATAGTAGTTATTTATAAACAAGGAAAACCGAGCGACGATTGTAGCTACTACAGGCCGATCTCATTGATAAATGTGGAGACGAAGATATTAGCGAAAGTCTTGGTGAATGGATTAGCGACGGTTATCACTCCTTTAGTCCATCCAGACCAGTCTGGCTTTATGCCAGGGCGTAACACGACTCAATTTGCGAAAGGTACACAACGTCTTGGCTAGACGACCATACATAGAAAAAGACGCGGCGATATTATCCCTTGACGCCGCTATGGCGTTCGACTCCATAGAATGGCCATATCTATTTGAGGTGTTGCAAAGGACAGGGCTAGGCCCCAAATTTGTGGCTTGGATACGCCTCTTATATACAGGGGTGTTAGGACAGGTGAGAGTGAATGGTTTTACTTCCCGGACGTTCGAACTTCGTAGGGGTACGAGGCAGGGATGCCCGTTATCACCGCTGATCTTTTCCCTCGTACTGGAGCCACTCGCGGCCTGGATAGAGTAGAGACGTGATGGTACGTGGCATGCGCTGGGCGAATGATGTGGAAGACCTGTGGAAAAGTACATTTTGCCATGTTATATGTGCCTACGTGTTCCCCATCTTATGTTATATGTGTATGATCGATATGCATGTATTCCCCTCTGATCGATTAAAGACGCAATTATAGTTGTGTCCATCTCTAGTATGCCAGTTTCCAGTCCTCGTGAAAACAACGAATATTAGGCCTATGTAAACCTACGTTGCCACATTTTTCAGTGTGCACGTTAATTCATTGAATTGTCCCCGTTTCTAGGCCTCAAAAGGGCCCGGACTCAGATTCAGCTCCTGTCTCCTGAACACTCTCCGAGGAGCGATACAGCCCCCACCTGCATCCCTGACCCTTAGCTTACTTCTTGCCACGCAGTGCCCGGCCCGGCCTGGCTCTGCCTCCCAGTCTGCCAAGAATATGTTATGTTTCTAGTTATCAGTTCAGCCCTTCCTTCTCTGCATTCCTAAGCTACTGAATCGCATCAATAGTTTCCGTCATGGTCTAGCCTTTATGTCTCCATGTAAGAGAAATACTGTATTAGTATTCATAGAATATTCCTAGCACACGCACTACATGTAGAATTATGCATGCACCAGTCTTAATGTCTGTTAGCCTTTGCCCTGATAACTTTTGGATTCTATCAACATGTACTCTAAACACCAGATACTAGATATGCCTGGGTACATGTCGCTCTGACACTCCAGACTTTAGTCTCCTCTTCTAGCGCAGAAGTCATAGCCCCCAGTTCTCCCTGGTAACACGTCATTGCCCGTTTGCGCGCACCACTAGGTTAGAGGTCCCAGCTGCTTAGGTAGCCCCCTCCATGTTTCCGCCCCGTTCATGACATATTCTGTTACGTTTACATCACATGTCTATGTATACGCCCTGTACACGCCTTCTTGTTACATCATTTTGCCCTTATCTTTCGCGACTGCTACGAGTCACGCCTACTGCTACGCCTACTGTATTGAATGTAATGCAATTGTTTTGATATATATACTGTGAACTGTTACTAAAAGTTGTCCAAGCCTAGCGCATTTATTTCCCAGATCCTGCCCCCGGCAGCTGCCATCCTATTCCCATACAGGCTGTCCTGTTCCTGTCCTTTATGCCTGATTAAAGCCTGTAAACTCCAGCTACCTCGAATCTTGACTCTTATTTATTGAGCTACCTGTTTATTGATTATTCTGAAAAATAGATCCGGTAATAAATTATTTATTTACCACATAATGGCGCCCGAATAGGGACTTGCCCTTTCCCCACGCGCCGGAGAAGCCACGCAGGCCCCCTGATCCTCTGCAGCCGTGACGGAACCATACCGTGCACGTGCAGATATTTCTGCTTCAAGTATCCCTCAGGCCCACGGAGGAGACGGAGGTTGCGGTCCAGCGTCCAGACGAGGCGGTGAGGAACGCGGCGAGTCCCGACCAGAGCCCAAGCCGAGAGTCCAAGGTCCGAGGTATCCAGAGGCCCACCTGTAACTGAAGTCCGAAGTTCGTCCGTCCGTCGTCGTAGCAGTCCAGTCCAGTCCGAGGCCTTCCGTTCTTGCTGCCCGGTGAGTACCGTTGCTGGGGTAGTATCTAGACAGGGTCAAATTAATTTGTCTCTGGTCCGTGGGTTTGGGTACACAGATCCAACACGAAGTGTTCACCTAGGTGGACGCGGGTCCTGACGTGTCTCTTTATGGGACCGGTAAGTTTCGTACTGTTTTAGCAGTGCATCCAGTCATTCTAGTAAGTTTCTGTTCCAGTAAGTTCTGTTCTCGAGAAAATTCATGTATTCAGTCCGAATTGTTATTATAAATGTTATTCCATGTGTTTTCAATGTCGTGGTATGAGTGATTCGTTTTTCAGTTATTACTGTGTTTATCGTGTATTGTATTGTGTCCAGACTCCAGCCTAAGTTATGCCTCTGTTCTCGAAATTACGTCAGTTAAAAACTAGAAAAGGTCTGCTCGAGGAAGCAGTTCCTGTCCCGCCTAGGGACAGTCCAGGTCATTTTATGTATCATAAACATGGCATAAGTGCCATATTATATCTAGACTTATGGGTGGAGTACACCAAGGAATTAGAAGAGAAATATAGATGGCCTGTATCAGGTACGTGGGATGCCGAGTGCATCATGCGAGTAGAAGAAGCATTATGGAAAAAGAAAGCCAGACAGTCCCAGAAAGATGCCATCGAGTTATGGCGCAAAGAATCTCATAAAAGAACCGAAAAAGAAATCAGAAAATCAGAATTAAGTAGGGAATCCTCAGAAAAAGCCCAAGAAAGGGAATTAGTCGAAATAGGTGAACGAGTTAAAGCCGAACAGTCAGACAGACAGAGAAATGCCCTTATTAAGGGTATGTACCCTCTTCTTGCCGAGGGCTTGCCGAAAGCAACCCCGGAAGCACCATGTAATTTTCAGCCAACATTAGTTCCGATTAAGCTACGTCATAAACCGACCGCAGCTGATATTTTTCTCTCGTCCTATTTGGACGACACAGTCCCAGAATATGCAAATCCTGTTCCGCCAGCTCCTGTAAGTAATGTAATCCCCGTTCCTCCAGCCACCGGGGCACCCGTTGCAGCATCTGTTACGGTACCCCCGGTCCAGCCCACAGTACAAGTACCCGCTACATCAGTCACTCTGCCAGCACGAATGGTACCAGTCGACGATTCTAGTTTAGGAGCCGCGGGGGGGGAAGTCCTCCTGGAACCCCGCCGCAACACAAACGTCTGTCATTACTTGAGCTACATGAACGTGCGTTACAGCGTACGCCCAGACCCCAGTCCGTTGCAGATATCAAGCGAGCCCTTACCGAATGCCGTTATGATCCAGTCCCAGGCGATAATGATATGGTTATATATTCATTGCGTGTAAGACGGGTGACCGAGTACTTGGACACCCTACCGAATATGAAAGAAGACCTAGACAGAATATATCGTTTCATCCGTACAGGAGTAGATCCAGAAAGTATTGGTGAAGCCATGTCTCAAAGGAAAGCCGAGACTCAGCTCATGCTATTAAAGTTTCTAATTAATTGTTTAATAAGGGAACAAGATTATCCAACTAAAGATCCGACCGAAATGAAAGTCCTGACAAGGTGGAGTGATCATATAGCCGAGGGAAGACACAAGACACAGAACTGTATAGACAGTATGTACAAGAAAATTCGTAAGGAAATAATAAAGTTACACGAGAAACGCAAAGCAGCACAAGTGTCCGAGAAAGAAGACGACTCTCCTACTGAAGAGGTAGACGACGAGAATCCCTCCAGAATAGCGTATGTAGGTAAAACTAGACTTCCCGACCGACATTCATGCCTAGAACACAAGAAAGTTTTTCCTCCTCCAGCACCAGAACAAGGTTCTCTTGAGCAAGTATTTCAAGCTACCGATCACATTCTAAAATCACGAATCGGTTATAGTGAACTTAGTACCATGCATGAACAAGAATTAGCCCGATCAGCAGTCCGATGGACTACTGATTCTACCACTTTTCCAGACGAAATAGTGGCACAAATGTTTCTGAAACTGCCCCCAGCCGAGCAGCGACTGGTGGGTATGTATATGATTCAGCACCTCATTACACTGTATGAGGGTCAACATTCTGATCCAGGTCCGTTACATGATGTTCTGAACGAGTTACTCCAATATAGATGGAGAGGTTTAGGTACTGATTTAATTAGTGTCATTCTAGAACAGCGCCACAAATATAGAACGTTTTTGAATCCGCATTTTGTTCACGTCTCACCTCCAGAAAGTTAACCATTTTACATAGATAGACAGCATCCGTTACGAGAAGTACACCCAGTTAGGACAGCGGGTGGTGAAATGCAACGAGTATTTGTTTACACCCCTATCACAAAGATGGAACTCTTAGAGATGAAGAAATTAATTCCCTGTCACGACAAAGATCCAGCAGGGTTCCATCGAGAATTAAAAGACATGCTCCGTATGGGAGAATACACGTATCCAGATATCATTAAAATGCTAAAGGTACTGTTGCCCGCAGGGGTATATGAAAAACTCAAGGAAAAAGAATGGGAGGTGGGAGAGAAAAAGATTGATTGGACAGCTCTAGAAGCTGAAGATAAAATACGAGTACCAGGTACCGGTCTTGGGGACAAATGTAAAGAATTGCCCGAGTTATTGATACAAGTTTTGCCAAGGTTACTAGCCACGAAAAAGGAAGATTGGGATGCAATCTCGGCATGTAAACAGAAACAGGATGAAGACACTAGTGATTTTTGTTCTAGATTTGAAAAATGTTTTATTATTAACAGTGGTTTGAAGACGAGTAGTGAGTCGTACCCTCATCTTTTTGTTACTAAATTAGTCGAGAATTCAAGTCCACAAGTTAAAAATCGAGTTTTGAAAGTCGAAAGTACCTGGCAAGCTAATACCCCGTCACAAATGCTCCAGATGCTCCAGTATCACCAGAACAGAATCAGGGAAGAGCAAGAACATGAAAGGAGACGTATGAAAGATACGAAAATGAAAGTATTAGTTGCACAATCTGTTCCACAAGACAGTCAGAAGAGGGGTCCGAATCAAGCCAGTCATCCTGCAGCTCCCGTTAAAGGGACATGCAATTACTGTAAACAGCCAGGTCATTTTATAAACAAGTGTGCAGTTCTGAAACACAACATAGCCACTGGTAAAACTAAAGAAAGACCACGTCCGCCTAGACAAGAACAAGTTTCACTGACTTCTCAGTCACCACAGAATGCACAACAGACAGTTCCAGCACCGCAGCCTATCGCTGCAACACAGCATGTTACACAGCAGATGTACCAATATGCTCAGTCAGAGTATCCAGAGTATCAACAGTATTCATGAAACAGCCTAGAGAGGGAGGTAGGCTTGCCTCTCATCGAGATACCTGTAGATCAAGAGGGTCCCTATGTACACAGTCAAGTATTAGGGAAAGACAGAAAGTTTCTGATTGATACAGGGGCAAGTAGGACTACTATCAGTCATGACGAGGTTCCAGGGGCTCCGCTCTCAGGCTCTAAAAATGTTTCCCTTGGATTTTCAGGAAAGCCTATTGTTAATGAGATTTCAAAACCAGTTTCCCTAGAAGTTGGTCCATTGTCCCGAACTACTGATTTGTTACTTATGAAGTCATGTCCAGAAAATGTGTTAGGTATTAAAACACTGAAGGAATTAGGTGCAGTAATTTGCTGTTCCCCAGAAGGAATCCGATTGTTTTTACGTGACTTCAAAGGTCACTATGTATTACGTGATTTTGATCCAAGACTCTTGAATGTCCCGCAGCATTTATGGGCGCAAGGTCCAACTGATGTAGGATGTATGCACATCACACCCCATCGTGTGACTCTCAAACAAGGTATAGTTTTGCCACGAATCAGACAGTACAGATTGCCACCTGAGGCTGTAGCAGCCTTATCCAAAATTATTGACGAGCTTATTGTTCAAGGAGTGGTTGTAGAAACTGACTCCAATGTATGTAATTCTCCTATCATTCCAGTCATGAAACGTACTGATCCAAATGCACCTCCAGTATATCGATTAGTGATTGACCTTCGAGAGCTTAATAAATGTATCATACCCCAGTATCCAGTAGTCCCAGATATTTCTTCTCTATTGACAGCCATTGATTCTGAAGCTACATTTTTCACTGTTATCGACCTCAAGAACGCATTTTTCAGTGTCCCCATTCATCCAGACAGTCAGTACCTTTTCGGTTTTTGTTTAAATGGAAGGAGCTATAAATTCACACGAGCTCCTCAAGGTTTCACAGAAAGTCCTAGTATTTACAGTCAAGCACTTAAGAGACAACTAGACAATATTCACATGCCAACTGACACTGCCCTGCTCCAGTATGTCGATGATCTACTGATCACAGCCCGTTCTGAAGGTGACTGCGAGCGAGCGTCACTTACAGTTCTGTATTTCCTAGCCGAGATGGGGCACAAGGTGTCCCCTTCGAAGCTTCAGTTCTGTGTCCAGCAAGTGATCTACTTAGGCCACTTACTGTCCAAGTGGGGTAGGCAGTTGACACCAGACCGTGTCCAGTTAATAGCGAGTCTTCCACAGCCCAAGACACAGAAGGAGGTACGAGCTTTTATTGGCCTCACTTCTTATTGCAGACAATGGATTCCTCAGTATGCATTTCTAGCCAAGCCACTGATACAGTTAACGACACAGGAGGCAGCCGTATCGACTGTCCTCCCTTGGACATCTGAACATACACTTGTTTTTAATGAATTAAAGAAAGCCTTATGCCAAGCACCTGTTCTAGCTACACCGAACTACAGTAAGCCTTTTACACTTTTTGTTACAGAACGTGATGGTACTGCATTATCTGTTCTCACACAAGATCAAGCAGGACAGTACAAGCCCTGTGCTTATTTCTCGAGCACATTAGATCCAGTGGCCCAGGCTCTGCCTGCGTGCCTCAAGTCAGTTGCAGCCACAGCTCTAGCCATCAGACAAAGTGATTCCATAGTATTAGGACACTCCCTGACAGTACAAGTTCCACACTCCGTGGAAGTTCTTTTAAACCGAACACAGACTCAGCACTTGACAATTGCACGTTTAACAGGTTATGAACTGACACTGTTCCAGCCACACATAGAAATCAGACGCTGCAACATTCTAAATCCTGCTACACTGTTACCGTCAGTTACTTCAAATCCGGCCACACATGGCTGTGTGGAAGTTGTTAACACTATGACTAAGCCAAGACAAGACCTGACAGACATTGCATTACCTGATCCCGACCTGACACTTTATGTGGATGGTTCATGTATGAGAACAAGTACAGGAGAACTAGTAGCCGCGTATGCAGTGACTACTGAAACTGAAGTTATAGAAACACATCGTATTGACACCCTGTCTGCTCAAGCAGCAGAGCTAGTCGCTCTGACCCAAGCCTGCATACGTGCTAAGAACCTGAAAGTAAACATATACACAGATTCACGTTACGCATTCGGAGTCGTACACGACTTTGGAGTACTCTGGCAGGAGAGAGGTTTCATGACTTCTCATGGAACCAAGATTCAGCATGGTCTCCTCATTCAAGCTCTGTTAGATGCAATACATTTACCGACAGCTATCGCTATCATGAAGTGCAAAGCACATACGAAAGTTACTGATATCATTTCCCAAGGTAACGATCTAGCAGATCGAACAGCCAAGCTTACAGCTCAGACCCCAGACATTCCGACACAGACACTCACTCCAGATCCGACTACATGTATGACAGTAAAGGACCCTACACAAGATGTCATAGACATACAGTTACATGCTACTCCCGAGGAAATCAAGAAATGGTCCGAACAAGGAGGGGTCCAGACAGATCAAGGATGGTTGACGAAGGGAAAAGCCACATGGTTTCTCCCCGACTCTATGGTTCAAGTCATTATTAATACCGCACATAGTCCAGCACATTTAGGAGAAAAAGCTATGTTAGACAGTATTCAGAACCTATGGTTCAACAAGCACTTACGAGCTGCAGCCAAGCAGAAAGTCCGTACCTGTATGATATGTTGCCAGTTCAATCCAGGTAAAAGTGTCCCGGTGGAACAAGGTGGATTCCAACCCCCTGACCACCCTTTTGAAGTCCTCCAGATGGATTACATTGAGATGGAGCGATGTCGAGGTTTCAAGTATGTCCTCGTAGTTGTATGCGCTTTGTCCAGGTGGACAGAAGCATATCCAGTTCCAGATTACACAGCCGCGACCACTGCCAGGCAGTTGGTTCGTGAATTCTTTCCCCGCTATGGACTCCCTAGGGTCGTGTATTCTGATAACGGCCAGCCATTCTCATCTGAGCTTATGAAACATGTTTCCCTTCTGTTAGGGTACCAATGGAAGTTCCATTGTGTGCGCCATCCTGAAGCAGCCGGTCTCGTAGAGAGACATAATCAGACCCTGAAAATCCGTATTGCCAAGATATGTAAAGAGAAAGGTGTAGACTGGCTAGTTGCCCTGCCAGTTGCTTTATTCTATATGCGGATGGTTGCACATTCCAGATCAGGTCTGTCCCCGTATGAGGTCGTATTCGGCCGCCCCCCAAACATGTGGGGTACACCTAGACCCCGCAGTATTACAGATGTTTCCAGTAATATGCTGACAGATTACCTAGCTTCCTTGATGTCTGCCCTACACTCTTGTCGTTCACAGGTTGCCGCCGCATTTCCAGACAACACCGAGGTGAAACCGCATGAAGTCATTCCAGGAAGCCTCGTGTTGGTGCGGAATTTTGATCGTTCGAGTCCGTTGGAACCCCGTTGGAAGGAGCCTCGCCTAGTTTTATTGACTACAAGGACCGCCGTGAAGTTGGAGGGCAGGAAGGGATGGGTCCACCTGTCCCACGTCAAAAAATTCCATGGACTTCATGAAAAATCTTTTGTAAAGGACTGTTCCATTACTAAAGACTGCCTAAAAACAGACTCTGAAGTTGATTCCGAACTTAAAGTTCCCCAGTTAGAGAAAACTCCGCAACAGGAGAATAAGCTAAAACTCTGGTCTAGTAAAATAAGTCAGCCAGTTTAATTGTCTAAGTCCCTCTCGGGTGAAACGGTTAGACAGGTCCCTGACATGTATGAGATAGACCCCCATAGTGAGAGAGTTAGTCAAAACTCTATACGATGTATTGTTTTTCTAAGTTTTATATTGTTTTTAAGTTTAATGGTTACCTGCACCAGTTATGCATTACATTTATGTTTTCCAAGTTCACATGTAAATAAGTTTTCTAATGCTACAGTAGAGCACACATTTAGTGATCTGCCTCCTCACGAGCTATCCTATCGTCTTGCTATGCGAAATAATACATTTATCAGAATGTTACACTATTCACACCAGACCAGCAATGCTACTAATTGTTGGGTGTGTGGTCGACTCCCCCCTTTCCAGACACCGAAGGGAGTTCTGCCACTCTTTCCTTATCCGTTTTCACATAATGGTTCGTGTGGAGCATGGTCCACTTTAACATCATCCTCAAATGATATGTTCCTTCTGAATAGAACATGTTTTCCAGACAAGCAAGGTCTCTCCCATAGAACAGGGTTAGATCTAGAAAATGAAGTATATGATTTAGGTAATTATTCTTTGAATTTTATGGTCCTGAATGTTCAGTCCGATACTACTCCAGATTTACCTACTATTTCAGCACTACCAGTCAAAGGCGAATTATGTGTCAGAAAGAATGGTTCCGCACATGTAGGACATAGTGATTGTACTACTATTGTCGAGTATAGTGACAGTGGGAAATCTATTTTCAAAGCCTCACGTCATTCTTATTTTGTTTGTGGTCAGACCGCATATGTTCGTCTGCCCCTCGATTGGGATGGAACATGTTACATTGCCTTCCTACTACCACCGGTTTTTCTAGCCCCATCTGATTATCACAGAAACACACATCTAGTACACGTCAGACATAGAAGGGAGATTGAGTCCCCAATTGTCGATCAAACTGAAACTACTCTAGAACAGTATCAAGATTTTAATAAAGGTTTCTTCTTCTTTATAGGACCTATCCAGAATAGTAAGTTAATACGTAGGTTAACCAGAACCCTTGAAGCAGTAGTGAATGAGACTACTTCCGCTCTAGGTAACTTAACCGAAGAGCAATCTGCTATGAGATTTGTCGTGCTCCAAAATCGTCTCGTTCTTGACGTCATACTGGCCGATAGAGGAGGAGCATGTAGAGTCATCGGATCTAGTTGTTGCATTTTCATTCCTAATAACGCGCCGTCTGTTTATTCAGCTATAACCAGACTTCATAAAATTGCCCATCAGTTACACCAGAATCCAGGCACCTGGACATGGTCCGGTTGGCTCTGGAGTATTATATCTGCCTGGGGATGGAAAGTATTGTCGTTCCTAGGTATTGCAGTAATGATCATATTCAGTTGCTGCCTCTGTATACAATGTGGCCCTGCGATTTGCGGCATGTGCGCTACCTCTTGTATTCCTAGTCCTAAGTCCCGTTCCAAGACAATTCGAGACGAGCAAATGATGCTATATGAAATGATAGATGGTATCATGAATATTGATGTTTCCTGATGGAAACGTAGGGCACAAGGAGGGAATGTGGAAAAGTAAATTTTGCCATGTTATATGTGCCTACGTGTTCCCCATGTTATGTTATATGTGTATGATCGATATGCATGTATTCCCCTCTGATCGATTAAAGACGCAATTATAGTTGTGTCCATCTCTAGTATGCCAGTTTCCAGGCCCATGATTCCCCGTCCAGAGTGTCAATGCTGCCGATTATAACATCAGGCAATCCGACCCTGTTATTCACCGAAGCTGAAACAGAATATGCATTGAGGCTAACAAAGAGGGGGAAGGCACCTGGGTTGGACCAAATCCCGGCCGACCTCTTCAAAGCGAATATGGGTCTGTGGGTACCCTACCTAACTTACATAGCTAACAGCATTGCACGAGGTGCCCATATCCCTAAAACCTGGAAAGGGGCGGAGATTCTCCCCATACACAAAAAGGGCGATAGGACAAACCCAGGGAACTATCGCCCGATCAGCCTTATTGATTGTTTTCAAAAGGTTTTTTCACGTATGATTTTGGTGAGGGTCCATGGTTGGATGGATATGGAAGGTATACTATCCCCTTTACAGGCAGGCTTCAGACCTGGCACGAGTACTTTAGACCAGGTCTTGAGGTTTTGTATGATTTTTTGGAAATTCGTTATACTTGGTGGCGGGACTATCTTTGCCGCATTTATAGATTTAAAATCAGCATTTGATTTGGTGCCGAGAGGAAAACTGTGGCAGGTTTTAAGAGATCTAGGAATGCCAGGGGAATTAGTGGACATCATCATCAGACTACATGAAAACAATTTCGCCAGGGTCAGATGGGGGGCACAAGGCCAATTTACGGACTCTTTTCCAGTCTCTCGAGGAGTCCGTCAGGGGTGCGTTCTCGCACCCACCCTATTCCTATTATTTATAGACCAGGTAGTGAAATTTTTTGGGTCCATTAACACTGATGCTCCGTCTCTGGCGGGGACAAAATTCCCACTGCTGATCTTTGCGGACGATACCCTCCTCTTATCTAAAACGAGGGGGGGTCTGCAGAAGGCATTGAATCACTTCGAGGAATACTGTAATCGCAATGACCTCCAGATTAATGTGGGGAAAACAAAATTTATGGTTTTTTCCAGAAAAAAATCTATACGTAGTAGTGTACAACTTAATGGGGTAAACCTAGAACAGGTTAACACGATGACGTATCTGGGGGTCACTCTGGATTGCCGATTGTCCTGGAAACCACAAATTGAGACTCAGCATCTAAAACTGTCCCAACTCACCGGTTGCCTTTTGCGGGAGCAAAAGAAATCGATCACTAAAAGGGTTGCCCCGGCTTTACAAATTTACGATGTCAAAATTAACGCTGCGACATTGTACGGGGCAGAGTTATGGGGTTTTATGGACCTTTCAAGTCTGTACAAAATACAGTGCAGATTCCTTCGCAGTTTGGTGGGACTCCCCCAATCAACACCACTGATCCCTCTTTGTCATGACATGGGTTGCCGTCCAATAACAGATATGGCACGTTACAGAGTAGTGTCTACCTGGAGGCGTCTGTGGACCACGGAGGAGTTGTCACTTTTTGCAAAGGAAGTATCCGAGGTAAAGGATATAGGTGGCTCAGAGAGAATCCCATGGCTACAGATGGTGAAAAAGACCCTGGTTGACATGGGCCTTAGCCACCTGTGGTTCTCGCCAGACATTAGTAATTTTCCCACTAAAAAGGAATTTAAGAGTCTATTCTGGGCTTCCATCCGCCATTCCCTGGTCCAGGCATCCGGTTCAGAAAATCTGACAGGGCGATTTTTAAAATTTAAACTGGATCCAGTTCGGGAGTCATATTGGGATCTTATTTCAAAGCCCCTGGGAAAAAAACTGTATCACCAATTCCGGGTGGGCACCTTACCCCTAAATTCCTTCACAGCAACATGGAATAACAAAACTAGTAATCTTTGTAGCCATTGCTCTGGGTGCAAGGAATCAGAGGGACACTTTTTGTTTGCTTGCCCGCGATATAGTGAACCCCGTTCAAAGTGGTTAAAACCCATTTTTAAACGTATAAACTGCAATAAATCTTTAGACGCAATATGGGTTTTAAAAACAAATACAACTGATTTTATTGTGATATGCTTGGCTAAATACCTGGGTTGGGCTTGGGTAATCAGATCAAGATGGAATCTTACCGCTATTTGACAGAGTGTAAGCTGTATAGTGCCCACCACTAAAACCTGTCAAACCTATTTTAGAGCTTTTTAACTGTTATGAAATGATATTATATCTGGATTATTTAATGTCTTGACTATTGTCGTTGATGGTTTAATAACTTTTTAAACTTTAGACCCAAGTTTGATGTACATTGTTGTTTTTATATATATGTATGCTTTGCAAAGCTGTCTTTTATGATTTTATCTATCGAAATAAAGACATTAAAACCTAGTATGCCAGTTTCCAGTCCTCGTGAAAACAACGAATATTAGGCCTATGTAAACCTACGTTGCCACATTTTTCAGTGTGCACGTTAATTCATTGAATTGTCCCCGTTTCTAGGCCTCAAAAGGGCCCGGACTCAGATTCAGCTCCTGTCTCCTGAACACTCTCCGAGGAGCGATACAGCCCCCACCTGCATCCCTGACCCTTAGCTTACTTCTTGCCACGCAGTGCCCGGCCCGGCCTGGCTCTGCCTCCCAGTCTGCCAAGAATATGTTATGTTTCTAGTTATCAGTTCAGCCCTTCCTTCTCTGCATTCCTAAGCTACTGAATCGCATCAATAGTTTCCGTCATGGTCTAGCCTTTATGTCTCCATGTAAGAGAAATACTGTATTAGTATTCATAGAATATTCCTAGCACACGCACTACATGTAGAATTATGCATGCACCAGTCTTAATGTCTGTTAGCCTTTGCCCTGATAACTTTTGGATTCTATCAACATGTACTCTAAACACCAGATACTAGATATGCCTGGGTACATGTCGCTCTGACACTCCAGACTTTAGTCTCCTCTTCTAGCGCAGAAGTCATAGCCCCCAGTTCTCCCTGGTAACACGTCATTGCCCGTTTGCGCGCACCACTAGGTTAGAGGTCCCAGCTGCTTAGGTAGCCCCCTCCATGTTTCCGCCCCGTTCATGACATATTCTGTTACGTTTACATCACATGTCTATGTATACGCCCTGTACACGCCTTCTTGTTACATCATTTTGCCCTTATCTTTCGCGACTGCTACGAGTCACGCCTACTGCTACGCCTACTGTATTAAATGTAATGCAATTGTTTTGATATATATACTGTGAACTGTTACTAAAAGTTGTCCAAGCCTAGCGCATTTATTTCCCAGATCCTGCCCCCGGCAGCTGCCATCCTATTCCCGTACAGGCTGTCCTGTTCCTGTCCTTTATGCCTGATTAAAGCCTGTAAACTCCAGCTACCTCGAATCTTGACTCTTATTTATTGAGCTACCTGTTTATTGATTATTCTGAAAAATAGATCCGGTAATAAATTATTTATTTACCACAGACCGCATATTGCTCTATGCGGATGATATCCTTCTGTACTTGACATACCCATATAGGTCGATCAGTGTTGTCGTAGAAATATTCACGAACTTTGGTAAATACTCGGGGTTTGCTATAAAGTGGCGCAAGTCAGTCCTTTTCATGCTGAAAGGAGAGTGCCGCGTCTTCCAGCACAATGTGTGATAACGGTAGCTACTGATGGTTTTCGATATCTAGGGGTCTTTGTTACCTCAGACCCAGCCTGTTTTTATGACTCAAATTTGGCTCCGCCTCTGGCTAGATTGCGTGCAGATGTTAAGCATTGGAGGACCTTACCCTTGACACTGGTGGGAAGGGCTGCGCTTTTTAAGATGCTGGCCCTTCCTCGCTTCCTCTACGTTCTCCACAACTGCCCCTACAAAGTCCCAAATTCATATTTCAGAGCGGTTGAGGGTGAGATCACCACGCTGCTATAGGATGGGGGGGCCCTAGGATTGCTAGGCAGAAACTGACAAAAAGTTGGTATGATGGGGACATAGGCCTCCCAGACCTGCAGCGCTATTACTGGGCAGCGCATCTGGTGACTGTCAACCATTGGATATATTACCCTCCAGATGACCCAGAGTATGCTCTGGATAGATATCAGACTGACCGTTCGGGTTATTTGGGTGCTCTAGGGGTGCTAAAGGGAAGTTTTTTGGGCCGACTAAGCACACGCTTGATATTTGGCGCATAGTCACGTCTCGACTGGGATGGACAGACACATTATCGTTAGCCACCCCACTTTGGTTCGCTCAGAAGTTAGGGAGGCTGGGATATCAGCCAGGGTGTGATAAATGAGACCTCATTGGGCTATCCACAGTGGGTGATTTGGTTAAAAAGGGGGCGATATTGATCTTTAGTGAGTTCCAAGGTAAGTATAAATTGGCTCAGGGGGAAATTTACCGATACCTACAAATGAGACACGCGTTACAGGCAGCCTTTCTGTCCTTTACGGATATACGGGAATCTTCCCCTCTGGAAGACCGCCTGCTTGATGGACCTCTTAGATTGAAGGCAATTTCCTTAACTTATAAAAAATTGAGTAACAACCTTCCAGATACCCTCGCGAAGCTCAGGGAGCGCTGGCAATATGATGTAGGCCCTATAGAGGATGAAGAATGGTAGTCAGCCCTGATGTCCCCCAATGCCGGACTGAGAATCTAAACCGGCCCTGGCAAAGTGCTCGGCCGGCCCCCCTGGGGGTGCGACCGAGCTCTTTGTCAGGGCCGGTTTTCGGCCGATTATGCTGCAAAAACGGCCCTGTAACAAAAACGGCCGACAGGGCCCAAAACCGGCCCCCACCCTTGCGGCGCACCGGGGGATTGCCCGGTGCCCGCAATGGCCAGTCCGGGCCTGATGTCCCCACGTGAGGCGGCCATCAGTCAGAAATTCCGCCTGATCCAACATAGAATACTTCACCGCTCATACATAACGGGGACGGTTTTGGGAAAAATAGGGGCTAAACCTGACGATAGATGTGGAAGGGGGTGTGGCCAGCAAGCCAAGTTTTACCACACCTTGTGGACTTGCCCCAAGGTACGCCCCCTCTGGGAGGGAGCCACAACTCATATGTCCACTGCAGTAGGAAAAGAAATAATTCCCACCCCACGACTAGGACGGCTAAACATTTGGGAGGCCACAGACCTAACGGAAATCGAACAACAGTTCACTACGTTGGGTTACACAATGGTGAAGAGAGAGGTGGCTAGGGGTTGGGGGGAAAAAACCCCGCTTCGTGTCACCTTGTGGGGCAAAGAAATGGACCGGTGTATGCTGGCAGAGAAGGAGGTCTACAAGGCAAGGGGATGCACTAAGAAATGGGATAGGAAGTGGTCCAGCTGGAACAAACACAGGGGAGATATATGTGTGTCGCCCACTGTAGAAATGGAAATGCGCAGACAGGAAAGATTGTTGGGGGATGTGTCTTGAAGGCTATTGACTGATGGTGACTTGTAATTTCTTGATGATATTCTGCAATGTGTCGTTCAATCATGTACTGTACTACTGTGATTTTCCTCAATAACTAATAAAAAAATAAAAAATAATAAAAAAGAGGGTAACAGCCACCATATGTGGGTGACTTGACAGATATGTTATGTGTCCGGTATGTGGTCAAAGGTTATGTCCATTATCACTTGAATGTTGGAAAAAAACTGGGCACATGTGTAGCTTGGTGAATTACCTTAAGTCCACAAACAATGACAGGATGATGTCATCAGTGTAGGTTTCTTGGGATGTCATAAGTAATGTAATCAATGTGCCATTTAAGATAACATGAGTGATGTAATATGTGAGATCATAATCAGTGCATGACAGGAACAGAAGATACAATAACTTCACTAGACAATAACTGGAGAATTCTAGAGTTTTTCAAATGTGATTCAGTGTGTGCCTCCATTAAAAATCACTCCTACATACACCACTGCTGGATGTTCTGGGAGGGGTTCCAGTTGGTCCCCTACCTTCCTTTGCACACCAAAGGGCAGGAGAGGGCACTCAGCACCTTTGGCATCTTGGGGTTCATTACATTGTAGATTTGTCCTTCCTCAGGGCCTATCGACCTATCTAGTCTTTGTGCTATTCCCTCCAAACTCTTCAGCCTTATCCTTTAGTCCCTGCAAGGTTTTTCCCACACAAAGCGGAGTAGCAGGAATCACACCAGCACCATCCAACCACCCCATAGCTCACATCCCAACACCTGTATTTTGCAGTTCATCTTCCCTTCTGCAATGCTGACTAGGAGCCAGAGTGTCATGAAATAGTCTGTTTTCTGCACATAGGAATTCTAGTAAACTTGGGGGCATATTAACAATAAACTGGGGGAAGTGGTGTAGCTCCAAAATTGCTAATGGCTTGCTCTGTTGCTTTAGAAATGCAGTGGTGCACCGTATTCACAAGAATGCAGTGCACCCCTTTCTTTCCCCCAGTGCTGGTGCTAAATATAACCGCCTAGCGCCAACTGCAGGGAATATTTATTCATGCGCAGGAAGGTGTCCCTTCCTGCACATAAACAATCACTGATGGGGATTTGTAACTTCTATGTATGCTGCCTTCTGCAGCACACATAGAAGTTGCAACTTGTCATTATTTAATGATTGTTTATGTGCAGGAAGAGATACCTTCCTGCACATGAACAATCACTAGTGGCGATGATTTGCACTGTCTATGTGTGCTGCTAAATGCTGCACATATAGAAACAGCAAAAACTAGGAGAAATTAATAATTTCTCCTCGTTTCGCCAGGTTAAGACTAGGTTTTCCTGGTCTTATATTTGGCGCTGTCCCATATTTACGCCACCCTTGTAAATAGGTGGCAGCATCAAAAGTAATGGGAGTTGTGATGGAACGCTCACTGCAAAACCCATTGCCTGCCCTTTACACACTCTGGGGCAGATCTACAAGGAAGTGCCGCAGTGGCACCGCAAGTCCTTTGGCTGCGCCACGCTGCAGCACTTCCGAAGCATAGGGATGCGACATATTTACAAGAATGTGTTGCATCTCTGTGCTTCCCCCTGCGCTGGCGCACAAACTGCAGCCATGTGTTGGCAAAGGCACCCTTGCACCATGGTGCTGCGTAAAAAGGGGCCTAATTTACAAGGTGTCATTAAGTGGCTTTACGCTGCCTTGTAAATAAGGCAAAATGCTTATCACCTCCATAGCGCCATAAAAAGTGACGTTCTGGTGCAGATTAGCCCTTGTAAATATGTCCCTTTGTGTTGCTTGCCCACTATATACTGTTCTGGCGATATTAGGTAGTATTGGTATTGTAAGTGTTGGTGTTGGTGGCACATTCTCAAACCAGCACCACAACTTCCACCATGCCTAATGCCCCCTCAACGTCCCCCCACCACCCAGTGAATCACCTCCTATCTTCTGTGCTGGTGGTTCAGTGCAGTTAATACTCATTGCTCGGTCACACACCCCACAGCGCTGCTGACAGTCTGCCATAGCAGACAAAGATAGGGTTCAGGTGCACCCACAGCGTAGGTAGGGATCATCTAAACTAGGGGCCTCATTTATGAAAAGTGACGCATCGCTGCGTGAAAACAGCGATGCGTCACTTTTCATTGCGCCGTCCTTGAGACACCAATGATGCGTCATATTTACAGTATGAAGCATCATATCGCAAGGAGTTACAGATACGTCAGTATTTCTGACGTATCTGTAGGCGCAAAAGTGACGCATTGCTGGAGTGTGTCACAAATGTGACGCATTTGTGTCCTAGAAGTGGCGCAGTGAAATCTCATAGATTTCACTGAGTCAATTCCATGACCCTTTCTTGCGTCAATACGCCCCCCTTGCATACATTATACCTGGCGCAGGAATAATGTGGCCCAGGTGTTTACAAAGTGACGCATCTACCTAGATGCGTCACTTTGTAAATATGGCGCAACAAGGCACATTTTTTACGCCACTGGTGCATCATAAAAAGTGACGCACCGGCGGCGTAAAAGTGACGCACGGCCTCATAAATGAGGCACTAGGAGTTCAGCTAGGTATTACCCCCCTCTCTGCTCAGCGATGCGGCGAGCACAAGGTCAGTGATTTTCTTTTTTTTCCTAATCGTAGTTTGTCGACTCCCCCCAACCCCGCCTCATCGCTTTTACCTGCACAGGCCGCTCCTCAATCTCTCAGTGATTGTCAAGTTTCTTAAGTGTAATGACATCAATTCGCTAAATCATTCCAAACTCAGCAAACCAGTCTTTGTACTGGAAAGGTCACATATTGGTTGTGTGACTGAAAGGTCAAAGTGGACGCCCTTGAAAGAAGGAATGACGATAATCTAGACGTGCATCTGTACTGGTTTAAGTGAGTTTCCAAAGGTAATGAGCCGCCTGAGGGCAATAAGATCTTATGTAAAGAGGAATAAACAAATAATTGGCAGTTCGGAAAGGAAATTAAGAATCGCGGACTCTTTTGTGTGTTTCCTTTTAACAGGTGCCAGTGTAGATTAATTAAAAGTGGAGCTGCCCTTCTGTCACACGCTGTTCTTTTAAAACTCGAACAGCCCCCCGTGAAGTGCTGGGATTGTGCCCCCAGCCCCCTCACCTCCCCTGTCTACCCCACCCCCCACCCCAGGAGCGACAGGGCTGCCTCATTAGTGAAGTAGTGTGGCTCACTGGTCAGAGGCGGCAGACTCGAGAGCAGAGGACGGCCCGGGACCAGGGTTCGATTCCCGGCGCGGCAGGTTTCTGGACCAGGGTCAGCGGACTCGATAATTCTCTCGCCTCGGTGCCCACTCTGATCAGCGTTCACACTCGGCAACTCTGGGCATTAGCTTGCCTCATCTTCACTAACGGCCCCACCAGACCGCCGGGGATGCCTGGTCTCACCCTGGAGATACCCATTAAGGGACCATCTCTCAGGGAAGCCAGGAAGGGTTTCGCAGCGGTCGAAGCGCCTTGGGACCCTACAGGTAAGTAGTGCGCTATATAAATGCCTATACATTTACATTTACATTTACAAGTGTACCAGCAGAACCTCCGCCTAAAATGGCGTCAAAGTGCAAGGTTCGATCCAGGAGCCCGTTTAGCCCTGGAGGAGATGTACCGCCGCAGGTCGAAGGTCACACAGCCACCGACCAACCAATGACATTATGATTCAGATGGCCTGAAGCGTTGGGGCGTGCATGCGTTGGACTCCTCTCTGGTGACCAAAGGAGCATTGAAGTAATGTATGTGGCAGGAACATACCCAAAGCCCTTGGGCCACTCAGTCTTTGACCCCAAATAATCGTAATGTGCACTTAGAGCCATTGGCTGGAGCGCAACTGCTGCAGTTTTCTTTAAGTTATTTACCTCGCAAGTGGGACAGGTAAAGAAACATGTTATATTTAATCATGAATTCATACGTTTTCTATTATTATTTATATATCGATCAGCTGATGTAGAGAGCTCCATCTGGAGTTGGTCCGACCTAGGGGTACACCCGCTACAGATTTGTGGGCTAAGTCACACAATTATTTCAATGTCCATGCTAGTAATAACATGCAGCCTGATCATAACAGATGCCCCTCACCCAAAGATGGAGACAGTCAAGTACTGCACTATCAAGGTCTTGCAGCTAACACCTTTTGCAGGAGGAGACAATATCACTAAGTTATGTTGGAACTCATCAAGTGAGTCATTAGCTATCTCTTGCCATTCTCCAGGCATTAACTTCTAGTGGAAAGAGATGAAAACTATGATATTGTCGCCTGAGGAGGGAAAAGAAGATTGGCCATCTCAGAGATGACAATGCAAGCAACACGCCTGAATAAAACATGAAACACCACACACACACACGCCAGGCAGACTCCGATCAAGCAAGTGCAACAAAAATCCAAAGGAAGAAAACAGTGAGATGAGGAATATAAAGATAGGATTTTGGGGTAATGAAGACATTTGATGGAACTCATAGTCTGATCACCTGATCATTTGAATTTAGATACACAGCTCTCACGTGGCAGGTGGAATAGGGCTATCACACTAAAATAGGATCATAACCCACATTCTGTACTTACAAGTCATGGCACTGTGGTGATTGAGAAGCTACATCGCAATCCTTGTAGGGGAGACAAACCCTACAGCAACTACAAAATGGCACCAATCATGACACTATCTTCTATTAAACATACTTTCAACTCTCCCGACTTGGAGCCACCACCCACTTGCTCTTCCATGGTGTAAATACACCTCTGTTCTGATTAGTTGTGGGTCCTGTTGGACTGTGGAGGGGAGGGATGTCTTTGTTCTAGGGATTAGCATTTTTGCGAACGCACTCTAGTTACAGCATTGTAGCACAAGCAATCAAGATAAGCTCATCCCCAGATATATCAGTCCTGTCCCTTGGAATCTGCCTGCATGCAGAACACAAATATGTTACTTGATACTTGGAGTAATCTGGATCTAAAGAGATGCCTTAACACATTGTCCTCGCCTCTAACTCCCATCACTTTTGTTTTCACTTTAAACCAGAAGATATTTAAACTGTGGAAGCAGAATAGTTAACCATATGTATGAAAAAGGTAGAATTACGCCCCACCAATAAGGTGGCAGCTAGTAGGCACCTCATGACACATAGTTTGCCAGGGAAAAAAGAGAGGCTCCTGGAGTGTCATTCCACATCTTTACGCACACATTTCTGGAGAGCTAATGGGACAACAACAGAAATATCAGAGGAGGTGGTCAACAGATCTGGTAAAAATGCTAGAGGAAGGTGAATGGGAGAACCTGTGGCTAGGTTTCCCGAAAAACCTTAAGTGTACACTGGGAGTATGTACAAAACAGCATGTGGTATTGGTATCTCATACCCCACCGTGTCCTTCAGATTTATCCTGAAGCATTTGAAATATGTTGGAAATGGAACAAGGAAGTGGTGGCAATGATTTGCACATTGTGGGAATTTAACCCATTCCCATTAAACTATTCCGGAAAGAGGTCCTTAGTCACAGGCTGCTGTAAGGTAGCGTTGTGATTGGTCAGGGGATTCTGGGATGTTGTGTGCTTCCTACCAAGTGCAGACAGGAGGACGGAGGAAGAAGATGCGGCAGCCGGCGGTTGGCAGTATAGATACGTGCTACTTTTAAAAATAATTTCCCACCCCCTCCCTGCCCCATCACCCCTGTTTGGTAGCAGCCTCTGTGAGAAAGTACCCTCTTTCTGCATGGTATGCTCCCACATTTTGATGAATTGCTGATGTTCTTTGACTGAGTGTGCCCAAGGCTCCTGCTAATCAGGTACCCAGCGCCTATGTTCCTTCCCTAAAACTGAATTGAAGCCTAAACCCAATTGGCATCTCTGGCCACATGTCAGCCCCTGATAAATGGTACCACTGGTACCCAGGGCACTGTGACCTGAGAAGGACTCTAAGGGCTGCAGCACTTATTACGCCACCCTTAGAGGTCTTGTACCTAGACACACACACACTGCCTTTGCAGGCTGTGTGTCTTATTGCAGAACAAAGTGAAGAGTCGACATGGCACACATTCCTGTGTGCCATGCCCACAAAACACTGCCTTGGCATAGATCAGTCACCCCTCTAGCTGGGTGCCCTTTGCCAGTAGTGAGGGTACAGGTGCATGAGCCCTGTACCCCTACAGTGCCCAAGTCCATTCCTGGGCACTGTAAGTGTAGTGCTGCCATTAAGAGTATATGGTACTGGGAGTTTGTCATTATGAACTCCACAGCACCATAATGGCTACACTGAAAACTGGGAAGTTTGGTATCAAACTTCTCAGCACATTAAACCCACACTGATGCCAGTGTGGGATTTAATGTAAAATGCATGACAGGGGGCATCTTAGAGATGCCCCCTGAAACTCGACCAACTTCTAGTGACCTGACTGAGTGGCTGCTTAGGCTACCACCACCAGACACGTTTCTGGACCCTGGTTCGAGAGCTTGCTGCTCTCGGGGGCCTGAAACAATGTACATCCTGGGACGAGGTGCCAAGCCTTCTCCACCAGGATGGGATCAGCTGATGTAGAGAGCTTCATCTGGAGTTGATCCGACCTAGTGGGAAACCCGCTACAGATTTTTGGATTAAGTCACACACTGATTTCAATGTCCATGCTAATCATAACATGCAGCCTAATCATAACATGCAGCCTAATCACAACAGCCACCCGTCACCCCAAAGATGGAAACAGTCAAGTACTGCAATATCAAGACCTTGCAGCTGCCACCTTTTGCAGGAGGAGACAATATCACTAAGTTATGTTGGAGCTCATCAAGTGAGTCATTGAATATCTCTTTCCATTCTCCAGGCATTACCTTCTAGTGGAAAGAGATGAAAACTATGATATCGTCGCCTGAGGAGGGCAAAGAAGATTGGCCATCTCAGAAGATGACAATGCAAGCAACACGCCTGAATACAACATGAAACAGCACACGCCAGGCAGACTCCGATCAAGCAAATACAACAAAAAGCCAAAGGAAGAAAACAGTGAGATGAGGAATCTAAAGATAGGATTTTGGGGTAATGAAGATATTTGATGGAACTCATAGTCTGATCACCTGATCATTTGAATTTAGAAGGGGAAGCTTCAAAGACATGCCGCCTTTGTGAGCCTCCCCAGACCATTTGCTGCGTTAAGCAACTGGCCCACCACTTTGGGCGGGAGAGCCGTCGGGAAAAACATGTGAGGGAAAGAGGTGTGCCCACCTCTGCCAACTCCACCCCTGTGGTGGGGGAGGCGAGGTGAAGCACAACTCTGAGTCCCTGCCATCTTGAGGATGGGGGACCCAACCAACCAGGGACAGACCTGTGACCCCCTCTCAGTGGAGGGTGGCAAGATAGGGGGTGTACCGACCCCAGGGAAGGGACCCATTGGTCCCTGCCCTTTACCTACCTGTAACGCCCCATAATCTAGTATTTAGGGGGCACCCTGAACCATGATTTCTCAGATCCAGCCTGACAACAAGAAGAAAAGTAGAAGAAGGACCAAACAGCCATGCAGCCAGCTAACAAGAGGAAGATGCCCACTGACTTGGTCCCAGCCCTACAGGTCTGTCTCCCCTCGAACCTGCTCCTGCAAAATCACGGTGTGCCCTGCAGCCAGCAACCTCGAGAAAACCAGGAGGACCTGCCTGCCTTCACTCCCAAAGACTGCTTCTCCCGTGAACATTGGATTTGTTCAAGTGCAACCTCTGGCAGCAGCTGGAAACAGCGAATCCAGCCCATTCTGCACTGCCGAACCCGGCCCGAGCTCGAGTTGAAAAACACCACAAGGAGATCACCCCAGCATTCCTGAACCAAGATCCGTTGACCCCTGACCTTCCTCAAGCCTCCAGCCGACACCTGCAGCCTAAATCCAGAAGGCCCCTCAAACCGCGACCAGTAGCTGGTAAGAAGATCCGACCCCAAAAGGCACCCCTGCACCCGGCGCCCCGCGGCCTTGTGTGCCTAAACCAACGGTGCCTAACCAACCCTTAACTTCCCAACTTACCTTTCGAAGGGGTGGTCGCACCCAGAAGTCCTTCGTTTCCCGGCCTGCAGTGCTTTTGCAAAACGGAGGTTCTCCATAGAAAACAACAGGGCGTCCGACGTCAAAACAGCACTCTGCACCCGGCCGCCCCAGTGCCGCTGAGGGTGAACCTTTTGTGCTACTTTGTTATCCCATTTCCACTGACCTAAACCCTAGGAGCTTTGTTCCCATAACCCAGTTGCCTGCTTCCCAGCAGCCACCAACCGGAGACCCCCTATCCCTCGTTTAACATTAGGCCTCAACACTCTGCACCTGGCCACCCTAGTGCCGCTGAGGGTGTAACAAGAGTGCATCACTGACCCTGGGGGACCCCTGAGTCTAACCCTAGAACCTTAACTCCCACAGTCATTTCATTTATAATCTTTATTTCGGCACAATAGAGCCATAAAAGATACATAAAAACAATCATGCGTAATACAATGTCTGCTTTGAAAAATAAACACATTTTGTTGATAGAATGGAAATGATTAGGAAATCGATACAGTAAAATCTTTATAAATTAGTTAAAAAGGCATCACTTACAATTGTACAAACCAATTCCAGTGTTACAAATAACAATAACATTTATAAAATGTATAAGTATGTACAGTCATGTTAATATGCACAGAATAACAACAGCGTCAACCTCAAGTACAAAAAATCAGTACATATCACAGTTTCATTTATAGATTCAAGCCCATCTTTTTACGTACAAAACTTATTGCAAAGAGGAATCTACTAACACCAAAAAGGATCACTGGCTGGTATCAGTTTTAATGATCCTATTTGCCTCCTTATATGAACGCACTCCTAGATTAATACAAAGAGGCTTAATCCATTTTTTCCTAGCCTTCTCATAAGCTGAACAAAAGAAGAGGATATGCGCCTCGTCTTCTTTTGTATTACATTGACACAAGGTACATAGCTCACTGATCTTTGTTTCACAGGTGCTTGTCCATCTAGCTAAAGTTGCATTCATTTTTAGCGTACCATACCTAAATTTCATGTATAGGCTTTTAGCTAGGGGTGGTTGTACCTCGTCTAGAAAATCTTCAAAATGAGGAGTATCTTTAAAAACAAGAAAGTTACAAGTCAAGATTCCACCTGGATGGTCACTGGTCAAGTTATGTGTTATATGGGCCCAAAAAGTCATTTTCAATAACTTTTTCGAGTTTTGCGTCAGGCTAAGTGGATCTTCCAAATACTGTAACAACCCATATCTGAGTAACCACGTGCGCACATGTTTTAACCAAACATTAGAATTATTCGGATCCAATCTCATTATTACTCCTCGCTTGATTGGAATGGCTTTTGTTAGTTCGCCATTTGGACCCCATCTTACTCGAGCATAGTTCTTTTCATGCAGCCTTATGATCTGTTGGAGAAGACAGACCGGAAGCCCCTGTGAATATATCCCACAGTCGATATCTTACCTGGGAACCGAGAACCTGTTTTTCCTCCATAGGATAACATTGACAATTTTCTTCCAAAAAGTGTCTAAGTGTGGAGTTTTGAAATCTAAAAATATTCTTTAAAAATCGCACAAATAACCAAACGTATTTACTTACCTGTTTGCAGGAAATGTCCCAGTGCTGAATCTAGGTATCCAACACTGAGTTAGAAAAGTAACATAAAAAGTAACTTACCTGTAATTTACTGAAAAAGCCTATTCATTTCAATGTACTGTATTTGCTAAGTATTGCAACCTACTGCATCCCCTGTAAATCAAACAAAGTACAAGTTCTATTGCATTTTCAAACTGTTCTACAATCAGCACCTTATTACTGTTTAGGGGCAGATTTACAAGTCCCTTGCACCTCTTTTACGCCGCCGTTGCGGCACTTTTGTGACGCAGCGGCGGCGCAAAACCAGCGCCATGCTGCTGGGTATTTACAACGTGAGGCATCTGGGAGATGCGTCATGTTGTAAAGCCCTGCACCAGAAGTAGGCGTTCCGGCACAGGGGGGGGGGGCGTTCCGGCGCAGGAACGCCTCCTAAAAGTTGCTGCGTCAAAACCCTGCGCCTGTTTGAAGCAGGCGTAAGGATTGACGCAGCATGGTAAATATAGGGCACCCCAGAGCCTTGCTGGAGCTGCGTCGCAATATATATATATATAGAGCTAGTTTCCTATAGCCACTACTGACAGGCATTCATTAGTCTTGGGTTCAATGGCAACTCCCTTAAGAGTTGAGACCCCCTACACCTCAGGGGCCTCCATTACGCCACTGCCATGGACATAGAGACATGGGGTACCTTTTGCTGGGCCTCTCTCTGACAGAAATATTATATAAACTGCGTTGCTTTTCTGTTTCTTTCTGCTTGGGAAAGTAGAGTGGCTTAAGAGTTTAATTTTTCTTATTTCATGCCATTGCACGCATTCTGCCAGGCATACACTTAAGTGATGAGGGGGTACCCTCCAAAACAGGCACTTTACTCTGGATACATGTTGTAAAGTTGTGGCATACTTCTTCTATGTCGAGCCTATTTTATGACTTTAAAGGTTGCTTATGCACCTTATCAATGTGAATAGTTCAAAGGGACAGAAATGGTGTTGGATGGATTTCTTTAGCTTGAAAGATTATCTCCCCTCACTGTGTACACCTTGCCTTTATTCTTTATTCTTTACTTGTTTTCTTGGTTGGTAATTTTAAACTGCACGGGCACTTTATTACGCACACCAGTATTTAAATGTTGTCCACACCACATAAGCACGATGAATTAGTTGGCATTGGTTTTAGTGTGGTTAGAGAGAGAATCTTACCCTAGGCCAGACTGGCCGTGGCGGGCACCGGGCATTTCCCTGGTGAGCCACCTGGGTGGGGGCTGGTTTTGGACTACTGTGGGACCGTTTATGTTACCGGGGGTAGTTTTATCATCCTCCTGTAACAAAAGCAGCTGCAATGTTTTCCACGCGCACTGCCCCCCTTGCGGCCTGTCTGACTCAACTGCCGGGGGCGGTTTGCGTTCCCAGTCCGGCCCTGGTATTACCATTTGTTATGATTAAACAATGTTTTAAAATGTGAGGTGCTTCTTGACTGTTTTACGGAATCATAATTACAGGAACGATGCTTTTTAATTGTTATCGCAAAATTGTTGATACAATAAAGTTTTACTTGACTTGACCTGATCCCACTCAGCCTGGTGGGGATCTCTCTGAGGTCATCATGGCTACCTTCTAAGCAGTGAAGTTTAGTGAGCAGGAGCCCTGTTTACCCACTCACCAAACCTTTTACATTTTCTGAACAAAAAGTAAACGTTCCTAAAACATCTAGAGTTTTTCCCTGGTCCTAATGGCCATTTAATATGTTCCTGCCCATTCTAGCCACACCTTGTATGCTGGAGATGGGCAGGTAAGATGAGTGACAGCCCTCCTGCCCTCAATTAGGCCAGAGGGCCAACACTGTGACCCCGCGTTCCGATGGTGGATGAACCATTGGGTACGGGGTTACCAATAGCCATCAGTAACCCAGCTGTTCTCCTATCTTTCCATAGAGTGGGGGTACTGCGGGTTTGCAGGGTGGGAGGACCACAGGTGTACAGCTTTTCTCTGCAGAGCCCTAAATGAGGCCTTAATTGCCTCCACATGCATAATAAATATGAAAGTGGGCCAGACCTGAATATATTTGGGAAGTGCTCAAAGGAGGCAGCATTGACATGATTTGCAGCAAAAGTATTACTCATTGGTTGTATGACAGAATCCCCTCATGCCTTTACTACGCAGTCAGTACCTCGCATGCAACGTTACCACGTGTTACTCTAGCACGCACGTCGTTGCAACAACTTGCTTTAGGGGGCACTGGACTTTGGACTAGGATAAATTAGCATTCCAACTCCAGTCTACACAACAGGAGCTAAAATGTTGGACTTAAAAATCCAACACTAGTCCAACAACATGCCCCCTATAGCAAGTGTAATGACTTGAGTGGCAAAATAACGCGTTGTAACGTCACATGCGGGGTACTGACTTCATTGTAAAGGCTGGTCGCTGTAAAGAGTGCAGGGTAAAAGAGGTTTCCTTTACTCATTACTCTCATCTCAAGATCTGATGGGGACACCCCATATGGCTGCATCAAGCCCATTATTTGGCTTCTCAGAAATACTGGTATTTCAAATGGGTGCCCCTATCCTGTACCAGACATGCATGTGAAACACACCTTGCCGCAAGTTTTCACAGTTGTTTATGGATGTGCTTTGGAGAAAAAGATCCATTTTTGGCAGCCTACAATCTGAGTATTTTGTACAAATGTGCAGCAAATCTTTTTTGAGTTACAAGGCGATATGTAGAAACCACACTATCATGGGAGACACTATTGTGAGCAGTACTTTTGACGTTTTGTGATAATATTAATAGTATTAAATGATCTTTCATCTGGCACTACTTCATTAAAGCTTCAGACTTCTGGCAACAGATGTTATTAGAAAATACTATTAAATGTTCTGTCTGTGCTCATCATAATAGAGGGCACATGCTAGCAATAAGTGGCTGTTTTTCACAAATTTAAAGTTTTATCACCAAATAAAAATGTGAATCATGGCTTCCCCTAATGCTGCTATGTGTTCTTTGTAGTTTCATTATGATTTCAGACCACAATGCATATTGACCAACATTTCCCATCGAGTACGTTTGTCAAAATCACAAATTTCGAGTTAGGTTTTTTAATCTTAACATTCAGAAGGACTTTTGTCATCTTCATTACTCATAGGAAGCATGTTCTAATATCATTATTAAACATCACAGATGGCACAAACTGCTGTTTTCCTGGGTACTATGCTCAGTGAAGTCTGAAGCAGATCGAGCAGTTTCTCTGTGTGTCTGCATGCGGTGATGGGGTCTGGGGAAGGATGCTAATGCATCTGGGAGAACTGGTGTTGTTCCCTCTTTAATTGTTTGGCACCTCCTGGAGGCTGGTGAGCCTAAGGGATGCACCTGCACTCTGGAGTGGTACTTAAACTCAGAAACACTGAGCAGCATTTCAAGCACCCCCATACTGCGTTGTAAGATTCTGTTGCTGAAGGACAAGAAACCAGAAACACATTAGTCTAGGCATAAAAGGCACTGGCTGGCCCACCACAAGGCAAACACCCTATTACTTGTGAGTAATCGTGATTATTTACCACTTGTTTGGATTGTTTAGCCCTTACAAAACAGAAAGAAACTGAAAAAAGGAAATAGAACAGTAATTTGAATGGCTTCCTGTGACTTGACCTTGTGGCTGCTCTCAGTGGCTGAACGGTCAAGGGACAGGTCATTGCTTGAACAAGATCTTGATTTAAGGGATTGGAAATGACAAACTGTAACTTTAATGTACTATCTAAACAGTATGAAAGTATGTATGACCTTCTTATATGAGACACACCTCTCTTATCAAGAGAATGGCACACAGAATCGATTTTGTCTATGGAGTATTTTTGTTTCCTTCCAAGCACTGAGTAATTGAGGCACCGCTGCATCGTTTATAAATCCAGCTATCAGTATAAGTAGACATGTGGCTTATAGGTATAATGCAAAATGATGGCAGTGGCATAATGCAAAATGATGCGGCCTGCTTGCAGAATATGATGAGGTCCCTCAAATTGGACAGGTATTCATTGGTTTTGGGATTAATGGGGGTCTCCTGAATGGTTGGGCCCCCTACGCTGCAGGAGAGTGGCTATCCAGAACGTTTAACTATTTATTATTCCTTGCCATTTCACCCATTCTGCAAGGCATGGCTTTGAGTGTGAGCGGGCCCCTTTCAAAAGAAGAAGCCCTGGGGGCTGCTGGGATCTCCATTACACCCCAGATGCTGGGCAGCCTCCAGTGAACAGCAAGTGAAGTGTTTTATCTGTATCTGCTTTGATTATATCTAGGATGTGGACCCAACCCTATTTTGGTCTGATTTGGCATTGAGGCTTACTACTTCACTGTCCCCCATGATATGGGGGAGTCAAGTGCAACGTGAAGTGGGACCTGACTCTGAATCGGTCTCATTGTGAGCCAGGTACTGTTTTGATTGTGCTTAGTTTGTAAAATATTAAGTGCCAAGGTTCAAAATATTTCTCAGGGGGCCACTGTAGATTGGACCACATACTGTCCCTGCCAGTGCTGCCAAATACCGGGACCAACCACACCTACTTAGCCATTACAGCCATACAAATGTGGCAGTTTGGATTACACTAGGTGACCCAAAACTGTAAGAATGTCCTGAGTATTCTGGTATTATTACTTTTGTAATTGTATATTGATTTCTTAAACACTTTGCATATGTGCACTTTGCAAATAGACTGACAGCGCCACCATGTGATGCACTGTCATAAACGGTGCTTGTGTTGCAGAATGTGTGCCGGTGCTGAACACTGGCAAACGCTGGCACAAATGAAGCATTGGACTGAGGCTTAGGGAATGCCACTAGAATTCCCAATTCCTCTGGTGAACTATGTATGTACTTTATGCAAACCTACATTCTGGTTACTTGTGCATTGACTCTTTCCTTATATAGCAGTTTGGCCTCTCTGTGTCTGCTTCAGTTACATATCACCCTTCGAATAAGTCTGGTTATTCCAAACCATCACTTCAAACCTCTGCCAGGTGCAGGATGCTTAATGAAAAGCGATGAGAACCCACTATCTTTAATCCTTGTCTGAACCTTTTTAGAAGCCTTTATCACAACCGATTGCGGCAGTAGTCGTGAGTATATACAATTTGTCCGGACCTCACTCGTCTCATGTTCTCTGCCATTCTTCTAGCTATCAGTCTAGAGCAGTGTCTCCCAAACTGTGGTCCGCAGACCCCCAGGGGTCCGTGAGACATTCCCAGGGGGTCCGCAGGACTCTAGTGCCTGTCGTCGTAGTGAAAAATGAAACTCCCATTCGTCCTAACAGCACACAAGAGCTGTGAATGTTGACGCAGGGGTGGCGAGAACACAACAATACAATTAGGAGGAAGTGCAGCGAATGGGCAGTCAGGGAGGTGGGGCCGCAGGGGGCACAGCGGCTGGGGAATGAGTGGAATAGAAGGCAAAAGGGGCACAAAAATAAGGAAAACAAGCATTTGCAATGCAATAGGTCTCACATTAGGAAAGTGTGAGCTATTGGTTTGTGAATGACAAATTTTTTAATGTGTTGGCTTTGAAAATATATAAATTAATAGCATTGTTATTCACAAAGCCAATAGCTCACACTTTCCTAATGCGAGTCGTATTGGTTATGGCAATGCTTGTTGGCAGCAAGCAAGGACAGTGCTGTTGTGGTGCTGAGTGATGATGTGGTTGGGCTGAGTGGTGTGGTGGTGTCCACGAGTGATGTGGTGGTGCCCCCCGAGTGATGCGGTGGTGCCCCCGAGTGATGCGGTGGTGCCCCCGAGTGATGCGGTGGTGCCCCCGAGTGATGCGGTGGTGCCCCGAGTGATGCGGTGGTGTCCCCGAGTGATCCGTTGGTGCCCCCGAGTGATGCGGTGGTGTCCCCGAGTGATGTGGTGGGTGAGGGTGTGAGGGGGTGAGGGTGTGTGAGGGGTGTGAGGGTGAGTGAGTGTGAGTGAGTTTGAGTGAGGGTGAGGGTGAGTGAGGGTGAGTGAGGGTGAGAGTGAGTGAGGGTGAGGAGGTGTGAGGGTGAGGGTCCGAAGTAAATGGTGGCAGGGCAGACATCATAAGACGGAGAGAAGAGACTGCGTGGTGACTGCGTTGGTCAGTTTCAGAATCAGGAAGGGCAGAGTCATCACAGTCTGCGAGGGATCAACGTGTCTAGAGGCAAAGCATAGCGGATGTAGCAATACAGCTAGCAAGTCGAGTGTTTTCAAGCGGAGTGTCCCTAGAGAGATGGCAACACAGCAACAGCATTTAAGGAGCAAGGCTACTGTAAACAAGCACGGTAGGCTTTCACTTTCATCCAGAAACAAGCTCTCGGCATTGCTGTGGCGGGGGTGGGGGGCGCGGGGGAGCGGGGAAGCGGCAGCCTTTGAAGTCTGATGCCGAGGCACAGACAAATGGTGGTGCGTGATGTGCACGCGGGGGAGCGGCAGCCTTTGAAGTCTAATGCCCAGGCACAGACAAATGTTGGTGTGTTATGTGGCTGGCTCTGTGCACGTGCATAGATCACATGAACTGTACGCGATCCGCAGCCATTTTGGTAGACTTTTCTTTTCCGCTTACTATAATCTCGCCGGAGCAATGCGCAAGCGCAGTGGCTCAGGCGAGACCTAACGAGTGGCACAGAAGGGCACAAAAAAACGAGTGGAACAGAGGGCAGAAGGGCACAAAAAACGAGGGAAAAAAGAATGGAACAGAGGGCAGTAAGGCACAAAAAAGAGGGGAAAACGAGTGGAATAGAGGGCAGAAAGGCACAAAAAACGAGTGGAAGAGAGGGCAGAAGGGCAGAAAAAATGAGGGAAGAAAGAATGGAACAGAGGGCAGAAAGGCACAAAAAACGAGGCGAAAACGAGTGGAACAGCGGGCAGACCGGCACAAGAAACGAGTGGAACAGAGGGCAGAAGGGCACAAAAAACGAGGGAAAAAAGAATGGAACAGAGGGCAGAAAGGCACAAAAAACGAGGGAAAAATGAGTGGCAAAGAGGGCAGAAAGGCACAAAAAACGAGTGGAACAGAGGGCAGGAAGGCACAAAAATGAGTGGAACAGAGGGCAGAAGGGCACAAAAAACAAGGGAAAAACAAATAGAACAGAGGGCAGAAAGGCACAAAAAACGAGGGGAAAACGAGTGGAACAGAGGACAGAAAGGCACAAAAAACGAGTGGAACAGAGGGCAGAAGGGTACAAAAAACGAGGGAACAAAGAATGGAATAGAGGGCAGAAAGGCACAAAAAACGAGTGGAACAGAGGGCAGAAAGGCACAAAAAACGAGGAGAAAACGAGTGGCACAGAGGGCAGAAAGGCACAAAAAACGAATGGAACAGAGGGCAGAAAGGCACAAAAAACGAGTGGAACAGAGGGCAGAAGGGCACAAAAAACGAGGGGAAAAAGAATGGAACAGAGGGCAGAAAGGCACAAAAAAGGGAAAAATGAGTGAAACAGAGGGCAGAAAGGCATAATAAATGAGTGGAACAGAGGGCAGAAGGGCACAAAAAACGAGGGAAAAAAGAATGGAACAGAGGGCAGTAAGGCACAAAAAAGAGGGGAAAACGAGTGGAATAGAGGGCAGAAAGGCACAAAAAACGAGTGGAACAGAGGGCAGAAGGGCACAAAAAACGATGGAAGAAAGAATGGAACAGAGGGCAGAAAGGCACAAAAAACGAGGTGAAAACGAGTGGAACAGCGGGCAGAAAGGCACAAGAAACGAGTGGAACAGAGGGCAGAAGGGCACAAAAAACGAGGGGAAAAAGAATGGAACAGAGGGCAGAAAGGCACAAAAAATGAGTGGAACAGAGGGCAGGAAGGCACAAAAATGAGTGGAACAGAGGGCAGAAGGGCACAAAAAACAAGGGAAAAACAAATGGAACAGAGGGCAGAAAGGTACAAAAAACGAGGGGAAAACGAGTGGAACAGAGGGCAGAAAGGCACACAAAAACGAGTGGAACAGAGGGCAGAAGGGTACAAAAAACGTGGGAAAAAAGAATGGAACAGAGGGCAGAAAGGCACAAAAAACGAGTGGAAGAGAGGGCAGAAAGGCACAAAAAAAGAGGGGAAAACGAGTGGCACAGAGGGCAGAAAGGCACAAAAAATGAGTGGAACAGAGGGCAGGAAGGCACAAAAAATGAGTCGAACAGGGGGCAGAAAGGCACAAAACACAAGGGGAAATGAGTGGCACAGAGGGCAGAAAGGCACACAAAACTAGGGAAAAACGAGTGGAACAGAGGGCAGAAAGGCACAAAAAACGAGTGGAACAGAGGTCAGAAGGGCACAAAAAACTAGGGTAAACGAGTGACACAGAGGGCAGAAAGGCACAAACAAGCATTAGGAATGCATTAGGGCTCGGGTTTGTTTTAAGTTAGAGATAATGGCATTGTAAATGGCAATGTGTTTTAGGCACTCTGCACTACCACTCTGCACTCTGCACTACCAATCTGCACTCTGCACTCTCAATCTGCACTCTGCACTACCAATCTGCACTCTGCACTACCACTCTGCACTCTGCACTACCACTCTGCACTCTGCACTACCACTCTACACTCTGCACTACCACTCTGCACTCTGCACTACCACTCTGCACTCTGCACTACCACTCTGCACTCTGCACTACCACTCTGCACTACCACTCTGCACTCTGCACTACCACTCTGCACTACCACTCTGCACTCTGCACTACCACTCTGCACTACCACTCTGCACTCTGCACTACCAATCTGCACTCTGCACTACCAATCTGCACTCTGCACTACCACTCGCACTCTCAATCTGCACTCTGCACTCTGCACTCTCGCTCTGCACTACCACTCTGCGCTCTGCACTACCACTCTGCGCTCTGCACTACCACTCTGCGCTCTGCACTACCAATCTGCACTCTGCACTACCACTCTGCACTACCACTCTGCACTCTGTACTACCACTCTGCACTACCACTCTGCACTTTGCACTACCACTCTGCACTACCACTCTGCACTACCAATCTGCACTCTGCACTACCAATCTGCACTCAGCACTACCACTCTCACTCTGCACTCTGCACTACCACTCTGCACTACCACTCTGCACTCTGCACTACCACTCTGCACTACCACTCTGCACTCTGCACCACCACTCTGCACTACCACTCTGCACTACCACTCTGCACTACCACTCTGCACTCTGCACTACCACTCTGCACTCTGCACTACCACTCTGCACTACCACTCTGCACTACCACTCTGCACTCTGCACTACCACTCTGCACTCTGCACTACCACTCTGCACTACCACTCTGCACTACCACTCTGCACTCTGCACTACCACTCTGCACTACCACTCTGCACTCTGCACTACCACTCTGCACTCTGCACTACCACTCTGCACTCTGCACTACCAATCTGCACTACCACTCTGCACTCTGCACTACCACTCTGCACTACCACTCTGCACTACCACTCTGCACTCTGCACTACCACTCTGCACTACCACTCTGCACTACCACTCTGCACTACCACTCTGCACTCTGCAATACCACTCTGCACTACCAATCTGCACTCTGCACTACCAATCTGCACTCTGCACTACCAAACTGCACTCTGCACTCTCACTCTGCACTCTGCACTACCACTCTGCACTACCACTCGCACTCTCACTCTGCACTACCACTCTGCACTACCGCTCTGCACTCTGCACTACCACTCTGCACTCTGTACTACCACTCTGCACTCTGCACTACCACTCTGCACTCTGCACTACCACTCTGCACTTTGCTCTACCACTCTGCACTACCAATCTGCACTACCAATCTGCACTCTGCACTCTCAATCTGCACTACCACTACCACTCGCACTCTCAAACTGCACTCTCACTCTGCACTACCACTCTGCACTCTACACTACCACTCTGCACTCTGCACTACCACTCTGCACTCTGCACTACCACTCTGCACTCTGCACTACCACTCTGCACTACCACTCTGCACTCTGCACTACCACTCTGCACTCTGCACTACCACTCTGCACTACCACTCTGCACTACCACTCTGCACTCTGCACTACCACTCTGCACTCTGCACTACCACTCTGCACTACCACTCTGCACTCTGCACTACCACTCTGCACTCTGCACTACCACTCTGCACTTCCACTCTGCACTCTGCACTACCAATCTGCACTACCACTCTGCACTCTGCACTACCACTCTGCACTACCACTCTGCACTACCGCTCTGCACTACCACTCTGCACTCTGCACTACCACTCTGCACTCTGCACTACCAAACTGCACTACCACTCTGCACTACCACTCTGTACTACCACTCTGCACTACCACTCTGCACTACCACTCTGCACTCTGCACTACCAATCTGCACTCGCCACCAGACACGGCGGACTCATGGAAAATTAATGAAGTGACCTAGAGGGTGAGGATGGGATACTCCGCTACCATCGAGTTCGTAGAAGAACAAGATTACATACAAAAAACAAGCAGCACAGAAAGAGATCACTTTCGCGATCGCAATTGTTTAAAAAAACGAGATCTGATGCATGTGATTCTCTACATTGCTGGCCGGCTGTTCATGCGCGCACACAGAGCTGAAGGGAAAAAAAACACAGCAGTGCACACGCTCCCAGCACCATCTGCCTTCAATTACCGGCACCTCGGACAGCTGGTAATTGAGGATTTATGTATTCTTCTGCGCATGTCCGAACACTTTATGCAGGAAGTGGACATTGACAAATTCCTAAGTCCTATGGCGTGCTGCCTTACTTAAACACAGCCTTGCCTGGACCAATTACCATGCACATGGCAAAATACCACATGCAAAAAACGCGCGCTTTCTGGAATGTGGCAGCCCGGACCCCTTTCACAATTCTTTTTTTTTCTAATACATAAGAGCTCGGAAACTCCGCCCCCACTTCGTGGTGACGTAGGCCCGAGCCCTAAAAACGAGTGGAACAGAGGGCAGAAGGGCACAAAAAACAAGGGAAAAAAGAATGGAACAGAGGGCAGAAAGGCACAAAAAAGGGAAAATGAGTGAAACAGAGGGCAGAAAGGCACAAAAAACGAGTGGAACAGAGGGCAGAAGGGCACAAAAACGAGGGAAAAAAGAATGGAACAGAGGCCAGAAAGGCACAAAAAATGAGGAGAAAACAAGTGGAACAGAGGGCAGAAAGGCATAATAAATGAGTGGAACAGAGGGCAGAAGGGCACAAAAAACGAGGGAAAAAAGAATTGAACTGAGGGCAGAAAGGCACAAAAAACGAGGGGAAAATGAGTGGCAAAGAGGGCACAAAGGCACAAAAAACGAGTGGAACAGAGGGCAGGAAGGCACAAAAATGAGTGGAACAGAGGGCAGAAGGGCACAAAAAACGAGGGAAAACAAATGACATTCATCCATCCATCCTGAATCCATGACATTCATCCATCCATCCTGAATCAATGACATTCATCCATCCATTGTGCATCCATGACATTCATCCATCCAACGTAATCCATGACATTCATCCATCCATCCTGCATCAATGACATCCATATATCCATCCTGAATCAATGACATTCGTCCATCCATCCTGAATCCATGACATTCATCCATCCATCCTGAATCCATGACATTCATCCATTCATCCTGCATCTATGACATTCATCCATCCATCCTCAATCCATGACATTCATCCATCCATCCTGCATCTATGACATTCATCCATCCATCCTGCATCCATGACATTCATCCATCCATCCTGCATCCATGACATTCATCCATCCAACGTAATCCATGACATTCATCCATCCATCCTGCATCAATGACATCCATCTATCCATCCTGAATCAATGACATTCATCCATCCATCCTGAATCCATGACATTCATCCATCCATCCTGAATCCATGACATTCATCCATCCATCCTGAATCCATGACATTCATCCATTCATCCTGCATCTATGACATTCATCCATCCATCCTCAATCCATGACATTCATCCATCCATCCTGCATCTATGACATTCATCCATCCATCCTGCATCAATGACATCCATCCATCCATCCTGAATCAATGACATTCATCTATCCATCCTGAATCCATGATATTCATCCTTCCATCCTGAATCAATGACATTCATCCATCCATCTTGCATCCATGACATTCATCCATCCACCTGCATCCATGACATTCACCCATCCACCTGCAGCCATGATTTCAAACATGACATTCATCCATCTACCCTTCATCAATAGAATTCAATTAATCCATACTCGCAGCATCCAGGACCCCCCTTTCCCTCCCCCCCATCCACCAGTATCCCCAGCAGGTTGCTGTGCCTGATATCCACCAGCGGGTGCCGCAGTGTCAATTGAGGCAGATTCAACATGCCCTTGCGTCACGGCCTGCAACGTTTTGCATTATGGACTTTGTAGGCCCCAGCAGACCCAGCGGCGTCCTCGCTTTTCACACAGCTCCTTTGCGTGGCTTTATTTGACCCCTCTGGTGGAGTCCATTGCATGCATTGAAAAGACCAGCCGTGTGCCATAAAAAGGGGGGGCCGCTGGTGGTGCAGGGCCGGGGGATTAGAAAGAGAGCCAACCAAACTCTGCTCCGCACTGAATGTTTCCCAAAATACCGACACACGGCGATTGGAGAAAGCAACAAAAAAAAAGAAATGATAAGAATTAAGACAGCATTCTAACTTCAAAGCGCCGACGGTACAGCTCGCAGGATGTCGGGGGCGCGCACAAAGCTAGCTTAACACTTCCCTGCAGTAAATCAAAGTGACATGCCCTGGGGGCACAGGGGCAAGCACCCACCCCACCCGACCCCAGCGCCACCCCTGAATCCAGTCAGCAGCAACATTGTGCATGCAGGTGCACTGCAGTCGCGGGTGGCTCGCGGGGAGGGGGATGTGGGGGGATGTCGCACAGGGTGAGGGGGTGTCGCGGGGAGGGGTGGGGGGAAGGTGGGTATTAAAATAAAATTTAAAAATCCTACCTGAGGTCCTGAGCAGGTCCGCGCCGCCCCAAGTTCGTCCGTTGGTGCCTAAGCCTACAGCCCCTCTAAGCCAATCCTGGCGCTGCCAGCAGCGCCAGGGCATGGCTATTCTTCGCCCGATGCACGCCCATTAGGAGCCCAAAGGGCTCCTAATGGGCATGCGCAAACAGGTCAAAACACAAGTGCGCATGAGTGGGCACGGTGCGAAAATTCGCCCTCCGTCCCCACTCATGCGCACTTGTATTGTGCTGCTGCCTGTTGCCCCCCACTGGTCTGACAATCATGTCAGTCAACATGACGCAGACCGCCCACCCCCTTTGGGGTGGGCGGTCCGGCGTCATGTTGACTGACATGATTGTCAGTTCTCCCTCGGCGTCTTTGAACTTAAGTAAACTGAGAGTTTACTTAAGTTCAAAGACGCCGAGGGAGCGGGCGGGGGGGCTACGCCCCCACGCCCCAATGGACCGCGCCTGGTGTATAGGTTACCATCACTTGGCAGGCAGGTAAAAATAGATGCAGCCTGGATCAGCAGTAGGATTTTCGTGCTGCTGTCTGATTGCTCACTTTCCACAAGCCCTTGGGTGAATTATGTTTGCTGTCCAGCTTTCATATTCAGACATATCAAGCTCCTATTCTGTGTAGCCTTTGCAGTTTGTTGTTGGCAAGGGTCAGGGCAGTGGGCATCCTGACAGGAGAGGGTCATGTCAGGTGCCACGCGAGGCCTCTCTGCACTTAACTGCACTGCTCATCCCTTGGTGGTAAAATGTTGTTCTGCTGTCTGTGACTAAAGATTATGTCTAACAGGGGTTTATGGTAATTGGCATAGCATTGTTCCATGATCTCGCTGAAACAATATGCCTCCTGTGCAGATAACTTTCTGCCTTCTCTTGCACTTCCATGATGAACTCCTAATATAGACCTTGAATTGTTGTGGGTGCCGCCGAGCTCTTTGCCGGGGCCGGTTTTCGTCCGATTTTGTTATAGAGCCGTGCCCTGTAACAAAAAACGGCCCCCAGGGGCCCAAAACCGGCCCCCATCGGTGCGGCCCACCGGGGGTTTGCCCGGTGCCCGCTACGGCCAGTCCGGGCCTGCTTTTTTCACTGAGCCACTGACCTTCTATTGATGTATGCTGTCCACTTGCTAATTCAGCTCTGCAATATCGTAAAATGTATTTTAAAATGTGGGTACTCCAAATGCAAATCCTTACAGAAATTCATGACAAGTGTTGGCAAAACCAATATGCTGTGAGAATCTAGGCCTGTGAACATAGTGAAAATGTCAATTTTACCATGGTTCTTCAGACAAAAGTACAAAGGGCCAGATGTATCATTCCTAGTCCCAACTCAGGGATGGGAAATTTGCACATCAACTGGTTTAAGGATGGGAATGCAATTTACAAAAGTACACATAAACTATGGAAGTTATCCATGGTAGGGAACTAGAAGCTGTTGGGCCTCAAGGGTGAGCAGGCATCCAGCAGCAAACTGTTACACACAAAAAAACCACCTGAGTGACAAAAACTATAATGGTATTCAATCAGCACATTATCCACCATGCTCGTATTACCTTGGCCTAGCATTGGACATACACAAAAATGTGACAGGATGTCCTCACACACCACTAGGTGTCATGCTTCATCACAGTACTCCTCTCGCTCTTCAGAAACCCCATTTGATGAAGAGCAGGTCTACACCCTGGCGTAAGGGAGGTATTTCTATCTATCTATGGATCCGTGAAAATAAAGTAAAAAACAATGTGGTACACCAATATGACCCTTATATTGGATGGGGTACCACTTGGGATTAAAAATATAGTGTAGGGAAAAGGAGAACTAGTACCCCATCACCACTCAAACTGTCAACATGTTTCAGCCTGTTGGCTCAAAATAGTCCATGGCATTCGTCAGGACCGAACATGGAATGCACCCTTGATACACACCCACTGTATGCTACTGTTAAGCAGTCAGATCTTTGTTGCCACCTTTTGTTCTCTGGTCCCTAGGTACCAGTAAAACATCAATGTCTGAAGTTATACTAAGCAATGTTAGAACCACTAGGACATTAGTCCCACTCATAATATGTGAGCATCAAACTGCATGCATCATTTGCATGAAGTGTGGGTGTGACACCACTCGTGCATCACACATACTGTGACACCAGCTCACATTCACTTACCCCAAAATTGGGTCATCTGGGCCCCATGAAGGAGGACTCAGGAACCACTGAAGTCACACACTATAAGGGCTGGAAAGCCAAAATAGACACCTGTTAGACCTGTCTGGCCTTGTGTGTAGCCCCTACTATTTATTATTTATTTTGTCCCCTTTTTGCCCCTCATACCCCTTGAATCTCTTTGGATCCACTAGATTTTTATGGTGTTGGCATGGGGGATAGATGTTCTTTCGCCCTTCTGATTTTTCACCTCGGGCCTAGGTGCCCTTCATGACAGGAATTCACTTAGTTCAACAAAATGGTGGCTACTAACTGCCACAACTGTCAGTACCTTAGAATGCCCCATAGGTTAACATTAGGCCTTCCAGAACCTTCCAGACCCTACTGGACCCTGAGTGTACAGGCTATATAAGGGCAGAGGTCAGGAAGCCATTTTGTGCAGTCCAGTTAAGTAGAGGAGAGAGGCAGTGGTGTGAGGAGGAGGACGCACTAGAAGGAGTTAGTTGGTCTTTGGGATAGACAACCTCTTCCAGAAGACGTTCCCCCTCTTGCCCCTGACCGAACCCTCTCAATGGTCCTTACTTCCTGAGAGGATTGGTATGGCCGTGGCTGTGGGCCCTGAGCCCCTTTGACTCACACTTCCCCTGCGGTAGTCAAGGGAAGCCTCCTTTTCCCTCCCCTTTCTGTTCGTGGGAATTCCTCACCGGTAATCCAAAGGAGAAGGATGGAGTGAGTTTCCGCACCCTGCGCTGTTAAGTATCCCCTGAGGCAAGGGCAAGCGACGGCGAAGGTGCAGTTGAGCAGGGCACTCAATTGAAGTTGGCGCTAAGCACCGCGCAGGCCCAGTGGTGCGGCACTTCAGGAGGGAGACGGCGTAGTGCTGAACACTGCGCAGGCCCGGAAGAAAGAAGCAGTGGCCGAGCGTATGAGGGACGTCGTCTTGCGGAAGCTCGCAGCGGAGACACTGATCTTCCGCTCAGGTACTGCGGCAGGACCAGGAAGTAAGCAGCGAGGCTCGCGGCGGAGGCTGAAACACCGGCCGCCTCAGCCCGGCTTCCTCTGTTGGCTGGCGGTTGGGTGAAGAGTCGGAAATTCGGCGGAGAGCCATCAGGAGGACGGAGAGTTAGAGCCTTGAAGCAGTGAAACCCTCACATCAGGCTCCAAGTAAGGTGGTGCATAAAGGGGGAAGAGTACAGAGCGTCTGGGAAGTCAGCTAAGACGCCGGGAAGGAGCTTGTCCAGGCCCCAATTGTGAGAATAACTGTTGAAACCCTCACTCATTCACCTCATCCTAGTAAAGTAACTTCATGACTAGCCTGGGTAGTGGAGAGAGTCCGTTGAAAGGCTGGTGGGGTTAAAGGCACAGAGGTTTGAGAAAAGCAAGAAATCACCTCACAGCTGAGGAAGTAACCTGAGACACTGTGGGTAGCAAACTTGAAGGTGGTGTATAGTTGGAGATTTCCTTACAGGGGGGAAATTGAGAAGAAGACGTAGTGACCTCATCCTGTGCCTACTTGTGAAGAGGTGATGTTAGAGCTGTTAATGTGATTATAGGTAACAACTGTAATCCTGGGTTTGTCTCCCCTATTGCGAAGGAGGTAACCTCCTTGGGTCCAAAGTTCTAGATATTCCTGAAGTGATAATCTGAATTGTGTTAAAGTGTAATAATCCTCTTGGGGAAACTGGAAACACCCTAGCCTGGGTGTTCATTCTAGTAGAAAAGGGGGGTGCTTTAGCCGTCTAAGAAGAAAGTGTCTCCCAGAGACATTCATTGTAAAAAGACTAAGCACTACTAAACCGGATTCTCCTTATGTCATTGGTTATATGTGGAAAGAACTTATAAAAAATTGTATATTGTATTTAAATGCAAAGCAACTGAGAGGAGAGTGAGAAGTAAACAAAGAGTATTTTTATAAACCAGCTCTTATTTTTACACAAAGATTGATGTAGCGTCATTTTTGAGTGGAATTGCTTGAAGTTACTGCTGGGTGGTATGCAACCTTCACACATGTGCCTCTATTAGAGATGATCTTACCCTAGGCCAGGCTACCCTAGGTGTCCTGACAACTTTAGGTCCAACATATTGGTGTCCAGCGGTGGGATGAAAACTGTGGTTGCGACTACTCTGCAGTAACTAAGTGTAATCCACTAGCCTACACCTGGAGTTTTCTCCTGGCGGACTTCCTAATTTTACTTTTGTTTTTTCCAAATTTATTCCTGGAGGTGGGGTGGAGGTAGCTTCAGGTTGCCCTTGTAACTCTATTCTTTTTGTGTGCTTGACCTTGAATTGCCTTTAGCAAAATGGAATTTGCACTGGAAGAACTGGACACTTATTCTGTGGCCCAGCTAAAAGACTTCTGTCAACAAATGGGAGTGTTCTTTAAGCGTGGTGCCAAGAAGGGGGAACTCCAGACCAGTTTTAGGGCTTGGGTGGAAGCGCGCAGAGAAGGGAAGGAGGAGGAGGAGGGGACAGACCGGGACACGGTCATAGAGGTAGAGGGATTATTCCACCCTGAGGTGGGAAACCTACTCCCAGGACCAATGACCTCCTCTAGGAGGGGCAGTAGTGTCTCCGGGGGAAGCTTGACCGAAGCGGAGCTCACAGACAGGAGGGAAAAAAGGAAGCTGAAGTGGGAGTTAGCCAGGTTAGAACAGGAGAAGGAGGAACAGAGGATGACTCATGAGCTTAGACTAAAAGAGCTAGAACTCAAGGCTCTACAGTTAGGACTCGCCAACTCTCCAAATGGTGGCAGCGAAACCAGAGAACCAACCAGGGAGTCCAGACCCTACCTGCCTAAGGATATAATTGCCAGCTATAGTCAGGGGGATGACATAGCCAAGTGGCTGGCTGCCTATGAGGTCTCCTTAAGAGCCCATGGGATCCAGGAGAAACACTGGGGGGGTGGGTTGTACAAGTACATGCCTCCTACTGGTAGGGACACCTTGTTAGCCTTAGAACCAAAGGAGCAGACCAACTACCCCACTATGAAGTTAGCATTGATTAGAAAGTTTGGGCTAACCCCGGAAAAGTATCGCCAAAAGTTCAGGGGGAGCCACAAGTTAAGCACCCAGAACTGGGTGGATTTCCTGGATTATGCAAGGAAGGCATTGGAGGGCTGGGTACAGGGCAGTGAGGTGAAGGATTATGAGGGGTTGTATGATCTATTTTTGAAAGAGCATCTACTCGAGAAATGCTTTTCCGAGCTGCGCCAACACCTGGTGGACTGCAAGCTGACCAACCCCCGGAAGCTTGCAGAGGAGGCGGACATCTGGGCAAGTACCCGGGTATCCTCAAAGGGGACTGGAGGGGATTCCCAAAAGGCCGGACAGGGCGCCCCCCAGAAGAAGGAGGGGGGAGATAAAAAGCGGCAGTTCTCTAAAGGTCCCCAAAACAGTTTCCAGGGAAAGGGAACAGGTTTCACCCCTAAGGCTAACCCGCCCAGAAACCCTCATCCTGGCCAAAGCCAGCAGCCAAGGGTTGTCCACTGTTTCGAATGTGGTGGTGTTGGACATTATAAGGGAGATGTCAGATGCCCAAAGAGACCACCCCCTCCCACCGGAGGAAAAGTCCCGGGAGTAGCTAGTGTAGCGCTCGGGGAGGAGTTGCCCTTAGATAAGGGGGGTGAGTGGGCGGGTGTCACCTTAGTGTCCCTGGGAGAACGGGAGATGGTTCCTAAGATCCTGGTGCCCCCAAATACTACCAAGTATGGGCAGTGGATCACCATCAATGGCCAGAGAGGGGAGGCTCTGAGAGATACAGGAGCCAGTATGACTATGGTAAGAAGTCAACTGGTGTCTCCAGAGCAGGTGATTCCCAATGCACTCCACCCCGCTGCGATGGCTGACGGCAGAATGGGCCACTACCCCGTGGCCGAGGTTCCCTTTGAGTGGGAAGGGGTTGCAGGTTCACTTCGAGTTGCCGTAAGCCCTGCCGTGCCAGTTGATTGTCTGCTGGGGAATGACATGGAGCACAATGCTTGGAGAGAGGTGGAATACCGAACGCATACAGAGATGCTGGGTACACCTGACTGGGCCTGTGTAAGCACAAGGTCTGCGACTGCCCGGAGAGGGAGTTCGCCTGGGTTGGAGCCTGGAACAATGGCCCAACCCGTTGCCAAAAAGGGACGGATCCGAAGTCAGGAGAAGCCTGCTTCGGCTTCTACACCCCATGTGACAGATCGGCCACCTGCGGTGGTGGACCAGGAGTCTGTGGAGGGGGAAGTAGTCTCTCTGGAGGACCTACCCATCCCTGCTGAGTGGCATGTGGAGGGAGAGCCTACCCGAGAAGAGTTCTGTGAGGGCCAGAAGGAGTGCCCTACCCTTGAGGGACTGAGGCGACAGGCTGAAGCCCAGGCAGCAGGGGACATTGCGGGACACTACCACATTTACTGGGAGGATGGACTCCTCTACAGTGAACCCAAGGTACCCTTACCTGGTTCATCAAGGGCCTTGGTAGTCCCGCAACGGTACCAAGCCTTTCTGCAGGAATTGGCTCATGCAATACCCTTGGCAGGACACTTAGGTCAGGACAAGACCTTTGCTCGGCTTGTCCCCCACTTTTACTGGCCTCAGATGAAAGTGGCGTCCAATACCTACTGTCGGACATGTGTATCCTGCCAGGCCAGTGGGAAAACAGGGGTGAAGCTGAAAGCCCCCCTGGAACCACTTCCTGTCGTTAGCACCCCCTTTGAAAGGGTGGGCATCGACATTGTAGGGCCATCGGATCCACCAACAACAGCTGGTCACAGGTTTATCCTGGTTCTGGTGGATCATGCCACACGGTACCCAGAGGCAATTCCTCTGAGGACTGTCACTGCACCTCTGGTGGCTAGGGCCCTAATGGGGATCTTTACCCGAGTGGGTTTCCCCAAAGAAGTTGTGTCCGACAGGGGGACCAACTTTATGTCAGCGTACATGCGGGCAATGTGGAAGGAGTGTGGAGTGACCTACCGGTTCACCACTCCCTATCACCCCCAGTCCAATGGACTGGTAGAAAGGTTCAACAAGACCTTGAAGGGCATGATCAGAAGTCTGCCCGAGAGCCTGCGGAGGAAGTGGGACGTCCTCCTACCCTGTTTGCTATTCTCCTACAGGGAAGTGCCACAGAAGGGAGTGGGCTTCAGCCCCTTTGAGCTTCTGTATGGGCACCCTGTACGCGGTCCTCTCAGCCTGGTGAAGGATGGATGGGAGAAGTCTCCCAGGAAACCCCCCCAGGATGTGGTGAGCTACATGCTGGCCTTCAGGAGCCAAATGGCGAAGTTGTGGAAGCAAGCTTCTGACAACTTGGAGGCCAGTCACGCAGTAATGAAGGAGTGGTATGACCACAACGCTCACCCGGTGGAGTTGGAGCCTGGCCAGAAAGTGTGGGTGATGGAGCCTGGAGAGCTAAGTGCCCTCCAGGATCGCTGGACAGGCCCCTTTGAGGTGTTAGAAAAGAAGGGTAAGGCCACATACCTGGTGGACGTTAAGACCCCTCGACAGCCCCTACGGGTGCTACATGCTAACCGACTCAAACCCCAACATGAGAGGCCCGTAGCCATCTTAATGATGGTGACTGATGGGGGAGAGGAAGCGGAAAGCGAACCTCTCCCAGACTTGTCCTCGTCTCAAGAAAAGGATGGGTCAGTGGAGGGAGTGATTCTCTCTCCAACCCTAACTCCTGAACAGCGGGAGGACTGTCGCCAGATATTGGAGCAGTACTCTACGTTATTCTCCCTTGTCCTGGGAAGGACTCACCTGTGTACCCATGATGTGGACACAGGGGACAGCCCACCAGTGAAGTCAAAGACCTACCGGCTGTCCGACAAGGTGAAGGCTAGCATCCATGGTGAGGTTGCCAAGATGCTGGAGCTAGGAGTTATAGAACCTTCCAACAGCCCCTGGTCCAGTCCGGTGGTTCTAGTGCCAAAAGCCGCTCCACCAGGCACCACTCCAGAACTGAGATTCTGTGTGGATTACCGGGGACTGAATTCAGTCACAAAAACTGATGCTCATCCGATCCCTAGGGCGGATGAATTAATTGACCGGCTGGGAGCTGCCCAATATCTAAGTACCTTTGACCTCACTTCGGGGTACTGGCAGATCTCCCTGACAGATGGAGCAAAGGAAAGGTCAGCCTTCTCCACGCCTGAGGGACACTTCCAATTTTGTGTGATGCCCTTTGGGCTCAAGAATGCCCCTGCCACTTTTCAGCGGCTGGTGAATCAGGTCCTCTCCGGAATGGAGGGTTTCTCCGCTGCTTATCTGGATGACATTGCTGTCTTCAGTTGCAGTTGGGAGGACCATTTGCAACATTTGCAAGCAGTTCTCCAGGCCCTGAAGCAAGCTGGATTGACCATCAAGGCCAGCAAATGTCAGATTGGGCAGGGGTCGGTTGTGTACCTTGGACACTTGGTGGGTAGGGGAACAGTGCAGCCCCTCCAGGCAAAGATTGAGGCAATCATGGCTTGGGAACCCCCCAAGACCCAGACTGAGGTCCGAGCTTTCCTGGGCCTCACAGGCTACTACCGGCGCTTTGTGAAGGGGTATGGCACTATTGTAGCGCCCCTCACAGAGCTTACCTCAAAGAAACAACCTCAACGGGTAGTTTGGACGGAGGCTTGTCAGCAAGCTTTTGAAAAATTGAAGCAGGCAATGTGTGCAGCACCGGTCCTGAGAGCCCCAGACTTCTCCAAGGAGTTCATTGTCCAGACAGATGCATCAGAACATGGCAATGGGGCAGTGTTATCGCAACTGAATGAAGAGGGCCTGGATCAGCCTGTAGTTTTCCTATCCAGGAGACTGCTTCCCTGGGAACAGAAGTGGAGTGCAATTGAGAGGGAAGCTTTCACGGTGGTGTGGGCTCTGATGAAGCTGCGGCCATACCTGTTTGGCTCGCACTTCCTAGTTCAGACTGACCACCGACCCCTTCGTTGGCTGATGCAGATGAAGGGGGAGAATCCCAAGTTGCTGAGATGGTCTATCTCCCTACAGGGAATGGACCTCCGGGTGGAACACCGGCCTGGAGTGGACCACGTCAATGCAGACGGTCTCTCTAGGTATTTCCGCCTTAGTGATGAGGACTCCCAAGGGGTTGGGTAGCTCTCCCCACTTTCAGCTGGGGGGGACGCGTGTTAGACCTGTCTGGCCTTGTGTGTAGCCCCTACTATTTATTATTTATTTTGTCCCCTTTTTGCCCCTCATACCCCTTGAATCTCTTTGGATCCACTAGATTTTTTTGGTGTTGGCATGGGGGATAGATGTTCTTTCGCCCTTCTGATTTTTCACCTCGGGCCTAGGTGCCCTTCATGACAGGAATTCACTTAGTTCAACAAAATGGTGGCTACTAACTGCCACAACTGTCAGTACCTTAGAATGCCCCATAGGTTAACATTAGGCCTTCCAGAACCTTCCAGACCCTACTGGACCCTGAGTGTACACGCTATATAAGGGCAGAGGTCAGGAAGCCATTTTGTGCAGTCCAGTTAAGTAGAGGAGAGAGGCAGTGGTGTGAGGAGGAGGACGCACTAGAAGGAGTTAGTTGGTCTTTGGGATAGACAACCTCTTCCAGAAGACGTTCCCCCTCTTGCCCCTGACCGAACCCTCTCAATGGTCCTTACTTCCTGAGAGGATTGGTATGGCCGTGGCTGTGGGCCCTGAGCCCCTTTGACTCACACTTCCCCTGCGGTAGTCAAGGGAAGCCTCCTTTTCCCTCCCCTTTCTGTTCGTGGGAATTCCTCACCGGTAATCCAAAGGAGAAGGATGGAGTGAGTTTCCGCACCCTGCGCTGTTAAGTATCCCCTGAGGCAAGGGCAAGCGACGGCGAAGGTGCAGTTGAGCAGGGCGCTCAATTGAAGTTGGCGCTAAGCACAGCGCAGGCCCAGTGGTGCGGCACTTCAGTAGGGAGACGGCGTAGCGCTGAACACTGCGCAGGCCCGGAAGAAAGAAGCAGTGGCCGAGCGTGTGAGGGACGTCGTCTTGCGGAGGCTCACAGCGGAGACACTGATCTTCCGCGCAGGTACTACGGCAGGACCAGGAATTAAGCAGCGAGGCTCGCGGCGGAGGCTGAAACACCGGCCGCCTCAGCCCGGCTTCCTCTGTTGGCTGGCGGTTGGGTGAAGAGTCGGAAATTCGGCGAAGAGCCATCAGGAGGACGGAGAGTTAGAGCCTTGAAGCAGTGAAACCCTCACATCAGGCTCCAAGTAAGGTGGTGCATAAAGGGGGAAGAGTACAGAGCGTCTGGGAAGTCAGCTAAGACGCCGGGAAGGAGCTTGTCCAGGCCCCAATTGTGAGAATAACTGTTGAAACCCTCACTCATTCACCTCATCCTAGTAAAGTAACTTCATGACTAGCCTGGGTAGTGGAGAGAGTCCGTTGAAAGGCTGGTGGGGTTAAAGGCACAGAGGTTTGAGAAAATCAAGACATCACCTCACAGCTGAGGAAGTAACCTGAGACACTGTGGGTAGCAAACTTGAAGGTGGTGTATAGTTGGAGTTTTCCTTACAGGGGGGGGAATTGAGAAGAAGACATAGTGACCTCATCCTGTGCCTACTTGTGAAGAGGTGATGTTAGAGCTGTTAATGTGATTATAGGTAACAACTGTAATCCTGGGTTTGTCTCCCCTATTGCGAAGGAGGTAACCTCCTTGGGTCCAAAGTTCTAGATATTCCTGAAGTGATAATCTGAATTGTGTTAAAGTGTAATAATCCTCTTGGGTAAACTGGAAACACCCTAGCCTGGGTGTTCATTCTAGTAGAAAAGGGGGGTGCTTTAGCCGTCTATGAAGAAAGTGTCTCCCAGAGACATTCATTGTAAAAAGACTAAGCACTACTAAACCGGATTCTCCTTATGTCATTGGTTATATGTGGAAAGAACTTATAAAAAATTGTATATTGTATCTAAATGCAAAGCAACTGAGAGGAGAGTGAGAAGTAAACAAAGAGTATTTTTATAAACCAGCTCTTATTTTTACACAAAGATTGGTGTAGTGTCATTTTTGAGTGGAATTGCTTGAAGTTACTGCTGGGTGGTATGCAACCTTCACACATGTGCCTCTATTAGAGATGATCTTACCCTAGGCCAGGCTACCCTAGGTGTCCTGACAACTTTAGGTCCAACATTTTTTTTTTAGTCTTTTTTAGTCTTACTCTTTCTAAGGTAGTCACACTTAGCCATGTAATCCAAAAGAATGTTAACACTTATGGGATCAGGTATGATAGCCCTCCCCTACCCACTTACTACATCAAGGTGCATTCCTCATTCGGTCACCTACTGCTCTCAGCTCCTTCCTCACGATGATAGTGCAATTGCGATTCTCCTATTAACATGACCAGAGAATCTGGATTTCATTAAAGACACGGAGGCTGACATTATGCATTATCCTTTAATAGCAACTCACAGCAGCCGCACTACATCATAAAGGATAAAGTTCTAGAGTTAACAACAGTGAACAAAGGGTGTATCCAGGAGATGATCTGCCTCTTTTAAAAGAATCGCAGCAGGAAAGAACTTCATAACGGAGAGATCCAGGTAGAGCTTGAAGAAACATCATGGAAGAAACTTCAGCAACTTCAGCAACTCAAAGGTCATCCGGTTAAACGGAATTGTCTGAAAGAAAGAAATGATTAAGAATCCAGAGCCTAGAGAGCTAAAGACCTCGTCACATAGGCATAATAATAGTTTAAGAACAATTGAAAGAATCAATAAATTCATAAAATACATATCAAAAGATGTAATAAGATCATAAAAGACATATCAAAAGTTGTAAAAGGGAGAAGGGAGGGATAATGTCAGCCTCCGTGTCTTTAATGAAATCCAGATTCTCTGGTCATGTTAATAGGAGAATCGCAATTTCATTACAAGACCGGAGGCTACATTATGCATGTTCGTAGCCCCGAAGGACAACATCAGACATATGCTCGATAGGCTTGCAATAATGACGAGCAAAGGTGTTAGCATTTGACCAGTCAGCAGCTTTCAGGATATCATCCAACTTACCACCTGACCAGAAGGATTTACTGGCCATAGCTCCTCTAATAGAATGTGTTTGAACTTAGAAAGGTCGATACCAGCAAGGTTCATGGTAGACTTCACCCATCTAGCTATGGAGGTGGATGAAACAGGTTTAAAAGGTTTCACAAAAGAAACTAAAAGTTGATTTGCATCATTAGGGCGTAGGAGAGACATCCTAGCATCATACTCTTTCATACAGGCAACCACACAAAGTTTAGGGAAACTGTCAAAACGAGGATAAAAGATAAAATCTGACATGGTTTTAGTTCTTCTTAGTAATTCAAACTTGACACCAAAAACATCATAACATCTATTTGAAATGTCTAAGCTTCTAATGTCAGAAACTCTCCTACAGGAGACTAAACATAAGAGAGTGGCGAGTTTGAAGGAGAGAAACTTTCTATTAAGGGAAGAATTATCTGGCCAATAACAAAAAAGGTCTAAAATACACTTGACATCCCAAAGGGTCTGATATTTAGGTCTAGGGGGTCTTCTTAGCCTTATACTCTTGAGGACTCTACAAATGATAGGATTTTTACCTACCGATTTACCGTTGATAGGGGAATGGCCCGCGGAGATTGCGGATCTAAAGCAATTAATAGAGCGATAGGATAGGCCTCTGTCAAATTGTTCGTCCAGAAAATTTACAATATTGACGACAGGAGCCTCCACGGGATCCAGACTCCTTTCCAGGCACCAATGAAACCATTTTTTCCAAATGTTGTTATATCTAAGGTGTGTTCCGGGTGCCCAAGATTCTCCGAGAAGAGAGAGAGCTGTCGACGAAAGTCCAGACAACTCGTTAGATTGCCTGACACTTTCCAGGCAAGAAGGTTCAAACTCCCCTCGAGAATAAGATGATGATCTTGCCCGTCTGCGTTTGAGACCAGGCCTGGAGACGCTGGGATCAGAAAGGGAATGTCGCAAGCTAGTTCCAGGGCTGTCGGGAACCAAGCTTGGGAGGTCCAAAAAGGAGTTATTAGGATCAAAATGCATTGTTCCGATCTGACTTTCTGAAGGACCCTCTGAATCATGGCGAAAGGAGGGAAGGCATAACCCAGGAAATGAGACCAAGGTTGGAGAAAGGCGTTCACAGCAAGAGCGCCCGGGTCTGGCATCCAACTGAAGTAGTTGGGAAGTTGGAAGGTAAGCCTGCTGGCAAACAAGTCCACGTCTATGGGACCCCAAAGGTGGAAGAGGGTATTGAAGACGTTCACATCGAGTTTCCAGTCTGAGAAGTCTAGAAGGAATCTTGAATTCTAATCTGCAGAAATGTTCGATTTCCCGGGAAGATATACCGCCCTGAGGGAAATTTTGTGTTCCAGACAGAACATCCAAAGTTTCCTGGCAAGATTGGAGAGGTCTGCAGATCTCGTCCCTCCAAGGCGATTGATATAGGCCACAGCGGAAATGTTGTCCATTTTCAGAACAACAGACCTCCCTTGAATGGAGTGTTTGAAGCTCATAAGAGCGTGTAAACCAGCTGTCAATTCCAGAAAATGTATGTGTTGAATAGACTCCGACAGGTTCCAAACCCCACCGGTGTTCTGGTCTTCCAAACGTGCACCCCAGCCATGAAGACTGGCATCTGATTCTAGGACAAAATCCGGGGATGAGCCAAAGATAGCTTTGCCGTTCCAGGCGTCTAAGTTCTCCAGCCACCAAAAGAGCTCTGCTCTGGCATCTGGGTCCAGAGAGACAAGATCCCCATACCATAGACCTGAATTGAGGGCTTTCCTCTTTATTCTCTGAAGCGCGCGGTAGTTCAGAGGGCCGGGGAAAATAGCCTGGATGGAAGAAGAAAGAAGCCCAAGAAGTCTGGCTAGTTCGCGGAGAGTTAAAGACTCTTGTTTCAAGACGGACCTCATCTCCTTCCGGATCTTGGCAATCTTCTTGGCAGGAAGAAGGAGAAGGCATTTCAGGGTGTCTAGGGTGAAACCAAGGAATTCTATAATTCTGCAGGGAGAGAGAATGGACTTCTCTCTGTTGATGATGAATCCTAGGCTCTCTATTAAGTTCACTGAAGTTTCTAGATCTCTTAGGAGGTCTGAATGGGATTGGGACATGATAAGAATATCGTCCAGGTAAATGATGAGGCGGATACCTCTCTCCCTTAGAATTGTAACGACACACTTCATGATCTTGGTAAAACACCAAGGGGCAGAAGAGAGGCCGAAGGGAAGAGCTTGGAACTGGTAAAGACGTTCTTTCCAAGCAAATTGAAGGAAAGCTTGATGTTCTTTGTACATAGGGATGGTGAAGTAGGCATCCTTCAGGTCCAACTTGACCATCCAATCTCCTTCGAGAAGGAGGTCCCTCAGGAGGTGGATACCCTCCATTTTGAAATGACGATAAACCAGGAATTTGTTGACTTCTCGAAGGTTTATTACGGGTCTCCACCCCTTGTCCTTTTTCTGAACAAGAAACAGTGTGCTTATGAATCTTGCATCGGACCAGGGAACCTCCAGTATTGCGCCCTTTTTGAGCATAGAAATAATTTCTTCCTCCACGATCTTTTCTTGATCTTCTGAAAGGACAAAGGGTTGGGGTACGCGTGATTGGAGGGGGAACTGTAAAAAGTCTATCTTGAAGCCCATGACGGTTTCTAGAACCCATGGATCTTGGGTGATTGAATCCCAAACATGATAAAACTGTTTTAGCCTGCCCCCTACTATGGGAGGGAAAGAAGAAGAAGGAGTAGTACTTACTTGTAGAATTGGAGGTGTTGGGAGTACCACGACCTCTCGAACCATGGTTTCTTGGACCCCTTCCTCTTTGGGGGAAGAAGGGTTGTCTAGGGGGGTAGAAGCTCCTTCCTGTTCCTCTGAAGGACGAATAGGGTCGTTGGTTGCCTCGGCTGGAAGAGCGACCCCTTCTACCGGCCTGACCAAAAAGGTTGGTGTTGAATACCCGTCTTAGGTTATTTTGAGCCCTATCAGGAGCAGTAAAGGTGGACACATATTTACCAATTTCCTTGATAATATCTTCTCCGAAAAGGAGGCCCTTAGGGTTTTGAGAGGGTTCTCTCTCTGCAATGTCTCCTAATTTGGGGTTAATTTTATTTAAAATGGATCTCCTCCTTTCAACATTTAAACTGGAATTAGCGTTGCCAAGTAGAACAACGGCTCTTTGGCTCCACCCTCGAATGAGATTGACGTCCAAGGGGGTAGAAGAGAGGTGGGACTGTTCCGCCATGTCTAAGATTCTAACAAGTGGACCTAAGACATCCAAAAGTCGGTCTTGGCAGCCCTTAAGAGCTCTTTCCAGGCCCTTTCTAGGGTCTCTACCTAATTTAAATAGGAATTTGATAAGGTCTGGATCTAAGTTTGGAGTCTGGCAGACCTTCCCGTCAATACTAGGTCTTGGAGATTCAGATCTCATTATGTTTCTAGCATCTCTATCTAGAAGGTTCCTTAGCCAACGTGTGACGAAGTGGGAAACATGCTCTTGTGGAAACCACTTCGAGCTATTGGGGCGAGAGATATTTAGGGGGGAAAACATCTCTTCCCCTATAGGGTTAAGGATGGTATTTTTAGAGGCGGGTTCCGAATCAGGTTGAGAATTAAATTCGTGTTGGACGTCATCTAGGTCAAAGACGAATTAGTCTGAGGGATCTCTGGAGGAGTCGCCATCAAAGGAGGAGGAAGAGGAGTCAAAACCAATATTCTTTTTTTGGTTAGCACTACTGCAAAGCGTGCCGCGAGGGACACCGTTCATATTTGTGTCGCCATGGACACCGATCAGGGGAGTGTCCCGAGGGACATCAGGTTCAAGTGAGGCGCAATGGCCTCCCATCCAAAGTGAGGTGCTAGGACCTCCCGTACTGTGAGAGGCGCTAGGGCCTGTAGTGCATTCAAGATGTTTTGTCTTTTTGGACCTCTTAGCGTGAATAGAGGGGAGGTCTTGTGAATCAGTGGATCTCTTAGAGGACATGACCTCCTTCAGGGACGACATCATACAGGATTTAATCTCCTGTTGAAGGAATTTCTTAAGAGAATTACCAATAGGTGCAGGAGAGCTTGCGGTAGCGTCATCCGAATCCATGTCGGACATGGTGTATAAAAGATCCTAGGGGGTATTAAACGATTTAAAACGAGGGGCTGAAACAGCGTTAAAATAAAGGTGAAGTACTAAGAAAGCACTCCTCACTGTTCTCTTTTCTTTTTTTTTTATATTAAGTTTGACTAATCTAAGAGCTCCTCTCCCCCCCTTTTTTTTTTTTAAATATATAATAATTTCCAGCAAAGTGTAGGGTCAAAGAATTAATACAGTTCGCTAGTCTAGTGAAAGCTAATGTCCAAGTATATATACTTTCTTAGCCTGTAAACTAAGAAAAGACAAGAACATCTAGTTAATATTTTCAGTTGTAAAGGCTAAATCGGGGATCGTTTTAGGGCTAAAGAGCAAGGCAAGGTGTCTCCGGCGGCTGAGGCAGAGCAACCGTTCACACGTTAAAAACGAACGCTCGAGCCCAGCCGCCGGAGAAAAGGAAAGTCGCTAAGGAAAGGAGGCACGCAACGCGGGCGTTGCCAACGTTCCTTCCTCTAATCGCAAGCGCACCTCCGTGACCGAAACGGAGATTTAAGGCGAAGGGCAGAATTTGGAAACGGAGCTGCATGAGAGGTGATTTAAGGGGGAAAGCCGAAAATATCGGTTAACATGGCAGCGCGGTCGCGCGCTTGGCAGGGGTAAAGGGGGGGGGACAACCATAAATTGGAAGTCCATTGGGAGAGGGGGGTGGGATGGGGGAAACCAGCGCCACCCAGGGAAAGAGGACAATGTTTTAAAACATGGTAAGAGACAAGTCTTAAAATTCGACAAAAGGGCTATAAACAGCGCTAGCAAACAGTAAGAAAATGGTAGAAAAACACAAGAGAATGTTTTAAATTACCAAGAAAAAACACAGTTTAAGCTTTAAACCTAAAATAAGGTTGAAAGTAAGGAGAAGTAAGAAGTAGTGACTTATCTGCTGGCGAGCCGCTTTTAAAAGAGGCAGATCATCTCCTGGATACACCCTTTGTTCACTGTTGTTAACTCTAGAACTTTATCCTTTATGATGTAGTGCGGCTGCTGTGAGTTGCTATTAAAGGATAATGCATAATGTAGCCTCCGGTCTTGTAATGCAATTTACAATACAACTTGTGTACTTATTAGATCATAGGGGTCACTTAATGATCTGCCTAATAGATATTAATTTGACAGAGTGCAAGGGGCGACTCCCTATGATTGGCTATATAGGGCTAAAGGCAAGCAAGGCTACAGCAAAAATATATATATTTTTTTTAATCAGCCAGCATCCGTTAAAAGCACATGTGCAGGGCCAGACTGGCCATAAGGGCATCTGGCATTTCCCCAGTAAGCTGGAGGCCAGGGGGGTGATTTTCACTTAAGGGGGCCGATTTTCACCTTTCAGCTGCCCTCACTGTAGGCTTGAATGGGAATCATTAATTCCAACAGTGCAGTGCAATGAAAATACAAGCCTAAATGCCGCTGAACAGAGCTGCCTGAAACTGACTATGCAGGGAGGGGCAGGGCCAGACTAGGAACCCAAACCGGCCCTGCCAAACTGCTCAGGTGGCACCCCTTGGGGTGAGGAGGGGTGCAGCCGAGCAGTTTGCGAGGGCCGGCTTCGGCCGATTTTGTTACAGGGGGCCAATATTTCTGACCACCGGTAACAAAAACGGCCCCAAGGGGCCCATAACCGGCCCCCACCCTAGTGGCCCACCAGGGAAACGCCTGGTGCCCGCTACAGCCAGTCCAGCCATGGTGAGGGGGGCTGGTCCGACAAAATTTGCCAGGGTTGCTTTTGGCCGGCACTGCACATGTGCTGCTTTTACAAAAAAAATGAGTCTGGCTTGGGAAGACATCGGGGATGGGCAGTGGCCCTCTGGAAAGAGAGGGTGAATTTTGTGTTTCGTGACCACAAAAGGGATATTTACATTCGGCCCAAACCGCTTCGAAAAACGTCCAGCCTACACAGGATGAAACCGGGACAAGCATCATGACACCTTTGTGAACTCATGTGCTTTTCCAGCTCCGTTATAAACGCCATCAGGAAGATAATTCGTTCTGTGCACTAAACCAGGATAATTTCCTGAACAGCTTTGAATGCATAGGTCTGGATTCTCGCCAACTGGAACCACTATTGAAGCCAGAATGTCAAGCAGGTGGAACTCATAATAAGGCAGTCTGTGAAGCATTCAGGGACCATGCCAGGCGCATTGAATGCTATAAAAATGTCAAGGTGTCTTGGCTGAGTTATTGTTGATGGTCATCCAACCAGAGATGCCAGCAACTTAGTAGTGTGCCTTATTTATGTTGGTCTAAGAGTCTGTTCTCCAGTGTGAATGTGAGCTGTAATATTCATACAAAAGCCCTGGCTTACTCTTCGATTACCATATATGGTATTGGCAGGGCAATAGAGGTTGCTGCTGCCCAATCAACTACAGAAAATCTAATATAGCATTTCTCTTCCTTAATGTACGACAGTCTCTAGAGTGTTGGTTTGTGACTGCTCTTCTTAATGCCAAAAAGTCTCTTGATAGATGTAATTAAGCGTTTCTCTCGGAGGCAATGGATAAGTACAAAGGTTCCTCACTTACGAGGCCCTAGAGGAAATTTTGCGCGCAAAATGCCACAGAATATTTACAAGGCCACGCAAAGCCACTTTATGTGGCTTTTCATGGCCTTGTAAATATCTGCCCCTTTAAAGCAGAACACTTTGAAAGTGGCGTTCCATGGGTGTTGCTGTAGGTGTTGTCAAGCAACACCCATGGAATCTAAAGCATTCCCAGATTTACAAGGAATGCGTAAGAATCCTAGTGGTGCGACAAGAAGAAATACTTTTCACTACTCATTTTTTCCTCTTTCCTTCTGTTCTGCATTCTGTGGCACGCATAGAAAGAGGAAAATAACATCAATAAAAAATCAACCAGCGACATAGGCACTATTGCAACATGACGCAAGGGTGTCTGTTGGCGCATGGCTGCTGTTTGTGCGCCGGCGCAGGGGAGAAGGACAAGAATGCTCCATATCTTGTAGATACAGCGCACTCCTGTCCTTTTCTTTGACGCACGGCAGTGCAGCAGGAAGGCCTGCTAAGCTGCCTTGCAGCAAAAGTTTGTAAATCAGGCCCAAAGTTTCAGACTGTTTGTGCTGCTCGAACACATTACTGTGACCATTGGCAGTAACACATTCATCACTTAGAGAGTTGTACAAGGGAAGCCCACTGTGGACCGCATTGTTCCTGCAATATACTTCAAGCCATTCATTTATGGTAACATTATGCCTTATCATACCAGCAGAAGTCTGTTTAAAATCATTACATGTGTTGGTGATAGTGCTACCAACACAGCTGACCCTATGTGCTCTATTCCTAGAAGGGAGAAAAGAACAGTCAAATGTATGACATGGTCTGGTCATCAACGAAAGCCCACCAAAAAAACCAGATGACATTTTAACCTCCCTTCGCCTGTAGACAGAGGACAGATACACAGGTGCAAAACTTCATTTCGACTCAGAAAAAGTTTGCACTGTAAGTTCCAAGCCACTACTGAAAAAAATCAAATCAATGAAACATATTTTAAACTACTTCTATCCCTGAAAGGTGAAGTAAAAGTCATTCAAATCGTGAGGTTGCTTTTGATCTTTTACTCATCATCGCCAGTTGTGGGCCTCATTACAAGGTCCCTGGAGATTGACCTTTTAAATCACCATTCCCCCAAACTACCAGTACCAGCTGAATTGGTGGCTCGGAGTCCCTTAGAATTGAGGAATTACCAGGGGATAGTAATTGAACACACTTGATTCTTCTAATTATGCCCCGTTTTCCCAAAATGTTGTCCTGATAAAACCTCTAAAGGAAACAGAGCAAATCATAGGAGTTGCACGGATCTCGGAATTTCGACGTGGCTGGTAACTCCTGTTAATGCCCCTTTAAAAATAAAAGGCCACTCAAAATGAGGGCTTTTTATATTCAGCCACATTTCTGGCAAGAAACTGTAACAAAACATCATAGCAACTGTTTGGGCAGCAAAGAAGAATCGGTGTGTTGTTTCTAGCAGGTATGGCTGTTTAGTATTACCTGATTTCAGATGGTATTATTGGTCTGCCTTGAGATGAAGAATGGTACAGTTTATGAATTCAGAATTCACTGGCTTCATCTCAGGTAGCACATCATTGCTGTTGCATGACTACTAGCTAAAATAAGATAATCTGTTTACGATCAATCACCCAATATAAGAAATTAGATTACTAATTGGGGTGGGTGACTACCCACCTCAAGGAATCATCATAACTCTTGTTAGGAGGAACCCTAAAATGTAATGCACTAAATTAACCTGGGCTTACCCCCAAAGGCTATGGCACGGGGCAAAAAAGTGTAACTTAGGGCAATATGTAAAGTACTTATGCAGTACAAAAACAATAATAAAGTCAAAATAAAGAACAATAAAAATCCCAAACTGAATTAAAAAAGTGTAATATTTAACTAACAAAATGACAAAAATCCAATGAGAGAATCTAGAGATAGGAATTTTTAATATTGTAAGTGGGAACACGGTGCAGATCATAGTAAATGGTTGTGGTAGACTGGGACCTAAGCATAAATTGACGCTGCCCACAATAGACATTGGTTGGATACACCAACCAGGCTTGTCCTTCTGATTTGATCCTTTAAATCCCAATCCACCACAGGTGAGCACTTTTAAAGCCCCCCAGAACCTTAGGGAGGCACGTGGAGATTCATAAGGTGTCAGGCAGAGGCCAACTGTAAGGTCCAGCCCAGGTCCTGTTGTCACTGGTCAGCTGGGTACTTTCAGGAAAAGGCATTTTGCAGCTTGTTATGGCCCTGTAGCTTACACAGGAGGAGAGCCAACTAACCATTGGAGTCGTCATTTTTGTTCTGGGTACAAGAGAGAGCAGGTCCAGTCCTTCAGGTCTCTTTACAGGTCACAGATAGCAGGTCCAGTCCTCTTCTGTTCTACCTCAGGTCCAGCAGTGTACTGAAGTGGGTGCTTGGAAATGCCACATTTATGCTTGGTACTTGCTACGGGGTCGGAATGACTCCTATGCATGCCCTAACCAATGAGGTAAAAGTTCCAGAGGTCAACCCTACCCACTTTGGGCATTTTCAAAATGACAAAAGTCTTCCTCCACACTAAACTTGAACTCTTTCGGCTGGGGGGTGTTTGGTGAGTGTACAATGGTAATCCCAGTGTCCTGCCACATCCAACAATAAAATCCAGTTTAGGAGAGCCGCTGTACCCACAACATACCCAGAGGCAGAAGTCTGGTTGAACAAAAAGGGGATGCCTCAGCAACCCAAAGGGGGATATACAAGAATTATCTTAGTATCCTGTTCTCCTTTCAAGTACACCCACGTGTTCTATGTAGCTCAGCAGACCTGTCAAGCAATATTTGACAGTGTGCTGTCAAAATGACACACACGAACCCCCCTAGCATAGTTTGTTGAGCTCATGAGTCATCTCTGCCCATTCAGGTCAGTCAATTGTTTGCTTCTGGGAGGCATTTCACACCTTTTTCACATCTATTCAAATGCTAATCACTGGCTGGGAGAAGCCGTAAAGCAAATGCAAATTAGCCTCCAGGAAATTCAGGAGAGAAAAAGGTAACTTTCTAAGTGTTACTTTTCCTTAATATTTATTATTAATGTGACTTCATCATTGAATTGGATTTTTAATAACAATTCAAAATAGCTGTTTAATTATTTTTCTACCCAGTCCCATCTCAAAATACAATATTAGTATATTAATATTTAACCTGTTACTCTGGTTTTCTCTAGGGCCAGCCAGGCTCCCTGCAGTGAAATTAGTTTTAGGATGCTAGTCACTGTAAGAACATGTCAACTTTGTATTTCTGCATTTCCTACTTTTAAATACCATGCACCTTATTTTGTGGGTTTCAAGGCCTACATAGAGGCGACCTAATAATATTTGAAGAGGCAGTGGATGCTGCACGGATCGAGGGTGGAGGAGGGGGGTTGAGGGGTTTAAAATTAAGAAAACAAAAACTTACCTGATTGTCGGTCTTTCCTCCGCTGTCCGTCCGTCGTCTCTCCAGGCCGGAACAGGGATCCAGGAAGCATCCGACTCCCAGGCTCCCCACAGCCAATCACAACGCTGCAATGCAGCATTGTGATTGGTCTGAGTGCCGTGGTTCGGCGCTCAGCCAGGGAGTGGGGGCCTAGGCATGTTCTCCATGCCGGCTGTAATGCAGCCTGCATGAAGAAAATGCAAAGTGTGCATGCCTGTTTGGCAGGCCCGAGAGGGCCGGCCAAACATTCATGTGCACTTAGGGGGTGCAATCCATTTCTTCTCCTGTCCTGCTCTGTAAGCAGAGCAGACCTGCCCGCCCGCAAAGCTGCCACAGCAGGGAAACATAAATGATAATAGCAACAAATTATTATTATTTTATGTCTCCTTTACTTCACTGCTGCAAAGCAGTGCGGCGACGCCACTGTGAAGAGAAGGTTTTGACCTATTAGACAGGCTTGATTTGTCAAGCCAAATTTCAGTTTTTTCTCTGCTACAGTCGACTAGAATAGTGGACCTGAAGCTTTTTAGCAGTGCCACTATGGTGGATGCCCCAATAGATGCTAAAGTCCACTAGGGTCATTTAACTTCCAGGCCCTTGGTGCATGTTGTGCCTTATGCTACAGACTTATAGGCAAGTTAAATGTACCAATTTGACTATGTTTAAAGGGGACGCACCAGAACTTTGCTGCTGGGGACAGAATAAAGTGCGCATAGATCTAAATCCAGCAAATGTGTAGAGTTCAACAAAAGTAAAAAAAATCTGGGGTGACCATGCAGAAAAGGCAGATTCATACACCCAAGGTTCTTTAATATGGATGGACTTAACATGGGTGCCACTATTATTAAAGTCCAGGTGGACATCTGTGGGGAGTTTGCCATTCTACTACTGGCTTACAAGTGTGCATCACTGTGGGATAACCTAATTTTCAGGAACCTCATTTAGAATGAAATTAGAGAGTTCTAGCAAAAGTATGGCATCTTACTGCGGCAGTTACTCCAGTTCAATTGCATATCTTCTTTTGAAGATCTTCATTTCCAGTGTAGTATTCCTCTCGTACAAGCCTTTCACTACCTGCAACGTAGAAGTTTCCTATCTGATCACTTCCCAGGAAGTAAACTGTGCTGACTTTCAGAACAAGACTGGCCAATAATAACATTTTATGCATTAGAACATTTCAAATGATAAATGATAGCCCACTGAGAAATTGAACATTCAGGTGTTGGCTACACAGGGATATGGAGAGTCGTAGCTGGAGGTACCTAAAAATTGGCGCGTGTGGCGGTCATATATCTCTTGTAGGTGACTGAAGGAGTATAGGTGTACATCAAACATGACGTCCCCACGCCTTGTGATGCCTATGTTATCCCAAGCTCAAAATCCCTGCAAGACACTAACTTCTCAGAGCGGCAGTCCACACCAAACTGGGGTTGCTGTCAATATTTTGCCAGCCCAAACGACGATGTAAAGTGTCTTCCGCTTATGGCTGAGGGATGGTGGGGCTCTATCTTGACTTTGTAGAGTTTGTGTTTTGAGCTTGTGGTGCCCGTGGCGTCTCCCTCCATTGCATATGCTGGTTCAGTTTTAATTTGCTTTTCAATTTTCAATGAATTTTTTTTAAATTTTATTTTATTAAATGTAATAAATAATAGTAAATAAATATAAATAAATAAAGTACAAATAAATGTAAATACAATAAGAACAAATACCTTTTAATTGAATCAATTTTCGTTTTAAAATTCTAATCTTCAATTACATTGAAGTAAGGGCGATTTGTTCTTTTTGGGAGGGTTTCAATTAGATCTGGGTGAAATTCACTCAAAATATCCAAAAATGACTCAAAACTACCAGAAATATGTAATTCCGTGGCATTTAAAAAAAAAAAGTAATAGTAAAAAAAGCATGGAATTGCATGTGAAGCAAACAGTAGCTGCTGGCGTTTTGTTAATTTATTTTGTTTCTGTGCTCTTGAAATAGTATTTTTACACAAACTACATCTCAATTACATGATATGGTGTATTGGCGTAATATCGTGTTACCTACATAACAAAAGTGGTGGGAAAATGCTGGAAAGTATGTGAGATTTCACTGGCGTAAATAACATTTTCTGTCATTGCCAAACGTATTGAACTTAGTGTAATTAGGGAATATTTAATTGCTTGCATTACAGTTTTATTATAGATTGTTTAAATGTTTGTACAAGTTACTTGCAAGCTAAAAATAAAGAAAGAAAGGAAGATAGAAAGAAAGAAAGAAAAAGAAACAAACAAACAAACAAACAAAGAAAGAAAGAAAGAAAGAAAGAAAGAAAGAATGAGGAGTTGCTAGACTATATGTACTTTACATCGAAAACACAGTGAAGAATGTATAAATGGCAACTGTGAAACATCTCAATGACCTAGACATGGGAAAGCTCGCCCACTCCAGTCAATCTGTTTGCCAAGTGTCCCTTGATTATGACTATTTGGTGAGCCGTGTCTTCTGAGATGCCTGACACTTTCAATGTTCCTTAGTGCCCGACTTCGGAAATAGTACTAGTTGACAGTGTTACTTGGGTGGGTGGCTAGAGTGGGTGTCTTTATTACTGCATGGTGATTGGCTGATCGCAAGGGTCGACCTGATCAAATCCTCTGCTTTCAATAAGTGGCCATAAGAGTGGCTGGACCCTTACACATTTGAGAAATTAGTGTCTATGCTGGTGTCCAAACGATTTAATTAGAAGTGGCATTTATTGATTTGTGCAAATAAATTAATGAGTAAGACAGCATAAAGCCTTGTGTCGATCATGTCACTGCTAATATATCTGATAACTGGAGCAGGGGCAGAGCTTGGTCAGTAAGACTGGAGGTGGGGGGGGGGGGGGTGAGCATCCGGTTTCCCGATCATCACCCTGGCATATAATGGTAAAATACATTACAAGACAAGCAGCAGGGCGCATGAGAGGGGCTCAAGAGGCAGTGGGAAGGGAGAGGAATACGGATTAATGGGAGTACTAAATGAGAGAAAAAATATTTTGTAAAATAAACATTTTTAGGGCTTTCAAAACCGAGATGAGAGTGTGTGTGTGCGTTTTTGTCAGAGCGTGTATGCAAAAATCACACTTGAAATCCGACAGTCACCTCACCATACCGGACTGAAAGCACCTGTACCCAACTATTCACCCGAAAATGCATTTATTTGGGGGACAGGGGGGGTGTAATAACCCATACACCCTTCCTGAAGCAATGCCGCTGAACTGGAGCTTTCAAGTCATCTGGTGTTTGAAGGCTAATCTGCTTAAATTACATGATCTGTGCGTTCTGTGAGCTGTTGTTATTGGCATTGTTTTTGGTGTCTGCCATATAACACAAAAAAGGAATTTTGATACTTCAGCATCTAATTAGGTTGTGCGGGGATTCAGCAATATAACTAGTAGTGCAGGCCCTCTGCTACAGTGGCATCCCTCAAGAAAACTGGATACTGGAGGGAAGGGTGGGGAGGCAAGAAGAGAGCAAGGGTGGTTAATTCATGTATTCACCCTGGAGTCGGTCAATAATGTTAGTTATTGCCCATACCTTCATTATGCATCCTCGATTGGGGGTTTGGGTTCTGGCCAACAACTAGCGTTTTTTACTGCTTCTATGGTCAGAATAGTTACAGTATTGCCAAGGTCATGAGTAGTTATTTGAATGACCTTTAAACGGAGGCGTGGTGCCCACTACGAGTTGTTATGTGATACTTTTCTAAGTTGATCTTTGTTATCTAATGGGGCCTCCACTCAGGACCATGTGACATGCATGTTACACACAGATATCCGCAGCGTGTCTGCAACCTGCTTAGCTGACGTTCATCAGTGGGATAGGCAGATGTACAATACCATCTTTGTATTTTCCTTTTTTTTTACTTCCGTGTAAACATTATTGCTCCTCGGCCTACAACATATCGAGTTCTTTCTGGCAGCAGCCTGGCCACAAGAACCTTTTTGTCCTCCATCAGGGTGTTTCCCGTTGGTTTCGCTTGTGGTGTTTGGAGAGAAGTCAGAAATTCATATTGGTCTCCTGAAGTTTATCGGCTGGAGAGGAAGAAAACCAGGTATTATTATTTAAGCATACTTTAGTGGGTGCTTGAGGGAGAAAGGATTGGTTTCCAGTGGGCACCACGCCACCGCAGGTCTGGGAGGCAGACTGGACTCCAGGGCCACCATGTGCCCAAGAACCGCCCAGCTTCCTTCTCGCCTCAGGGTCACTGGTGTGATTTAAAACATGCATTGGCAAAGCTGATAGATCTCTCCGATTCAAGAGCTATGTGTTTTAGCCACATTTTACACCGGTGTGGCCACCAGTTAATGTCATAGAGGAGAGGTGCATGCAGTGGCATAGACTGTAGTGGCATAGAGTGGAGTAGAGTGTTGTAAAGTGAAGTGGTGTAGAGTGTTGTGTAGTGTAATGGAGTGGAATAGAGTGGATGGTTGTGGAGTGGAGTGGTGTAGAGTAGTGTAGAGTGGAGGGGCATACGTGTCATGGAGTGGGTGGCGTGAAGTGGTGTGGTGGAGTAGTGTGTAATACAGTAGAGTTTAGTGGAGTAGAGTGGAGTGGAGAGACATAGAGTGGAGTAAATTGACATTGAGTGTTGTAGAGTGGGATGGCATAGAGTGGAGTAAAGTGTTGTAATGTGGAGGGTCATAGAGACGAGGTGGGCTCTATGGAATGAACCCACAAAAAAGCCTCCAGTGACTCTTACTCTCAACCCTGCAGACAAACATCTTCGATTGGCTTGGTGCTTGCATTATACTTCCATGCATGGAGTCCTGCGAGGAGGTAATGGAAAGTTGGCCACCCTAGCTTCACATATCTCCAGGGCTGTGAGGGCTGTACCACCATCAATATATTCTACAGATTTTGCACAGATTATCAAAAGAAAAGTGACTGCCCGGGGTTACTATGTAATTATCAGTCAATAACGGACCCTCTCCAAACTAACCCAGAGGAGACTAAGACCGTAAAATAGTTCCAAAAGGGCCTTGGTAATATATAAACCTATCACCATGTGGAATAATTACACGTTCATTTGTCAAACCGTATTTTTAGTAGCACCTTGTAAAGCTTTTATTTTCTAAATGCCCGAGTCTTCTGAAAACAGAAAGGAACACAAGCCGAGGTGCCGATATGCTGTGCTGCAAAGGTAATGCAGCTTGCCAAGCGTTATGGATAAAATTGTACCATGGGAAGTGTTCCCTACTGTCATAGCGCCTCAACAAAAACTTCTGGTCGATTTGCACTATCTATAATACTGTTCAACAGTTAGTGGGCTGCCAGCAGGATATTAACCTGAGGCTAGAGAAATAGAGTTGCCACCCCCGGGCCAACCTGCCGGCCCACTCACTCAGAGAGGCGCTCGACTTGATGTGTGAAATATTTAAGCATTGAGGCCCCACGGCCTGTTATGGAGTGTAAACTTCATTACAGCTGTGCCAATTAGGAAACGATCCCCATAAGGAAGTAGGACCGTAATTTTAAATAAGGCTTCACTCACCCCTTCCGTGCTCAGGACCCACCAGCCTGACACCTCACGTCACGTGCAGTTTACACTGCGCATGAACCTTCCATTCAGCCCTGCTCCTCCCTGAGGTCAAAGACCACAAAGCTGTGTGCGTGCGCTGCGCAGGGCCAGCGCACCACGCAGCATTTAATTTATTTGAGGACACTGTCTGGAGCGCATTCATTTTAAACTAAGTCCCAGCATGGTGTGTGGATCATGCTGTTTGCGCTGAGGCCCCCCCCTGGAGTTCGAGGCCCCCCCGCAACACGGGGGCTGCGGGGGCGTGTGTTACGCCCCTGCATAGAGTGGAATAGAGTGCTGTGGAGCGGCATAGAGTGGAGTAGCATAGAGTGTCGTAGAGTGGAGTGTTGTAGAGTAGAGTGTTGTAGAGTAGAGTGTCGTAGAGTAGAGTGTCGTAGAGTAGAGTGCCATTAGGTGGAGGGTCGTAGAGTGGAGAGTCATGGAGTCAAGTAGAGTGGAGTAAAGTGGTGTAGAATTGAGTGGCTTAGAGTTGAATGAAGTGGAGTAGAGAAGTATAGTGTGGAGTTGTGTACAGTGGAGTAACATGGCGTAGGCCAGAGTAAAGTAGAGTAGGGTGTTGTGGAGTATAGTGGAATAGATTGGTGTGGAGTGGAGTTATAGAGTTATAGAGTGGAGTGTTGTAGAATGGAATGTCATAGAGCAGAATGCAATAGAGTGGAGGGGTGTTGAGTGAAGGGTCACAGAGTGTTGTAGAGTGTTGTGGGCTAGAGTGGCGTAGAGTGGAGCGGCATAAAGCGCCATGGAGTGTTGTAGAGTGGAGTGGAGTGACATGGAGTGGAGTAGAGTGTTGTAGAGTGTAGAGGCATTAGGTAGAGGTGCTTCGAGTGGAGGGGAATAGAGTAGAGGGGCACAGAGTAAAATGGAGGAAAAAGGTTTAAATGGAGTGGCGTATAGTGGAGTAGAGTGTCCAGTGGCGGCTCTTCCGCCAAGGCAGAGGAGCGCCACCCAATTGCACTTTTAGCAGTGGAAAAAGGAAAAATAAAATGATAATAACACTACGTTACCATTGTTTTATTTTTCTGTTGTCAGACAGGTTTGAGGGGTGGGGCGGGGCTTGACTGTCATCATAGCCAGCAGGGAAGGAGTAGTTGGGACACTTAAGTGTGCGCTACAGTTTGGCCGGCCGTCTTGAGCTGGCCAAACATTCATGCACACTTTGCATGTTCTCCACCAGGCTGTGTCTGGGTGGAGAACATGCCCAGTCTCTCAGTCCCTGTTTGAGCGCTGAACCACAGTGCTCAGAAAAATCACAATGCTGCATTGTGTGTGCTTCCTGCTTCAAGCAGGAACATAGGAGGACGGAGATGAGGTGAGGCGGCCGCCGGTAGCAAGGTAAGTAACTTTTAAATGTATTTTTCTATCCTCCCCATCCTGCCCTGACTCACCTGTGCTACTCGGTGGCCGCTGCCACTGAGAGTGTCGTAGAGTAGAGTAGAGTATTGTAGAGTGTCATAGAGTGGAGTGCCATAGGGTGCAGTGTCATAGAGTGGAGTGTCGGAGAGTAGAGTGTTGTTGAGTGTCATAGAGTGGCATGTTGTGGAATGGCAAAGAGTGGCGCAGAGTGGCGTAGAGTGGCATAGAGTATCGCAGAATGGCGTTGAGTAGAGTGGAGTGGCGTAGAGTGACATAGAGTGAAGTGGCGTAGAGTGGAGTAGAATGTCATAGAGTGAAGTTGCGTAGAGTGGAATAGAGTAGAGTGTCGTACAGTGGTAGACTAATGTGCCATTGAGTGGAGTGTCATAGAGTGGAGTAGCATAGAGTGAAGTGGTGTAGAGTGGAGTGGCATAGAATGGAGTAGAGTAGAGCTGCATAGAGTGGAGTATAGTGCCATAGAGAGGAGTAGAGTATAGTGGCGCAGAGTGGAATAGAGTGGTATAGAGTGGAGTGTGTAGAGTGCCATGGAGCAGTGTAGAGTGGCATAGCCTGGAGTGGCATAAAGTGTCCTAGAGTGGCATAGAGTGGAGTGGCGGAGAGTGGAGTATGAATGGTGTGGTATTGCACTGCCATTACAGACAACACATTTTCAATTGAAATGACCCTTACATTTGAACAGACATACAGTTTTACTGATAAAACTATACTATATGTGCTCAAATGATAATATGTGGAAATGCCATTGCCTAATGTATTGATTTATTTTGATTGTTTTAAAATATTTGTTTTCAGCACTCTTCAAAAATACAAACACATTTGCTTTGTTTGTGCTTTCCTAGTTCTGATATATTCTGAAATATTTGCTCAGTTGATTTACACACATTTAAATTTTGTTGTATACTAGAAAAAAAGAATTTCCTTCCACACCCCTGATTGGCAGATAAATCATCTTACTTTGAAGTCAGAGAAAGAAATTCGACCTCTGTTTTTGAATGCACAACAAAAATGACAAGATAAGAACAAGATTTATAGGCCTTTTTACAGAAAGTGAACAGTCAATAAACAGGCTATGTTACACGAGAGGGACAAAGACATGCTGGACAGCCTAAAACAAATATAGCCAACAAAAAGAAAGTAAGTAAATGTGAGTTACAAACCACAAAGTCAATGGTAAGCAATAGGCAAAATGTATTCTTTGATAAGCTTTCAGAATGCCCCAAGAAGCCTTTAGCAACCAGACAGCTGAGCTGTTTTTTAGGCTTCAACTTAAACAAGAATAAAGAGGCATATTATCAAGAACGGCGGTAACAATTATAGCCGCTTTAGCAGCAGAAAACTGCCGCTAAAGCGGCGATAATGGGCTTGATAATATGCCCTGGAGAATTCCAATAGAAGTCCATGTTCTGGTGTGAACATGGGCTTCTATTGGAATTCTCAAGGGCATATTATCAAGCTCATTATCGCTGCTTTAGCAGCAGTTTTCTGCCGCTAAAGCGGCGATAATTTTAACGCCGTTCTTGATAATATGCCCCAAAGAATGTTTAGCCACAATATCGAGCCACCCAGACCCACAGCTCAGCAGAACGCTTTGTATGTGGTAGAGAGAGCTACTGAGAATGACAAAAAGAGTCCCTTCGATGTTGCAAAATCAATTCTTCTGTAATTCAGACTTGTTTTCATCCCATCTCAGCAACTTCGGGAAGTTCCTTGTAAAGATTTAACCTTTAAAAAAAATAGGCAATCTCAATGTAATTGAGTGCCCTAGAGGCGACGTGCGTTTTATGCTTGCTTTTGCACCTGTGTAGTTAGAGCCCTGTTCGATGACTTCATGAGGAACCTCCGCCCAAGATCAGGTGGCGAGTCTGTGGCCTTGCCAAGGAGGTTCTGCTGAAAACTATCCAGTGCAGGTGTGAAAAGTTATAAAAAAATTGTGCCGTTATCAAGTAGCACAGAATGCTGTTTTGCTGTACGTAGAGAGTCGCAGGACATTGTTTTCATCGCCCAAAAGCGGTGACAACCGAATATCTGTGTTCAGAATATCAACCAAGGTTTTGCTCTGCAATGTGGCTGATAAGTCAAAAAGCTGTGATTTTTACCAGCAGTAGTTTCATGGTGAAGGACTTGAAGGAATTAGCCCAGGATCACGCCATTTGATCAAGTGGGGAAACTGTGAATTAGGTATTTTGGACCTTCATCCAGGAATACACGTAGAAGTCACGTCTAGATATCAGCTTTCGTTCTTTTGCAAGGTTCAGGAATGTACCGAAAGAAGAGGACTTGGAAACTCCCAGTGGGATCCGACGCATCCTTCACTCCTCACAGGAAGTTTCAATGCTCTGGGTCTCACACAACTCAAGAGCAGGCTCAGCTGCTGGCTGCCAAATCTGTGTTACTGCAGGGGGCGTTCAACATCAACTATTATTACAGGAAATTATGAGGAAGAGGGTGGAGGACGGGGGCGGGGGAGGGGGGAGTGGTGTTGAAAGCGAGTGGACGTATGGGGAGGATGAGTGCGCTGGAGGCGACAAAAAGCACAGGAGAGAAACAGGAACATTGGCAAAGCCAATAGGGCTCCCATATGCAAGAGTTAATGGCTTTGCAAATTGTTTTAGCCATGTTGTACACCAGCATGGCTGCTCCTCAGTATAGCTAAATGTTTGTAGTGTAGAGGAGAGTGGAGTGGAGTGGCGTAGAGTGGCGAAGAGTGTCGTGGAGTGGCATACAGTGCCATGGAGTGTTGTAGAATGGCATAGAATTTAGTGTTGTAGTGTGGAGTGACATACACTAGAGTATAATGGATTACAGTGGAGTGTCTTGGATTAGAGTGGAGTGTCATGGGGTAGTGTAGAGTGCTGTAAAGTGGCGTGGTGTAGAGTGGAGGGATGTAAATTAGCGCAGAGTGGAGTAGAGGGGCATAGAGTGGAGTAAGGTGCTGTAGATTGAGTTACAGAGTCATAGATTGGAGGGGCGTAGAGTAAAGTAAAGTGTTGTAGAGTGAAGTAAAGTGTTGTAGAGTGGTAGGGATTGTCATAGAGTGGAGTAGACTTAAGTGGTGTATAGTGGAGTAGAGTGGTGTACAGTGGAGTGGCGTGGAATGGAGTGAAGTGGCATAGTGTGTCGTAGAGTGTGTAGAGTGGCGTGGCATAGAGTGTAGCGTCTTAGGGCCATATGTACAAAAGCCTTTTGTATTTGCTAATCGGCCAAATCGCAATTTTGTCCCATTAAGAAATGAACAATAGTCTTTTCCTATGTACAAAGGCCTTTAGGGAATCTCAAAATTTCTATTTCTTAGCACATGTACAAAGCATTTCCGAAATACAAAATGAGAATTTAAGAAATGCAATTACAATCATCTCAAAGTCAATGGTAACCATATGCAATTTAAGAAAAGCACCCCAAGATGCTTTTTTTTAAAGTGCAATAGAGCCCACACATGCCCTTGGGGCTTATGTGTGCTCTACATGTGCAGTACTAGCTTTGGGGTGCACTAAGGCAGGCTTTATGCCCACAGTCACAGTTTAGCATTTCCTAAATAACAATTTTCTACATGGAAATCGCTATTTAAGAAACGCAAAGTGGCCCATTGTTATGAATGGCATGGGATTTCATAATTGTTATTTCCTAATAGCAATTCCTACTCTTTAAGAATCGCTATTAGGAAATTGCTAAGTAAAGTGGAGGGTCATAGAGTGTCATGAAGCGACATAGAGTGGAGTGTTGTAGTGTCATGGAGTGGATAGAATGGAGTAGAGTGGCATAGAGTAAAATGGAGCAGAGTAGAGTGTTGTAGAGTGGAGTGGTGTAGTATTGAGTAGAGTTGAGTACAGTGTTGTGTCATAGAGTGAAGGGGCATAGAGCTGAGGGACATAGAGTAGAGGGGAATGGAGTGGAGTGTCGTATAGTGGAGTGTCATAGAGAAGAGGTGGCGTAGGTTTGCATAGAGTTGGAGTGGCATAGAGTGTCATAGAGCAGAGTGACATACAGTGGAGGGGCATAAAGTGTCATAGAGTGGAGTTAAATGTCGCAAAGTGGAGTAAAGTGGCATAGTGTAGAGTGAAGGAAAGTGGAATGTATGACATTAGGTCGCATGCAATACATTGCATGCCATTACAACGAGGTTGTTACAATGACCGCATTGTTACATCGCATACGATTACATCGCAAGTCATTACAACGACTTGCTGTAGGGGGCGTGCTGGACTTAGGAATGGTATAATTTACCATTCCTACTCCAGTTTGTGCAACAGCAGGAAAGGTGTTGGGTTGTAAATCCAACACCTTCTGTCCCCTACAGCAAGTCATTGCAACGACTTGCGATGTAATCGTATGTGATGTAACAACGCAGTCGCTGTAACAACCGCATTGTAATGGCAATCGATGTATCGCATGCGAACTAAACGATGTCTCCCAGTAAATTGTCATGGATTGGCAATGCTTGGAGTGGTGTAGAGTGTCATAGAGTGTTGTAGAATGGAGTAGAGTGTAGTACAGTGTTGTAGGGAGTCGTAGAGTGGATGGTCACAAAGTGAAAGGTCGTAGAGCGGAGTAGAGCGGCCTAGAGTTGTGTCAAAGTCTCAAAGTCAATGGTAACCATAGGCAATTTAAGAAAAGCACCCCAAGATGCTTTTTTTAAAGTGCAATAGAGCCCAGACATGTCCTTAGGGCATATGTGTGCTCTACATGTGCAGCACTAGCTTTGGGGTGCACTACGGCAGGCTTTATGCCCACAGTCATCCTTGGTTTAGCATTTCCTAAATAGCATTTTCTACATGGAAATCGCTATTTAAGAAATGCAAACTGGCCCATTGCTACGAATGGCATGGGATTTCCTAATTGTGATTTCCTAATAGCAATTCCTACTCTTTAAGAATCGCTATTAGGAAATTCCTAAGTGTCGTGGAGGGTCATAGAGTGTCATGGAGCGACATAGAGTGGAGTGTTGTGCAATAGAGCCCACACATGCCCTTGGGGCTTATGTGTGCTCTACATGTGCAGTACTAGCTTTGGGGTGCACTAAGGCAGGCTTTATGCCCACAGTCACAGTTTAGCATTTCCTAAATAAAAAATTTCTACATGGAAATCGCTATTTAAGAAACGCAAAGTGGCCCATTGTTATGAATGGCATGGGATTTCATAATTGTTATTTCCTAATAGCAATTCCTACTCTTTAAGAATCGCTATTAGGAAATTGCTAAGTAAAGTGGAGGGTCATAGAGTGTCATGAAGCGACATAGAGTGGAGTGTTGTAGTGTCATGGAGTGGAGTAGAATGGAGTAGAGTGGCATAGAGTAAAATGGAGTGGAATAGAGTGTTGTAGAGTGGAGAGGTGTAGTGTCGAGTAGAGTGGAGTACAGTGTTGTGTCATAGAGTGAAGGGGCATAGAGCTGAGTGTCATGGAGTAGAGGGGAATGGAGTGTCGTATAGTGGAGTGTCATAGAGAAGAGGTGGAGTAGATTGGCACAGAGTTGGAGTGGCATAGAGTGTCATAGAGCAGAGCGACGGAGAGTGGAGAGGCATATAATGTCAAAGAGTGGAGTTAAATGTCGCAGAGTGGAGTAAAGTGGCATAGTGTAGAGTGAAGGAAAGTGGCATATATGACATTAGGTCGCATACGATACATTGCATCCCATTACAAAGAGGTTGTTACAACGACCGCATTGTTACATCGCATACAATTACATCGCAAGTCGTTAAAACGGCTTGCTGTAGGGGGCGCGCTGGACTTAGGAATGGTATAATTTACCATTCTGTCAGGGGGTCCCTACCTGCCACGACTCTGAAGCTGACGCTTGTCCCTCTTCCTTTCCGCCCCGGCGCACGCAGGATTACCACGCCCCCTCTCCGGCTGCTTGGGTTTACCCGGATGCAGGAACAACAACAGCAACATCGATGACATCAGCCCCGGATAGCCAATCAGGACCCTCGACGGCCCTGATAACGCGAGAACTGGAGCAGGACGGGGCGAATGCCAGACCCGAGCAGGAAGCGTCGGAGGACTTCGCCATTGGACGGGAGGACGCCGGAGCCGAATTGCCGCCACCCGAGACCGGAGCAGGATCAGCCAAAAGACCGCCGCAGCTGAAGCCGGGAGGCCAACGGAACCACGCTCCGCCCAGCCACACTTCAACAGGAGAAGTGTGGCACCGCAAGGTACGGGCGCGCATACGGGGAGTCTTCTTCTCGGAGGGAGGGAACGGGTAGAGGGCGGCTTGGTGGTCACGGGACGGGAGCGCCTGTACAAGCGCTATCACTCACACGGAGAGAAAAGAGCACCGAACGTGGTGGTCCCTGGTGATCCCCTGCACGTCCTTTCCCCGCCCCTCATGCACACAATTGATATTGGTCATGCCAGTAACCCGGCGTATTTTTTCTTTCTTTCTGTTTCTTTGGGGACACGTCGCCTGGATCCAACACGGAGACTTATGTCAAGACCGAAGAAAGGAGCCACGAATAGACTGTCTTGTGTCAGCCCTATGGAACTTTGATGTGTCCTTTTGTTTGTGTTGCCATAAGACTTATGCCAATAAACCCCCAACTTCGTGCAGTACGCTCGTTCTGACTTTGCCTCATTCCTCCCAGAACTTCACCCCTACGCAATGACAATCATTACAAGTGGTGTCAGAAGTGGGATTTCCTCGAACCGTCCTCTGATACAAGATGGAAGCCCTAATACAGCAAATGAAAGAGGGCCAGGACAAACTCGAGTGGGCTATTGGCCAAACTTCTACTCAGGCTGAAGCTGACCGCACGGCATTTACTAGTGCCATACAGGCTCAGGCAGATAGTCTATTGAAATTAGCTGAAGGTCAGAACCAACTTATGACTGTATTGGGTCAAGGTAGGACAAACGCCCCAGGAACTGTAGGCAGATAGTCTATTGAAATTAGCTGAAGGTCAGAACCAACTTATGACTGTATTGGGTCAAGGTAGGACAAACGCCCCAGGAACTGTAGTCCCTCTACAGAAGTTCACCCCAGGAGACGACCCTTTGGCTTTCTTTCTTAATTTCGAGAGGGCAGCTAGGGCCAGCGCTTGGCCTGGGGATCGGTGGCCCTTTTACCTTGCCCCTCTGTTGACCGGGGAAGCCCAATCCGCTTATCAAATGATCAACAAAGACAGCACCTCTGTTTATGCCGTTGTGAAACAATATATCTTGGACCGTTTGGGTGTGGACGAAGAGACACACAGGCTCAAATTCCGACAGGAACGTGGAACACCTGGGGACCTCCCTAAGACTCTGTTCTATAAATTGAAGGCAGCCGCTGACCTTTGGATAAAGCCACAGGAGGGGAATATAGACGATGTGATGAATAAAATATACCTCGAGCAATTTCTTGAGGCGCTGCCCTATGGCACACAGCGTTGGTTGAAACAACACGCAGGGCTGACTCTGGAACACGCCATTGAAATGGCCACTTCTTATGCCTGCGCCCAAGGACGTCCCCCTGTTAGAGAACCAGAGAAACCTCTGAAACCTACGCCAGGAAAAACCGAAAAGAAGTTCCCAAAACCCCCGTTTGTACCCCCACGGCCACGTTTTCCCAAACCTGAGTTACAACCTAATCCCGGTCCTCAATGTTATGACTGTGGTGAATGGGGGCACATAGCGAGATTCTGCAGAAAAAAATCAAAGGAGAAAGACGAAGAACCCATGGACGTCAGTTACGCTCCATATTCGCTGCTGTTCACACAAGAGACAGGATCTGTCTTCTATGTGAGTGTGACCATACACGGGAAAGTGGTTAGGGCCTTACTAGATTCTGGGTGTAGACATTCTGTAGTCCGACAGGAACTTGTCCCTTCCTCATGTCTAATGCCAGGGAAAACCGTGCACATACGCTGCGTTCATGGGGACGTTAGGGAGTACCCGCTAGCTACAGTAAGCCTCTGTACCTCTGCAGGCACTAGAACCGAAGTGGTTTTGGGAGTCATGGCTTCTCTACCGGAACCTGTGATCATAGGAACAGACAACCCGGGTTTTTCCACCCTACTAACCGATGCCTTACAAACCATTCCACGCAACACTCTGCTTGTTCCCGAACCCTGGGCTAGAGATACGCACTTTAGAACAGCACAGTTGAACGACACCACGCTTACCAATGCCTGGCACATAGCCCGTTCTGGTCAGAATCCTCTACAGAGGACATATCCTACTTTCGTGGAGAAAAACGGGTTATTGTATAGACTGGCTAAACCAGATGACGTACCACAACTCTTAGTACCTGTGGCCTTCAGGGACCAGATACTCTTTTTTGCACACGCTCATTTACTGGCTGGGCATTCAGGGGCAGAAAAGACAGGGCAGGCCATCTTAAAGCATTTCTTCTGGCCCGGAGTGTATGCACAGATACAACGCTATTGTCAGGAGTGTCAAATTTGTCAACGAAGAAACCCTTATGTTCCCCCGCCGGTTCCTCTGAATCCATTACCCATCATCGGGAAACCGTTTGACAGGATTGGAATGGACCTCATAGGTCCACTGCCCAAATCGGCAAGGGGGCATTTCTATGCCTTGGTCTTAGTTGACTATGCCACTCGTTACCCCGAAGCGTTCCCCCTCCGCGCAGCTACTTCGACAGCCATTGCTCAAAAACTGGTGGAGGTCTTTTCTAGAATGGGATTTCCTCACAAAATCATCACGGATCAAGGAACACCGTTTGTTTCATGTTTGATGGCCCAAGTGTGTAAATAACTACAAATCAGACACATTAAAACCTCGGTCTACCATCCTCAGATGGATGGCCTCGTTGAGAGGTATAATGGTAGTCTAAAGCTTACCTTGAAGAAACTTTTATCTGGGGATGGCAAGAATTGGGACCAATTATTGCCCCTGGCCCTTTTTGTCCTCCGGAGCCAAAAACAAGCCAGTCTAGGCAGCTCCCCTTTCGAATTACTGTTTGGCCGTGCTCCAAGAACGCTTCTGGAGATCACAAAAGACAGTTGGGAAAAGGAGGGAGCACACGAGGCAGAGGCCCTGTTAGACTATACACGACAACTCCAGACTAGGCTTCATAAACTACGGACATTGGCCCATGAACATCTAGCCATAGCACAGAAGAAACAAAAGACGTTCTATGATAAGGGAAAAAAGTGGAGGGAACTGGATGTAGGAGACTGGGCTTTAGTGTTATTGCCTTCCTCTACACACAAACTCAGAAAAGAATGGCAAGGACCTTTTGAGGTCCTCCGAAAGATCGGAAAGACCACCTACATCCTGCGTCTAACAGGGAATAAGACACAAATGTACCACATAAATCTGCTTAAGAAGTGGCTGGGGAAACCCCCACAAGCGGTACAAACTGTTATGACTGTACCTCATACTGTTCTGGACACTCCTATCAACCCAGACATAATGGAGGCCCAACGAGACGAAATCTTGTCTCTTCTTCTCCGTTACACTGATGTTTTCTCTGACCAACCCGGGAGAACCAACATAGCGGTTCATTCCATTCCCACTCCTCCCGGCACTGTAGTTAAACAAAAACCCTATAGAATCCCTGAAGCCAGAAGACACGGTTTTCAGGAGGAGATCAACCAGATGTTACGTTCCGGAGTGATTGTACCTTCACGCAGTAACTGGTGTTCTCCGGTAGTACTGGTTCCTAAACCGGACGGTAGTATCCGGTTTTGTATAGATTTCAGAGCCGTCAATAAGGTGTCCAAACAAGATGCCTATCCACTGCCTCGCGTGGACGAACTGTTGGAACGTCTTGGTGAAGCCCAATACATCACGACTATTGACCTCACCAAGGTATTGGCAGATTCCGCTAAACCCAGCAGACCAAGAGAAAACAGCCTTCTCTGCCCCCTCAGGTCACTATCATTTCACCGTTCTTCCCTTCGGTTTGCATGGGGCCCCGGCCACCTTTCAAAGGGCAATGGACACAATGTTGTCTTCTCACCAACAATACTCTTCCGCTTACTTGGACGATATTGTTGTCTATAGTAAGACATGGGAAGACCATAAAGAACACCTTGAAAAGATTCTCCTTAGCCTAAGAACCACAGGGTTTCACATTAATGCCAAGAAAACCAGAGTCGCCTTCAGAAAGGTGAAATACTTAGGATACGTTTTCGGAAATGGACTTATAGAACCACAGACAGAGAAAGTGAAGGCCATCCTAGAACTTCCTTATCCCAAAACCAAAAGAGACTTGAGGGCTTTCTTGGGGCTAGTAGGGTATTACCGGAGGTTTATTCCACAGTTCGCAGACATAGCCGGTCCCCTCACGGACTTGTTAAAAAAATCTCAGTCATCTCCTAAGCTACCAGCCCCTACTCCTAAAGAAACCAAGGCTTTTCGGACACTGCAGACAGTCCTTACCACCTCGCCCGTCTTGGTTTCCCCGAACTACACGAAACCCTTCATTCTCCAGACCGATGCATCTGGGGTGGGTATTGGGGCGGTTCTTTCCCAAGAGGACTCAGATGGGTTGGAAAGGCCGGTTCTGTTTATCAGCCGTAAATTGTTCCCCAGAGAACAAGCTTACTCCACCATTGAAAAGGAATGTTTGGCTGTCCGCTGGAGTGTGGACAAGCTCCGGTATTATCTGGAAGGTCCGCCTTTTGTCCTCTATACGGACCATGCTCCTCTGACATGGCTGCAACGAAACCGTGGCCACAACGATCGTATCCTTAGGTGGGTTCTGGCTCTTCAGCCCTTCCAAAATGAGGTCCGTCATCGCAAGGGTCTTGAACATGGGAACACTGACTTTCTGTCCCGGTTTCCTCTTTCCCCGATTGGGGAAATCCTGGGGGGGGGGGGGGATGTGTCAGGGGGTCCCTACCTGCCACGACTCTGAAGCTGACGCTTGTCCCTCTTCCTTTCCGCCCCGGCGCACGCAGGATTACCACGCCCCCTCTCCGGCTGCTTGGGTTTACCCGGATGCAGGAACAACAACAGCAACATCGATGACGTCAGCCCCGGATAGCCAATCAGGACCCTCGACGGCCCTGATAACGCGAGATCTGGAGCGGGACGGGGTGAATGCCGGACCCGAGCAGGAAGCGTCGGAGGACTTCGCCATTGGACGGGAGGACGCCGGAGCCGAATTGCCGCCACCCGAGACCGGAGCAGGATCAGCCAACAGACCGCCGTAGCTGAAGCCGGGAGGCCAACGGAACCACGCTCCGCCCAGCCATACTTCAACAGGAGAAGTGTGGCACCGCAAGGTACGGGCGCGCATACGGGGGGTCTTCTTCTCGGAGGGAGGGAACGGGTAGAGGGCGGCTGGGTGGTCACGGGACGGGAGCGCCTGTACAAGCGCTATCACTCACACGGAGAGAAAAGAGCACCGAACGGTGGTGGTCCCTGGTGATCCCCTGCACATTCCTTTCCCCGTCCCTCATGCACACAATTGATATTGGTCACGCCAGTAACCCGGCGTATTCTTTCTTTCTTTCTGTTTCTTTGGGGACACGTCGCCTGGATCCAACACGGAGACTTATGTCAAGACCGAAGAAAGGAGCCACAAATAGACTGTCTTGTGTCAGCCCTATGGAACTTTGATGTGTCCTTTTGTTTGTGTTGCCATAAGACTTATGCCAATAAACCCCCAACTTCGTGCAGTACGCTCGTTCTGACTTTGCCTCATTCCTCCCAGAACTTCACCCCTACCCAATGACAATCATTACACATTCCTACTCCAGTTTGTGCAACAGCAGTAAAGGAGTTGGATTGTAAATCCAACACCTTTTGCCCCCTACAGCAAGTCATTGTAACGACTTGCGATGTAATCGTGTGCGATGTAACAACGCAGTAGGGAGTCGTAGAGTGGATGGTCACAAAGTGAAAGGTCATAGAGCGGAGTAGAGTGGCCTAGATTTGTGTCATAGAGTGGAGTAAAGTGATATAGAGTGGAGTGGTGGAAAGTGTCATAGAGTGGAGTAGAGTGGAATGGAGTAGAATGTCACAGAGGGGAGTTTAGTGAAGTGGAGTGTCACGGTGTGTCGTAGAGTGGCCTATTGTGAAGTGGCATAGAGTGGTGTAGACTGTCGTGGAGTGGAGAGTAGTAGAGTGGCCTAGAGTAAAGTGGCGTGGCGTGGAGTACAGTGTTAAAGAGTGAAATATCATAGAGTGGAGTGGCATAGGGTGGATTAGACTGTTGTGTCGTAGAGTAAAGGGATGTAGAGTGTCGTGGAGTGTTGTGGAGTAGGGTGGATTAGAGTATTGTAGAATGGAGTGAGTGGCATAGAGTGCAGTAGACTATTGTATCATAGAGTGAAGGGAGTAGAGTGCCTTGGAGGGTTGTGGAGTAGGGTGGAGTAGAGCAGAGTATTGTAGACTGGAGTGGCATAGAGTGGCATATAGTGGAGTGGTGTAGAGTGGAGTTGAGTGGAGTGATATTGTGTGGAATGGAGTGTCATAGAGTGGACAGAGCAGAGTGGAGTAGCATAGGTTGGAGTAAAGTGGCATAGAATGTCATAGAGTAGAGTGGCGTAGGGTGCCATAGAGTGTTAGAGAGTGTCCTAGAGAGTCCTAGAGTGAAGTGTCATAGGGAGGCATGGAGTAGACCTCTACCCTGTTCCAGGGCCGAGTCGCTCCCCTGCCGCCGAACAGTGCCACCTGTGCGCGTTCTCCCCCGCTGTTGCCGCTCCAAGCACAGGTTCGATCCCCCGTGACCAGAACTGCTGTCTATTTGTGTGTATTTTAGTTACTTTTGCCATCCTTGCCTGTTGGTTTTTCGCTCTTCTCTGCCTGTTTCCCACCGTTAGCCCCCTGCGTCGCCCCCCCAACTCCCTCTTCGTTTTCTGACTGCTGTGTTTCCAGCCGCTGATCCCCGCGGCCACACCCCCCTCGCCACCCTGCTCCTGCCTCCCAGCTGACCCTCCCACGCCTTATGAAGAACACGACCCGGGCGCGCACAGCAGGTGCGCCGATTGCACGCCAAAGGCAAGCCCGTCTGCGCCCGTCCGCACCTGGACCGTGCCCAGCGCCAGAACCCCTGGACCCCGCGCCCTCCACACGGCCAGACAGCGATAAGACGCCAACTCCCTCCACGCACTCAACACCGGCGAGACCACCGCTCCTTCCAGGCCGCCTGGAAACACACCCAAGGTCCCTTCTCCTGCCACTCCTGCAACTCGAGCTCTGGGACCTGCTCGACACCACCAACCCAGACGTTGCCTTCCTGACCGAAACCTGGTGGAACGACTCCTCGGCACCTGACATCGCCATAGCCATCCCGGACGGGTACAAGATCTCCCGTAGAGACCGCACCAAAGGAATTGGAGGAGGAATAGCCATCGTCCACAAGTCCACCCTCAAGGTCGCCACCAATGCAGACGACACCCTCAACACCGCCGAACACCTGCACTTCTGGATCCACACCGACCCCAACACCACCCTCAGAGGAACACTCATCTACAGACCACCCGGACCCTGGGCCCTCTTCAGCGACTCCGTCGCCGACCTCGCCAGCACCCACGCAATCACCTCCATGGACTACATCCTCCTCGGGGACCTGAACTTCCACCTCGAGAACAACAACAACGCCAACTCCGCTGCCCTGATCGCCAACCTCGCCAACCTCGGCCTCCGACAACTCATCACCGAACCCACCCATGCCGCCGGCCACATGCTCGACCCCGTCTTCTCCACAAGCACTCACGTCTCCTTCAACCACACCACTGAACTCCACTGGACTGACCACCAATGCATCCACTTCACCTTCAAGAAACCAGCCACGCACCACCACACCCAACAGCTGCCTCGCCGCTGCTGGAGCAAAGTCCCCGAGGACGAACTGACATCCACCCTCACCCAGAACCCACCCACCGACCCTACTGACACAGACGCCGCCACCCAAAATTTCAGACAGTGGATCGACGACTGTGCCAACACCCTTGCCCCGATCAAGAAACCCTCTGTCAACCACCCCAGCAAGAAAGCCACCTGGTTCACCGAAGAACTCCAGATCTCCAAATGAACATGCCGGAAGCTGGAGTAGAAATGGCTTCACGACCACGCACCAGACAGCCACGCAGCCCACAAGGACGCCATCCGCAGGCATCACCACTCATCAGAACAACCAAGAGATCATCCTTCAAAGCCAGACTAGACGACAACGCACATGACAGCAAAGAACTGTTCAACATAGTGAAGGAACTCTCCAACCCCAGTGCCAACACCAACGACATCACACCCTCGCGCGGATCTGTGTTCACCCTCGACGTAGGAGGGTGAACACAGAGCCCCGCGTGTTTCCAGAAAGGTTCTTCTGATTTATCAGAGTTTGTCTCGACCGCAGCTGCGGCGAACATCGAGACCTTTCCATCACATGACTCTAGGCTGTCGAGGCTACCCCAATATCGTCAGATGAAAGAGCCATCATTTTGAAATACCTAATCCAGTTATCGCATTCTGTTACCATTAATTACCATCACCCTACGCCACTTTGGAGCCGGACGGCCCAGTTTAGTGATGTTTATTTGACATGGATTACTGAAGCCCCTTCCCTTCCATCACCGTCCTGATGAAGACCCCGCTCTAAGGCTTTACACTTGCCTAGGATCACCCTTGGGGTCGAAACGTCGACTTTTCTACCTTCACACTACCAGCTAAAGCCATCTCAGATATATAAACATGTTGATGAGCAAAAAGCATGGTTTATTATAATAATATAGCGCTCATTCATAGTGTGCAACCTGTTGGCCTTGGTCCATTACCAACTGCCAATTAGAATTGTGGAGTGAAAGATTAATCCTCTACCTGTCACGAAAAAAAATTCTCATTACTTATTTCCTCACGCACACATCTATATCTTCACAATTCTTTGGGGCACCAATGTTATTATATGAATACGCTAAAGATGTATGCTTTCCTTTCCTTGTACACATTGTGATTAAACAACAGTGTGTTAAACGTTTTTATTTGTGTTTACATTTTTTCTGTTTGTCTTTATGTACATTATTATTTTGAATTGCTTGTTTTGTCAAATAGACTGTGTACTGGGACCCCTCTTTCATATGTACCGCATTGCACCCAGGTCCCAGTGACCTTAATGGGTATACCCGTCCACTGTACTTGTCACACCAGAGAAGGCAGAACTATTTTTGGCTGGGCACAGACACTCTCTGCCTAAGAGATCAAAGGATTTTGGGATATAAATACTGGGGCCCAGACCCCTGACTTTAGAATTCTTTTGGACCAAGAAGACTGCCAAGAAGAAGAACTGGAGAAGCTGTGAGGAGGAACTACCACTTTGCTGAGTCTATGCTGTGTTGGCCTGCAGTGGCTGCTGTTGTCTTGGGCAGTGAAAGGACTGGATTGAACTTTCTGCAATCTACTTTTGTGAGTTTCTCCAAGGGCTTGAGGTAGAGCTTGCCATCTGTGCAAGAAGTCTCAGGAACAGCAAAGACTTCAAGCTCTTCTGCCTTTTAGCCCTGGGGAGCTGTGTGTTTTGTGCTGCAACAGAGGAAAAAGAAACCTGATGCTGTCTACGACTCCACGGCCAACTCCATGTCCTCAAGGCACCGCAGAGGGCACCGCCGCAACGCCGCGACCCTGGTCTCATCGACGACAACTGCTGGTGCTGCCACCGAGCCGCTGCTAGCACCGTGACCTCTGGGCACCGCACTCCGCACCGCCTCACTTCACGAAGACGCCTTGGCCTCCCCGATGCCGCCGCTCCATGCCTAAATCAATGCCGCTGCTTGCACCGTGGTTCGAGGGCATCGCTCGTAAAGTTACATGATGAACCCCCCTCATCCCGCACCGCAGCCTTGGCCTACCAACGCTGGCACCATCGACTCCAGTTCGTCAGCCGACGACAGCACTTCAGCCACAACGATGCTGCTGCTTGCACCGTGACTTGCCAGCACCTCGACGAGCACCGCCTTCACCTCGCACTGTGACCATGGGCTCACGGATTACGCTATCTGATGCCACCACTGAGCCGCTGCTCGCACCACGACCTGAGGGCACTGCACGTCGCACCGCTGCACTTTGCACCGCACCACTCAACGCCTGCCGATGCCAGCGCTCCTGACTTCAACAGAGGGGAGTACGACCTGCAACCTGTGTGACTTCACGGGCCCCAACGACTCTTGCACCGACCCCTGGAACTGACCCCTGCGGACACCGTACTTTCGGAAGCTCAACGCGAGGTTGCAGACGCCCTGCATTTCTTAAAGGTACTGTTTGCGAGTCTTCCCGACACCGTAGCTATCCCGCGACAATGCGGTCATCAAGAACTGTTTGGATTTGTTTGCTTACCACGCCGTGATGGCCCCGGACAGAGCTATCAACATCAATGAACTATTTTTTAAGCATATTTTGATAATTGAAGATTTTTAAGTACTGTATTGTGGATTTTTATCGTTTTTGGTCTTGTCTTAAATATATAAAAATATTGGATATTTTTCTAAACTGGTGTGGTGTTCTTTTGTAGTGCTTACACTGTATTACTGATGGTTACGTGCAAATGCTTTACACACTGCCTTTAAGATAAGCCTTACTGCTCGTGCCAAGCTACCAAGGGGGTGAGCAGGGGTTATTTTAGGAGTGTAACTCCCTTATTCTGACTAGAGTGGTGGTTGCTGCCTGACTTTGGCACATGCCCTAGCCAATCACAAATCCAACTTCGTACAATGAGTCATTACACTATTCCAGAGTGACTCCAAAGGAACCCAGTTACTACTTAATTACAGAAAAAAAAACAATCCTTTTTCTGTAGCATCATTTTTTCAGATGCTTTTGTCAGTGCTCAATCTCCAATGCTACTGGCCTGCTTGCCAACTAGTTTCAAACATAAAGTTAATTCTCATGCATTTCTGATTCGGAAAGATTCCCCCACAGTGCCAGTAGATAATGGTGAAACTAAAATGTTCCTGTGAGGCTGACCCAAAGCCCCTTAAAGTAAGTATAGAATACAATTTGTTCACTATTAATGGTGCAAATGTCAACCCTAAATAGGGTCTCAAAAAGGTCAAGTTTGAGATCTGTTTTGAAGCTGATAATTGATGATTAAAAATGGCATATTTCCGACTGCCGTGCTGGTGGTCACATTGGAATGTGGAGGTGGACTGTAATGAGCCCCTATGTCTCAAAGTGTTTCTTAATCCACAAATATCTGGTTTAATTTTGATTTTAATTCCATTCTTATTTGTACGAATACAGAGACATTTTTATTTGCACTTCTGAGGCGTCAATGTTAACTTACTACCATGGAAATTAACGTCTTGCATGGGCAGGTCGCCAAACTTGAGGTGGGAGTGATCATTGATCACAAAATAGCAGTAATGCTGGAAAGTGTGGCTTCAATGACAGCACAGAGCCCTGCTTTCCTGAAATGCTTATTTTACGCATTTATTTAAAAAAGTTTTGTTTTGCTGTACAGCTTAAAGCAGAGAGAGGCAATGTACATGTAATAATAATTGGAGGGAGCCATAGTTGATTATCACAGTACTCTACTCAAGGGGTGCTTGTGTGTTGGAAACAGAATAAAATACTGTAATTACTTATTTACGCATAGCTCTCACTAAGGCCCAATTTCATGAATTCCAGATTCGAAATGTGGTTATTCAATGTTACAAAATATGGTGGTGGAGGGTGCACAGCGAGTTGGTAGAAAAGTAGATGAAAGTCTATAAAGTAGGAGGTTAAACAGGTTCGGTGCACTCTCAGGTGGCGTCTCCGTCAGGCGCCTGAAGTATACAAGTGAGTAGTGTACGCAAAGATATGCGTGGGCATCCCTACGAGAGGCACTCCTGGTGGGTTCGAAAAAGATTCCAAACTTTGATCAAGGGTAATCAAATTTTTAATTCATTTGTATTTGGGCAGGTTATTCTTCATGATATTAACGACATATCAGGAAAGTTCATGGCAAAATCATATTATATTGATGAAGACTCCGATGCATTTCGGGCGGAGTGCCCTTTTTCAAGGAGTGCTGAAAGAAGAAGACAAGAATGGGAAGATGTTAGGAAAAACGGTGTGCAAAGTGTGTGGTTAAGTTATTCAAAATGGTGCTCTAATATTAGTGCGCGGTGTGTGAGTAAGATAGCGTGCCGGGGTGAACCCTGATTAAAAAATGCCGCAATGACTTAGTAAAAAAGGTGAAGGAGCGTATACTAACATGTCGGAGTAACGTGAACTAATAAGGATGGGTAAAGTGCAATCGGGGTGACTTTCATGCTCAACGGTGTAGAAAAAAGTCAGGGTGGCTTTCATGCTCGACATCGTGAAAGAGGCGAACTTACTTCTTAGCAAAAGAGTCAGGATGTTAATCTCGATTCGGCATGTGTTCTGATTCCAGGTTGGAAAGACGAGTGGACGCGGAAGTGAATGGAGGTAAAATATAGTCAAGAAAAGTGGACTGGCGTGATGAAAAATGAAAATAGAAAACGGCAGAGTGGCGTGAATGTGAAAGCGGTGGCCATCTTAGCAAAGGAATACGGTGGAAAGGTAAAGAGAGCTTTAAAGAGCAATGCTGAACAATAACTATACATCAACTTCATAAAACATCAGAGGTAGCAACTGAATTCTGTCCGATCGTTAAGTCCATGTGGTTTCAGTGTTTGCAAGCGATAAATCCATTCAAGTTCTCTTTTGAGGAGACATTTGCGATTGTCGATTCCTTCTGTTTTTCTTACTGTTTCCAAGACAATAAATTGCAATTGAGCATTAGTATGATGAAATGCATGGAAATGGGCTGCAACATTAGATTTGTCATTTTTTGTCCTGATGTTCGATTTGTGCTCATTAATGCGCACTTTGATCTTCCTCTCAGTCTTACCTACATACAGTTTGCCGCAAGGGCATTTGATGGCATATATTAAATTCATAGAGTCACAGGTGGCGTTGACATTCAATTTGATTGCATGACCTTTCATGACAAACAAACGGACCAACGCATGGTGTTGGTGTCTAAATACTCCACAGCTAATGCCACTTTCAAAAGAATTATCCTCAATCACTGGCCCATTTTACAAATGGAACCTGATTTCAGGCACAGTTTTAAGACACAACCTTTGTTCGCCTACACTCGGAGTAGTAATGTCAAAGAAATAATCACCAAAAAACCTACTACATTCAAAGGTAACAAAGGAACTTGCCCATGTCTGAACTGCAATAATTGCAACTGCATAATCAAAGGGAATACCATCAGACACCTCATGAAAGGTCATGCAATCAAATTGAATGTCAACGCCACCTGTGACTCTATGAATTTAATATATGCCATCAAATGCCCTTGCGGCAAACTGTATGTAGGTAAGACTGAGAGGAAGATCAAAGTGCGCATTAATGAGCACAAATCGAACATCAGGACAAACAATGACAAATCTAATGTTGCAGCCCATTTCCATGAATTCCATCATACTATTGCTCAATTGCAATTTATTGTCTTGGAAACAGTAACAAAACCAGAAGGAATCGACAATCGCAAATGTCTCCTCAAAAGAGAACTTGAATGGATGTATCGCTTGCAAACACTGAAACCACATGGACTTAATGATCGGACAGAATTCAGTTGCTACCTCTGATGTTTTATGAAGTTGACGTATAGTTATTGTTCAGCATTGCTCTTTAAAGCTCTCTTTACCTTTCCACCCTATTCCTTTGCTAAGATGGCCGCCGCTTTCACATTCACGCCACTCTGCCGTTTTCTATTTTCATTTTTCATCACGCCAGTCCACTTTTCTTGACTATATTTTACCTCCATTCACTTCCGCATCCACTCGTCTTTCCAACCTGGAATCAGAACACACGCCGAATCGAGATTAACATCCTGATTCTTTTGCTAAGAAGTAAGTTCGCCTCTTTCACGATGTCGAGCATGAAAGCCACCCCGACTTTTTTCTACACCGTTGAGCATGAAAGTCACCCCGATTGCACTTTACCCATCCTTATTAGTTCACGTTACTCCGACATGTTAGTATACGCTCCTTCACCTTTTTTACTAAGTCATTGCGGCATTTTTTAATCAGGGTTCACCCCGGCACGCTATCTTACTCACACACCGCGCACTAATATTAGAGCACCATTTTGAATAACTTAACAACACACTTTGCACACCGTTCTTCCTAACATCTTCCCATTCTTGTCTTCTTCTTTCAGCACTCCTTGAAAAAGAGCACTCCGCCCGAAATGCATCGGAGTCTTCATCAATATAATATGATTTTGCCATGAACTTTCCTGATATGTCGTTAATATCATGAAGAATAACCTGCCCAAATACAAATGAATTAAAAATTTGATTACCCTTGATCAAAGTTTGGAATCTTTTTCAAACCCACCAGGAGTGCCTCTCGTAGGGATGCCCACGCATATCTTTGCGTACACTACTCACTTGTATACTTCAGGCGCCTGACGGAGACGCCACCTGAGAGTGAACCCAACCTGTTTAATCTCCTACTTTATAGACTTTCATCTACTTTTCTACCAACTCGCTGTGCACGATCCACCACCATATTTTGTCATTGACTCTCTCCGCTCTACTGAGGGTGGCACGCCTCACCATGCAATTTGATGAGATCAGCAAAACCACAGAAGCAAGAGCCAATGTTCTTGCTTACGACGAAGATGAACGCCAACGCATTTATTCTCTGATTGAAGAAGACATCAACCTCACGACCACTACGCGCTCTAAAGAGCAATGCCTCAAACAACTCCTATATCTTTCTAAAAGACATGTTAACCAAAAGCTCCACGCGAGCACACTACTAAAGTACCACCGAGCCCTCAGAATCCCACGCGGATTACGGATATCTCTTAAGCCCTCCCTCTGTAAGAATTCTAAAACCTTCAAAGAAAAGTGGAACGGAATTCTTAACAAATGCAGCCTGGACCTGATTCCTTTAATAGTTGAAGAATTATCTGGCATCCTTAAAGATTTGGATAAAGAAATCAAAGATATTGAATGTGAACTCAACGATTTATTAACACCTGAAGATCTTACTAAAGCACTGGAAGACATCAAGGAAACGCTAGAGAAATATAGTAAAGAAATCAACGAACGGAAGGTGAGAAAATTTAGGAGAGACACTCTTGACTATAAACTGGACGAGGTTTATACCTGGGCCGACGTCTACGCCCAAAGACGCCGCAATAAACCTTACAACATCCAAACCGACACCTCATCATCTGAAAGTGACTCCACTCACCGTCCTCCTAGGAAAACAATAACACCAGAATCACTTACCAGTGAAACACAGATTAACAATCAAGCTACCACTTCCTCGGTTCCTTTTTTAGAATCAGGCCAAGAAACAACAGAAGACCCAGGAGGAGCAAAAAGAAAGGAAAGGGAGAAAAGTCCACCAATCACTCGGAGCACAGTAACCAAGAAAGATCCAAAACCCAAAAAGCCAACTTAGTTATCAACATTTCGGACACAACCTTATCAAACTGTCCTGTCTGGATGAGGTTCAATTCGGCTTTAGACCGGCTCACGGGACCGAATCAGCGCTGGTGACTGTGTTAGACGATCTTAGGACGCGAGCCGACCATGGTAGAGCTGCCTTTTTAGTGCTGCTCGACATGTCGGCCGCGTTCGACACAGTCAACCACGAAATTCTGATCAAAAGGTTAGAGGAAGTGGGGGTGACAGGCCTTGCTCTGCAGTGGCTGACATCATACCTTGGAAATCGTCATCAGGTAGTGTCACTGCCTCCTTTCAAATCTGACATCAGGAAAGTGGAGCAAGGGGTCCCACAAGGGTCGGCCATCAGCCCTATCCTCTTTAATTTATATCTGCGGCCATTAGTTGCGCTAATTAGATCTTTTGGCATAGCGGTGACGAATTATGCGGATGACACTCAACTTGTCTTCTCGCTTGAGGGCAAGGAAGCAGTGACGCTGGACATCTTCCACCGATGTATGCTCGCAACTGCCGACTGGCTGAATCAGAATTCGCTGCAGTTTAACAGCTCTAAGACAGAAGTCTTACACTGCACTACTGATCGTGTCCCTAGACCTCTTCCGCCGGACTTTTGGCCGCCTTCCTTCCAGAGCACGTCTGTGTCAGCTATTTCGGTCCGTAATCTGGGAGTGATGTTTGGGTCTAATCTCCAATTGGACGCAGCTGTTAGTAAAACTGTGAGTAACTGCATGGGATTACTACGAATGCTGAGGAAGGTCCTCCCGATGCTTCCCTTGGACAGTAGACCAGAGGTGGTGAGAAGCATTATTGTAAGTCGTTTGGACTACTGTAATGCCCTTTTCCTCGGAGCACCAGCTACCTTGACAGGAAAACTGCAACGGGTGCAAAATCTTGCAGCCAAATTAGCGCTAGACCGTCGCCGTTTCGACTCCTCATCCCAGGCACTAAGGGACCTCCACTGGTTACCGGTCCTTCAGCGGATTGATTTTAAATCGTTATGTATTGTATTTAGGGCCCTTCACGGACAAGGCCCAATCCCACTACAGAACATGTTCCATTGGTATACTCCGACCAGATCCCTTCGCTCGGCTTCTGCCTACCTGGCTGTGGTGCCTAAAGTATTGAGATCACGACTGGGTGGCCGATCTTTCAGCTTTACGGCAGCTAGGCTATGGAATGCTCTTCCATTGGGATTGAGAAGCACGAATGACCTCAATTCTTTCAAGAAAAACTTAAAAACCCATCTTTTTCCCAAGGCTGGGATACATTAGTTTCTTTTGATCAGCACGTTGCGAAGCAGGCTCCTTTTAGTCAAAGCGCCAGGATACCCGTTGGGTGACAGACACGCGCTATAAAAGTATACCAATACATACATACATACATACATACAAACTACCAAATGAACTTACTCGAAAAAGGCATGTCCTTTATCCCGACCGCCCAAACGAATCTTCTGGAACTTGAAGTCAGCACCTTCAAATTCATACGTAAACTCAAACTACGTCACTTTTTCGACAATGTCGTGACTCCCAACCCATCAGTAAAAGAAGATCAACTCAAAGGTTTACGCCCTACTAGTACATATCAGGCACCCACGAGTCACAAGTGCATTGACCTTTTCGAAAACCTGGTTCGGAATGACTTGTCTAAAATCAATTTAAAGAAAACCATTAAGCACAACAATATCACACAAAAGGATCGAGACACCCTAAAGAATTTGGCAAATAACCTACATATCAAATGCGTCAAAGCTGACAAGGGCGGCGCTCTTGTTATCCTCAATACTAGCATGTACCATCAACGCCTGTATGAACACATTCTTGATGTGAATATATACATGAAACTTGACGATAATCCCACCAGGGAATTTCAAACCATTATTCAAACCATTGTAACGAAAGCTCACCAAGCAGGCATCATTGAGGATCGCACCAAGAATTATTTAATAAGTGAATTTCCTAAGAGCCCTTCAATCCACATGTCTCCCAAGATCCACAAGAATTTGCACGACCCACCTTTCAGGCCCATCGTTTCCACTCGAGGATCCATACACGAACCAGTGGGTAAATTTATTGACAAGTATCTCCAACCTTTGGTCACCAAAATGCTTAGTTACATCAAGGATACTACTGAATTTTTGCAAAAACTCGCTGAAATTCACATTGATGCGACAGAACCGTTGGTACTATGTACTGCTGACGTCAGCTCACTCTACACCTCCATACCCCATCAAGGGGTATCGAATCCATAGAACAAGCCCTGTTACACAACGGAATCGACAGCTCCATGCAAACATTCCTTATGGAACTTATGATTTTCACACTTTACCACAGCTACTTTCAGCAAGACATGAGTTGGTATCTTCAACTATCCGGAATGGCGATGGGAAACTGTGCGGCTCCCACGTACGCCAACATCTATATGCAAAACTTTGAAAACTCACATATATATGGTAACACAAAATTCTATGAGAAAATCAAAATGTATGTGAGATACATCGATGATCTTTTTTTCATGTGGACTGACACTAAAGACTCTCTTACGAAAGCACTAACTGAACTCAACACAAACAAGCATTGGCATTGCCAATAGGTCTCGCTTTTGGGCCCTTATAAGTAGTTATGCAGCATAATTTCCTTGTTGCAACAACATAAAATGTCGCATGCATAAACACTTAGATGGTCCCAAAAGCGAGCCCTATTGGCTATTTGCAATGCAATAAGTCTTGCATTTAGGCAACTTTAAGCTGTTGGCATAGTAAATGACAATGCCTTTTCAATTTATTGTAAAAGTAAAATTTTTTGAAAGTTATTGTCATTTACAATGCCATTATGTTCAATTTAAGTAAATGGGAGACCTATAGCATTGCAAATGATTGTTATTTATGATGTGTAGCCTGGCGTTGCGTGTGTGAGTGGCGTTGCGTGTGTGAGTGGCGTTGCGTGTGTGAGTGGCGTTGCGTGTGTGAGTGGCGTTGCGTGTGTGAGTGGCGTTGCATGTGTGAGTGGCGTTGCGTGTGTGAGTGGCGTTGCGTGTGTGAGTGGCGTTGCATGTGTGAGTGGCGTTGCGTGTGTGAGTGGCGTTGCATGTGTGAGTGGCGTTGCGTGGATAAGTGGCGTTGCGTGGATGAGTGGCGTTGCGTGGGTGAGTTGTGTTGCATGTGTGAGTGGCGTTGCGTGTGTGAGTGGCATTGCGTGGATGAGTGGGGTTGCGTGGATGAGTGGGGTTGCGTGGATGAGTGGGGTTGCGTGGATGAGTTGCGTTGCGTGTGTGAGTGGTGTTGCTTGGGTGAGTGGTGTTGCGTGGGTGAGTGTGGTGTTGCGTGGATGATAGTGGGCTTGCGTGGGTGTGAGTGGTGTTGCGTGTCTGTAAGTGTTGCTGTGTGGGTGAAAGTGGCACAGAGCCTTTGATGTGGCCTGGCGCAGGAGAAATGCTGCTGCTGCTAATTAAATACAAGAGCGGCCGGGAAGCGGCTGGGAAACACAAGTACGGCCGGCCACATAATTAGGGGAGGAGAAGCCGCACAGCACACTCAGGAAGAAGCCCTTTGATGTGCTGTGCGGCCGCGATGCGCGCTCTGTGCTGGGGGAGGGGGGAGGGCCATTAGCCTGAACTCGCGGCAAGATCAAACGAAGGGTGGGAGGGACATTGAGGAACAGATGGCCATGAAAGTGTATGGGCCAAAAGCGCGTGCCTGTGGCCACGTGCACTCGAAGAAAACGCCACGAAAAAATGCGGTGGTTTGACAATCAGTTCGAGCACTTGAATTCTCGCCATTTCCCATTCCTTCGGAATGGTAAAGGACGAGACCTAAAAACGAGAGAATCACATTGACCTGGCACATTAGTGAAACAGACATTTCTTTTCTAGATGTCCACATTAAGATCACTGACCAAGGACTAACTACCGATCTTTATCGAAAACCAACAGATCGCAACAATACCTTACACTACACTAGTTTCCACCAGGGATCGCTAAAGAAACATTTACCGTTCTCTCAGATGCTACGCGAGAAACGCATTGTCTCTGATGAAAACATGGCCCAACTAAGAATCAAAGAAATGCATGACCGTTTCAAACAAAGAGGTTACCCCGAAACTATCCTCAACGATGCCATCTCAAGGGTAGCAGTTATAAGCAGACAACAAACGCTGACTAAAAGCACCAAACAAACGGACCAACGCATGGTGTTGGTGTCTAAATACTCCACGGCTAGTGCCACTTTCAAAAGAATTATCCTCAATCACTGGCCCATTTTACAAATGGAACCTGATTTCAGGGACAGTTTTAAGACACAACCTTTGTTCGCCTCGGAGTAGTAATGTCAAAGAAATAATCACCAAAAAACCTACTACATTCAAAGGCAACAAAGGAACTTGCCCATGTCTGAACTGCAATAATTGCAACTGCATAATCAAAGGGAATACCATCAGACACCCCATGAAAGGTCATGCAATCAAATTGAATGTCAACGCCACCTGTGACTCTATGAATTTAATATATGCCATCAAATGCCCTTGCGGCAAACTGTATGTAGGTAAGACTGAGAGGAAGATCAAAGTGCGCATTAATGAGCACAAATCGAACATCAGGACAAAAAATGACAAATCTAATGTTGCAGCCCATTTCCATGAATTTCATCATACTATTGCTCAATTGCAATTTATTGTCTTGGAAACAGTAACAAAACAAGCATTTACAATGCAATAGGTCTCGCAGCATTAAAGTTTGAGCTATTGGCATTGTATATTACAATGTGTTACATTAATTTGTTATCAAACTCTGAATTGTTGTATAAAGATGATTTGCAAACTGTCAAATGTTGCTGAATAGTAAGCAACATTGTGAATAATATTGTTTGCTAGTCATCCTTGGGTACCAGAGTACTTCACTTGAGGCAGCTCACTACTCTGCACTCACTACTCTGCACTCACTACTCTGCACTCACTACTCACTACTCTGCACCCACTACTCTGCACTCACTACTCTGCACCCACTACTCTGCACTCACTACTCTGCACTCACTACTCTGCACTCACTACTCTGCACTCACTACTCTGCACTCACTACTCTGCACTCACTACTCTGCACTCACTACTTTGCACTCACTACTCTGCACTCACTACTCACTACTTTGCACTCACTACTCACTACTCTGCACTCACTGCTCTGCACTCACTACTCTGCACTCACTACTCTGCACTCACTACTCTGCACTCACTACTATGCACTCACTACTATGCACTCACTACTATGCACTCAGTACTCTGCACTCAGTACTCTGCACTCAGTACTCTGCACTCACTACTTTGCACTCACTACTCACTACTTTGCACTCACTACTCTGCACTCACTACTCACTACTCTGCACTCACTACTCTGCACTCACTACTCTGCACTCACTACTCACTACTCTGCACTCACTACTCACTACTCTGCACTCACTACTCTGCACTCACTACTCACTACTCTGCACTCACTACTCTGCACTCACTACTCACTACTCTGCACTCACTACTCACTGCTCTGCACTCACTACTCTGCACTTACAATGCAACGGTCTCGCCTTTGCAAAAGTTAGAGCTATTGGCATTGTAAATGGCACATTTTTTTGTTATGTGTTGGTTAACTTTCTATCATAAACACTCTTTACTAGGAACGCATGGCGCTTCATCAGTAACAAGTGGACTTTTAATTACAAACTCGCTTCTCTTTTCATGATGTCATAGTGCAGGATAACATACAAATCAGCCTCACATATTCTCCAAATTTTATGCAGGCTTAGAACGCAAGATCACTTTTCCTCTGGACCGATTGCTAGGTGGACCTGAAGAAGCTTGGGTATAAAGCTATACAATATTCCAAGCAAGAATTAACTAAAGAGTCAGTAAGAACTGATCTGTGTCTGGCTGGGATGAAGTTGGCAAGAATTGTCAGTCAAGCAGAAAAAATATTTCTTTGACGCCACAGACACTTGCAGCTCGTTGAAAGAGGTAGGCACTGCTACAAATGTATATCACCAAACATACATGGTGGGAGAAAAGTTGGAAGGGGTTTACAGGTGTCCCATAAATGATAAATTCATTTTAGATATACTGAGTTTCAGCCAACTCTTGAGCATCCAGGACACAATTTCAAGAGAACGCGCCAGTAGTTACTAAAAATCCTCTCTCGCCCCCTCCACCACCCATCCAGTTTCTGAACCAGATTCAGGCGTCATCGGAGCAGGAATGGAACTGTAAACCACAGCCTGAGGATACTCTCTATAGTGACTGCAAGTAAAAATAGAAGAACATGGAGAGCATGACCCGGATTCCCTGTTCCAGTATTTGCCTTCCTCTCTTTGAGTGCCAAAGTCTTCCATCCTATCTCTTAGTCAATGGATTCCCATCCTAGTTTTAGTAGATTCCTGCTAGTGTCAGGGGGTTTCCTGTCAAATTCCAGTACATTCTCTTAATCAATGTTTAGTGTGCTTCTTGCTTAGCTTCAAGGAACCCCTGCCTCGATATTCATTTCTGAGATCCACACTCATAGCATTCTCTGTTCGAGAGTTAGTAGTGACTGGGACACAATAGATTGCTGTGTTTCTGGCAAGAGATACCATGGCCTGGCAGACCAGGACGGACTGTTCATAGTGAAGTAAGGACAAATGTAATGTGCATATGTTGCCCCTTTGTCTGGAGTGATGCTGAGGGAAAACGGCGATGGACTGGACTGAGGCCCAAGCTATTATCAGTGGCTGAGACTACCCATCACCTTTTCGCTGTTTTACAGTTCAAGTCTGTTCAGTGTTTCTGTAGTGTTCTCGGTCAGTGTTTACATGGAAACATTAAAAACAACATGCACACAGCATATCATAAGTCACAGAAAATATTGACAGGGATAACGTGACAATACCACATACACGGTCTAAAGACGCACTCCACTTGCAAAAAAATGTTGAGCCTCCCACCCTGAAACACGGCACCAAGGATGTCCTCTGCGGAAAGGCCCTCCCAAAACCTCTCTGCCACATTTAGCCTATCTCCCTCCTTCATCAACACAGCTCTCCCCATCATCAACATAGTTCTCTTACCTCAACTCCCTGCAACTGAAAAATAATTAATTCAACCATGTCCGGGAAGAAATCGGCAAAATACTTGCGAACATGAAGCAGACTACGCACATCTCGGACCCTCTCCTGGCGACATTTGTAAACAAGCATTTATTTTGCAATACTGAGGTTCAATTTTGTATTTGTGATTCCGTTTTCCCAGTGGGACATAACCCTGTTTTCCATGTCAGATTTTTCTTAATTAAATGGTGTTTAGAACTAGGCGGCTTGGTAAAACAATCATATAGAACACCTAAACTAATAAAATAAATCGCCAGCAGGAAGGAACTATTTGTACATAAAATCAAGCTTGCGATTAACCCCTGCGCTGTCGGTTTCTGTTGGGGATCAGGCGAGATGATCTGCGAGATCAGGCGAGATGCGATCTGCGCGCGCATTCCAAAACGAAACCTAGCGTGGGGGCGGGACTTCCGTCTTGTGCGCGAAGCCCGCGCCCACGGAGTTCCTGGTCAAGAGCAGTGCGTGATGCGGGGCTCCCATGCCTGAGGGAGAGCCCCGCGGAGGTGACAGAACACACTGCATTGGCGGTAAGTGGGCCTTGGGGGGCGCTCGTGTGTGTGAGTGTGTGTGCGCGTGTATGTTCGCTCCTGTGTGTGTGTCTCTGTGTGCGACGGCGGGGGGAGGGGGGGAGTGTATCTGTCTGTGTGTCTGTCTCCGCTCGTGTGTGTGTGTGGGCGCATGCGTGCAGGGGGAGGTGTGCCTGGGTATGTTTGCGCTTCCCAGGAGACAGCCAGGCCGAGCGCGGCGCGTGCCAGTCGGCGCGTGCCACTTTCAAATCGCCTCCAAGGCGATGCGCGCGGCCAGGACTGTCTCCTGGGAAGCACACATGCCGACAAAAGGGGCTCGGCGGAGACGCGCTTCGCGCGGCTAGCCGAGACCTAAAAAGGAATACAAAATAAAAGAGGGAAAGAAAAAGGGAATATTAAAAGGAAATGGAAAGAAGGTAAAAAAGAAAAAACAAGGAAAGGAGCAAACATTAAAGAAAGAAGGAAAGAAAGAAGGAAGGGAAGAAAAAGGAAAGTAGGCAAAAAAGAAAGTAGGAAAGAAAGATGGAATAAAAAAAGAAATAAGGAAAGACGGCAAACAAGAAAGAAAGAAGCCTTAATACAAAGAAACAAGAAAAGTAGGTAGAAGGCAAAGGAAAAAGGGAAATAATAAAAAAGGAGAGAAGGAAGGAAGGGAAGAAATAAAGAAAGAGCAAAGAATGCAAATAGACAGAAGGAAGGAAGGAGAAAGGGAAAGGAGGCAAAAGTTAAAGAAGGCCAGAAAGTAGGGAGGAAGGAAAGAAAAGAAAAGAAAAGAGGAAAGAAGGCACAAAAAAAAGAAAAGAAAACAATGAAAGAAGGCGTAAAAGAAAGAAATTGAGAAGGGAGAAAAAAATGGAAAGAAAATAGGAAAGAAGGTAAACAAAGTAAGAAAAGACAGAAGGGCAGCAGGGAAGAAAGAATGAAAGAAGGCAAAAAAGACAGAAGGAAAGAAGAAAAAAACAAAGAAAGAAAGGAAAAAGGAAGGCTAGAAAGAAAGGAACAAGGAAAAGAAATTAGATTAAAAAGAAAGAAATAAGGAAAGGAAAACGAAGGAAAATAGGAAAGAAGACAAAAAAGAAAAGAAGATGGAAAGAAGAAAAAAGAAAGCAAGAATGAAAGAAAGAAGGAACAAATGAAGGGATAAGGAAGGAAAGGAAAAATGAAATAAGCAGAAAAAAAAGAACAAAAGAAGAGAAGAAAGAGAAAAGCAAAAAGAAAGAAAGAAGAAAAGAAAAAGCGAATAAAGTCAATAAAGAAACAAGGCAAGAAAAAGATGGCAAGAATGAAAGAAGGTAAGAAAGAAATAAGTGCAAGTGCGACAGAATGCAAAGGAGAAACAAGATTGGCTAGGTTCGAGTAGCTGTGAATAAACATTCAATGTGAAAATCTTCTCTTTTATGACCAATAAAGTTATTGAACAAAAAAAAGAGAGCGCTGAATTTTGCCTCCCGTGGCGTGAGGAAGGATGCATATAATAGCACTGCTCCGCCCTTGCAGCCTATGGCAAGCTGCAGCTTGCTCGTGTAGGAAGTGCTCCCTTCAGCACAGAGGGAGGAGGAGGTCGGGGGTCATTATGAGCAGAGCTTCTTATAGCAGCGAGCAGCGCGAGGATCCTGAGCAATGTACGGACGTCAGCTCCAGCCGAGGCGGAAGTAACCGGCGGTGCTGGCAGCAGGTTCTCTGCAATCGATCCGTCGAAGGCTGCACGCGAGTACGCGCGTGTGAAGGTCACGTTTAGGCGGATTGCACCAGTGTGTGATGACGAAACCCGAAGCTTCATTCATTCGCGCACTCTTCACGCACTTGGCCTTGAACTGACTTCTCGACCGGGGGTGGAGCTACATCGATGCCTAAAACGTGGTAATGTTTTTATTTGCCTCCTAAATATCCCTTCTTCAGCTCGGGGCTTATGATTTGGAATCTGTGACTTTAAAAAAAACTGCTTAAAGTTTAAAGGTGTGTTTTCTTTCTGCCTGACATTCTGTCAAGCGACAACCCCTTCCTCCCACCTCACCCCCCTACTACCAAGCCTGGCTATGTCCAGCTGTTGAATGAAGGGTGCCCGGGTTGTCTGGGGGCCTCCTCCACGTATTATATGCAAACACCTCTCAGTTGCGCTGGCATGACTGTACAGGTCCCTCTTCAATGTGGCGAGCGGCTAATCCTGGCTGATGTAACCGCTTATCCAAGAGGGAGGGGTCTGTTCACCCAGCATAGCAACCCCAGCGCATATTGTGAATGCCTCTCACAGTTGTCATATTTCATATTTTTCCCTTCCTTCCAGAGCAAAATCTTCTCTTCCCTTCCCAGTCTTGAACTATGTGCCTATTTAAAAACATTACCTATGCAGCAACATATTTAACAAGCACGAGCACGGAATCGAAACCGGCCGACGCGGGAATAGAAACCAGTGGTGCGCGCGCACCAGAGGAGCGGGGGCAAGGCAGCGCGATGACAAGCCGAGACGAGGTAGGAGATTTGTGTGTGTAAGGGGGGGTTCTGTGTGTGTATGCGCACTGGCGGCGGCGAGGGGGGCTGTATGTGTGTGTGCGCGGCGGGGGGGGGGCTGTATGTGTGTGTGTGTGTGCGTGCGTGTCTGTGTGCTTCCAAGGAGCCATGGGAGACAGGAGGCGCGCGCGACCTGATCCCAGTTCCAAGGTTGCGCGTGCACCTCACTTGTCTGTCTCCCTTGACTCCTTGAAACCGAGAATGATCACAATAGAGTCTCGGAACGACAGATTGCTTCGCAATCTGTTCGCAGTTCCGAGACCTAAACAGAAGGAATCGACAATCGCAAATGTCTCCTCAAAAGGGAACTTGAATGGATTTATCGCTTGCAAACACTGAAACCACATGCGCTTAACGATCGGACAGAATTCAGTTGCTACCTCTGATGTTTTATGAAGTTGATGTATAGTTATTGTTCAGCATTGCTCTTTAAAGCTCTCTTTACCTTTCCACCCTATTCCTTTGCTAAGATGGCCGCCGCTTTCACATTCACGCCACTCGGCCGTTTTCTATTTTCATTTTTCATCACGCCAGTCCACTTTTCTTGACTATATTTTACCTCCATTCACTTCCGCGTCCACTCGTCTTTCCAACCTGGAATCAGAACACACGCCGAATCGAGATTAACATCCTGACTCTTTTGCTAAGAAGTAAGTTCGCCTCTTTCACGATGTCGAGCATGAAAGCCACCCCGACTTTTTTCTACACCGTTGAGCATGAAAGTCACCCCGATTGCACTTTACCCATCCTTATTAGTTCACGTTACTCCGACATGTTAGTATACGCTCCTTCACCTTTTTTACTAAGTCATTGCGGCATTTTTTAATCAGGGTTCACCCCGGCACGCTATCTTACTCACACACCGCGCACTAATATTAGAGCACCATTTTGAATAACTTAACAACACACTTTGCACACCGTTCTTCCTAACATCTTCCCATTCTTGTCTTCTTCTTTCAGCACTCCTTGAAAAAGGGCACTCCGCCCGAAATGCATCGGAGTCTTCATCAATATAATATGATTTTGCCATGAACTTTCCTGATATGTCGTTAATATCATGAAGAATAACCTGCCCAAATACAAATGAATTAAAAATTTGATTACCCTTGATCAAAGTTTGGAATCTTTTTCGAACCCACCAGGAGTGCCTCTCGTAGGGATGCCCACGCATATCTTTGCGTACACTACTCACTTGTTATACACTGTTACAACACAGCAAAAGTAGATTACAACAGTTGTTTCTAATTGTTGCTATATCATGCAGTCTGGGCTGGCAGTCCTCTCTGAAAGCCAGTCAGTGCAGCACTGGCTCTCTGCTCCGATGGAAAGCATAAAGCACAGCTTTGGGAGAGGGGGGCAAGGAAGGCATGAAGGGGGTTGGGACTGGGTTGGCCATAACATTATACATGGCTCAAGCATTGCTCTTGTCTATTTGATGTCACTCAGTACTGCTCTGTGAAAAACATCCCTGTTATTCACTGTTACTCATCTATAATTCTATATACTAAAAGCAACATTATCTTTGAACTACTGTATACAAACTATATTTTTTCAACAGCTTTAATAACTTTATGAACCCCTTGTCTTTTTAATCTTTGGAGACCTTTAAGAAAAGATTCAATGTAGTACTGTTTTTGTTATTCTTGTGATATTTACTATAAGAAATAATGTTTTGTCCTCTGAGTGTCCACCCCCCATTCATCACCATTCCTACATCCTTAGACACCGTCCCTCTGTAATCACCTTATATGGTTATAGGTTTCCCCTCTACCTTAAATGCAATATTACATTTTGCTCCCTCCATGAAACCTCACCCAGGCCATTTACATGTCATTTGGTTCATCCATGCAACCTTGATCAGCTCATTCTCCCTAGAGTTCCCTTAAACAATGGACAATTATAATTAAGGCTCCCTGTTTTCAGTTTTTACGGATTTTTACAGATAAACATAGACAGAAAACAATGGGCCCGATTCACAGAAGTAAAGTAATCTGAAACGAAAGTCTAACTTTAAGACGTTTGGTATTCACAAAGGACATTTACGAGTGGTAAAGTTAGACTTTTGGTCTAAGTTTAGACCAAAAGTCTAACTTAGAACAAAAGTCCAACTTTAGTATTAGTAAAGTTAGACTTTTTGTCTAAGTTAGACTTTTGGTCTAAACTTAGACCAAAAGTCAAACTTTTTTTTTTTGATAAACAATTTTATTGTTTTACAATAGAACAAGCACCGACAGTATGACATTGAATAGCAATAATAGTGACGCAAGGAAAATTAAAAGAGCAAAGACATTGCCTTTAAAACCCCACCCTGTAGCAGTGAATACAAGCATCATGTGTAAAGTTCAGGCTAATCCACGGCCCCCAACCACTTGCCCCATATCCGCCGGTATTTCTTAGGACACCTCCATGCCTCATACATGGGTTTTTCCTGTGCCGCGCACCAGCCACCCCCCAGCGCCATTTCTCAGAACCTGGTGGCGTGGGAAGCTTCCAGGAGGCGGCTATGTCCCACTTGGCCACAACCATAGCTGTATTGTAAAATTGTTTCTCGTTCCTGGACTCGTCTCGTCCATCCGTAATCGTGAGAAGGGTGTGTCGTGGGTCATGCGGAACCTCCCACCTCCTCGTCCAAAGGACCTACCCATTCCTCCCATTGGCCCCTGAGTCGGTCTAAAGAGGTCGGGGTGTTATTGATCAGTGTCCGGTAAGTGCGGGAAATCAAAAGTCTAACTTTAGTAATAGTAAAGTTAGTCTTTTGGTCTAAACTTAGACCAAAAGTCTAACTTTACTACTTATAAATGCCCTTTGTGAATAACGAAAGTCGTAAAGTTAGACTTTCATCTCAGATTACTTCTGTGAATTGGGCCCACTGTGTTCGGTCTGCATTTATTTTTAAAAGTGCATAAATACAGAAAATGTGCTGCTTTTAAGTGACTCTCTATGCTAAAGTGACTTGCGTACTAAAGGAACGCGTGGTAATGAGGCGTTCGTTGTATTGCCCGCATTGTAAAGGCACGAATGGTAAAAGCATGCGTGGTTCCATCGTACAGCCTTAGGAGTTAGTTTAAAAAATATCACTCAGCATAAGGAATGGCGAAGTCATGGAAAAAGATTGAAAACATTCCGTTTCAGCTTTGGCCCTGCAGTGTGGACCACATCTGTCCCTTCACACACACACCATGACTCGAGGCGGAGGGGTCGGGCCGCAAAGCACCGAGTGCTGCCCGAGTACAAAGAGCGGGAACCGGAGCCAAGTTTGGCCTTGATGTCAGCTGTGCATGGACTTGATTTGCATTTTTCAAATGCCTTGCTTGTAAGCGTGACCAAGATTACCCACAAAAGAGGGCGAATGCCATGGAGTGGGTGAGACCAGATGAAAGGTCTGCGGTTGTGTCCGCGCCCGCGGGCTGCACGTCGCTGGCCAAACCTCCCGCGCAGGCGCCATTTCCTGCAGACGCACATTAACTGAGGTGCTACAGATGACTATCGCGTTTAAATTCCAAGCTCGCTTAATGTGGTATGTTGGACGCCTTCTCCGTGGCTCCTGATACCAGCATCTTGGAGCCATGTCCCCTTCCTGACACTGCTTAATTTGTAAAAATAATAAAAAACGAAAGTGTAAGGTCAATGGCTAACATAGAAGGCCGCAGTGCATAATATCAAATGTTGACTTGCTTCCCCCTCCTGCTTCTTTCGTCCTTAATCCTAAATGTCCTGCCTCCTTAATTCCTTTTCATCCATGCATCCTCTCTGCTCATTGTTTTCTTGTCTTTGTCTTTTATTCCTTTTCTGCCTTTCCCTTTCTCTGTCAAAGTTGGATGATTGAAAAAAAATCCTGCTGCTGAAAAATTAGTGCCAGTGCCCATCACCTGCCCAAATTAGGTCGTGATTTAGAAGTGTTCATTAGGCCACTGCAGGCCCTGCACCATAGGCCGTCACCTAGTTTTGCAGCCAGGACCCATCAGTAAGTGTTCTGTCACTGGTCCCAGTCAGGGCACAAAGAGCGCGTGAACAGAGGCCTTTGGCATATGATGAGACTATAATAATGGAAACCAGTTTACACGGTTGAGGTCTCAGCTTCCAGCAAATCTAAATCACCTGGCCAAGAGTGAGAGGAATGGCAAACTCAACTATGACTCTCACATCTCACCTCTTTGGCCCGCTCTGTCGCTCTAGGTTTGTACAGCAGAATGGACAAGTCTGCAACGCTAGCCATTAGCAATGAGATGCATGCCTTGACTAAGACAGATTGATATGAAACACATTGTCTCATGCAATTTTGTTGGACTGTGCTTCCTCAACAGCCGAGGTCGTAGTTGGTACACTGGGGTACCTGGTGAGGGCTTTCCTGGCCAATAGGACCCAGATACTCAAAGTAAGCACTTCCTTGTTTGAACCAATTCAACCTTCTTGACATACTTCTTAAGCTAACCCTAGGCCACAGAAGTTCACTTCTGACCAGGGCCTAACATAAGAAATCATTCTTTGTTCAATCTCAGTGCTTCTGAATGGCCATTAACTAGTAACATCTCAGCAGATGGGGTGAAAAGTGCCTCTATTGAAGTTAACATAGGTTCTACTTTCTAGAGCTTTATTATGTAAAACGACAACTATCCTTTTCTGCACTTGGAGCACCCTCCATTGGGTGCACCTAGCATACACAGGGATAGTGCACCATATTGCATAAAAATGCATTGGCTAGAGCAGGAGTGAACTTGCGCCTTCACTGGCGACACCACAGCATCGAAAAGTGGACTGACTGCTTAAACCCGCTTGTCTGTTTTAGAATGCAGGTGGACCAGCTGCAAGAGGAGCAGGGGTACTTACACAGGTGAATGCAGTAGCAGAGCAAGGATGCCATGGGCCCGGTTTCAAGAAAGGAATTGGGCCTTCAGACTTGTCTAGGGGCAGTAAAATAAAGCAATTATTAGAGTTTAATTGCCCCTCTGGGCTCTGGTGTACTGCACCTGCTACACCAGTGGTAGCTATGCCCTTGGGTAGATGCAATGTGTGACTGCACAGCAAATAGGTCCCTGGACCCAAGGGCCCAATCCCAAGGAATGTCTGAGGAAGCACTGACAGTGCACCCATTTGATGTGTGGCACGCAAATAATGCACCATCCGAAGACCTGTAAGATGGTGGGACGCAGAGGCAAAGGCATTCCCTCTGTTGAATGGGGCCACATCCCCTTGGAAATTAGGTAACTTCCACTTGGGATCATACAGGCACAAAATGTGTGCCAATGGGTTGTATGACGTTACAACGCATACTTTTACAACACATGCCTTTACAATGCATTTTTCACATCGCAACATCCTTTACAACGCATTCCATTACAACGCATGCCATTACAACGAATTGTCTAAAACTACCTTTACAACGCATTCCATTACATCGCATACTACCTTTACAACGCATACCATTACATTGTCTGTATGGTAAGTATTGGACAGTATAGGGGTACAAATTACTATTCTAACTCCAGGGGGTGCAACAGTAGGGTAAGTGTTGGATAGTGTAGGGGTACAAATTACTATTCTAACTCCAAGGGGTGCAACAGTAGGGTACGTTTTGGATAGTGTAAGGGTACTATGCATTGTAATGGTATGCGTTGTAATGGTATGCATTGTAATGACTGCTTTGAAATGACATGTGTTGTAATTGTATGCGTTGTAGTGTCATGCAATGTAATGGTTGTGTTGTAATGGCATGCGATGTAAGGGATGTTGCAATGTAATAACTGCGTTGTAATGGTAGTGCGTTGTAAAAGTTGCGTTGTAAAGGTTGTTTCCCATGCCAGTGCCATAAATATTACAGAAATGGTTTCACAGGTGTCTCAGAACCCCTCTATAATACCAAAGAGTCCCAGGAGCATGAAAAATGGACACGCTTGCACCCCAGGGTACTTTCTGTAATATGGCTATGGTATCATTCATGGATCAAGGCATTTGTATTCACAGACACATTTATGATGCTCAGATCATCATGCAAATTGCCTATATTTATGTGGACACGTGTCTCATGTTTAAGGGTTCTTATGTCATGCTAAGATTTCATGATCTTCAAGGAGGTTAATTGCAAAATTAATAGTCCCATTCGATTTGTGTTCCAGTCCAAATGGATTCTTTATTAGATGATATACAATGTTCAAATTAATTAATTCATAAACTTTCTCAGGAGGTTGGTTCAAACACAGCCAACACGTGGTTCGGGGTTTTTCTTCTTCACCAAGGCTGTAAATGAACAAAAACAGTAGGTCTTAGATTCTAATAACACACCAATATGAAAAAAAAAAAACTTTCAAACAAACAAATCTATACATTCTTAATTCTTTATATATATTTCAAACCCCATTTTAAGCATTCTCATTCCCTGGACAGGTAGGGATATAAATACTGTAATTTTGTCTTATAATTATGAGAAGCTCTCCAAGCATATCTCCCTGTTAAAAATATAATAATCCATAGAATGTGCATAGCAACAGAAAAAAGTGTAATTCTTTTCATTTCACACCATGACCCAGAGATTTGTTACACTCAAAGGCATTGATGTCTCAATATTTTGCATTATTACTCAAGTTTGAACTCCCATCATTTGAATTGCAACAGTCTTCTGTGCTTATTCCGATGTCGGTGGGCCCACCACCGATAGGCCGTCAGTCTACAGAAGCGGTCCGAGCACCGATTGTAATCCGGCGGTCAGAGGCATGAGGCGGAGGGACCGACCACTGCTTTTCCGACGGGCTCAAGGAGCCCATCAGGTCAACGGTGTGGCCATAATCCCTACAATAGAGGCGGTGCCTGCTCAGGCACCGCTGTAGGTATAACAATACCAGTTTCCCTCTGCCTTTTCATGGCGGTGAAACCATGAAATGGCAGATGGAAAGGGACTTTGGGGGTCCCTAGCAGGGCCCCCATCCCACCTGGGCCGCTGCTATCGTGCCGGGGGGGCACATGTGGTGCTCCCCAAACATCAATGCACCATGTGCTAGGCACCACACGGTGCCTGTCAGATGGTGCATGGATGTTTAAAACTATGCCTTTTTCAATTGCAGCTTGTGCTGCGGCTCATTTATGGACGGTAGCACAAGCTGCAATTGAAAATGGCACATTTCCAACTGCCGTGCTGGTGGTCACATTGGAATATGGGGGTGGAACCATAATGAACCCCTATGTCTCAAAGTGTTTCTTAATCCACAAATATCTGATTTAATTTTGATTTTAATTCCATTTAAAATAAGTGGGCATGGCCTGTGGCGTCAAGATGGCGGTCGCACTCTAAGAGTGCTCCCAGACCCCTCCATCATCCGCCTCGCATCCTGCTTTCTCCGGTGCTCATCCGTCATCCCAACCCGCCTGCTGCGGATCCCAGGGATCGGAGATCTGCCCAGAACTAATTGTTGGTCGAGTTGAGGCTCTGTGCGCCCGACCCAGCTCCTGAATTGCAGAGGCACTGAAGTTGCAAGATGGCGCCCCCCCCGTTGCGCCTTGTCGGTGATCCCGGTGCTCTGGCCCTGGGTGTGCTGATCGGGGCTCCAGCTCTCACCCTTCCTCGCAGCGTGCGCCTTGGACGCTGGAGCCTGCCCTGATCTCTTGTTGCCAGCTTGCTGCGGGGACCTCTCCTACTTCCTAGGGGATGAGACAGCAGCGCCCGCTGTTTGGGGCCGTTGCACCGCTGGTGCACAACCCCCACCTGAGTGTACGGGCCCGGTGCACAAAGGTGCGGCAGCGGTGTGATCGGAGACGCATGTGGGAGCTCCGCGCCGGATCAGAAGAGGCTGCTGCCATATCGAGCAGCGGTGCACAGGAGTGGTGCTTGGACTCCCGGCCCCTCCTCCATCCTCCCAGTCCTCCACAGTGCTTGGTCATTACACGGACCTCCGGATCGGCTCCCACTGTGATCCTTTTGCTTCCCGACTCTCGCCCTCTGGGGTGGTGGTGAGGAGGCCCATCAGCTGCGCGGTTCGGGCTGCCTCTTGCTCGCCACCCCTGGGGCCTGGCGGCTTGCAGCGGCCTTCGGCAGTCACACCTGGGAGGCCGGTGCACCAGGGGAGGCCAACTACCCATCCTCACTCCTGCCCCGACCCTTGAAGAGGCGGCTGGCCGGTGTGGGGTGGCGCCTGGAGGAACTCTCCCCTGAACCACGTGAGAAGTGCTGGGGAGACGCAGATTCATTTCAGGCGTTTGGCCTGAGACCCAGGGAACAAAACTCATCCGGTGAGTGGGGGCGCTGTCATATTGGGCAGCGGTGTGCGAGACTGGTGCTTGGCTTCCCCCCGTCCTCGCGGTCCTACACGATGCTGGGGCACTTCTGGGATCCTCGGATTGGCTGCCGCTGGGGTGGTGGTAAGGGGGACCATCGGCTGCGCGGTTCGAGCAGAGGGCGTTCCCCATCTCACCCGGGCCAAACCCTTCCTGCCCTCCCCACCGCCTGGGCCTAGTCATCTTCGCCCCCTCCCGCTGGAGATCATTGGGGCCTGGCGGCCTGCGGAGGCCTTCGGTGGTCGCGCCTGGAGGCCGGTGCACTTGGAGAGGGCCTGTTACCAATCTACATTTCTGACCTGGCTTGCGACACAGCTTCACGTCGCCGGTGGCTGCCGGCCCAGGGCCCACAGGGGTGAGATGAACTGGTGAGTGGGGAGCCGGTTTGGGAGTTCGGATGCAGCATTGGGATGGGAGGTTGACACCAGGCCTTCCGGTCCCCCCCACCCTCCCCTTGCCTCCCACGGCGTAGTGGTGTCCCCGCATCTTTGTTCTGCACCTGAGGCTGGCCTGGTGGGGCGTGGGGAGACTTACCGGCTGTACACTTTGGGCAGTGGGTTCCCCCCTTAACAGAGTTCCGCGGGCACCCGTTCCCCCCCCCCTGGCCTGCCCCCTGGTGATGTTCAGGCAGGAGATACGGGGAGCCAGACACTTCCCCATCACGAGGGGTCGGGCCCCCGGGGTCTTCCACTATCTACCGGGTCGGGGAGGGCCTACTTCCGGTGAGTCCAGCCTGTAACCCATGGAGGGTGGTGCCCCGCTTTTCTCCCTTGGCTGCCACTTCGGGCAGCGGTGCGCTTGTTCGCTGCTGCCCCTCTGGGGACCCCCAGCTCCTCCCTCACCAGGCAACGCCCAAGGGGGGCTCATTATAAGAGGTGCCTGCGGCCTTGGTCATTGCTCCTTTCCCCTCCAGCCACGCCGCAGGACTGCATCTGCGTGTGGTACCGGAGAGGCCTCTGCCCCCCTCGATCTCCTGAGCAGCGGCGTCCTGCCAGATGCTGTGGCTAGGCCCTGAAGAATCGTGCAACCACAGCCGGGGTGTGTGCTCGAGGCTCGCGCCCCTTGGTTCGGGCTCCTGCAGTCCTCGCGTACCCTTGACTGGCCACCGACCATGGGAAAAGACAGGGCCTCTAAGTCGGAGGCCGTCCCTACATAAACCAAGATGGACCTGATCCCCACCTCAGAGCACGAGCCGCTTGGGCAGGCTGATGGGGCTCCTCCCATCCCGGGCATGGACTTAGCAGCCATCCTACAGGCAATCAGCACCTCACAGGCGTTGGTGGAGGGGAAGACCGGAGAGGTCAAGGTAGATGTGTCTCTCCTCCGGCAGGACCTCTGTAATGCTACGGCCCGAATAACATTGGCTGAATCCTGAATTTCAACAGTGGAGGATGATATCCATCAACTAAAATAACAAGTGGCCAACCTGCGATCACATACCAAGAAGCTTCACTGGCGTGCAGAAGACACTGAAAAACGCACACACCGCAACAACCTCTGACTGGTGGGGTTACCCGAATGAGCCGAAAAGACCCAGGCAACCGCCTTTGTGGAGTCTTGGCTCAACTCATGGATGCATAAAGACTCCCTCTCCGCTTGATTCGTGGTGGACAGGGCACGCCGGTATCTCGCACCACAACCACCAGTCGGGCCACACCTCGCCCTATCATCCTGAAAATTCTTAATTTCAAAGACAGGGATGCCATCCTGTATGAGGCGCGCTCTCAGGGACCCCTCAAATTCCAAAACCACACTATCATGGTGTTCCCGGATTACACCAAGGAAGTACAAGACCACGTCGCTCGTACATTGAAGTCAAGAAGAAATTGCGATCCGTGGGCCTCCAATACCAGCTTCAATTCCCAGCACGCCTGCGGGTTGTCTTTCAAAACAAGACGCATTTCTTTGACTCTCCTCAAATGGCCTGGACCTGGCTAATGGAAGAGCGGCCCCTCAGACAACAACACAACCTGTCCCCTGGGCCAACGGGCGTCCAGTCCCTGTAGTTTCGATCACCGTGTCACCAGAGCAGGCGGCGCATGCACTCCCGCAGGAGGCGCCGGTCCCAAAGATCCTCAAGCCTAGCTGCCCATATACTCCAAGACTCTTGAAGCCCTTCAGATTCACCTCCTCGCTTCAGGCACCAATCATCTGGCGGCCCGCACGTGGCTCCTCCACTGTCGGCTCGACAAGACTCCCCAAGGACGCACACTGATCTCTCTGGCAGCCCGGCCCTCTGACAATCCGGTGGGTGGCTGACGATGATGTGAACACTCTGGGGCATGCTCCGACCTCATGGGAACCAGGGGCTCTGGCAGACTTCTTGCTCTGATTCTCAATCTTTCTGCAGAGACACTGTATATCCATCCACATGGAGGGGTCCTCCACGCAACTCAACCCGACCGTTTTAGTTTGGTTTTTTTCTTTCTAATTGGGGGGCCGAGAGTTGCTTCTGATCTCAAAGTGTAGGGTGAGGGGAGGGCAGGGGACGGGGCTAGGATTGTTCTTTCCCAGGGTTTGTTGTTGTTGTTTTTTATTGATTTCTTACACCAGCACTCACACGACACTACGTTTCATTTCTTGGTGGGACACGTCAGGCCTTTCTCAGGCACCCAGTCAGGCACTCCGGCGATCCCTCTCACGGCCATGACTCTCTATAAGGCTTTGTTCTGCCATTACAACCATCTACAACCATGGCTGACATGCCCATACCAGGGGTTTCCCTTCACATACTATGCTGGAACGTTAACGGCCTCCTGGACCACTTCAAACGCATGGCTGTACTGCGATACGCTCAACGCCTCAGGGTAGAGGTTCTCCTACTTCAGCAGACACACTTGCTGGGTAATCACTGTCCCTTTCTGGCACGCTATGGGTATGATAGGGTTTGGCATTCTGGCTTCACCCGGGGCTTCCGTGAAGTGGCGATCCTGATGAAGAGCTCTCTTCCATTTGTGACTACACAGGCCATCCACGACTCCCAAGGCACTTCAGTGGCCCTTTGCCGTTCGTTGAATAGCAACCCCCTTAACTTAGTATCAATATACTCACCCCCATCGATGCTCACGGCGACCCTGGCCAAATCCACCGAGCTCTTGACCTCATTGCTCTTGGGCTCCACTTTCCTCGGGGGTGACTTAAACGCGGTTTCCTGCCCAGGTCTGGATACGACGGGCCCTCCATTCCACAGTCACTCGGGCAGGCAAAACAATTAACAAACTGTTCTGAATCACTAAGCCTCTGCGATGGTGTATATGGCACCCCCACACCAAACAGTTCACCAACACCTCAGCAGCCCATCATACGCAGGCGCGCATCAATGCGATCTTTGTCCCCTCGACGGATGGTATCACTCTCCGGTGCTTCACGTGCACGGGCCTCTCTCCCCGCAGTGCGTCAGATGTGGAGGCTGAACGCATGGTTCCTCCAGGCTAAGGAGTTCCGGATGGTAGTGAGACAGGAACTTAAGCAAAATTTCCTGGCCAATGACGGGTCGGTGTCCTCTCCAGGCACCCTATGGGAAGCAAGCAGGCCACAATCCGGGGTGTCGCCAAGGGCCAGCTCAAGTGCCAGGGGCATGCGCAGCTGCAGCAGATTACCTCGCGAAAGGCACAAGCACTGCGCCTCAAACTGTCCTCATCTGCAGTCTCTGACACTTCCAAAGAGAGACTTCTTGCTCGCCTCCGCACTGAGATTAGACAGCTTTCCTTAGAGGCAGCTAAACTCCTCTGGCGATCGTCGGTGGCCAGAGTATATGGCTGAGGCGACAAAAACGGCTCAATACTCCATAGACTAGCTACCTATCCCAGGGCGAACCGCATCATCCCCGAAATAATAGACCTGGACGGATCGGTGTGCCGCTCCCCATTGGAGATGGCTCACGCCTTCGCCTTCTCCTACCGCCAACTATATACGGCCAATACGCCGACACTTTTGTTCTCGGGCTTGCAGGGGGCGATCGCCTTCCCCGCCTGGACCCCACTGTCCCGGCGGACCTGTACCGCCCTAACACCCACAAGGAGATTGGTGAAGCAATAACCCTTACCTCTTCAGGCAAGACATCGGGTCTGGATGGCCTTTCTCAGGAGTATAATGCTCTGTATCGCGAAACCTTGTTCCACACTTCGTTAGTCTGTTTGGGGAGGTGGCTAAAAAGGGTTCCTTCCCTTCTGAGACAGACATGGCCACTATCGTGGTTGTTCCGAAATCTCAGCCACCCTCCCCACGGTGTGCGGACTACAGTCCATCTCCCTTATCAACACGGAACTGAAACTTTTCACCACAATCCTTGCTCTGAAGGTTGCATCTGGCCATGGCCCACCATCACTTGCTCACCTCCTATTTGGCGGTCCTTCTTGTGGACTTTGAGAAAGCCTTTGATTCTGTGGACTGGGGTTTTTTGGATGATGTACTTGCCGCGATGGGCTTTGGTCCCCATTTTCGGGGTCTGGTTCGTGTCCTATATGCCCGCCCAAGGGTGCGCGTTCTGGTCAATGGGGTCTTCTCAGAGCCCTTATCTATCCGCAGGGGCACGGGACAAGGGTGTTGGAACCCCTGGCGGCCCTGATATGGTCCAAAAGACGTGTTCAGGGATGGGATTGGCCGAATACGGAGTCTGACAAGATCGCTCTTTACCCGGATGACGTCCTTATTTATCCTGCAGATCCCACCCGGTCAGGCCCTCACTGCCTCCGAATTCCACATTTCTTTGAGTGGGCCTCCGGCATCCAGCTGAATCCCGATAAGTCGGTCCTGGTCCCTCTCCACCTGTCTAGAGAATGCTACGAATGGCAGTCTAACATACCGATCCGATGCCAATCGTTTAAATATTTGGTGATATGGGTGACTCTGGTCCCGAGCTATGCTGGGCCCTCAGCGTTACTCCTCTAGTGAAAAAAGCTAAGGTAGATCTCCAGAAATGGCACACATTACCTCTGAACCCCATGGTGAGAGTCACCCTGTTTAAAATGATGATTCCCCCAAGGTTCCTCTATGTTCTTCAAAACACCCCCTTCTGCTACCCGAGGGCCTGGTTTCAGGAGCTGGACAGCATGGCCTCTAAGTTCCTCTGGGGGAAGGGGAGGGTTCACTTGGCCCTGAGCATCTGTAGGGTTCCTTCATTTGATGGGGGTCTGGGGATGACCCATTCATACCTGTATTACCTGGACACACGCTTGCTATCCATACACGACTGGTTTAACGGGGGCTGGTCTGACCCGGCAAACAGGCTTGAGCTGGGCGAGTTAGGCCTGACCAAAATCCAATCTATGTTGTACGGGGAACCCATTCCATCATGACTGGCGGAGGTGACGCGCTCTGCGCTGTTGGCCTAGTGGGATGCGCTGCATCATACTAAGTGGACACAAAGGTTGACCCAGTGCACGCCCCTCTGGCAAGGCACCTGGCTCAGAGAGGTTAGTGGGCTACAGGGCTTTAGATCCTGGAACCTTATAGGGATCTAACAGTTGAGTGATGTATGGGCAAGCAGCCACATGCGCTCCTTCAAGGACCTCTAAACCCGGTACTCCCTCCACCAGTCACAATTTTACAAATACCTACAGCTGCGCCATGCCCTCCATGTACACCTCACGGAGGACATACGAATCCCTGAACACAGCCCGCCTAAGGCGTAGATTATGCGGGGGGACCCGGGGAAGAGGGGCATCTCCCGCATCTACCAGACACTGGTCAATTACACCCCGACCATGCCAGATCAACTCCAAAATGAATGGGAGGAGTTGGTGGGCACACTGGAAGAGGAAGACTGGCGCGATGCTCTTATTGCCCCCAAGATGGCCATCGCTTCAGCCAGGCTCTGTGTGGTTCAGCGATACTATTTGAATGCAGCCTACCTGACCCCGTCATGCCTTTGCCGGGCAGGTTTTTGCCCGACCCCCGCCTGCACCAGGTGCGCCCATGAACCCACGGATTTCTTCCACATGGTAAGGGCATGCCCCCGTCTGACTCGGTTCTGGGGGGACATTAAGGAAGAACTCAGGTCAAATATTGGGATGAGAAGTCACTCATGATCCATGACACGCACTCCTGGGTATTACAGATGGGCTGGATGGGTCCAGAAATGAAAAACCTTCTCACTACGGCAATAGTTGTGGCCAAGAGGGACAAAGCGGCTTCTTGGAAATGCCCTGATCCCCCGAGCATCGGGCGCTGGCAGGGGAGGGTTGACTGGTGTGCCACACAAGAGAAAACCATGTATGAGGGCCGCGGCTGTCCTAAAAAGTACCGTAGGGTGTGGGGGAAGTGGGTGGAGGAATGGGATAGACATGCAGGGAATGTCCAACTGCATTTACCTTGTATCCTAATGGCTCTGCACTGTGGGAAAGTCGAACGGTTGAATATGCTCCTGTATTTTCTTGGTATCGTGGTGATTGGATGGTACCGTTTGTCAAATTCAATAACAGAATTCCATTATAATAATCGTTTGCACTTCTGAGACTTCAATGTTAACTTACTACCAAGGAAATTAACGTCTTGCAAGTTAGTCCACTTGATAAAGATAGATTAGAAATATCCTGGAACTACCAATATTCCCATTCATGAATCCAAGAAAAAGCATGTTTTAGTCTCAACTCACCCACATTGATTCTAAATTTCCTGTAAAATAAGTTTTAAAAAATCACAGTTTTGTAAAACTCCCCCCAAGTACGCAAGCACTATTTTTTCCTAAAATCACAGAAAGTGATGGTGCTGTGCGGGCATCTAGGTATTACCGAGTTAATGCGGAGGAGGCCAGGACAGTAAAGGACGCAGAGGCTTAGGAGAGGGAAGGAGGCAAGATTCAGGCATGGGGGAAGAAAAACAGTGAAAGGAACTGGGGACCGACAGAAATAGAAGTCATGGAAAGCTGTTCAATAGATACTCAGACACATCATTGTGTACATTAAGACCCATCATGGAACCTCTGCCCAGTAGCTCTTTAGTGGGAACGTGAATAAAGAAATAATGGAATGAAATCCAGCTCACAGTAATTATAAATGGTTAATATTAATCTGAGCAGTACATTCCTCACTCTTTAGGTTTTGCCTCCAGATCACTTGAAACAGGCTTAGAGCCCACCCATTACATACCATTGGTTTGGACCCTTCCTCTCCCCCCCACGTCATTCGTTGCCCCACCATGCCCATCTCAGTTTTAGTATTTGGACAAAATACACAGCTTTTAATATCAGGGAAATAATATTAGAAAAAGAATAGTGATACAAAAATATTGTGATGCAAAAATATTGTTGTCAATAATATAGATTTTTTCAGGTAAGCAATATCGTTGTTAACCCCATCGCCGCGGGGCTAATTCCCCCGCGGTGCGGGGGGGAGAGGGACCGCGCGCGGCGCCGCGCTGCTGATGATGAGCTCGGCTCGTCATGCAGCTCGGTGGCGCAGTGCTGATGACGAGCTGAGCTGTCATCAGTGATGACATCAGTGATGTCACTGACCATGTCATGAATGATGTAATATGTGACATCATCAGCAGTGGATTAAGGGCGCGCGAGTTATAGTTAGTACAACTAACTATAACGGAGGAATTTCAATGGTTTTGTACGAGTGAAATGTCCAGCTAACTATAACACCCCTAAAACCTATGGTTCTTTCAGTGAATTTCAAAGGTTTTTAAAATGCTAATTCCTAACTATAACATATCTGAAATCTACGTTTTTTTCAGTGAATTTCAAAGGTTTTGTAAATGACAATTTTTAAATGTATTAATTGTTATATTTATTTTCTTGATACTGATTTACTACATTTTTTAAAACTCAAATAGGCAATAGACTTTTAAGTACAGTAGTTAGAGTTGTTGCAATGGGCAACTCAATTTCAAACACCATGCAACATTGAGCTCAATGTGAATTTCTAGTTAAATGCAATTAGTTACTTTATGGGTTACTTTTCTAACCACAGGACTGGATCCTAGATTCAGTCCTTGGACATCTCCTGTAAACAGTTGAGTAAAAGCGTTTTGGTTACAGTAGTGATTTTTAAGGAATATTATTGTATTTTAAAAGTTGACACAAATTTTTTTCACATAGAATCACCAATGTTATCCTAGGGGAGGAAATTCACGTAGCAGGTAAGTAGTGTCATCGTTACTTTTTCTTACTCAGTGGTGGATCCTGGATCCAGCACTTGTGCATCTCCTGTAAACAATTGAAAGAACGCGTTTAATTCATACAGGTGATTTTTCAGGATCAGTACTGGGCTCAAAGATGCAGCACAGAGGTCTCTCCTGATAACAGGTAAGTAAATTGGAATTTGTAGTACATCGAGTAAGCGCCACAGAGCTGCATAGCAGAGAGATGTAAAAAGGGGCAGGGCCTACACCACCTCTGCAACGCAGCGCAGTGGCGCTTCCTGGAAGCAGCTGGTGGGCTACTTGGCCCCCATGGTCCCTCAGGTTTGAAGTGGAATTTTTTCCCCCAACTTGAATCGAGCCACAGGGCGTGTTTGCTCACATCACGTCAGGCCCCGTCCCCTCCCTTCACCACTGTGTAAACGTGCCCTGTCACCGTTCTAAGAGATTAAGTCCCCTTCAATGCTAAGGGTCCCTAGGGTCAAATTAGCCCACTAAGTACCTCCAGTAAGCGCCACAGAGCAGCGTTGCAGAGAGGTGTATAAAGGGGCCTCTCAACACCTGTCTGCAATGCAACTCCCTGGCGCATACTGGAGATACCTATTAGGCTATTTAGCCCTCAGGGACCCTCAGTATTGAAAGAGAATTAATTCCCCAACTTAAAACGCGCCACAGGGCGCGTTTGCACAGTGGTGAAGGAAGGAGGCGTGGCCTGTGGTGATATCGCTGCAAACACGTCCTGTGGCGTGTTTTAAGTTGGATAATTAATTCCTCCTCAATCCTGTGGGTACCCGGGGGCCAACTAGCCCACTAGGTACCTCCAGTATGCGCCAGGAGGCTGCGTTGCAGAGAGGTGTTCAGAGGCCACGCCCCTTATTTCAACACTCTGCAATGCAGCTCCGTGGTGCTTATTGGAGGTACCTGGTGGACTAGTTGGCCCCCAGGGACCCTCAGTATTGACAAGGAATTAATTCCCCAACTTAAATCGCGCCACAGGGCGTGTTTGCACACATGGGAACTCAGGCCCCGCCCCCTCCCTTCACCACTGTGCAAACGCGCCCAGTGGCGCATTTAAGTTGGGGGATTAACTCCCCTTGAATACTGAGGGTTCCTGGGGTGCAACTAGACCACCAGGGGGCGCGTTTGCAGAGTGGTGCAATAAGGGGGCATGGCCTCTGGCCGCGATCCCGTTTTTTAAAATATTTTTTTAAGAAGGGGGGCTGTGTAGCCCCCCTTCTTTTTCTAATTTTTTGGCCCTGGGGACCCCATCCCCCAGGGCCTGCCCCCAATAATTTTTTTTATAATTGAAACATTGGGAAGGAGGCCGCATGGCCCCCCTCCCACAGAGGCCATAATCTGCCCCAGGGACCCCATTCCCTGGGCCACTAATAGCCCGGGGGACCCCATTCCCCGGGGATGGCCCACTAAACTGGGAACCGTGAGGGGGTCCCCAATCCCCCACGGTCCCAGCCGGCTCCCCGCATCCTTCGGGAGCTGGCATTGCTTTTCCACATGGGGAGAAGCTAACATGCTGCTCCCCATGTGGAAAAGCAATCTGCTTTGCTATTTGGAAGAGAGAGCAGGTTTCCTGCTCTCGCTTCCAATTAGTAAAGCAGTTTGCAATGACAGGGTGGAAGCTGCAAGGCTCCCGCCCTGCCATAGCCACCTACAGTGTCCTGGGAGTGGGCACCCTGGGACACTGCAGGAGTTGGCCCTGGTGGGGGGCTCCAGGAGGGGGGGCGCTCGGCCTCCCTCCCATAATCTGAAAAGCCCTGGGGAGTGGTGGTCCCCGGGGCTTGGGGGTCCATAATGGACCCCCGAATTAAAAACCTAGTGCCCCGGGGAGGTGGCGGTCCTCGGGGCGTGTGGGGGGGCTCAAGCCCCCCACACAGGTTTTTTTAATAAAAAAAAGCCCTGGGAGGTAAGGGTCCCAGGGGCAGCGGGGGACCGTGAGCTTCCCCGCCATTCATTTTTTTAAGCCCTGGGGGTGGCGGTCCCCGGGGCTGGGGGGGCCTGAGATCCCCCACACATAATTAAATAAAGCCCTGGGGAGTGGCGGTCCCAGGGGCTGGGGGGCCCCTCTGAGCCCCCCTTTACATAACTATTGCCCCTGGGATTTGGCCCCCTCGGGGCCAATTACCAAAGAAGCGCGGGAGTCCGCGCTTCATTTTTTTTCTTTTTATCGGCAAGATCTGTGCATCCCCCTGAGTAGAGTATATTAGGGGGGGTTTTACCCAAATAGAGTCCCTGGGACCTGGGTAGTCTCAGCTTTGCCAGATTCCAAATCAGTCTCAGTAAGGTGGTCTGCCCCAACTCCCTTGTCCTGAAGAAGACCCCACCGCAAGGATTTAATAGGACCTGCAATTTTGAGAGGGTCGAAACGTCGACAACCATTTAAAATGTCAACTCCACGGCCCAACTGTTCATATATTGTACTGTGTGGAGTATGATGTATCTTGATTTGAAATCCAAGTTCTTTTGGTTTTTCATGTACATTATGTGTAACTATCAAAACTATTGTGGCTTGAAGTTTTGATTATTCTGTTACCCTAACCCTTCCTTATCACAATATCCTCACATCATCACGCACCCCCCCTCCCTCTGGGGCATTGCTCCACCTGTCCATTTTTAAAACGTGATTATTGTCGCTATTTGCTATTCATCCCCATTGTGATTAAAACATGGTGGTTTGATTCAATGTCTATGTGATTACGTTTTGTATTATGTTATAATTTGTGTTCCTTATCCTTATGGGACCACATCCCCCTGAGTAGGCCTAGGGGGTCAGGGTGTTTCTACCCTGCCACCTTTTTGCGTTTTTCACGTTTCTTTTGCTGATTTCTTGTGCCTTGGTTCTACTGAGGGCGGCAATTGCAAAAACAACAAGTGATGGACTGAATGTGGATCAATGTCACACACTCCCCCAGTCAAAAGATCTGGGCCCAAATCCATCGTTTTTTTGCACTCCACACCACCCTGGGTTAGACAATGGCGATATGCAAATCAGCTCTGACCCTGTTGCCCCATGGGAACAGTCCAGTCCGAACTACAGAAGCCATGTCCTTCCCAGAACGGAATCAAGCATCCGAGGACCGGACCGGTTTCGAGGTAACACCTCTCTTCAGCCCGGCTAGCTTGACTCCAAGTGGTGTGGAGTGCCTGGGACCCACGTCTGGGCATCCCCAGCGCACTTAGGGCGGCAATTGCAAAAACAACAAGTGATGGACTGAATGTGGATCAATGTCACACACTCCCCCAGTCAAAAGATCCACACCACTTGGAGTCAAGCTAGCCGTTGCCGCCCTTGGTTCTACTGAGGCACAAGATGGCTGCCAACACTTCCTGATTTGGAGTGTTGACAGCCAATTAGAATGCAACTCGCGCATGGCAGGGTGCACTTAGGATGCGCGGATCCTGCACGGCCATAGATATATATGTACTTTTAAGTGTGATTTTCTCAGGAACTACTGAACGGATTTACACCATTTAAGCAAAAGGCACGAGTTTGAACTAAGGACTACCTCTTTTCCAAATTTGGAGTCATTCAGCAGTTCGGGCTGTAGCAGCGGCTAAAGGTCCTATGGGAAATTGCATGGGGAAAACATGTTTTGGGACCCCACTTTTTTCACAGCCCCCGCTACACGAATCATCCCGAGACTTTCAGGATAGGAGCGGACCGGAGCTGCCCGTAAGTTTTGAAAATTTCGCGAAGATTCGTCAATCGGCGCCAAATTTATTGGGAATAGAATGTTGCGGATTTCCTATGGAAAATAGGTCCTAACTATAACTACCTACTGGCGACTGCCAGTAGGTAATATATATATATATATATATATATAACTAATTCCCAGCCACTGTTAACAAGCTCTAAAAATGTAAAGTAATGAAGTAGTACCATCATAAAATGTGCCACTAAAGGCAGCATAATTTTCCTTTTCTTGCCACATAATTTACTCAGCCCTGACACATAATTTGACCCTCCTCTGCCGCATAATTCCAGTGGCCCTTGCTATAACATCAGTTTAATAGCTATAGGAATATCAGGTATCCCATTGCTGAGCACATAGCACAATGCCCCACACAGACCAGGAATAGGGTATTCACATTTTATAGCATTGACCAAGTCCTGAGGCCCCTTTGAGGGGGCAACAGTGAATTGACTTTACGCAGGCGTGAAGCCTTTTGGATTCTCAGAGGGTAGGTGCAGGTTATGTCACCTGCATATACGTTTGCAACACTTTGCTTTGTGTTATCATCGCACATATTGTTTTGGTTGCCTCTGTATTGTACTAACATAAGATATGTATGAATTGGGTATGTCATTTGACATATGCGACTCCCTGTTAAATGCACCGTTAATTCCAGCCATTCGCTTCATATGTTTTTAAACACTGTTATCCTTGTACTTTGTCCAGGAGATGGAGAAACACAATGTATTTTGAACATAGCTCCAATGAGGTTGTAGTATTTGCAATTTGGAGGCTTTACTCTTAAGCCCATCGATTTTGAGTTTTGCATGCCTAGAATATGGAAGGTTTCATTCACGATGAACGCTTTTTATTAGTAAGCTCTCACAGCAGCTACTGATTCAACACGCATTTGTGTGGACAGTTAGCAATGCGTATTTTCATGAACATTCGAGTCAATGGCGCTGTCTGATGATGTTTCAGTCTATTAGACATGATTTGTCGGTTTGTTAGATTGTGATGACCAGATCTGGTTATGAATCAATATTTTTTACCTAGTTTTAATGCACACACTCATATGTTGGCAAGTTTGACTTTTTAATATCACTAAAGAACTAATCTTTGATTTATGGACGCTTCGGATTTTGTTGTAGCTATGCGATTCACAGATTGCGGTAATCGGGTTCTGTTATTCGCATGCAGGAGGGGATTAGTTTAAGCACGACTGTGGTTAGCCTGAAATGATTTAATATGTATATGGAATCAACATTTTCACACTACAAGATGGCTGCCATGTTTAGGCACAGTTAGTCCTCTTTCTATTATCATAGCTACAGGTATATAAGAGCGGGAAACTCTCATTGCCAGCTTTAGTACTCGAGGACCGGACAGACTGATCTAGTTGCGGCTGCACTATGGCACAGAGCGGTACGTTTCTGGACTTGCGACCAGAGTTTAAACAGTGCAGGACTTTCTTTTGAATTAAGGGCTCTATTACTGGTGGGCCTCGCTCAACCGCCATACAGTTACTAATGATTTTGGAAAGTGTATCAAAGTGAGCCCTTATTCTCAGGGAAGCCGGTTACATCAGAGCTTTTTCCATACAGGGGTGTTTTTACTAAAAATTACAGATTTGCTCACTTCAAAGCAAGGATACTAGACTCACTCGCAGTCTAAAGTGTGTGGGATGGAATTATCACCACATGGAAAGTAGGTGGTGACATGATACAAAAGGCTATTTTGGGAATATATTTGATCAAGAGGATCAATTTTGACAGGCTCTTAACCGTACATTTTTTTGTTTACGTCCACTTAGGTTACTACCAATGACACTGAAGGTAACCCCTTTTAGAAGAAATATCACAATGGTGATGCACGTAGTTGGCTAGTGGGGGAGATAGTGATCACCCCTTTTGGTCTTTGAGGGATTTATTTATGTACTGACAGTAATGAGAGAAGGGTTTGACATACACGGCCCAGGTGGCTCTTCATGGTTTCAGTCTTGTGTAATTGTGGCTTGGTCTAGATGCCCTTCTACAGTTTGGGGCTCTGGGAGCTTCTTAATCATTAGGTTTTTCTCCACCACCTCGATTTAGAGCTTTTTAATATGAAATATTCTTGCACGATTAGTTTGTTTTATCTTTACAAATTGATGCTCACGAAGTCACTATCATTGACTATAGGTCCACCATGTGCATGCATTTGCACTTTATGTCATGTTTATATTTGAATTGAGCTTGTGCACACCAGTTTTATGTAAGGTGTCACAATGGCCATTGTTCATTTTATTTTTGTTTACTCAGCCTTGAGAAAGTCACGGGACGATTTCCCAGTTGGTGCGATGAAACACGTGTTGGCCGATCAGAAAGAAAAGAATAAAAGAAAGAGAAGATTTGTGAAACTGTGGTTATAATTTGTGTATACTTGCATTGGTATTTAATATTACTCTACACACGTGTGCTGAGGATTTTGTGAATTTCTATGTTGGCTTTGGCCAAAACTTTGGGGGAGGATGGTGGTACTCTTCACCTTCCAGCACTGTAATTCAATACTATTCTTAACTGATATATGTGCGATTGTTCCTAAGGCGACATATATCCTATAACTATACCACTGTCTATTAAATGTATTAACTATAGTAAGCATGATAGTAGGTCAGGCAGGGGGACAGGGAGTGCTGGCTAGGCCACAACTATGCAAAGGGTGGCTGTGACATGGTCATGATTCAAGTGTTATTCAACACATAGAAAAAACTGGTGGTCTAATGAAGGATAAAACACTACAGAGGCTCAGAGACAGAAAAGTCAAAACAGATCACTCGTCAAGACTCAAGACCCTGATCAGCTACAATTACTGACCCATGTGCAACTCTATGACAGAAGAAAACCCTGAGGAGGGGAGAAAACAATAAGGATTTCCATCAACTGCCCTTAGTGGCCAGTGTCATCATTTGGAACTCCCAGATAGCCCCTGTCACCTCAGCTCTTCTGGCAACAAGCCAAAAAATGGTAGGCTGGGCATAAGGAGAGCAACAATGAGAACGGTAATTGACCAGATCAATCCATTAATGCAGTGCAAGAGTAAACAATAAGTGAAAGTGATGTTAAAAAAGTTTCAGCAGCAATCCTGACAAATTTATTGATGATTGCTGATGAGCCTATTAAAAACAGTATATCGGCAATAAACAAATCTGCCGGATGTAATGGTCTACTACTTTCAGCCGTATTGGGTCACAGGACCCCGGCTTTCTTCAGGACCTTTAAATAGAAGCTACTGCATTCAGTGCAATTTGACCAACAAGAGACAATAGTGCATAAAAATAAAATGAAAATAGCAGAGAGTAAAAAATGAATAAAGCGGTTATATGTTTAACTGTACTGAATATATGAAATAGTAATTTTTTTTTTTTATAGAAACTGTCCTGAAGAAGGTTTTAACATTTGTTTTTTAACCGAAACGCCGCGTCGACACCTGTTCCTCACGAACATTTTATGTATCGTCATATATTGTGTTTTTATATATTTTTTATATATTCATGTACTGTGTATCATTAATATATGTATTCTTTTGATCATCTTTATCTAATTGTAAAATTATCGAATAAAGACATATATGTTATGTACAGACAATTGTTTTCTCACTGTTCTTTTCTCTGCTAAATTTATGAAAATGTTTTTGGATTAATATCGAATTGTGACTTGTGACTAGTCAGGTGATATATTTACACTACATTTTGTAGTACTGTACAATTGGAGGTGTTGATTTATGTGAGATTGGTATTACCGAAAAATACAGGTTATTTACTGGCATCTGTGAGTACTGGAGACCATTCGGTGTGGCTCCTTCAGGGACCTCCTGTTTCTTTTTCTACTTATTTCCCCTGGTCCCAGACCTTAACCAGAAGGGGGCCTCCTTGATTTTTACTGATTTTACTCAGCTGGTTAGCTGAGGAGGTAGTAGCCTAGGAATATATTTTCCATCACCAGGATAGACACTAAAACACCTGCAGCCCGTGCTGTATTACTACCCTACATTACTATGGAAGGGATTAAAACACTAAGCTATACAGAAGACCAATTCAATAGGATCATAAATGGCCCTCTAACAAAGAATATCTCAACAGTCCGCCTTGATAAAACAGACGAGGAAAAATGGCGAACACTGTGGAATTTAAAAAAGAAGGTAGTTAGAGCTGAACTACACGCTGAATATTTGGTAGAATACTGTAAGAAAGGGATTATACCCAAAGGTCTTCAGGTCGTCAACGAACCAGGTATTTTCATAAACAATAGAAAGTTCATTGAAAACTGGACGCTGGTGGCAAATCGATGTAGCCGCGATTGGATACTCTTGATAATCGAAACAGCCCACGAAGTATTAGTGCTTGAACGTAAAGAAATAGAAGAATTAGAAAATAAACTTAATGACAACACAGCACTGCTAGAAGCAAAACAAAAGCTAGATGAAATTGAGAAAGACATCATAGGCTATAGTGATTATCTAATAAATAAAAAAAGCAACAAACTGCGCAAAGACATTGCGAATTATAATGTTGAGTACGTGTATCCATATCTCCAGAAAGATTTTTATGACAGACCCAGAGACAACTACCCACAGCGTAAACAATGGCAAAACCAACCCCTGTCATAGAGTTGCACATGTGTCAGTAATTGTAGCTGAGACTCAGTCGTGTACGCATAAGTTATGCTGATACATCCCCACGTTTGGGGATGTATCAGCATAACTTATGCGTACACGACTGAGTCTCATTCTATTTTGTGTTTTGACGGAAACACTACCCACCGGTGCACCCACTAACTGTCAAGTCTACTTTCTACCAGTATACACTTCGCAGTGCATCACTCATCACCACATCAGTAATTGTAGCTGATCAGGGTCTTGAGTCTTAACGAGTGATCTGTTTTGACTTTTCTGTCTCTGAGCCTCTGTAGTGTTTTATCCTTCATTAGACCACCAGTTTTTTCTATGTGTTGAATAAGTTAGGAATTGGGGATTGAATCTGGTTAGATCTCTCAACATTTCCCTGTGACACTTGCTCCCCTCTGGGGGTGGTGTGTTGTAGTACCATGATTCAAGTGTGTCAGGGACCGAGGGCAAAGGGGATTTGCTTTTCGGACGTCACTTGCTAACCTGTGATTCGGTCAATTTACAGGCATTAGTTCCTCTTCTGAGCTGCAAAGGTCAACAACAGACAAGCCCTTTGGGAGAATGTGTTTACTGCGCCGCCTACAACTTCTTTTTTTTTGCTAATTGCACGTGGTTAGATTGAGAATAGAATACAAAGCTCAAAATTTCAGTAAATGCAACAAAGAATTAAAGTCTCTATAGGAGATGTGTGGGCATTGAAGGTTCACTACAAAGATATACATACCTCGTATTTAATCTCTTTTTGGTTATTGAGAAAAGATAAAAGTTTAGCAACTTTTACTAACCACTGTTACAACATCGCTAAAAAATCATTGACATTGCATAGGCAAAACATATTGACGTTGACAATGCTTGTTTGTTTGTCTTTATAAACCTGCCATAATATTTCATTAAAATTATATGCTTTTTTTGCGTTGACTGACCCGTGGCTGCACCACTGTCCATGTAATCATATTAGGGTATATTAAACTATAATTCCCAAAACGAAATCAAAATAATATGGCACAAAATTAAAAACAACAGTAAAAAACCTCGAGTAACCTCATAACCAAACTGTGAATGCCACTGGTGAGAACCCAAAATAGGACTGCGAACCAGGAGACGTTAAAACTGGTGTAATTGCTACAATAAACGCTTACGCAATTTAGATGTGAATGACTTGCAGGGTAACCTCAAAGAACAGGGCTAACATTCAATTTGTCTAAATCACAGGGTTCTGTTTCTTTCTCAATAACACACTGCCTAACCGTACTTAGGACACACCAATCAGGGAATTATATCTACTTTAAGTACTTTGGAAAATGTTTATTTTTGCTTTGATTGCAGATGGATTTAAAAGACATAGCAAAGCCAGGTTGGGGTCACCGGCCGTACCATTGTAACCTCAAACCAAAAGCACTAGAAGACTAAAAAGAACATACGTCATAGAAAATAAAAAGAAACAAGAAGGAAAGAAAGAAAGCTAGTAAGACGAAAGAACGAAAAAGGGACGAGAGAAGGGAAAGAGTGGATAAACAGAGGCAATGAAACGATGAATGGAGTAAGGAAAGCAAATGCAAAAGGCAGAAGAGCTCGAGAAACATGTTATTTAAGGATAATTAAAGTGCAAGTGGTTACAGACTTCAAGAGCGTCGGCCCACTGCTCTGAGAGCAGTGAAAAACGGAGAAAAAAAATGATACTAACTTTTTTTTTTTTTTTTTTGTGGAAAACTTTTATTGAGCAGCAGAAATCATATTTACAAACACGGGCCTACAACCACACGGGCTGGCCGCTAACAGTAAGGCATGGTGCAGTACAAGAAAATCAGCGGTCGAAACCCCAGCGAGCAGGCGAGAACAGGATACAAAATGCCGCACAGAGTGTAAAGCAGGATAGAAACTTTTCTTATTTTAGAAAAAACTAAAAGGAAACAAACACAAAAACAAAGGCGAATAACGTAAAGGATAGAGTCAGCCCCTGAGGGGGGGAAAGCTCACTAATGAGAGACACAAAATTGCAATCAATAGAACGAGTCAGGGTGGGGGGACAGAGGGGAGGTCAAGCAAACCATATGAATAATGAACGAACTTATGGGAATGCCAATTCAGGGGGACAAGGGGACATCAGGGGTCTCTACCCGGGGCGGAGTACAGATGTTCCCACGATAGGCGTTCCACTGACACCAGATCTTCGTCCATGCCCTTGGTCTGCCCCTAGCTGTGTATACCGTCTTTTCCGATACTAACTTTGTTATCACTTTATTTTTTTTAAGCTGCGGAGCTGGGTGGGGGGGGGTATTGTGTCATGGGGAGGATTGGTGGCACACTCTAAGGGCCTCATTTATGAGAAATGACACATCGCTGTGTGAAAGCAGCGATGCGTCACTTCTCAGTGCGCACTCCTTGCGACATACCTGATGCGTCATATTTAATGTATGATGCATCATGTCGCAAGGAGTTACAGATACGTCGGTATTTCTGACGTATCTGTAAGCGCAAAAGTGACGCATCGCTGGAGTGTGTCACAAAAGTGATGCAACTCCAGCAATGCTTCCTTTTACATGGGGCAAGCCCCATGTGAAAGGGCCTGCGTCAGTCTTACGCCTGCTGTGAGGCAGGCGCAAGATTTTGACGCAACGTTGTCCTAGAAGTGACGCAGTGAAATCTCATAGATGGGAGGAGGGGGCTTGTGAGCAGGGTAGGGTTCAAAAGTGCCTTGTAGGTACTTCTTGGCACGCCCGCCCCCTCCTCACAAGGTGAAATTGTTTACTTCTGCAGTTATAGTAAGAAAACACCAATCTCAGTGTTGAAAGAATACGCAATTTTTAGAAGACACAACCCGCTGCTCTGGTGAGACTTTTAGTAATCGGGCTTCAGGAAATGCTACCACACACTTTTGCTTGTGACTTAGAGCTTTCAGTTACGTGTGCGGTTACGAGCGCAGGCGCCATCTGGCGCACCCTTACACTCGCGGAATGCTGCAGCTGCGTTCACCTTCGCCGCCGTGCGCGCATGCACCACTTGCATGCTTTTAAAAAAAAAATCTTTCCGCGTGCGCTCGCACACAACTCCCGGGCTTATTGCCCTTAGACCTTTGTTCCTTCATTTTCACGGCTGCGTCACTTGTACGGCCCTGTGGCCAATGCTTGTTCTCTCCAGTTTCTGATGTGAGGGTGGCTTACCGGGTACACCTGGAAGTGCGACCCCGTGGACACGTCCGATTCCCCCATGGTTCTCTGGGTAAGTGTGTTTGTTTTACTTCCGTCTCTCCCAGTCAGAGCTCGGCATGTGAGTGAGTGTTGCATGTATCTTGCAAAATCGAACCGTTGCATGTTTATTTCACAGCCAGGCTGCTGTATAGGTCTTGTGACATCAGAATCCCATGTCTTGTGCCATCAGAGCACTGCATGTGTCAACCATGTCTGAGCACTTCATGTCTCACAATTAGAGTGCTGCATGTGTCTATCAGCGCTGCACTGCTTGCGCCTTCAGAGGGCTACCTAAGCCCCTCGCTGTCAGTCCGTCATGTTTCTCTCGCCATCAGAGCCGTGCATGCGCCTCTCACCAAACCGCTGCATGTGTCGTGTGCCATCAGAGCACTGATTGTTTTTCACCCTCAGAGCCCTGCTAGTGTCTTGCTGTCAGAGCTATGCTGTGTCTGTCAGGGTACTGTTTGTCTCTCTGAGTCAGAGCAGTGCTGTTTGTAGTGATATCAGAGCGCTGCATTTGTCTCGCTCCATCTGAACGCTGCCTGGATCTTGTGCCATGCAAGCGCTGCCTGAGTTGTGTTCCATACAAGCGCTACATGCGTCTCTGGCAGTTTGCGCTTTGCATATGTGTCATGCGCTGCATGAGTCTTGTGTGTCTGTTGTCTGATTTAACCCAATAACCTGTGATACTGTAATAAGGGGATGGGTCTTACACATCAGTTGCATTTATGCCCCAGTTCAAACCATTCCTGTGGTCATGCCCTTATAAGAGGTATATCCAGTTTTATGTCCTAGTTCAAAGCACTTCTGCCCCCAATACTATTAAAAATACACCCAGTTTCATATGGTAGTTATAGATATGCTTGTTACCCTGTCCCATGCTACGCAGACATTTTTTTATGTCCTATCTAAAATGTGCCCAGATCCCTGCTATTAGAAAGCTACATGGTGTGCTACCCATCTCCAAAACATGCCTAGTTCCACCGCCTCTTTCAGATATATAATTATTTTTAAGCCCCAGCTCAGAACATGCCTGAACCCCTGCCCCTATATGATGTTTATCCAGTTTAATGCCCCTATTCAAAGCATACATGTGCCCTGCTTTTTAAGAGATATATGTATTATTGCCTCGGTTCAAAATATAGCTGGGCTCTGTACATGTCCGAAACATATAATAATCCACATTTGTAAAGCGCGAACAATCACCCGTAAGGGTCTCTAGGCGATGTGGGCCGTCGGGAAGATTAAGCAAGCTATTGCCCAGAGTCACATGGTGAAGGGCTAATCTGCAGCTGGCACTGGGGATCGAACCGTGAGCCCCAGATTCCAGCGTCAGTCGCCCTGGACGCGGCGCCACACCTCTCCCTTGCAGTTTCATATCCCGGTTTCACATTTGCCTATAGTCAGCCTAAAAATATGGCTGGTTTCCTACCCATACGAAATATAAGTAGTTCTACTTCACCCAATCCATACAGGTATCCTAAATGTAGCTGTTTGTCTGCTGCCCTATCGAAAATGAACCCTATATTGTGGTTCTGAAAAATATGGATCCGTAACAGTACCGGACTCGAGAATAAAAACTTCGTCGAAATAGGACGAATTTGGTATCAAAAGACCGGAAATGACGAGTACATCAAGCACATGTATTTTCAGTATATTCGAGTGACAATTTCACCTCGAAATCGTCATTTACCTTCTGAACCCTTAATTGCATGTTGCCCTTTTCATAGGCCTTAATCCAGTCGAATTTGATTCCACAAGGACACGTACTCCTTAATCGACTTCTTCCTGACCCCAGTACAAGTTAGAACCATTGCCCCAGGCCGAGCTCGTTAGGTCAGTTCCCTCCCAGTGACCAAGCAAGATAGTATCTAGGCCCAACCGGCCATAAAGCCATTTCAGCACGCACACCTGCCATATCTCGCTCACATCTCTCTTCTTTCCTTTTCCTCACTTATTTTATGGTGGGGAGGCGACCATTTTTTATTAGGGGTCCAGCGATATCTGATGAAATGTTGGGCCTTGCCGGATGATTTGTTATGGGCATCACAACGTGAAATATGTACATGTCATCATGACTCTGCTTTCTTTTGTAATCAGTAACCATAAATGAAATACCGCTCACCCAAGGAATTTTTCGCCAAAGGGCAAATGTTATGTATAAGAAGAGAAGCCTAACTTTGTGAAAGTGTGCAGTCTCCTGAATATACTGGCATTGTACTTCTAGGACCCTGTCACCTTGGTTGCAGCCAATAAACTAATCTTTGACTTCACCTAGAAGACTCTGAAGTTTCTGTGGGTCTGACTCAGGAGAACCCGAGGTCTTTGGTGTGTTGATCCCCTGGCACCGCTGGGTTACCGGTTCGGTACCGGTTCCTAAAAACCCAGTACCTCATTTGGCGCCCAGCGTTGGGGCGATTCCAGTGGTACCAATCAGCCTGAAGATCGTGAGGAGCTTCGTGTGAAAATTCCGGAGGAGGGCCCACCACCTCATCGACCCCTGCATGTCGACGTGGTCCGAAGGTCTTTACTGCGAGGTTCCCCGCTTCCCGACGGCTACAAGGACTGCTGCCCTGGCTATCGCACTGATGTTGGACCCTTGACATTTTCGGTAGAGCGAAACGCTGAGACGAGTCTTCTGGTGAAGCCATCGATAATTTTCAGTTAAGTATAAGTGGAGCGTCTCCTAGTCCTTAGTTGGACTTACTTTGTGATATCTTAGAGATACATAAAGGTTTTTATTGGTTCTTGCAAGTACCATAACCGAAGGACTCGTGTTTTCACGAGCAATATCGTAATCGATAACTCCTTTGAAGTTTTGGAACTAGACTAGAGAGAAAGGATGCCTAGTCTTAGACTCGGGAATTTGTTTTGTCTTGGTAATAATAATAGGGACTCCCGATTGGAGGACTCATGTCCGGTTCCTCCAGTTGGAACTCCGACTTACGAGCTATACGCTAAACATGGGGTAGGCCCCATCGTTTACAACGAGGTATGGATTAAATACACTAGGAAAGACGGTGTTTTAAAATGGCCCCAATATGGTAGCTTTGATTCTGAAATCTTAGACAACCTTGAAGTTAAACTCTTCAAAAAGAAAGCCCGGCCGGCGATGTTTGACTCTTTCCGCATATGGCGCAAAGAAGCCAAACAAAAAGAGATTAAATTAGCTAAGAAAAATAAGAGAGAAGAGGGACTTTCAGTAATACAAGCTGCCGTGCAGTTTAAAGATAATGAGGAAGAGCAGATAAATGAACAATTGCACAGGCAACGTAAAATGGCAATAGATAAATGTTATCCAGTTTTGCCGTCTCTTCAGCAAGGGAAAGCAAAAGAGCGTGAAAAAGACCAATTAATGTCGCAATTGTTAACCTCGCCACCGCCCTATGCGCAGAATGCTACCGCACCCCCGCAACCTTTAGTTGCACAAGCTGCGCCTCTGGCTTTTCCACAGCACCCACCAGCTGTTCTTCAACTGGCTCCTACTTCTTCGGTGCAGCCTCCTCTAGGCCCACCGGCCAATTCTGTTGCTCCTGTGTTTTCTACGATCTTGCCTACTGTACTTTCTACAAATGCCCCTTCTATGATTATTCCTCATACCTCTTCTGTCATCTCTGCATCCGCTTTACCTCACCCCGTTCTTTCATCTGTTTGTTCTTCCGTTTCACCTTCCCTTCGGCAGAAAATGGCCAGTACTGTTACTAATCTTCTTTTACCACTTTTTGGGTCGCCTGCTACGACCCCTAACATAGGAAAAAGACAGTTGCGAAGTCAACTGCCCGATTATCAAGAGAGAGATTCCCTGAATAATTTAGCTCGGAAATGGGTCATGGACACTGCAAAATATGATTTACAGTCTGTCATGGAAGTTTTCCATCAATGGGAAACAGCGACACAGAGATATGTGTTCGAACAGATGTGTGTTTTTCTTTGCGAAGATTTAGAAGACAATGATCAGGATTGCCTCCCACAAGAGATGTGTCGTATAAGGTTTCATTTTAGTCTGGGTATGATTGTAGGTCCCGATGTGGAAGAAGCAGTTGAAATGCTATTATCACATCGAAGTAAGGGGAGTAGTTCTGGGTCACCACCAGAATCTAGTGCATCTAGTAGGAAAAAGGCACGACAATACCCTATGAGAGAAGTTCCCCCACAATGGAGAGAGGGTGACGCGACAGCTGTCCCACCTGTCCTGCCCAACTTTCACCGAGTATGGGTGTATGTTCCATGGAAGCGAGCTGAAGTTTTAGCACTCAAACAAACACTACCAGATCCGCGTAAAAATCCTGCAGGGTACTATAAAGAATTGTCGCAAACTGCTGGATCATGTATTATGAATTTAGCCGATATCGATATGTTATTCGGGAACGTCGTTCCACAGCCTTTATGGGGAAAAATTCGTCATGAAGATCATGACCAGGAATTAGGTGACACGTGGGCTAATATTACTGTTGCAGATGCACGACAAGTTGGTGGTGCCAAGCCTGAGCCCCTGATAGCGGAATTACCTGGTAGGATAGTAGATTACATGAAGACAATAATGCCTGCGATACGTGTAAATTGGGATAAGTTATCTGCATGCAAGCAAAAGAAAGAAGAAACTGTGTCAGATTTCTTCACCAGATTTGAAGAAACATTCATTGACCACAGCGGTCAAGATATGACCACAGAAGGTGGTCAGAGATTGTTCGTCGATAAATTTGTGCACAATCTGCTTCCAGACTTGTGTAGAAAATTGAAAGATTCAGAAAGCTCTTGGGCAGTCTCATCTTCAGCCCAGATATTAGCTACCGCACAATACTATGAGAATAGAGACAAGGATGAGAAAGATAAAGTAGAGAAGAAAACTAGAGAACTCAAAACGAAGGTTTTGCTACAGCAAGCATATCCTCCACGTGGTGGTGGTAATAAAAATAATAATGGTCCGAATCACTACCGGACCACTTTTCAGCAACCGCAGAGAAACTTGCAGAGATTCGATTACAATGAAAACCGCGTAGGTCCCAATCAGTGTTTATACTGCAAACAAGAAGGTCATTACAAATATGACTGTCCTGCCCTGCCGCAACGTACGAACGAGTTTTCTGGTATACGAGGCCGTGGTAGTCAGCAAGCGCCTAGAGGTAGAGGGCGTGGAAACACCCCTCAGGACGCACGTCCCCTTCCACCACAAAACTCTATGAACAGGTTTGACCAGCAAAATAACGTATCTGACAGGACAGCTCAATACTACGTCGATGAGTATTACACAGAAAATGAGCAGTGGGAGAATAACGATTGCTAGGACAGCCTTAGACGAAGAGAGGGAGTTGTTTCAGTTCCAGTAGATCAGAGTGGACCTTACGTTGAGGTGATTACATCGGGTGTGTCAGAACCTTTTCTGTTGGATACTGGTGCTACAAAGAGTTCTATTATGCACTCCAAACTCCCTGGCGCACCTTTGTCTGGCGAAATGAACGTTTCCGTAGGTTTTTCTGGCGCCCCGGTTAGAAATCCGATTTCTGACCCTTTATCTCTTTCTGTTGGTCCTTGTGAATTGGAAGCACCCCTTATTTTGACAACAGGTTGTGGTGAAAATTTGCTAGGATTAGATTTGCTAAAAAGATTGTATGCGACTTTGTACTGTTCTCCCTCAGGAGTACAACTGACTTTAGGTAAGAAAGTGATTTCTCCCATGTATTTGTCGAGAAATACGCTTCCAACAGAATTGACACTTCTACCAGATATTCTTTGGGCTACTGGTCCGAATGATGTAGGTCTTTTAGAAATTCCACCATACGTTGTAACATTGAAGTCGAATGTCAAAATGCCACGAATTCCCCAATACCGAATATCGAATGAGGGCGAAAAAGCTTTGCTAGCGATTGTTTACGAGTTGATTGAGAAAGACGTAATAGAGGAAACACGAGGGAATGTTTGCAATAGTCCTGTTCTGCCTGTTTTAAAACGAACTGACCCTTCTCAGCCACCTGTGTATAGATTTGTGATTGATCTTAGGGAAGTAAATAAGATAGTGGTGCCACAATTCCCAGTTGTCCCCGACATTACAACATTATTGACTATGATTCCAGCATCCGCATCATGGTTTTCGGTGATTGACCTGAAGAATGCTTTCTTCAGTATCCCGATCGCGGAGGAGAGCAGGGATATTTTTTCCTTTAGTTTAGGTGGTCGCAGTTTCCGCTTTAAACGCGCTCCTCAAGGCTACTGTGAAAGCCCCTCAATATACAGTCAAGCTCTGAAAAGTCAGCTCGACGCAATGATTTTGCCCAAAGGTTCCACTCTCGTACAGTACGTGGACGATTTGCTCATAGCTGCGGATACTGAGAAAATATGTAAAATGGCCACGTTGACATTACTGCGTCATCTATGTGATCTACATCACAAGGTGTCACTTTCCAAGCTCCAATATTGCCGACAAGAAGTGACCTACTTAGGTCATCTCTTATCAAAGGAGGGAAGGAAACTGACCCCAGAAAGAATTCAGGCAATAGCTAAATTGAATGTGCCAAGAACACAGAGAGAAGTACGCGCTTTCTTGGGCATTACATCGTACTGTAGACAGTGGATTCCAAATTTTTCGTTATTAGCCAAACCCTTATTGGCACTAACGTGTACAAATACACCCAATCCCATTCCTTGGTCCGATGAGTGTCAGAAAAGTTTTCTCGAATTACGCACAGCATTATGTTCGGCCCCTGTGTTAGGTAACCCCAACTACAGTAAGCCCTTCACATTATATGTCCACGAGAAGGAGGGCTGTGCATTGTCGGTGCTGACTCAGTTACACGGAGATAGACAACGGCCATGCGCCTATTTTTCGTCAACTTTGGATCCGGTAGCACGAGCATTGCCAAGTTGTCTAAGGGCCACAGCAGCAGCAGCTGTTTCTATTCGACAGTCTGCAGGCCTAGTAATGAATAATACACTAATCGTGATGGTCCCGCATGCAGTAGACACATTGTTAAATAGGACCAAGACACAGCACTTAACTAGTGCTCGACTGTCCAGTTACGAATTGACGCTACTAGCAAGCCATGTGCACATCAAAAGATGCAGTACCCTGAACATAGCCACATTGTTACCAATTGCTGAGGAATCAGATGCTTCAGAAAAGCACGATTGTTTCCTCAGGACGGAGGAGGAGACCAAAGGGAGAGTTGATCTATCCGATACTCCTCTCGCCGAATGTGATGGTACATTATGGGTGGATGGTTCATGCTTTAAACTCCCAAACGGTAACGTGACTACAGCGTATGCTGTCACAACTTTGCACACAATCGTTGAAACTGCGCGAATACCACATGGTTCGGCTCAAGCCGCCGAACTCGTGGCACTTACGAGAGCATGTGTGTTATCAAAAGGAATGAAAGTGACTGTCTATACCGACAGTCAGTATGCTTTTGGAGTGGCTCACAGTTTTGGATGATTGTGGAGAGAACGTGGGTTCCTGACTTCGCATGGAGCTAAGATTCAGCACGGTCAGTTGGTGAATGAGCTTCTTGAATCACTGACGTTGCCCCTGAAAGTAGCAGTTGTGAAATGTAGTGCACACAAGAAAGTGATCGATGATGTTGGTCGTGGAAATGCATTTGCTGATGAAACTGCTAAAGAAACGGCAAAGAATGTGATGAGCCGAATGTATGTTGCGAGCCCAGAAAGATGGACTGGCGATGTTGGAATATGTGAAGACACAATAGAGAGTGTGAAGTCCATCCAAGCTGAGGCCACGGAGAAAGAGTTAAGCATGTGGAAAGAAAGTACAGGGAGAATGGATGTAAATGGTTGTTGGATTGAATCGACAGAGCAACAAAGATGGTTGTTACCCGATGCGTATGTGCCTGCAGTGGTTACAATGGCTCATGGGATGGCCCATATCAGCGCGAAAGGGATTTGCGAGTTATTGGCCCCAGTGTGGAAGAATTCAGGGATCCCCAAGTGTGCAGAGAATGTTGTCAAGAATTGCATGGTGTGTCTGAAACACAATCCTGGTAGGGGAACCCCAACTCCAGCTGGTCATTTCGCACCTCCTACGTATCCGTTCGAGGTTTTGCAGCTAGATTTCATACACATGGAGAGGTGCAACAACTTAAAATATGTGCTCGTGGTTGTTTGCGCCTTCTCAAGATGGGTAGAAGCCTATCCCCTAAGGGACAATACTGCCTTGTCCACAGCGAAAGCCCTTGTGAAAGAGTTCTTCCCCAGGTTCGGAATGCCTAGAATGGTCTGGTCGGACAACGGAAGTGAATTTGTGGGTTGTGTGATGAAACGAGTGTGTGAAGGGCTAGGCATTAGTCAGAAGTTCCACGCTGCAAATCACCCCCAATCAGCTGGATTAGTGGAATGTTACAATGGCACGCTTAAACTTAAATTGGCCAAAATCCAAGCGAGCACGGGTCTTAAATGGCCCGACGCTCTACCCTTAGCACTCCTATCCACCAGAATGACTGTGCATTCGCGAATGAAACTCAGCCCCTATGAAATAGTCTTTGGTCGGCCAGCCAACATATGGGGAGTGCCTAGGCCCACGAAGTTTAGCGAGCTGCAACACCCAATTTTGCTCGACTATCTGTATGAATTGACGGCTAAATTGCGTGTTTTATATCAACAGGTCCACAACACCTTGCCTCCGGTTTCCGAGACACCGGGTCACTCCATTGACCCCGGCACCTGGGTGTTGGTCAAGAATTTCCAGAGAACAAGAAACGACCAGCCCAGATGGACCGGACCTCACCTCGTCCTCCTGTCTACAAGGTCAACTATTAAGGTGGAGGGGAAGGCCAATTGGGTCCACGGGATCCATTGTAAGAAAATACCTTTCCCTCTGCCACATGACCAATGGGTCCGGACAGGAGGCACTGACTCAAAGCGCACAATTGATGAACGCATAAAAGAAGCTAAACGTGATTGTGACAGTAAGAACATTTTTCAAGAAACTACGCCGCCATCAGAACAATTGAACTCTGTGGAACCTGAGCTACTATTTCCGGACCAGACAGCACCCGGGAAAAGACGCTATAATTTCCGACCGAGAAAAACAGACTAAAGGAAAAGTGATTTATTTTTGATCCGAGAGAAAAACCTGTGGACTAATAAAATAATGAATTTTTTCCTTCCAAAATGCTATTTTGAAAATGCAGATTCTCCCATCTAGGTAACTTGCTTATTTTTGTTTTTTTTGAACCGCCATCCGGGTTCCGCTGCTAGGGTCGCGGTTGACTAAAGACTTTTGGGTGCAGCTGACAACAATAGGTTGCTGGTTCCAGTTGGTCGAAGGGAGCCACCCTAGACTGACGGAAGCATCCTTTAGCAGAAACAACCTACCGCCGCGGGCAGCACCTTAGAGAGGATGGAGTTTCCTGATGTGGAGAGAACTGCCAGACAAATGAGCTTTAAGCAGAGACTTTTGAAAACAATGAGAAAGAAAATTTTTATAATGATGTGTATTTTTATGATATTTAGCGTAATGGTGTTTTTGATAAGCTATTTTTTATTCTCTTCTCATATGACATTCACGCCTACTACATCACCCATACCTCCCCCTACTGTTTCCTCTCATTCTTTCCACTCTTTGCCTGACCACGAATCAAATAGGAGATTAGAGTTCATTAATAACTCCTTCGTTCAGCTATTACACCAACACCAACTTGTAATGAACACAACCAACTGTTGGGTGTGTGGTCTCATGCCCCACACCACGGATAGAGGTATCCCCTATTTGGTCCTGCCATTTAGTCACAATGGGTCAGTATGGGCATATAGGACAATGTTCATATATGCACGAGAAATCCAACCCCTACGTTCTGTAAAAGACAACCTCAAGACTAGCGCCCTAGTGAAGGGTATAGTTGACATGATCAAGGAAGTGACTTCTTACGAAGATACCCCCGACGATGAGATACTTGCATATGTAGGTTGGAATGTGACCGGATATGGCACTACACTAAGTGAGAAACAGCAAGCTAAGAGATCGTCCCCTATCTGGATCGTGCCCCATCAAGGGCACCTGTGTCTGCAAGGTATTAATAGGAATTCCAGAGCTCAGCTAGGGAAGAGTGTCTGCACAGAAACGTATGTTTTTGGATCTCAGACTTCCCCCGCCTTTTTAGCCGCAAAGGGTACTTATTTCATCTGCCACGATAGAGCCTATACATGGTTGCCCCCTGACTTCTCGGGCTCATGTTTTGTTTCATTCCTGTTACCTCCCACCTACACAGCAGCGGCGGATTACCATCGGACAAGGACAGTCCGAGGTGTTTTGAGTAAAGAAGACACTGCGGGTCAAGAATTTGGTGACTTTGCAATGGGTATTCTGCCGTTCTGGGGAGCCATGGTTAACAGCAGAAACATAAGGCAATTGACAAGGGTAGTTGAATCCACTGTGATTGAGACTGCCGGTGCCCTTAGTAACCTGACTGCTGAGCTCCAGTCGGATCGACTGATGACCCTTCAGAACCGGGTCGCTTTAGATGTAATACTTGCGGACCGGGGTGGAGTATGCAAATTGATCCAGTCCAGTTGTTGCATTTTCATTCCAGATAATGCTCCAACAGTGTACGGGGCCATCTCCAAACTACATAAGATTTCCGAATCTATTCATGTGGATAACGGAGATTGGTCATTAATGGGATGGTTCTGGGAACTGATATCTGCCTGGGGATGGAAAATTCTGATGGTCATTGGGATGGTCTTAGCCATTCTTTTCCTGTTCTGTCTATGCATACAGTGTGCTCCTGCAATATGTGGCCTCTGTGCTACATCATGTGTAAGGAAGCCTGTGTCAAGACACGAACTCAGCACTAGAATGATGTTGCAGCACCACCTCAATGACTTTAGGAATATAGATCTGGACTCAGATTAACATGAGGATAGATTAATTGCCTATGTAAGGGCAAAAGGAGGGTCTGTGGTTCTGAAAAATATGGATCCGTAACAGTACCGGACTCGAGAATAAAAACTTCGTCGAAATAGGACGAATTTGGTATCAAAAGACCGGAAATGACGAGTACATCAAGCACATGTATTTTCAGTATATTCGAGTGACAATTTCACCTCGAAATCGTCATTTACCTTCTGAACCCTTAATTGCATGTTGCCCTTTTCATAGGCCTTAATCCAGTCGAATTTGATTCCACAAGGACACGTACTCCTTAATCGACTTCTTCCTGACCCCAGTACAAGTTAGAACCATTGCCCCAGGCCGAGCTCGTTAGGTCAGTTCCCTCCCAGTGACCAAGCAAGATAGTATCTAGGCCCAACCGGCCATAAAGCCATTTCAGCACGCACACCTGCCATATCTCGCTCACATCTCTCTTCTTTCCTTTTCCTCACTTATTTTATGGTGGGGAGGCGACCATTTTTTATTAGGGGTCCAGCGATATCTGATGAAATGTTGGGCCTTGCCGGATGATTTGTTATGGGCATCACAACGTGAAATATGTACATGTCATCATGACTCTGCTTTCTTTTGTAATCAGTAACCATAAATGAAATACCGCTCACCCAAGGAATGTTTCGCCAAAGGGCAAATGTTATGTATAAGAAGAGAAGCCTAACTTTGTGAAAGTGTGCAGTCTCCTGAATATACTGGCATTGTACTTCTAGGACCCTGTCACCTTGGTTGCAGCCAATAAACTAATCTTTGACTTCACCTAGAAGACTCTGAAGTTTCTGTGGGTCTGACTCAGGAGAACCCGAGGTCTTTGGTGTGTTGATCCCCTGGCACCGCTGGGTTACCGGTTCGGTACCGGTTCCTAAAAACCCAGTACCTCATTATTGTGCTATTCTAAAATCCTCCAGGAGTTTTTTCTGCTACACGCCAAAATATATGTGTGTCTTGTCATGGCCATGAAAGATATTCTTGGTGTTCTGCCACGCTCAAAGTCAAAAACAATCCATGAAACCATACCACCATTCATAGAAAAGAAAAGTGTCTCCCTCCTCTACCTTATGCAGTATTCCTTGTAACCTCTTCCAAATTTCCTCTGTAGTCTTCTTACATCGTTGGCCTTCGGTCCTCATCATAGGAAACAAGCATCGGCATAGCCAATAGGTCTCGCCTTTGGGACCTTATAAGTACTTAGCCGTGCAACAGTTGGTGTTGTTGCACCAAGGATATTGTGCTGCATAACTAAATACTTATAAGGTCCCAAAAGCAAGACCTATTGGCTATGCCAATACATGTTTCTTATTTCTGTAAAAGGTTTGACATTAATGCTTCAACCCACAACCGCAAAGCCACACCCAGAAAAAAAAACCTTAAGATTTAGAAAGAAGATGGAGTGAAAAGGAAAACTGTACAATGAAAGAATATAGGAGGAATAAATTAGAGTACAAAACATTAGAACAAAAATACGCTATAAGACATCACATTGGGGGTGGCAGTTAAAAAGGAGAAAAAAGGATTAATGGTATGTGAGAAATCACGGAATGCGCACTTTAAATACATCCAAACCATGGTCCCACATAGGGCGTACCTTACACCACGTGATTTGGACAAGATGTACCCGGCAGCGTGTCACCACTGTCCTTGATGCCAACTAGAGGGAGCAGACCTAGTGCATATGATATGGTCCTGCCCACGGATCAGAGGATATTGGGCCTTGATCAGAGGGCACACGGCGGAAATCACGAAAAGGGAGATAGATGCCACAATTGGGAGCTGTAACCTGGGACTGCGGAGGGGTACTTCTAAGTATAAGGTGCAGTATAGATTTCAAAACCTGGCGATCCTATTGGCAGTGCGAGCGATCACCATGCAGTGGAAGTCAAAGACACCACCCACTATTCACATATATGGCATAGTGAACTGCTGCGATGGGCCTTTGCCAGCAATATTAGCGATACACAAGGTGGTGACTAAACCTATAGATTAGACCGACATGGACCTGGACATCAGCAGAAGTGTAATGAGTGTGATGTAGACAATGAGTATGCCAGTGTCAACGCCCGAACCTGGAGGGAGTCTTTTTGTACCTATGCAGGACCAGTGGGTGGGGGGAGGGTGAAGTACAGTTGTGGGTTATGTAATATGGGTTTCGATGAGACAGTAATATAAATGTCTGCAAGTGCTTAGTGCAGTTATGGATAAGATGCCACAATGCTGCTGTACTCCTACATTGACTCATCAACAGTTCAATCACAGAGTAGCTGAGAGACTAGGATGATGCTTAGGATGCAAGAAAGTTGGCTTGTACAATATGCAATATGGACACTGGTAGAGTATGCCCGATACACGGAGTCGCAAACTGTAGAATATGCAGATATGTAATTTTATGTTACTGTATGATGCAAAGAAAACCTGAAAATCAATAAAACTTTGATTTAAAAAAAAATGGTATGTGAGAAATATGTTCGACACAAGGAGAAGCAAGGGTCAGGAAGAAATGGCGTGGAAATATGCTGTGTTATAAATGAAACAGTAAAGAGAGAGAAAGAAGTTTGCGGTGTATAAAAAAATTGGGAAAAGAGATAGAAATATGTAAAGAAAGAAACATTGCATTATAGCATGGAGGAGGGAAAGATGAAGGAGGACAAATAAAAACCACATACTTAAACAAAATTAAAAGGAAGTAGAGGAGAATGTGAGCAAAAGGAAGATATCTAGAGATGTAAAAAAGAATGCTGAGCAGTAGCAGGAACACAAGAACAAAAGAAAGGATACACTGAAAGAAAAATAGAGATATACAAAAGTAAATAATTGAATGATCACAGAAATGTTGGATATGAATGAAAATCAAGAAATCTTTAAGGACCCTAAGTTTCTCAGATATTCTATCTAGTAAATCAAGTATCTTAGCAAATGAAACAAACCTGACTTTAATCAATAAAAATCACCAAGTTATATTATGTTTTAATATGTTATGTTACATTACACTGCTTTATACAGCGCTGCATTCACCACATATTTGGTCTTTTGGCACTGTATGATGTTCTGATCTGCAAACTGTTGTCTGTTAGATGTGGATTTTCCCAATTTGGGGGTGCCACAGAAGGGTTGATTCTTGTGACTTTCTACCAATCCCATGTGACGTTTTCGGGTGGACATTTTGTGTCAGTTACGGTGTATTCCAGTCCCAATGTGTGAGATAGCGTCTCCTGACCCAAGGAATGTGTCCATATCTCCCTGTCCTTGTACAGCAATGCATTTCTGCCCCTGTGTGTCAGTGTCTCTCTGACAAAGTGCACATATTAATGTCTCCCTGTCCCAATATGCATGTAATTTTCTTCCTCTACTATTGTCATCAGTCACTCCCTCCTGTCCTGGTGTAGGTGCATTCTCTGTTCCAGCGCCAGTCTGCTCCCTATCTTTGTACTGGTGTGTTAGCTGCCCCACGTTCTGTATTTTCATTGTTCTAGTATTGCTGTTTTCCCTCCCAAGTGTCAGTGTGTTCCTGTCTTAGTTGTTGAGCATTCAATGTCACTGTGTCTGTGTATTTATCCCTGTTCTGATGCTAGGGTTGGGCACAGCTTGCGAAGTTTAAATCCGTTGAGTTTCACGAGCTGACGGAGTATTGCTCTGCCACCATTCCTGGCATTAGTGTGGCAAGGCTACTGTCTAATTAAGGAGCTGGATTTCCTCTGACCCCTCCTGGAGCCGTTTGAGGGTTGAGTGCGTTCACTACTCACTAGGGAACAGCCAAATTAACCTTAAGGGGGCTGAGTGAGTCCTTTGGCCTGGAGAGTCACACACATCCCATCATAAAGATGGGGAGATGAGTTGGCCTAACGGCTAGGGTGCTCGACCTCGGACCTGGGGATCTGGGTTCGAGTCTCAGTAACGACGCCAAAACCTCCTGTGATTCTGGGCAAATCACTTACTGCCAGATTCATCAAAGACCCGTTTTGTGAGTCTTTAATAGCGATTCATAAGGAATCGCTATTAAGGACTTGCAAAACGGGATTCATGTAGGAATTGCAAAAAATATTGTGATTCCTACATGTTCCTTATTTGCGATTAGCAAATTGCTAATCGCAAATAAGGAACAACTCCCCATGCATTCCTATGGGCCTACAGGCCCATATTTGCTAATCGCTAATCGCAAATAAGGATGCGATTTCAAGGGTGCAGGGGTGTCCAAAGGACACCCTGTAGCACCCCTGAAATGTGAATTTACACTGATGTTGTGCACAGGATGTTGTGCATGTCCAAAGGACATGTGTGTGTGTAAAATGCATTTTTCTAAGTTTTCGCTATTTACCACGAGGTTTGACTTCGTGGTAAATAGCGGTCCTAAATTGCAAATTCGCAATTTTTAAATGTTTCATGAATAGCATTTAAGGAATCTCTAATAGAGATTCCTTAAATGCTAATCCTCGCATATTAGCGAATTCTTTATTAGTGATTTTTGCATTCGGGATGATGAATCCCAAATGCAAAAATTGCACTCGCAAAGGGCCAGATTCTCAGAATCTGGCCCTTTTGCGAGCGCATTTCGCTTGATGAATCTGGCTGTTAATCTCCCCGTGCCTAAAATGAAAGTGTGTCCTCATGTAACGTAACTGGTGCTATGTAAAGCGCTCTGATACCTGATTCGGGTCAGGTCTAGTTTTGCGCTGTATAAAACTCTGCAAAAAATAAATAAATAAATAAAGCCCCACGAAGGCAGGGTATCCCCTCCTGTAGGACTTGGCCCTTTTTGGCTAAAGTTCCCCAAACGTTTTGCTTTCCCCCTAGACCTTTTTTCTGACATGTTGTTGCCAACTTAGATGCTTTGGACACTTTGCCACTGCTAAACAGTGTCAAAGTGCAAGTGCTCCATGTATAAAGTGTAACGGTAATTGGTTGTCCATGATTGGTATGTTTGCCTTACTAGTAAAGTCCCTAGTAAAGTGCACAATGTGTGCCAGGGCTGGTAATGCAAATGCTACTAGTGGGCCTGCAGCACTAATTGTGTCACCCACACAAGTAGCCTTAAAAAGGGAACTCAGGCCTGCCATTGCAGTGCCTGTGCACAGTTTATTAAACTGCTATGTTGTTCTGACAAGTGCACCCACTTGCCAGACCTTACCCTTCCCTTTCTATGCACATCAGAGACCCCTATGGTAAGTCCAAGATAACCCCTAGCAGGGTGCAGTGCATGTGAAAGGTAGGCCATGTACTAAGGTGTTTACCATGCCCTGACAGTGAAATAATCTACATTTCGTTTTTCACTGTTGAAAGGCCATCTTGCCCAAAGGATAGAATGGGAAGGCTGTGCAATTTGTTTTCCAACCTATCTTCCCAAAGGTTTAAGATGGAGAGGTGAAGTTTAGTGTGCCTGAACTCACATTGTAATAAAACATCTTTTTATTAAGGTGGTTTTTGCATTGTGTGTTTAGAAGCCACTCTTTTAGATGTGGCTGGGTTTGTCTGCTCTAACATTTCTGTGTGTCTGTGCCTGGTTGTGGATTGACTGATTTGAAAGCGATAGGATCTGGGGAATGTCTTGACCCAGGAGAGGAGGCGAGACAGCAACAGGCTGACCTGCATCTGGAGTGTAGGGAGAGGAGTAGCCCCTAGAGGTGAAGAGGCCTGGGTGACTGCTATAAAACAATTGTCCCATCTCCTGCTGAGTGGTTGAGAATCCAGACCCCCACTAATCAAAGGAAGAAGGTGTCACTGGCAGGAAGGCACACAGAACTGGCTTGAACAGGGGTCAGTGCCCCCATGTACACAAAGACTTCAAAGCCATTGAGGGGTATAACTATGAGAGCTGAAGCCCCTGAACTATAGAGAATGGCTTGATCAAGATTGAACAAGACTGGTGCTACTTCGTGGTCAAGAGGAACCAGACTATGCAGTGGGCTTTCAGCTAATGATATGATGCCATATTATCTGTATGCATCCGTCTTTTAGGCGCTTTAGAATAGGCATTTCCATCCCCTTTATTCTTTTCTTGACTGAGAATGGCGTCTTCAGCTAAGATTTGGCCACGCCCCCATTGACTATCCCATTGCTCCCTAGACTAGCGTCCTTAGCAAAGATTTGGCCACACCCCCTCTGACGTGGTCACGCACCACCGTGACCACGTTACCACACCATCCGTGACATACCCGGAAAGACCCTGTGATTGGTCCTGGTCAAATAGCGAGGAAACACACACACACGATGATCCTCGAGTTGCCTTGACAGGTCCCAGAATATGCGTAGAAGCGGACGGCATGGTTGACGAAGTAAGTATTCCTGGCACAATGGGGGTGGGCTCTGCTTCTCTACAAACCACTTTTCGGGTATGTGCAATGCAAACGGGAAATCATATTTTCTCGCTTACCTCCATAGAGTGTGACTAGAGCCAGAGCCCTGACCCCGGCTTCCATGAGGCATGATACTATTGGGTCTCTAGTAAGCCTTCATTTTCCCCTTTTGTTCCTTACAGCAATTCCTTCTTAAGCAAAAAACAAGCATGCATGCTTTTTTAAACCGAAGTTCTTCACCGTGAATGTACGCTCTAACCACTGGATCAAGCGTTTAGACAGTCACCATAACAAATGCTGCATGTGGGTTGCAATATAAAAAACGGGCCGATTATTAGCCCAGAGTGAATGTGCGACTGGCAGTTATCAGTCACTGTTGCCTTACATTACGTGGGGCACACTGCGCATGATAGGCACCAATCACTTGACACAGTATTTTTAACTACAAATACACTGTATATTGTACGAGAGGAGCACTAACCAACATCTCTGAGCCACAGCACACGTAATTGTCCTCAAATGTGTGTGATTGTTTATTTGTCTTTCAGAATCTCCCTTTCTACAATTGATGAACGGTCGCCATACTGTGAGTACATGGTTTGGTTTCGGAGTGACCAAGGGTTGGATACACCTTAGAGAGTGTATACCACTCGGGTCACGTAGGTAGGTCCTGAAGAAAACCTGGTAATACCGCTGACAGGTTGAAACATGTAGACCACTTTTCACGTTTTATCACCATTTAAGATACCGGAGGTCAATTTAACCGAGCACTGCATCTTACACTGTTTTTAACGCTGTCAAGTTGCTCCATATTAAAGTATTGTAAGGAGTTAAATCTGGTCAAATTTTTCTTCACTTGATTCCACTCACTTGCACCTCTGCTGCCAAAAAAACCTGCTCCACTGTAATCAGGTGTTGAAGCACACCCAGATAGCACTCTGCTATTCTGGTGGGACCCCTATGATGAAGCTTTCACCAACTAGGTAAAAGGAGAAATGTTCCCCTTTTGTGCACCTCTTTATATATCGTGTAGACATCGTTTTGTCTTCAGGGTACACTCCTTTATTTGTTTGATACAAAAGGAACCTTTGCCAAGGAAGAAACAACTGAAGAGACTGAAGGAAAGGACTGACCCTTGCTGTGTGCTCTGGGGGTGGCCTGCAGTTTGCTGTTTTAACCAAGGAAAGGCTAAAGGGACTTTGCCCTGTGCTGTGTCCCCCTGCTTGAAAGGACTTTGCTGTGCTGTGTCCTGAAGTAACTTATCCCCAAGGGCCCAAGGTGAGCTGGCTTCCTGTTGCGGAAACACAGGAACACAAAAGTTTCCAGGAGAGTCTCAGTGACGCTGTGTGCATGTGTGTTGCAGCCTGAGACCCTCGTAAGCAATGCCCTGTGATTGTGGGCACCTGGAGTCCAAGCGAGGATCATCGACGCTGTGTGCGTGTGCTCGTGCTTTTTGCAGCTTGAACCCTTTGTGATGATTGTACAGTGATGGTGTGCACCGGAATCCAAATGAGTCTTATTGACGCTGTGTGCGTGTGCTTTGTGCAGTGTGAGACCTTCATGAGGATTGCCTTGTTATCGTGTACCCGGATTTCAAGTGAGTCTCAGCGACGCTGTGTGCGTGTGCTTTGTGCAGCGTGAGACCTTCATGAGGATTGCCTTGTTATCGTGCACACCCAGGATCCAAGTGAGTCTCATTGACGCTGTGTGTGTGTGCTTTGTGCAGCCTGAGACCTTTGTGAGGATTGCCTTGTTAACGTGTACCCGGAGGTAAAGTGAGTCTCAGCGACGTTGTGTGCATGTTCCTCATGCAGTCTGAGACCTTCGTGAGGAGTGCCCTGTGTACGTGCACCCGAAGTTCATGGGAGTCTCAGCGACGCTGCGTGCGTGTGCCCTCTGGAAGCCTGACATCTTCGTAGCAGGAGCTGAGCAGTCGGCCCTAGAACGCCGTTACCAATTCACAAAGATTGCATCGGAGGCCCAAGTCGCTCTAAGAGGAGAGGAAAGTGAGGTCGCACCCCCCACCCCCCAGGTAACGTGTGTCGATGCTTGGGCAGGGTGCGGATTCGGAGAGAGACGCTCTCAGCCTCTCCCTCATTCCGGCAGCGCGGGCCTCTGCTTTGGCTCGTATCGCGGCCCATACTTGCCAAGGGAGTGGCAGTACCGGGGCCGGAGTGCGGAGCTGCACTTTTTGGTTACACCATACCTGTGTTGGGGGCAACTGTTGACAGAGGCGGACTGTGAGTCAGAAGGAGTGGCGGAGAGACCACCTAAGCCACCATGATCGGTGATGGAGTGTATCACGCATTAGCTTATTTCTGCATAACGGAGTACTTGATTGTCGTATTACACATTGCATAATTTCTGCATAACAAAATATCTGATTAGTGTATTACACATTGCATTATTCCTGCATAACGAACTACCTGATTAGTGTATGATGAATGGCATTATTTCTGCATAATGAACTACTTGATTGTCGCATGACGCATTGCATTGTTTCTGCATAACAAACTAATTAGCATATTACGCATTGCATTATTCCTGCATAACAAACTACCTGATTAGTGTATTACGCATTTCCTTATTTCTGCATAATGACGTACCTGGTGTTTGTATTAAGCATTGCATTATTCTTACATTGCAAAGTGCCTGACTGTTGTGTTACATATTGCATTATTTTTCCATTGCAAAGTGCCTGATTGTTGCGTTACGCATTGCATTACTTTTCCTTGGCAGAGTGCCTGATTCTAGCATTACGAACTGCATAACATGGTATTAGGACTACAGTGGAATGTTTAGAAGTGCTCATTAATATCGCCAGAACTTACAAGGGCTGGCAGGCTGGCTGGCCTAACAACCAGCCAGGAGAAATATTACACATACTCGTATGTTGGATTTATATTGTGTAGTCTTATTGTAAATCTTTTTATATAAAATGTATACTCGTTTTTATAAAACTCGTGTGGAGTCTATTTGTGGTGTCATCGTTGAGTTGCTGTCAGCGTGGTTGCAAATACTTTCCACATTTGCTTTGAAGATAAGCCTGGCTGCTCGTGCCAAGCTACCAAGGGGGTGAGCGGGGCTATCTCAGAAGGTGTCTGTTGGAACCTGGGATGTCAGGTCACCTAGGGTAGCCTGGCCTAGGGTAAGACATGCATTTCTAAAGGCACAAGTGTGAAGGTTGCAAACCACCCAGCAGTAAATCCACGCAATAGCACTCAAAAAGGACACTACACCAAAGTATGGAAAAATAAGAGCTTGTTTATAAAAATAATATACTCTGCTTTATACTTCTTAAAATCACAGCTCAGTATGGAACATTAAATCCCGTCAAAACACTTAGTCTAACAAAGTTACTAAATCAACATTTTAAGCAGTTTTCCTATTAGAGGTCACAGCTCAATACAGCTTAGTTCTAAAATTGATACAATCCCTGCAGAATTGCTAAATTAATTCATCAATTGACATCACTAGTACATTACAGTAAACTCTGCTGGTTTGGCTCTCCAAACCTTTCATTACAGCATTACTTCAGAAGAGGCAAGATCAGTACTTATACTTAGTCAGATATGCTATATCCATTACATTTGGTACCCCTACAATTCCCCTTTACTATGAACCAAAGATTAACTAGTTATAATCAATTAACACAGCAATCAATGAAGTCCCGACAGGGATTCCTTAGGGGCACTGCACTCCTGGGGACAGATTCTCTGTTCAGTTACTTGTCAGTGCTCAATCACGGGCACTAGTCTTACCCTGGTTGTGAAGGTCACTTCCCCAACGTGAATATCTCCTTACTTGTGTTAAGGTTGAAGCTGGAACCTTCATGCGCCAGCAACAAGGGGGAAAACTGGGTGATATGGCCAAGGAACCGAGGGCTGGAAAGGCTCTCTCGCCTCTGTGCTCCCTTATCCCGCTCGGGCCGACTCCTCTGTGAGGCGCTCGAGCGGAAGGAACAAAGGCAGGAACCACGATGCCCTCCTGGCCCCTACCGGGCCTCTCAACTCTCCCTCCCTGCTCGGGCCAGCTCCTTGGTGCGGCGCTCGAGCAGGAGGAAAAGGCAGATCACGGGCACAAGCTGAGGAAGCAACCGGCGCCCCTCCTCAGCGCTGGTCGACGAGAACACTTCTCCAGCGGACATGCGCGGTAGCGCTCGCACTGGTGCCGCCTCCCACTGCACCCGCTCAAAGGAAGGACGCTTCACTCCCGGGCCTGCTCGATCCTAGGCCCCTCCTGTGCCAGGAATAACTGCAACACTTGGGCATGCGCGAAGGCGCCTTTTGGACAGTGTCTCGCCCTCACTTTCTCCTGTCAACCGGGGCGCTGCACAGCAACGCGACTGGAGCGCGATCGGTGCCCCAGGGGTCCCGCTCCTACTTCGATGAAGGGAACGAGTTCCTAGCCCCTCACTTCCCACCTAACAGGCTGAAAGGCTTGCCACACACCACAGGATCAGTCAGTGGTAAGAAAAGCTTGTTGTATACTAAGGAAGTGCTTCCTTTCCACACTATAGAGAGGAGGAGGGGTAGAAGGGGGGCTCCTTCAGAGTAGAGCCACAGAGCTCTTCTTCAGCAATAATCCCCTATCCCTCCTTACTGGACAGACTTAGGGGCTCCAGGGAATTCTTACTTCAGCTCCCAGGGCAGGGTCTTTCTCAGCTCCCAAGACTACTGGAATTAACCCCTTCACCTAACTGTCCAGGGTCAGCAGGACGAACTAACCTGGCTAGGACAACAGGAAATGGGAGGTGGAAAAGCCTTGACAGAGGGCTTCCCTTGTAGAGCAATCCACCCTTCAGGTTCCTACCCCTACCAGACCTCAGCCTTCACTCTAGCTGCTCCTCACTGACAGACAAAATGGCTGTCCAGCATTCCGCCTTATATAGGCTGTCCCTCAGTGGTCCAGAAGGGACCAGAAGGTTCTGGAACGCCCTATACTAGTCTATGGGCAGGTTCTGGGTCTGGCAGTTAGGGCAGTTGGTAGCCACCATTTTGTGGTTCCAACTATCTTCCTGTCAGAACAGGCCTCTGGGCCTGAGGTGAAAAACTATGAGGGGGAAAAGAACACCTATCCCTTTGACCAACACCTAGAAAAAATTAGTGGACAAAAATTATTAAAGGTATGAGGGGCAAAAAGGGGACAAAATAAATAATAAATTGGAGGGACTACGCAAGAAGCCAGACAGGTCTAACAGTGTCCTTCCTTTCCCTGACTTGGAAACACTAGTTCCTATTTGGCTTAAGGTACCTGCCTCACCCAACCAGGGATCCCAGGTCTAAAACCTCCCCATCCCATCCCTTCCGTTTTACCTGCATGTGAATGGGACGCTCGCTCCTTGTCCTCCCACCTTAGTCCAGTCAGCGGGGCATCATCCAGAGTTTTGAGTATAGTGTCAACACCCTATCAGACTCAGGGCAACAAGCTGCTTCGGCAGGGTAAGGAGGAGTCAGGAAGACTCGAGGTTGCAACTTCAGCGGCCGGTTTCTGGTCGACTGCTGGGGTGACATCATGCAACAGGGTGGTGTAGCGTCTGGCTCTGACACCATTAGAGGGTGTGGTCAAATAGTCTGCTAGTACTGTTCACTGTGTTGGTCAGTTCAAATACATAAATCACACTACACTGAGGAAAGGTGATCAGACTAGTGTAATGTAGTGGTAGCTAATATGTGTGGGGCACCAGGTCCCTGCAGAGAGAGAGAGAGAGAGAGAAGACAGGGCAGGAAGGGAAAGTTAGGAACCAGAAAGGGAGGGGACAGGCAGATAGAAAGGGAGTAAGAAAGAGAGCAGGAGCATGAGATGGGGTATCCATGCTGCCAATAAATAAAAGTCACATGATTACTTACCTTTGTGTGTCTGAGTCTTCTGTGGACCCAAAGAACACGACAACTGGTGATGAGGAGTGGTCCCGATGACCTTCGTGTGCGCACAAGCCTGTGCCTTCCAGTCTTCCCTGCCATGGAGTGAAAGCGAAGCGGTGAGTGTTTTTCCTGCTGCAGCCAGCTGCACAGCATCGGGAGCTCACCCCAACCACGCCTCATGGAGCTGCCGTCTGCCACTATGTCGGGAGCCTACCCCGGTCGCGGGCCCATCTGGTTCAGGGACAGTTTTCAAAGTGACTCTGGGAGCCCACCACAGCCGCGTATACTTGCTGCTCCTCATTGACTGCCTTCTGCGGTGACACGCCTTTGGGAGACCCACCCAGGGTGCGTGCACCTTCACCACACTGAAGACTCCTATTTCGCGACCCTGGGAGCCCACCCTGGTCGCTTCCTGTCCTGGTGCCACCTACCTGTGTCTGCTCTTGCTGGTGAGTGGAGCTCCGTCTGCAGGCTGCTGTCCTGTGCAAGCCTTTGCTTTCTCACCCTGCTCTTAAACTGTTGTGATACTGCTGTTCTCTCCCGGCGGCCATCTTAAAGTCAGACAATCTCCTTCAATGAACATTGGCCAATACCTGGCAGCCATTTTAAAGTCAGGCACCATAAAAAAAATCTATTTGCTGTACACACAGTGCATTCTTTGTCCCGTAGAGCGGCTGCCAGTGCTCACTACAGGCAATTGACGTCTCTTTACGCTGCCTGCCTTCACTCCACAGCGCCTCTGTGTTCTACACAGTCACCTTGAACTGCATCAGCTACACCCAGCTATCTGCGTCCATATCCATCTCGCCTTTTAGACATCGATTCTCTTCCTGTCTGACGATATCTGGCGACCCTGTTCACATTCACCAGCCTTGTCGGTGTCCACGTAGTTGATGCAACGCCAGGATTGTGATGCAGATGGAACCACATTGGAGTCCCCTGGCCCTTCGTTACAAATGGGGCAACAATCTGCCATCCTTGGAGTCCCTTTTCTGCGCCCGCCAGAACTTCTGGCCCTCATCTCTGGTGGTGGCATGGTTCTTCGCTGGCAGGAATGGCTGGAAGATTTTGAAGACTTAATGAAAGGATCACAAGTCTCTGACCCCGATCAACAGCTTATTGCACTGCGCAATTAAATTTGAAAGAATGTCGGCTAGATCATCACGGAACTTCCAGTAGAAGCAGCATCCTCCTATCAAGATGTCTGTGAGGCACTTAACAGAAAATTACTTCACAAACGGAACATTGATTGTGAACGCTACACCTTTAATTTGGACTCTCAGGAGAAAGATGAATCCATGGGAGATTTCATTTCACAAATCAAACGGCTAGCACGCTGCTGTTGCTTTTGAAAACTTCACGACAGAGGATGCCCTTCATCTACAAATTATCAAAAGATGTCAATCAGAGTCCCTACGCAGACGTCTTTTAAAGAGAAGTTACTCCCTGGATGAAATAAAAGAAATTATTAGGGTCAAAGATCAAGCGGAAGAATATGCAGAGAAGATGGAGGCTGCTAAGGTAGAAAAACAGAAACGAGCCTTTTGGCTTCAAGCTTGTCTCAAAGACCGTCACCCCTCTGAAAGTCAGCAATCATCCAAATCTAAGGAGTATCCTTCACAAGCAAGTCACTGCCACAGTTCTAAACAAGGTGACAAGAAATGGGAGCGCCAGCTGAAATGTTACCGATGTAGACAAGAATTCCTACACACTGAGTCATGCCCTGCCATATGTCAAAAATTTTGACAGTGTGGTAAAGACAATGACTTTGAGAAGGATTTGCCGAGCATCACAAGATGACATTCGTAGAAAGGCAAGGGAAGCCAATTCCTTTCACCAAGCAAAGGCTGTACGAGGCCGCTGAGATCACTCCGTCAGCTCATCGTGATCAAGTCTTTACTTGCATGCCACCTACAGATATTGACGTTCAGATTCACGAGAGTCAAGATCTCTCCCTTCCATATCTCAAGATAGTGAAGACAGTGAAGACTACGTCTACATGGTGGCACATCCTGACAGACAAAAAAACACGATTGTATCTCCAAATGGGTGAACACCAGACCAAATTTGTGTTAGACAATGGAGCGTCTCTCAATTATATTCCAATCGCAGAATAAAACAGAATGGACCCACAACCTCAACTTCAAAAAGCCGCTAGGTACTTGGATATCTAAAGAACCCCTTCCCTGTCTAGGACAATTTCAAACTTCTCTCACACATATAGAACAGAACCATTTCAACTTGCATTCATGTCATTGAAGGGCCAGATGCAGACTGTCTCCTCAGCTTACCCACAGCTGAACGACTCAAATTGGTGAAACTACTCCACCGAGTAGACTATGCACCGGACATCATCCACAAATTCTCGAAGTGATTCACTGGACTTGGCATGATGACTCATTTTCAAGTTCACTTGCACATAAATGAACGAGTAACACCTGTAGCTCAGCACCACAGAAAGGTGCCATTTTATCTCAAACAGGACGTAGAGGACGAGTTACGAGATCTTCTCCGAATTAATATCATCGAAAGGACCTATGGACCTATGGACCCATTCACTGGGTATCCCCAGTAGTTGTGGTACCTAAAAGAGGAAGGTAAAGTGCGTCTCTGTGTGGACATGAGAGCCCCGAAAACCGCCATTAAATGAGAAAGACACCTGGGACCCCATATCAGTGACATGATTAGGCTCTTAAACAGAGCAAAAATCGTTTCTAGAGTGGACCTTAGCAAAGGTAATCAGCAGCTCGAACTCCATGAAAGTTCCCAATATATTATCATCACAGATGACCAACCAACCTCTAGTAACCATATTCGGAAGCCCCCAAGCAAAAATGCCACCCAGGATAGAGCACTGGGGTATCCGCCTTCAAGAATACACGTACACCATAATCCACAAGACTGGCAAAGCGGCAAATCCGACTGACTTCATGTTGAGACATCCTAAGACATCCGCAAGCACAAAACAATCGCTAACGAAATAATACATTCACTTCATCGTTGATCAAGCAAAACCATCAGCTGTTCCTCTTGAAGCCATTCTTGACGCCACTACAACAAACGCCACCCTGCAGGACATAATACAACGAATTTGAACAAACAGATGGAGACACTCGGAAGAGCCTAGTCGCCACTAACTCACTGACATTTATGAACTGACCTCCTTTCTTCATGTAAAAGATGAATTGTCCATCACTAAAGATGGATAACTACTAAGGGACAAGAGGATTGTCATTCTGAAACAACTGCACCAAGGGGGTCATCAATTTGGTACACGAAGGACACAGGGGAATTTTGGCTACGAAAAGGACCTTGCGCAAACGAGTCTGGTTCACCTCCCTTGTCGGTTGAAGTCACGCTGAAAGACTGTCCACAATGTCTGTTGGTTAGTCGAGACGAGCCACCAGCACCTCTACAAAAGTTGGAACTGACGGAGGGCATCTGGCAACATGTTGCAGTATACTTCTTTGGTCTGTTACAATCAAGCATATTCATTCTTGTCATAATGGACGAGTATTCTTGATTCCCAATTGCACATCTGATCTCATCCACCAAAGCATTCACCACCATACTAGTACTAGATGAAGTCTTTGCAGCATGTGGAATACCTAAAGTGGTTAAAACAGACAATGGTCCACCATTTAACGGCCACAGGTTTGCAGCGTTTGCCAAGCACCTAAACTACAAACATCGGAAAATCACTCCCATGTGGCCACAGCCAACGGAATGGTGGAGAGGTTTATGGCTGCACTGAAGAAGACCATACAGCAAGCCGAAATGTCACTGCGTAATGTCCAGACAGCTTTAAATGAGGTGCTACAAACATACAGCACAACGCCACTTAGCACAACGAACAAATGTCCAGCCATCTTGATGGTGGACCGTACTGTGCGCACAAGAATGCCTATTTGGGAAAACTCCACTCGTTGTGCTTGCCAAAGTACCGATCATGAACAACTATTAGAGGTAGTAAAATCCAGAAAGGCAAAGATGAAGGAATGTGCAGACCGACATCGAAGAGCCAAGCCTTCAACTATCCAGGAAGGTGATTGGGTGCTTGTCAGGCAAGAACACAAGAAAAAGACTGAGAGCTGATATCATGCACATCCACTTCAAGTAGTAAATCAAAAAGGTACCATGATCACGGCTGCTTCTGATGAGAAGTGGATAACAAGGAATGTCGCCCATTTTCATTAGTGGACACCAACAAACACAGAATCGTTACCTGTAGTAGAAATTGAAGCTGGTGAGGACAACCAAGGGCCAACCAGTGAGTCTGCACCTCCCTCCCCTTCGGTCGAAGGGGAGCGATCTGATCAGGACTCAGCTAGCAGACCACAGCGTGTGCGACGAAAACCAGCATGACTTATTGAAGAACTATAAATGGCATGTTATTAAATGAAACTAAGCTATGTAAGCAAGGGTGAGATGTAATGTTGTGGTAGCTGTTATATGTGGGGCACCAGGACCCTGAAGAGAGAGAGAAGGCAGAGCAGGAAGGAAAAGTTAGGAACCGGAAAGGGAGGGGACAGGCAGATAGAAAGGGAGTAAGAAAGAAAGCATGAGCATGAGATGGGGTCTCCGTGCTTCCAATAAATAAAAGTCACATGATTACTTACCTTCATGTGTCTGAGTCTTCTTTGGACCCAAAGACCACAACAGCTAGTAGGCTGAAGAGAGACTGGCTTTTCTCTGAGTCTGGCTGTGACACACACACAGTTCTCAGCGGAGCTCAAGCACTGCAATTTGGATACAGACTTACGGAGTAGGTCTACATTTTTCATGGTACTTCTTCCTCGCTTTGAGTTTCACCACGCTTGCCTTCTTAATTCGTTTCCCTGGGCACCCTCCCTGAGCACCCTCGCCCTTCAGACTGGCAGATTAATTTTGTCTGTGCACTACAGTAAAAGGCATTTTTCTAGTAAGTGTGAAAAGGAGCGCAAAACTCGGGGTGAGCAAGGAGTGCATGCGGGTAAACTCCGCTCCGCTGCTTGCCGGCGGAGCCCTGTCAACTCCGCGCTCCAAGCGGAGCGCGGAGTGCCAAAAACTCTGTGCACTCTGTTGGCGGGGCGGGGCCTGCCACCCATCCCTATCTGATGCTTAGGTGTCTCACTGCCAGCGTCTGTTTATTGCTTCTCCATTGTACATTCTCCCCTGTTCCATTGTCACACCTAGTGACAGAGGAGCATGGGATGGTTTCATTCACTTCTTTCACAAGGTAATAAAAACATAAGTCAGAAACTAAAACCTGAAATGTTTTGTTTTCTCATTAGAGAATATATTGGCCTTTAGCACACCAGCAGGTGGCTGGAGTTTCTATATGTGGTGAAGGAGACAACGAAGTAGTAAGGAGCGCCAACATTCTTGTTCTGTATGTAACATCGGTCCTATTTTAACTCAGCCAATTCTGTAGTGATAACCATAATGTAGTCAGGGAACGTGCGGTGGCAGAATAACTTTATTTTGTCAGAAATTAAGATTGAACATAATGCAACACACTAATTACACCTCAATCCAGTTAATTTTATATATTTAAAGACACAGCCTAGATTCTTTAGATTCATGGTTTAAAACTGTTAATCGTTGTGTGGAGTGAAAAGTTTCTTTCACTGAAAATCACCAGTTTTTCCTTGGCTATGAACGGATAAATTAATGTATAACTTCAAAATAAGCAAAGTAGGTTTCACCATCTAGGAGTTCCACGTACCAGCTGGAAAACAATCTTAACTAATGCTACATTCTATCACTTTAGAGGTGATGGACAAATTCTAGAGGTACTTGTAAACTGTAACATTATCTTAAACTCTTAAACTGAAAATTCCTGGTGGCAAATAAGATCAGTATGCATTAACTAGCTTGCTCCTTCGTGCAAACTCAATGATTGGCAAGTTCATTATGTAAGCAGCCAAGGCATGGTAGCATAAAACATAGTGGGGCATATTATCAAGACAGGTGGTAAAATTATCGCCGCTTTAGCAGCAGAAAATGGCAGCTAAAACGGCGATAATGAGCTTGATAATATGCTCTATGGTATTCCAATTGAAGCTCAGGTTAGATTTCCTTCACATCTAACATGGGCTTCAATTGGAGCGTCTGGGGTGGCATCTTGTTTAAATCCTTTCACGGCACCCGCCCCGCTCCCGCCAGCCAGCCGGAAGTGGGGGTGGAGTGTGTGTGAAGGAGGTGTAGCCTACAGCGTTTCTCCGTACAAGCGGCACAATGAGCCGCGACGGTCCGATAATGCCGGACAGTAAATAAGGTAAGTGTGCAGGTTGAATTGATTAAAAGTAAGGTGCTTCAGTTGTAAAAACACAATCCTTTGCGCGAGAAGTGACTGCCACCCACCCGTAACAGCGCTGAAAGCACTAGGAAGTTAAGTTAAAAACACGAGTAAGAGAAAAATACAAAGCGCAGGTACACAGGAACCAATCAATAAACAAATGCATGAGCTGCGTTCAAAACAGCTCCTGTTTTCAAGTTTTCCCAAGTATGCCCCAATGTTTGTCGATAGTCATTTCATTTTTCATTAGAAACTTTATTCGGTTATTATCATTAAAAACAACCATAAAAGTACATTCAAAATTTGCAGTATTAAAAACAACATTCATATCCGAATAAAGTAAACGTATTAATATTCATACACAAATTGATTTCCGCAATCTAAAAATGTATTTAAAAAAGGCAGAAACAGATGCAACAGTTAATATGGTATCTAGTTTCTGTATAGCTAAAAAAGCAGGGCGACACCGGTTTACTTCCATGATCTTCAGTATGGGCACAATCCATCTCTTCCTTGGGATAATATAAAACTTACAAAAGAATATCTGATTGATCCGATAAATCGTCACAGGGGCATTTGCTCAATTGCCTTGACCAATTGTTCATATCTGGGAAGCTAAAGGCTCTAAAAAGAATGTTTAGCCTGAAGCGTGTTAATAATAACCTTTCGCGATCACTCATATATAATGTTACATATGGTTGTATGTTGCTAGAGGTCATTATTAATTGATGAGCAATCACTGTCTTTTTCTTCATTTCATCATTAACTCTTCTTTCTTCCAGGTACTTCATACAATGATTTTTAAGTTCCTTTCTGGGGACATGGCACATTAAAAGAGGTTCATCGTAATAATCTTGACGTCCTAGATTTATTAAAAACATTTTCACATAGGATAACCATCCTATCTTGCTTACATGATCTGGGCTTATCACGTCCTTTAAGATAGTACGGTTAAAAACACATTCCTCGGTGGTGCAAACCCTATGCCACAGAAGTACAGGTTGTACCCTAATAATATCTTCAATATATGGCTGACCAAGTTCCGTGTGGCAAATATAAGTAGAGACACTCTCTGGTACAGCTAGAAGGTGTCTCATAAACATGTTTTCCACCACCTGGAGGCATTTCACATTGGCATATCCCTATATACCTGCACCATAGATATCGATTGCTACGTATGCTGCTCTATAAATTGTTAAAAGCTCCCTGATTGTTTTTTTGCCCATCTTTTTACTGACATTTTTTAAGGCCATTATAGATTTACAGAACATCAGCCTTCTTGCCCTTATTGCACTTGATCACAGGCCAGATTGCTCAAACAATATACCAAGGTAAGGAAAAGTTGGGGTAAAATCCAGGGGTTTTGAATTAATGTACATAGTTCTTTTCCGTTTGTCTGCCCCTGAGCCACAGTTCATGCAGAACGTTTTTGTACAATTAATTCTCAAGTCTAGACCAGACATAATAAATGATGTTACCATCCTCTGCAAAGCAAGGGGGGTCCAGGCCATTAAGACCGCATCATCTGCATATAATAGTGCAGGGACTGAACTTTTTGCTATCATTGGCATATCCCTGCACTCCTGCAGCAAACTTCTTTCCAGGTCATTGATGTAAATTGTAAATAAAAATGGAGCAAGGACGCACCCTTGCCGCACCCCTCTCGCTATGCCAAACGATCTTGTACACTCACCATTCTTACCATAGCGGACTGAAGCTGTAGCCCCAGAATAGAGCTCCCTAAGGAAATAAATTATATTTTTCTCCACCCCCAAGTTCTCTAATATCAACCATAGTTTACTATGGGTAACTCAGTCAAAAGCTGACGTTAAGTCAACAAATGTTAAAAAAAAATGCGTTCCCCCTTAACCTTAGTATATTTTTCTTGTAGAATAAACAAATTAAGACCCTGGTCAACAGTACCTAGGCCCTTCCTAAACCCATACTGGAGATCACTTATAATTGAATGTTCGTCCGCCCAGCTTTGTAATCTACTTAAAATCACTCTACCAAAAATTTTAATGGATGAATCTAGTAAAGAAATAGGGGGGTAACACGCACAACTTTGACGGGCCCGCCCCTTCGCCCGGGCTTTGCCTGGGCACGCCCACGCGCCTCCCACGCTGCGGTAGGCGTTGAGATGATTTAAGCGCCTCCGGGCGCGTGAGGATGTCGTCAGTGGTGTGCGCCGCCGCTGGGAGTAGTTCTCCAGGCCCAGGACAACCCCGCGAGCAGCCGGCACAAACGGTGAGAGTCGCGGATTATAGGGCCCCCTCCACGCTCCAGGGACATAGCGACAAGCCCTCGGCAGTGTTCCTTGAAATTAGGCAAATAGAAGGTCCCGTGCTGCGGGAGGCGCTGAGATGATTTAAGCGCCTCCGGGCGCTTGAGGATGTTGTCAGTGGCGCGCGCCGCCGCTGTGGAGCCTGGGAGATGTAGTTCTCCAGGCCCAGGATAACACTGCGAGCAGCCGGCACAAACGGTGAGAGTTGCGGTTTATAGAGCCCCCTCCACGCTCCAGGGACGTAGCGACCAGCCCTCGGCAGTGTTCCTTGAAATGAGGCAAATAGAAAGTCGTTGTTAGTCATTAAAATAGTAACCACAAATACACAGGCTTGCCAGGGTGCATTGTAACTCTATTACCTGTTAATAGAAACGTTGCGAGTGTTTGTAATGTGTTTACATTTGGAGTAATCAAAATGTTATAATACAAACCTAGTGCAATGATCAGAAAGAGAGAGTACAGGAACAAGCAAGAGTGAGACAAAGGGGCAGGGAGAACCTTGTAGTCGATTAAAGAGCCATGAGGTGGGTTTAAAACTACTAGCTTTGGTATGCGGAGCGCTGACATTCAATAGCGCCGGCCGCAGACTTCTATGCAGAGCAGAGAGTTAAGGGTATTATGGCCAATGCTATTATGTGGGATAGTCACAATGACACCAGTTTGCCATGTGTAGGGTGCTATAAGAGGTGCATAGAGTCTCTATGCATAATCTTCTTCAAAATCTTCACGAAGACCAGACAGACCTCAGGCTGACAGGGGTAGTTTGTGTTGCATTTTCCTGAGAGTGGATCAGCTTTAACCTCAGTCGACAAAGAACTAAAAGACAGTTAGGTCCAATGTTCCTTGTCTAGCAGAGAGGTCCTTTGCGAGAGTGTGGAGAAGTGTGCTAAGTAATCTGAGGATAGATTTGTGCTCAGTAAGATATTCAACAGATAGTCCATTCAGTGGTTCACTTTCCCATAATTCACTAAAGTACAAAAGATTTGAGCCTCAGTTTGTACTAAATAAATTACATTAGGCGACCACTCTAAGTTGCATGTACCCAACAGATGGTGCGTCCACTGTTATGCCAGGGAGTGAAAGTGTGCTAACTACAATTAGACCCGTCGCTCCATGAAATCCAAAAGCTTTCATTTTTCTCAAAATTTCCAAAATATGGAGAAGCAGAGATGCCTCACATTTACAGACTTTGCCTCAAAGTTGTTTCTCTCTCTTCCAGACACCACTTTTTATGTTTTAGAGTGGATTTCCTTATGTTATGTTCCCCATTTATGACTCAGATTTTAGACTGCATTGATTTTAGTTCCAAATGGTAGGCATTTAGATTAAAATAAGTGTGCTCTCTTAAATGATATACCGTGTTGAAACTGCCAATAAAAAGTGTTTATGGGATTAATTTCAGAGTGGGTCCCCTTCTCCCACTGTATGTGGGATATTGTGCCTTTAAATGTATTATTCTGCTTTAAAAATGAAAATAAGAATGTACAGCTAGTCAGCCATGTACCTTTTGGCATTTACCTGAATCAGGTTACGACATGCACAGCGGAAACAATGGTCAGTTTTACTGTATTGTAAGTGTGAGAAGGCGGGTTGGTATATGCTGTCCACTAATTAAAGTAGGCACCTTGTACCAGTCCACATGAACCTTATGATGTATGAGGTCAAAGATAACCTTTATTGAAAGCTACCCTAGTGGTAGCTATGGAGAGCAGCCTTCATTTTTAATTTTTAAGGAATGTAAAGCAGCTTGTTTTACCAGAATAGCACCTCCTAAATGACTAAATGAAAGGAGAACCACACAGTGTTTATATAAAAATATGTATTTATTAATATAACACTCTCTACTAGTCACTATGTGAGACTAGGGCATAAAGCACACAATATTGAATCAATAGAACATTTGTAAATAGCACAATACACAGTGAGCTCCAGGGGGAGACCGATCCATATACTAAAAAAATGGTATAACAAAAACGACTTAACCAGGCACAGTGCCTAGAGCACGTAGAATCGCTGGGACCCCAAGGAACCACCCAGAGGAGTGACACAGGGAGCCCTCAGAGGACGGGTGCAGTGAGGAAACACAGACGCGTGCTCCATACAACTCTATGGGAAAGTCGCAGTTGGCAATTTACAAGTGAAGGACACTTCTAAGAGGACTTCGAGCAAACCCTTTGGAACTTAGGAGGTTCTAAGGCCAACCCACCAGTGAGTACAGAGATACCCATGTTACCTATCCCACAGGAGCCGGGTGCATAGGTGTCAACTGGTATTAGAAACAGAGTCTGGGTCACTTCTGGTGACCAGGGGCTCGGTAGTCAAATGCACACCAATGTTGGGTGCTTCAGGTTCATAGAAGGGTTGTTTCACTCTGCAGCCACGGGGACCAGGAGACATCTAGGATAACCAGAATCTGGAAGTGAGCTGTCCTACAAACGATGTCGAGAGCTGAGGAGTCGATGTCTGGCTGGAACACCAACAAGCCTTGACAACTGCAACCCACATGGTCAAAGGAAACAGGTTATGGTGTGGACCAGCAAGGTCCAGGGGTCTCTCCAAGCAATGGAGAGTCAGGGCATGTCTGGAGCAACCAGGTATGCCCAAGAATTCACAAGGTGACCCTCGATAGGGCCCACAGGCCAACGGAACAGGGATCGTGAGGAGACCTCAAACAAGTATGCAAAGGAGCAGCCCACAGGACACTTGTGGAGTGAAGGCCAGACAACTTCAGTGAAAATACTGCTATGGGTCAGGACTATATGGAGTCCAAAGCACAGGCTCAGTAATTGTCACTAAGCATATGCAACTGCAAAAGTACATGGTGCACAGGGGTTCGGGTTGCCCGGCCCCCACAAGGGATACTGGTCTCAGAATCGCTGAAAGTGCAGATCCACCTCAGGGACCTTCAAGACCCCACCTACTGTGTTGCTGAAATCTTTGGATTCCTGGGGGAGCTCGGGAGAAGCAAACCGGGTAAATGCATTTAGGTGCATGCTTTGCAGGGGAGTAACTACTTTACTCTAAGGGAGATTCTACAGTCTTTCAGTGTCGTGCAGGTAGTAGAAGTACTTGGTTTCTTCTAAGCAGAATCTTGTCCAGGTAAAATCTAAGGCCCTGAAATCAGGTAACCCACTTTATAGCCATGGGAAGGGGTTGGATAGATTCTGTGTACCCTCCTGTGGGAGGGGCAGGAAAGAGAGGTGGCTACACCCATGTCCTTTGTCCAGTTTTGTGCCAGAGCAGGAGCCAATGGTTCCCAGAACTGGTTTGAGCCGGACTATGCACAGGAACACCAAATGTGCCACCCGTGCAGACTTTCCGGCACTCAGAGAGTGCACCCACCCAGCCCCAATACACTGAACCCTGTCTGGGAGGTGGTTACACCTCCCTGTGACAGGATGCCTACTGTCATGCCTTCCTCTGCGTGAGCTTGGCTCAGCAGCAGGAGGGCAGACCTGTGTCTGTGACTGGCAGCATCAATTTTGTGCTGCCCAGGTCGAGAAAGCTGGTACCGGGTAGATCGGTGACCCACACATGTCCCTCTACAAGGGTGGAATCATACCTCCCACGCCAATTACTGGTATGGGAGGTATGATTCCAAGGTGTTTGACACCAAACATGACATGTTTCTAAGCAGCCGTTTAAAAGTTAGCATTTACCGTGAGGTTATAATGCACATACACATATATGTCTGGCTGCATCACAGACAACCCTGGAGAATGGTCTCCAAAGGCTGCAGAGGGGCTCTGCTCATGCAGGGGCACCCTCTCACGTAAGACCCAGCACCCTGCCTTCAGGATTGATAAGGCCTGCCATAGGGGTGACTGATAGGTATTTAAGTGTAGTGATTTAGAGAGATATAGTGAACCTACATCTCAGTAAGTGGTGCAAGCACCATCTTACACCGTCTGCAGTAGTAGGCCTGTCGTGTCAATTTGGATGGCCTCTCATGGGTGGCATAATACGTGCTGCAGCCCATGGGAGGCCTCTGGGGTACCTATGCCCTATGTACATGGTGTACCATATACTAGGGACTGATAAGGGTACCCCAAAATCCATTCTGGAGTTTACCTAAAGTACATGCATTGCAATTTACAGGAGAAAGCAGATAGGCTGGGGTCCTGGATAGCAGGATTCCAGTCAGACTAAGCCAAAAACAGTGTGACATCAGCAAAAAGTGGGGGTAACCATAAGAAGCTGATACTACTTTCCTACAGTAAGTACTGAAAACATGTTGAACTCAAGCAAATGAATCCTTGATTGAGCATTAACAATATTAAAATGTAAATTCACTTCTGAAAGTTTGCATTCATTCTTGGCATAGTGAAAGTTGAAACCAGTGGAATTTAAATGATTATTTTGGTTTGATCAACTGCTCTCAGTTATTAGTGGAATTGACTGATGTGTATGGCTCTGCTCGCCTGGACCCTCCTTCAGTCCGGTTGCTCCTCCACGCTCCTGTTTCCCAAGACGCTGGTATCGTTTTGTTCTCCTGACCTGCATCTCTGCAGCTCTCTGCTCGCCTAGCGCTGCACGCAACTATTTATTTATTTACAGCGCTGCACTGTCGCTCCATCGATTTTCTCGCGCTGCACTGTCGATTAATTTATTTATTATTTTGAAGCGCGACCTCGCTGAGTAAATAACGGTGATTGCCGCTATACTGATACTTATTTGTGCGCTTTAGGCTCTTTCTCATTACACGCTGTGACCCTAGCCTTTGACCCTCCATTTTCTGTTGTTGTTTTCCCCTGGTCCGCCCCTCCTCCCGCCACCGCCTCCCAGCTGCTGCCCCTCCCACCCACGATTAATTCCTTTACTCGCTCCTGAGTTCGCTGTGACCGCCTGGACCCTCCTTCAGTCCGGTTGCTCCTCCACGCTCCTGTTTCCCAAGACGCTGGTATCGTTTTGTTCTCCTGACCTGCATCTCTGCAGCTCTCTGCTCGCCTAGCGCTGCACGCAACTATTTATTTATTTACAGCGCTGCACTGTCGCTCCATTGATTTTCTCGCGCTGCACTGTCGATTAATTTATTTATTAATTTGAAGCGCGACCTCGCTGAGTAAATAACGGTGATTGCCGCTATACTGATACTTATTTGTGCGCTTTAGGCTCTTTCTCATTACACGCTGTGACCCTAGCCTTTGACCCTCCATTTTCTGTTGTTGTTTTCCCCTGGTCCGCCCCTCCTCCCGCCACCGCCTCCCAGCTGCTGCCCCTCCCACCCACGAATAATTCCTTTACTCGCTCCTGAGTTCGCTGTGACCGCCTGGACCCTCCTTCAGTCCGGTTGCTCCTCCACGCTCCTGTTTCCCAAGACGCTGGTATCGTTTTGTTCTCCTGACCTGCATCTCTGCAGCTCTCTGCTCGCCTAGCGCTGCACGCAACTATTTATTTATTTACAGCCCTGCACTGTCGCTCCATTGATTTTCTCGCGCTGCACTGTCGATTAATTTATTTATTAATTTGAAGTGCGACCTCGCTGAGTAAATAACGGTGATTGCCGCTATACTGATACTTATTTGTGCGCTTTAGGCTCTTTCTCATTACACGCTGTGACCCTAGCCTTTGACCCTCCATTTTCTGTTGTTGTTTTCCCCTGGTCCGCCCCTCCTCCCGCCACCGCCTCCCAGCTGCTGCCCCTCCCACGCTCCGCCCCCTCCACCATCCATTTATGACCAATGTCATAACGTGCAGCGTCCACGCGCAGCGACCGCGCCCCAGTCGCGCCGAAGGTGCGCCAAAGGTAAGCCCGTCTACGCCCGTCCGCGCCGAGCCCGCGCCCAGCACCAGACCCCTTGGCCCTCGCATTGCCCAGCCCTCCCGCATTACCTACGATGCCTCCACCCTCCTAGCCCTTAACCCCGGCCGTCCCCCCAACTGCGTCCAAGCCGCTCCTGGACACACCCATGGACCTTTCTCATGCTACTCCTGCAGATTCATCGGCACCGTCAACATCTCCGCTACGATCACACCTCAGATTCCCGACCCCAACCACCTACAATGCATCTTGCTCAACACCCGATCGGTCCACAGGCACGCCATTGACCTATGGAATCTACTAGACACCATCTCTCCGGACGTCGCCTTCCTTACAGAAACATGGATGAACGCCTCCTCCGCCCCAGACATCACCATTGCCATCCCAGAAGATTATAAGATCATACGCAAGGACCGTACCGGCCTCACAGGAGGAGGAATCGCTATCGTCCATAAGAAATCCATCCACATCTCAACCAGCTCTGACATCAATCTCGCCAACTCTGAACACCTTCACTTCCAGATCCACATCGACCCCAAGACCACACTCAGAGGCACCCTCCTTTACAGGCCACCAGGACCCCGCGCACAATTTAGTGAGGACATCACGGACTTCATCACCCCACACGCCCTCCCCTCCAAAGATTACATCCTTCTGGGAGACCTCAACTTTCACCTTGAAAAGAACAACGACCGCAACTCCACCACCCTTCTGGACAACCTCGCCAACCTCGGACTTAAACAACTGGTCACTTCCCCCACCCACATCGCAGGTCACACTCTCGACCCTATCTTCACCTCCAGCAATCATGTCTCCTTCAGCCACACTACGGCTCTCCTCTGGACTGACCACAGCTGCGTTCACTTTACCTACAACAAGCCCAAACCCAACAACCAACCCCAACCAACCCTGCAAAGAAACTGGAACAAAATCACCATCGACCAGATCTCCTCATCGCTTCTTCTAAACCCCCCAGCCCACTCCTCAAACCCCGACCAAGCCGCCACCAACCTCACCCTTTGGCTTTCCAACAGCGCCGACATCCTAGCACCACTGAAAAAACGACAAAGCAAACTTGGCAGCAAGAAGGCATCATGGTTCAACGATGATCTTAAGAAATCCAAGAAACTCTGCCGCTCCCTTGAGAAGGCCTGGAAAAAAGACCCAACCACCAGCACCAAGGACGCCTTCAAAAACGCCACCCGCATACACCACCAACTGATCCGAAAAGCCAAGAAAACCGCCCTCAAGGAACGACTAGATAACAACGCCCACAACAGCAAGGAACTTTTCAACATCGTCAAGGAATTTACCAATCCCTCGGCCAACACTAACGACATCACCCCCTCTCAAGCACTCTGCGACTCCCTAGCCTCATTCTTCCACAACAAAATTGCAGACATCCACAACAGCTTCGACAACCAACCCGAAGACCAACCCACCCAACCATCTACTGAACCTCCACCCCCCTCGAACACCCTTAATGACTGGAACCCAATCTCCACTGAGGACACCATCCGCCTGATGAACTCCATCCACTCAGGATCCCCCACAGACCCATGCCCTCACCACATCTTCAACAAAGCAGACTCCATCATAGCACCGCACCTCCGAGACGTCATCAACTGCTCCTTCAAATCCGCCACCTTCCCGGAAAGCTGGAAACACGCTGAACTCAGCGCCCTTCTGAAGAAACCCACAGCAGACCCCACCGAACTCAAAAATTACCGCCCCATCTCGCTCCTTCCTTTCCCGGCCAAAGTCATCGAGAAAGCTGTCAACAACCAGCTCGCCGCCTTCCTCGAAGCCAACAAATCCCTCGACTCCTCACAGTCCGGCTTCCGAGCAAAACACAGCACTGAGACCGCCCTCATCGCAGCAACAGACGACATTCGAACTCTACTGGACAATGGAGACACAGTCGCCCTCATCCTCCTCGACCTCTCAGCAGCCTTCGACACAGTCTGTCATAGCACCCTTCTACAGCGCCTCAGAAACATCGGAATCCAAGGAAAAGCTCTGGAATGGATCACCTCGTTCCTCACCGGAAGAACCCAGAGAGTCCGCCTTCCACCATTCAAGTCAGTGGCCACTGAAGTCATCTGCGGCTTACCACAAGGATCCTCACTCAGCCCCACCCTTTTCAACGTATACATGAGCCCCCTCGCGGCCATCGCCCGCCAACACAACCTCAACATCATCTCCTACGCGGATGACACTCAACTGATCCTATCACTCACCAATGACCCTAGCACCGCCAAAACGAACCTACACGAAGGAATGAAAGAAGTAGCCGAATGGATGAAACACAGCCGTCTGAAACTGAACTCAGATAAAACAGAAGTCCTCATCTTAGGTACCTCCCCCTCCGCATGGGACGACTCTTGGTGGCCAGAAGCCCTTGGAAAAGCACCCATCCCGACAGACCATGCACGGAACCTGGGCGTCATCCTGGATTCCTCACTTTCAATGAACAGACAAGTCAACGCCGTCTCCTCATCCTGCTTCAACATTCTTCGCATGCTCAAAAAAACATTTCGTTGGATCCCCACCGAAACTAGGAAAACGGTCACCCACGCTCTGGTCACGAGCCGACTGGACTATGGAAACACCCTCTACGCCGGGACTACCGCTAAACTCCAGAAAAAACTCCAACGAATCCAAAACGCCTCAGCCAGGCTCATATTAGACATCCCGCGTAAAGAACATATCTCTGGTCACCTGAAAAACCTCCACTGGCTTCCCGTCAATAAGAGAATCACTTTCCGGCTCCTTACCCACGCACACAAAGCACTCTACGAAATCGGACCAGAATGCCTCAACACACGACTGTCCTTCTACGCCCCCTCCCGCCAGCTTCGATCTTCCAACCAAGCCCTTGCCAATGTACCTTGCATCAACAAGACCACCATGGGAGGTAGATCCTTCTCCTACCTGGCAGCTAAAACCTGGAACTCACTTCCCACCTACCTTCGCCTTACCCAG